>NC_083340.1:35024844-35738027 GCF_019175385.1 Lycium barbarum | reverse complement strand
GCGCTCTGGTGGGATCTTCACGGACATGTACTACTCCTTTGTACATATACACTTGGGCATGGCGAAATACTATCCCGCCTTATGGGTTCATGTATTCTACTTAGAGGCTCGTAGACATATGTATGCTATTAGATATTCACTAGCTTCTTCAGTTCTTATTACTGTCTAATATTTTGGTAGTCTCGTTGGCTTATACTTATGAACATTGTTGTTGATGGTTGTACTAAGTACGATATTCATGAGCTATCTATGTGGCCCACTTAGAAATGGTTATGGAATGTTAGGCTAGAGTTGCTTGGTAGGTTAGTACCGGGTACCCGTCATGGCCCTCCGGCTGGGTCGTGACACTTATATAGCTCCCTGGCACCCTCAAAAGAAAAACGGTCCTCAAGCCTCTTGCTTCTGATTTCCCGAGCCCTAGCCTCATTAGCATCATCATCATCATCACCAGGCACAGAGCTCTGATGAGTCTGCGTTCTATAAGGTGCCTGAGAGGACTGAACAGCATCCTCAGTAAACTGTACCCGTGCGGCAGGTGAGGCATCTCCAAAAGCAGCCTCCGAACCTAGATGTAGATGATCCCTCATCGTCAGACTGGGAGGAACTGGGTGACGTCAGAGCCGGTACAGTGACCTGCCTATTCTAAGAGGGAACGACAACCCTATTCTTCCTCTCGGGCATAACCTCAGGCTCATCATCCGAGGCTTCTTCTATAAGTGTGAGTTCACTACTGGGCCTTCTTCGACCCGTTGTTCTTTGAGTTTGCCTCGAGCCACCCCTCGAGTAGTAGTCAACTTGGGTGTCGCCATACCTGTAATCATCAAAAATCAAAATCTAGTTAATCTATACGAGTGAAATCAAACACAGTAAGCTTCAGAAAAAATGTACTCAGTTCTCTGATGTTGGATCTGCAGATCGTCGTTGTGCTACGACGGTACCGTCTTTGTACAAAGACGGTCTGTCGACCTGTCTACGGTGCCGTTGACACGTTTACGGTCCTGCCAGTAACAACTATCAGTTTACATACTTTGGTTCGGTTTCGCATTTTTTTAACCCCAAGCAATCAGAGAACCAAAATTTAATTATTTTGGACATTTGGGGTTTTAAGGCTTCGGGTTACTGAGACTTTACCCTCATCTTTGACCTTTTTTACTTTTGGTAATTATCCGGATTTTGTTTGGTGGGTATGACGATATCAAACCGAGATTTTTAATCGAAATACCCTCCAACCCGTTGGAGTTACTCAGACTTCACTCCTTAATTTCATGCTTAACAGAATTCCTCTTTTACGGACCGTTGGTGGGCATAATGAATCAACAAGTTGATCAAAATGCTCGCCGACTCAATGGGGGTACGATATTGTCGTCCCCACGAGTCCTACTAACACGTTCATACCAAATTCCCCTCCCCCAACCAATAATTTCACAACTTTGCAAATTTAAGCATGGATTTTATTCAACAAGTACAAACCCTAAATCATAATTTTTACCCTTAGCATTCAACATCACATATATCACACATTTATCCCACTTAAAAACACCCCCAACTTATTTCATTACCATCAAATATAGTTGAGGTCCCATAATCCAATTTTGAAATTAATTTAGGAACCCTAGGCATATTCTTTAGCAACTTCGAACAAATAACTAGACTAAAACCAAGAGAGGGCCGAAAATCATGCAACATACCTGATTAAGAGAGAAATTTGAAGAAAACTTGACTAAATATTGAAGAAAAACATAAAAAAAAAAAAAAAAAAAAAATCGTGAACCTAGGGCAGAGGGTTGTAGATTTGAGTGGAGATGAGAATGGAGGGTTTTGGTAGTTTTAATTTGCGAAGGAAGGTGGAGGAATTAATGGGGAGTTATGGAGGAAGTTATAGAGAAGTGGAGAGTTTGAGGGAGAGTGAAAGGCGGAATAGTGGGAGTTTTGAAAATAAGGACTCTGCCCCATCCGTTTTGTTTAAAAGAAATTCGCGACTGTTCAATTCATATATTTTTTCGAATTTTTTGGACGAGTCGTCGACGACTCGTCATTGCGTATTTACGGCCAAAAGAAATAAAAGAAAACCCTATCCTGTTGACGAGTAAAAGGACGGACCGTCTTTGCATATCGACGGTGTTGTCGACGGTCCGTCGACTTACTCGTAGACTTGCATACCTGCAGAGTAGCAGTTGCTAACTCTCAAATTAGTCAAGCAGTCAAGTTAGGATTACAGGATGACAAAGATACCCTCAAGTTACACCCAAGTTGCAAGTTCATTCACTCAGAAACCACAAAGATCAATGTACTATCAGTAATTTAGAAGAAAGAGGAGAATGGGTGCACACATGATAAGCAATCTTAGATTTCACAAGTAAATGACAAGAGAGGTGAATTACTAAGAAGCAAGCAACAACTTTAGTCTTAATTTAGATTCCCACACCTAACTTATTTAAATGGTAATATTGAGTAGAGAGGGCCACTAGTCTTTAAGCAATTCAAAAATGTAAAATGCTAGTCACCAGCAACAATCAGCATGAATAAACATATGCCCAACATGAGACAAGACAAATAGTCTGTGAGCCATAAGCAAAATAGAAGTAGAAAAGAACTTCAAGTGGAAAGGGCGGATGACAGGTTTCAAAGAATTCTAAGGATTGAGACACAAAGAAAAGAGAGCTCATGGCACTGTTCTAGGTGTAGGGGATGATTCACTAGACAAGACTTCATTTCCAACAAGCCAAAAAGATCAGGTGCTAGTATTACAAGCAAGTTAGGCACAAACAAGACCACCTAAAGCATGATTTCAGTTTTAACATTATATTAGGTGCTTCCAGTCCTATAAGTTTAAACTAGAACCTCGAAGGATAACCTGGTTACAAACTACTCTCAGAAAATTAGTGTGGCCTAAAAATGCAAGTAGTGAACACATGGTTGTTCATGCCAATCATTCAACTAAAGACAAACGCACAAAGAAGAGAGGACTCAATATCCACAAAAATGATCAAGAAAGATTCATGCTACCCCTCCTAGGTCAGATAATGATATATTCATGAGCAATGTGGGCAAACAGTGCAAGGAACCAGATTTACAAGTTGGATTAATTACTCAAGAGGGTAGTGTGTCTTTGTTTAGGTAATTACTTGTGACAAGCATTGGCACAGACAAGCAAAGTTCAAAATAGAATAAAAGAAAAGAGACTGAATTTCATACTACTCAAATAGGTGAGTTGTAATGCAGTCATAGTGAGAAATGATAAGTTTTAGCCTTTGGTTAAGCTTAGAATGGACTGATCTTCAATATAGATGATAAACATAATGGACAAGAGCCAAGATGATGGCATACTAAACACAGACAAAGGTCTTGTCAAACTGAAAATGAAACAAACATGGGTCAAACATTTTGTCCGTCAGGATAGGAGCAATAAGAATGAATGTAGTCAAATTTCAGATACAAAAATAAGATAGGAATGCAAGTCATCTTAAAACAAGTTAAACAACCAAGTTATAAGGTCAGCCAAGCTTCCCTTAGCAAACTCCCCAGTTTTTAGAGAATTTCCATGTATGTTTGATAGTTTAAAATTCACAAGCAGTTAAAGTTGTTCCATTTATTCTTTTTTAAACACTTTAACAGGATTCGGAGAAAAAACATTCAAATGAACTAGATAGTCATAAAGGCACACAAAAGGGATTTCCTTACCATATCATTTATTAAACTTAGTGTAAATAAGAATGAATAAAGGGAAACTAGCCTAAAGGAGGAACAAAAGGTTCAAACAACTCAAAACTAAGAGCCAGAGTCCCAGAACACCTTAATATTCAAGACTATAGAAAGTGCAGAGATGTTCAACACATCATATGTTTTTAAAACCATTTTCCAGACTTAAATCAACACTCAAAAATCATATAGGACCAATACACAAACAATCCTCGATGAGATACACCATCAGGTTGTTTATAGAGAAAGGATAAGTTCAAACTTCACTTTTTATACTATCCCTTTGCTATATGAAGAAACTTAACTAATTTACAAGCCTCAACTAAACTAGACTTAACTTATTTAAGATTAACCACTTGGAATAAACCTAGCCAAATCACAAAGCACATAGTTCATAGGATGGTGATGGAGTACTCAAAATAGTAGCAGAAATCTTCAGGTTAACACAGAATCCCATCATGCCAAGTTTTCAACGATCTATAACAAACATAAAGACACATACTTGTCCTGGAAGATTACATATGTGGCAGCTAACAACAAACAAACCCAAAGGGGGAAACAAGTAGGCTGAATTCCACCAAGAACCATCCAATATTCCAAATGCAAGCTAAACATATGTAACAGGACTAAAAGCACTCAGAAATAGCAACTCTTCAAACAAATAATAGCTAAATAGAAGAGTGTCAGCTCAACCGTCATTTTTTGACCAAACAGGGGATTGCAAGCAAGCTACAAACTCAAACCTTCATCCATTAACTTGTTTTAGCCTTGTTACCCTATAATGAATCATCCAAAGAATCTTTAAACCTTTTTTACACTAATGTATTTACCAAAAACAATCTTATAGATACTGAACACATAACATTGAACTATACTACTTATTTTCCTTATTTTAAACCTTTTATTATTAAAGCAATATTAAACATGGCTATTTAAAGAGCTTCCAAATATAGAACCAATTTCAAATAAGTTCCAGTAAACTAAGAGTATCAATGGAACAGTAACACCAATTATAACTCCATTTCTTCTCTTTTTAGTTATTATTTTTTAAAACCCTCATCAACTAACAGCAACAATACAACAACATCCATATATATGTTCATCCAACATTCAATAAGTAACTTTCATTAAATAAAATCTTCAAAAAATAGAGTGAATAAGGTAAAAACAGGAATGTTACCTTTTGTTCGGGCAACCTAAGGATCAAAGGGTAGAGATTGGATCAACACTTCAAGCCAAACGACCAAAAGAACCACAAACATCCTAGTTTCTTGTAATGTTTAGTAATGTAGGTAATTTAGAGTAGTGTAATCTTTGTAATGTAGTGTTATAATAGTATAATGGTAGTATATGTGTAGTATAATGGTAGTATTTAAATGATGTAGTATTTTGTAGGAAGGTAAAGACTAGTAGGATTTCTTTTGTGTCATGAGTTTTTTTTTCAGAAAAAAATCTCTGCTTCTTTTGGTCATAAGACTTTCTATAGAGAGTATTAAGAGTAGGGTTTAAGGGGCAAAGGAGGTATAAAATCATTTCCACATATTCAACCTCAAATCTTAAACTTTTAAATTCAAACAAATTCGAATTTTAGCAAGGGACAAAAGAATTTTTCAACAAAATTACCACAATTAGTACCATGACCAATCAAAAATGGTACACATCACACAATACAACAAAAATACAGCTTATTGTACCAAACATTTCAGCAAAAATCCCGTAAAATTCAGAATCAACAGAATAGTACACCTAGGCATCAAATAGGACAAATATAACAAATTTTAATGGTAAAATCGTACAAGGGTAGGATAGAAACCCTTAAACCGTACCCAAATCGAGAAATTCCCCCATGGGTGTTTGCTTCCATGTGATAAAATGCACAATTTGGCTAAGGGCTCGAGGTCCCGCCCATGGCAACTCTATCACAGTAAAACCTGGGTAACATCCACGAAAAATGAGTCAATCGAGCATATAAAAATAAAACTTCTAAGGAAAATAAACCTGTAAATCACGAGTACTCATGATTTAGGACAAAACCCCTCAAAAATTGTCACGAACCGACTAGGGGGCCATGACGGGTACCCGGAGCTGGCTACCGAGCACCTCTCATTACACTAGTCACCATAGTCATTCTGAACACATATAACTCCAAGGCAATACATGGATATACATAAGCCCTCACGTCTACAAAAATGATATACAAATATACAAGGGTGGATTCATGAGACCATACTACCCACATATACGTATCTGCGAGCTTCTACTAGAGTACTAGACATAAGGACGGGACAGGACCCCGTCGTGCCCAAATATGTACACAAAGTGATGTATCAAATAGCACCTCCAGAATAATGGAGTGCTCCTGTAAATCTGCTGATCAGCTCCTTTGAATCTGGGCCACTTCCCTGTCTACCTGTGGGCATGAACACAGCTTCCAAAAAGAAAGGACGTCAGTACGAACATTGTACTGAGTATGTAAGGCATAAACAATAATAAAATATCAATAAAATAGGGATACATCAAGTAAAGAACTACCTGTGACTGAAAGGCACTTAAGACTGAATAATAGGTGCTAACTTACATCATAAACATCATCATATCATGTATGCATATATAAACTGCCCAACCATATAGGTACGGTGTGATCATTATTAGCCCGCGTCCGGGATAAACATCTCAAGCCGCCCACTAGTGGTGTCTGCCTATGCCCTCTAGATATGGTGTATATACCGCCCGCCGTAGCGGTGTCTGCCCGGCCATCTATGCACGGTGTAATCTCATCATCATGTACTTATCATAATGCATGCATAAGAACTCAAGGATAAGTTATAACTCTATTGGGGTGACGTAAGGTAGAGAACCCCCGATTCCATTATGGAGTAGTCATAATCATCTTGCCTCACCTTGAAGGAACTAGCGTTATAAGGTGAGTGTAACAACAATGAATATCATCAAGGAACCATTAAATTTATAAGCATATCATATCATAGGCTTTGGAATCTTTAGACATAGACTCATCATCATCATTATTATTCATCTCATGAGAAGCTCTTTATAAACATAGACTTATAGTTTTCGGAATATAAGAAAGTCATGGAAAAATAAAGGAAGACGTGTCATAGGAATCATGCCTTAAGAAAAGAAGGGACTAGCCTTACATACCTTGGTGTCACTCTAACTTATCAATTTAGCGCTTTCCTCCAATGTTCGCAATTCTACCTTCAAGAGAATTCGTACTAGAATTAGATAATCGGGAACATACTTAAGCTTAAGCTAAAGCTAACGAAAATCAGGCAGCATCTCTTTTGTTTCTATAACTTTCTCCATATAAAATAACAACTCCCAAACGTCAACAACACACCCACAATATCATAATAAATAAACTTTATTAAGTTGGCCATTATTCAATTCTCACAATTTCCTCTCAAAGTCATCCATAACCATGGTAGTCACCCAACATCATATTCATTCACCTATCATGCTTCTCCAACATTCTTAATATTATTTATAACAAGATTATACTCATAAGGTCTCAAGAGTTATGATTTATATCAACTATTATTCAAGAACACCCTCACTTCCACATTTAAGCTCTATATTCTACCTTCTTTCATAATCCAAGTCTTTCAACCCCTCAATATTCCAAATAACATGAAATGATCATAAAGCTTACCTTTGATAGAGTAGAAATAGGTTTTGGATAGAAATGCTCCACTTGAAGAAAACCCTAGTTCCTCTTCCAAAGAAATTCTTGACTTCTATGAACCCTAAAGAGCTTCCTTATACTTGATTCCCTTGATTTGATGAAGTTGATCTTTGATTTGTCTTGAATTTATGTTGATAAAATATGTAGAAACCTCTAGAAGTCTTGAGAGAAATAAAGAAGTGGAGAGAATGAGAAAATAAGACTAGGAACATGTATTTATACTTGGAAATTATTCAGCCCGTCGGGTATTATACGGTCCGTATAAACTTATACGGTCCGTATAAGTGACCGTATAACTCCATCAGTGATGGAACTTCACTGTAACAGTTATACGAACCATTATACGGACCGTCTAATATTATACGGACCGTATAAATGGTCGTATAATCCACCTTTTCTCCGATCTTGTTCTCGTCGCTTCGTTTGATCGTCAATCCTTATGGAACCTTCTTAGCACTTGTTTAACACTTCATTAGTAATCTAAGGGGCAACATAACTCTTCCTCAAGACATTACTAATTCATCATCAGCTCGGTACTTCACAAAACTCTTCTGAAACGCTACGTATACTTCTCCTTTTAGAATGAACTTTCTTCTCTTGCTTCAACGTCTTTGGAATCTTAATTAGAACCATTAAATGCTACTTCTTACTTAAAGAAACATCATATACTTCCCACACTGCATTAGTCTATCTACCATACGACGACACGAAATTCTCCGAGGTGTAACAAAAATCCAACGAGAATAGCTGTGAAATCAGCCATGGAGGCGAAACCCTAGAGGTTCCCTTAAGATTGCCTGAAGAAGAAAAAAGGGTAAGGTCGGGCCCGTACAAATGAAAATGGGGGTGAAAGTTTGTATTTTACAAACTTTCATCTCCTTTTTGTTTAAACAAATCCCCCTCAAGCTTTTTTAAAAGTTAACTTTAAACCTCCTCCCCCCTCTTAATTTAAATCAACTAATAACTGAATAATATAAAAAACATATAACTAACTAAAATAGTTATTTTAGGATAATTTAAAATTTGAAACTCGTAAATTTAGAAATTACCTTCAAAACGAGCCCAATATTGATATAGTTCCGGAGAATATTTAAAAATGTGAAAATGCGATCAAAATGAGCAGTAATTCATACTTCATCTTGATTAACAATTTTCCTAAGTTAGACGGAGCGGGATGTGTATTTTCTTTTGAATTATATTTATGAAAGTAAATAACTCGTAATTGTCAGTTTATTTATTTTTTTACGGAATAATAATTAAACATCAACTTTTTGCAAATTTCTCGGTTTTTTTTTAAAATAAATTTTTAAGGGCATCCTTACTCCGTCTTGGACTCATAAAATTTGAAAATTAGAATACACGTTTTATGAGGAGAAAATTAGGTGTCAACAGTACTGACGAACATCCCGCAAAAACTTCTTTTTCTGATAAGATTTGATCTCGTCAGGAATGACACCAGTCACCAAGTAATTAGCAAAATCCACATACCAAGGTGCCACTTGAGTAGAAACCTCCAAAACTTGCTATCTGGAAACGCATCTTCAATATCAAGTTCTTCTGCTGGCACCCCAGTTTCCTCAAGCCTAGAAAGAGGATCAGCAACATGATTTTCGGACCCCTTTCGATCTTTTACCTTGAAATCAAACTCTTGTAACAAAAGGACCCAACGAATCAGTCGCGGCTTAGCTTCCTTCTTTGCTATCAAATATCTCAACACAACATAGTCAGTGTACACCACGACCTTGGACCCCAACAAATAGGACCGAAACTTCTCAAAAGCATATACTATAGAAAGCAGCTCTTGCTCAGTCACAGTGTAGTTCATCTGCGGAAGTGTCCTATTACCATAGTAGATCGGGTGCATAATTTTATTGTGCCTCTGTCCAAGCACATCACCTATCGCGAAACCACTAGCATCACACATCAACTCAAAAGGAAAGGACCAATCAGGAGTAACAATAACATGAGCAGTAGTGAGGAACTCCTTTAATTCATCAAACGCCTTCCGGCACTTGTCATCAAACTCAAACTTAGCCTCTTTTTCAAGAATCTTGCACATCGGGTTAGCAATCTTGGAGAAATCATTGATGAAGTGCCTGTATAACCCAGCATGTCCCAAGAAACTTCGAACACCTTTCACTGAGATGGGTGGAGGAAGTTTTGCAATCACATCAATCTTTGCTTGATCAACCTCAATTCCCTTTTTAGAGATTTTATAACCGAGGACGATCCCTTCCTTCACCATAAAGTGGCACTTCTCCCAATTTAGCACGAGATTTGTCTTCTCACAACCTTTTAGCACTTGACCCAGATGGCCAAGACAATCATCAAATGAATCGCCCACAACATAAAAATCATCCATGAACACTTCCAAGAAGTCTTCTACCATGTCAGAAAAGATCGACATCATGCACCTCTGAAAAGTGGCTGGTGCATTACACAACCCAAAGGGCATTCAGCTAAACGCAAACGTCCCATAAGGACAAGTAAATGTCTTTTTCTCTTGGTCTTCTAGGGCAATGTTGATCTGATTATAGCCCGAGTATCCATCTAAGAAGCAATAGTAAGACCTCCCAACCAGCCCATCCAGCATCTGATCAATGAACGACATGGGAAAATGGTCTTTACAAGTGGCAGTATTCAGCTTCCTATAGTTCATGCACACACGTCATCCAGTAACTGTACGAATGGGAATCAACTCATTCTTTGCATTAGGAACCACAGTGATACCTCCTTTCGTGGGAACAAATTAAACAGAACTCACCCACTTGTTGTCTGCAATCGGATATGCTACCCCAACATCTAACTACTTTATGATCTTCTTTTTCACGACCTCGTGCATGTTCTGGTTCGATCTCTGCTGATGGTCAACACTCGGCTTGTTGTCCTCCTCTAGATGAATTTTATGCTCACAAATACTAGAAGGAATACCCCGAATGTCTACTATGGTCCAACCAATAGCACGTCTGTACTCGCGTAAAATCTCCACTTAATGCGCAATCTGTTCCTCGGTCAATAATGTTGAAACGATCACTGGTAAAGTCTTGTTCGGACCAAGGAACTCGTACCTCAAGTGTGATGGGAGCTGCTTAAGCTCAAGCTTTGGTGGCTCAATAATAGAAGGCTTAGTTGGTGGAGTAGTTCTATTTGCAAGGTCAAGATCAAGCTTTCTTGGGTGGTAAGTATAAGAACCTAAACTCTCAAGTGCATTTATAGTTTCCACGTGGCCCTTCATATCATCAGCATCAAAGTTCACCAGAACCGCAGCAAGATCTTCTCCCAGACTTTCTTCTTCCATTTTATGTTCGACAGCATCATCTATCCCATCAAACGAATCAATAATCGAAATTCTCTCATAAGCACTTGGCAACTTCATCCCTTTGCTTGCTTGGAAAGTCACTTCTTCATTATTCACTCGGAACTTAATTTCATTCTTTTCAGAGTCCATAAGCGCTCTGCCTGTAGCAAGGAAACGGTCTTCCCAAGATGATGGGAATATCTCTATCCACCGCACAATCCAGAATAACAAAATCAGCAAGCAACATAAACCTACCCACTTGCACCAACACATCATCTATAACCCCAATTGGCTTCTTGATAGATCTGTCTGGCATCTGTAATCGCATAGAAGTCAGTCTAGGCATCCCAATCCAGATTGTTTGAAAATAGCAAGGGGCATTAAGTTGATACTTTCCCTATTATCGAACAGAGCACAGGCGAATGCATGAAGCCCAATATTGCACGGAATGGTAAACGCCCCTGGATCTCCCTTCTTCTGAACTATGGTGTACGCAATAATCAAACTCACATGATGAGTTAAATTCACTGTCTAATGTTGAACAGACCTTTTCTTCATAGGCAGGTCTTTCACAAACTTGGTAAATCCGGGCATCTCTTTGACAGCATCTAAGAATGGAGAATTCACTGTTAATTGCTTCAACTGATCATAGAACTTCTGACACTTAGCATCATCATTTTTCTTTGCCAACCTATGAGGAAAGGGAGGCTTTGCTTTGTACATATAAGTGAAATGGCGAAGATCCGCTTTTATCATGTGTTTCCTTGTATCAGCAGCAACCTCTGGAGTATCAGCAATTTTTTCTTCACCATGGACCTCATCATCAATGATAGGCATATTAGAATGCACCTCTTCTTCCTCAATAATTGGATCTAGATCAACCACCTTCTTGTCCGCACCTTGAAGTATTTTACCACACCTCGTGCTAATCGCAAAAGTACGTTCCACGCCACTACCATTCTTCGGGTTTGGAATAGTATCACTCGGAAGCCCACCTTTGCTGGCAGGATATTGTTCTCTAGAAAGATCACGCATCTGATGTTCAAGGTTCTGAATAGCTACTGAATGAGAAACCACTGTCTTTGATAGCCCAGATAATGTATTTTCTGTGTTTGTCTGACTTGCCAACACTTTTTCAAGCATTAACTCCAACCTCGAACTACCTTGATCATTAGATTTCCCTTTTGGTGGAATGTAAGGGTTGGAACTTCTGTTCCCGAAGTTACCATTGTTGTTGTTGTATTTACCTTGGTTCGGTCCACCATAATTGTTATTGTAGTTCTCTTGGTTGTTGTTGTAATTCCCTTGATTGTATGCACCCTGCCCTTGTTGAGGTCTCCAGTATCTCTGAGTTGGTCCAGAAAAATCCCCTTTCGCTACATAGTCTGCATATTAAACATTCTCAACTAGCTGTGGGGACCCTCTTGATATGGACCCTCGTGGCATTGGTACATTCAGGGCGGCATGGATGAGATATCTTCACACGCATTCACCTTCTTTGATTCCCTCTCATCAAGCCTCTTTGTCAGTAAAGAGAGACTAGTGGCCAATTGGGCCTACGTTTGCTGCGTTTCCTGACTATCTTTCACAATTTAATTATCTCCACTTCTCCATAACTCCCGGCAATGGCGCCAAAATTTGATACGCTTAAATTTACACTTTTAATAGCGTAAAGCGGACGATGTCAAATATAGTAACCCAACGAGGTTGGGGTTGAATCCCAAAGAGAATATGGTGTGAAAAGTTTACTAAACAAGTATTATATTAATCTTGCGGTCCTGGTGTATTCCAGAAAAAGGATTTTATAGTTGTTTTGGTTTGTGGACTAATTTAAAGTGACTAGAAATTTAAAGTTGTAAATATATGGGTAAAAAAAATCAAGGATGTGTCCCCGTCAGATAAAGTGTATGATCATGGGTATCGATCTTGATAAACTTTTAATGGATTGTTATGGATGCACTTAACCTCTACGTGAATCTACACTATTTCCCAATAAGAAAAAATTATTTCTTTCTATGCTTTTTCCAAAGATAAGAAAGTATGCATGAAGAACGCTTAATTATGCCAAGTAAATTCCTCTTATTCCTAAGTGAATTTATTAAACAAGGTTTAAAGCCTTGAGTTCTTGTTATCTGTTCTTACCTAAACCTAGTTATTTTCCCAAATAAACTAAAGTTTAAGGTGTTAGCTAATGTTTGCAACCACTAACTATATGATGAACACGAAGAACAAATAAACCCTAACAATCCATTATGCGTATATCATTCACGATCCCCAATCACAATACACCCATCCTTAGGTTCACAACCTTAGTAAAGGTGTTTAGCTACTCATGGCAACAAGAAAACAATAAAAGATTGAAGATTGCATAATTGTATTGTGTATTAAACTTACGAATAAAACATGAAAGTAACGAATGTATTTGTCCAAAAAATCTTCAAAAGTAATAACAACTCAAAAGTAATTACTACCAGTATAAAACTCCAGATGTCTGAAAAATAAAACCTAAATAGGTATTTATATAAGTTAAACTCAGAATAATCAATCCCAGTCCTGTTCTAGCTCGGCTTACACTTTGACGGGCCGTCGTTGCACTTCGACGGTCGTCGACATGTTCGACGAGCATGTTGACGATCTGATGAAATATTTTCAACTAGCAGGACTTCTATCGTCGAGGCACTTCAACGAACCGTCAATCATGTCGACAGTGCAAGTCGACGGTCTGATGACTTTTTCACTCTGCAGGAAGTTGATCGACGAGGCAACTCGACGGAACGTCGAGCATGTTGACGGTCCGTCCTTTATCCATATCAGTATAGATCACCCGATTTCCTCATTTTTCGCTTGCCGATCATTATAACTTCGAAATACCTGCACAACACACAAAACACATCAAACTAACACAAACTTGCTCGAAAATAAGTAAAACTTAGAGTTAAAAAGCATTAGATGCGCCATAATTCACGGCGCATCAGTATCCTAGTTCATTGCTCTTATACTTAGTTTTTGTTCATATTATGTCCAGTTAATGAGATCGTGTTGGTTTCATGATGAGGTTTAGGTTAGTATTTGTTCCATTGTCTTCATATTTATACTTTGCTTATGTTGTGCTCAGCCAATAAGGTTATGAGGGGTTAAGCTCATATTTTTTGTCCATTGCCTTCATACTTAGACTCTATTCATGTTGTGTTTAGTTAATAAGATTGCTGGGATTTTATGGTAAGGTTTAAGTAGTTTCATTGCTTTTTTATACTCAGATTCTACTTGTTTTATGTTTAGGCAGTATGATTGTGTGGTTTGCGATAGGATTTAGGTTAGTATACTAGTTTGTCATCTTTTATCTTGATTCTTTCTACACTATACCTAGTTAAGGTGTGTGTGTGGCTTAGGATAGATGCTGACTCAGTCTGCTGGTCTATTCCCTTTCTTTGCAGTTTATATCCATACTATGTCTGGTTAATGTAATAGTTTGTGGTTTAGGACAAAACTCAAACCTGATATGCTTTTTATGACTCCCTTTTTATTTTGTTTGCATATGCATTGTGCTCACTTAAGGAGTTCATGTGACCTATAGGGTAAGTTTCAAGTTGATAGGTTGTTTTGACTCAACTTTTTAGTCAGAACTTCAGTTCATGCTTTATGACTAGTTGTTCCTTTTTCTTTACACATAATCTAGGCTATAACATTAAGCTGATGAACCGGCCTCACTTAGATTTCTATTTGGCTTTCCTGCTTGTACCTTTGGTTGTTCAGTTGTGACTAAAGACCTTTAATTATGGCTTGGGACTATAGTTTGAGTTAAGGGGGTTTGTCTAATATGGATCTTCCTCTGGACTTCCTGTTCTATCATGACTGTCTACACACCATTAAGTGTTCTATGTAAGGGTCTGGGTTATAGTTTATACTAATATGTTGCTTGGTATAAGTCATGTGCTCTGAATTAGGGTCCAGATGGGTCTGTTGAAATCATGAGTGGTCTAGTCCTATGTATCTCATGTGATAAACTAGGTTTATGGGGATTAGTTTGAAGTCACGGGCTCTTTGAATTACTAGTTTACTTTATGTCTTGTTATTATTCATTTAGAGGTTTGTCTTGGTCTCGGGTTAATTAAGGAAGGGGTCAAGGAGTCTGTTTGAAGTAAGTGATCTAAACTGGTCATTATCTGCCCTATGTGTCCTATATGATCATGTGTTATTTGGGAGCTAGAAGTTTTGAACCTAGCTTGATCATGGTTTGTCCTGCCTGACCATATGTGTCATGGGAAAGTCAAGTCTTGTTATGTTGAACCCAACCTGATTGTTCCTTGTCTTATGTGGTTATGTATCATGGAAAAGTCAAGTCTTGTTATGTTGAGCCCAACCTGATTATCGCTTGTCTTATGTGGTTATGTGTCAAGAAAAAACAAAGGTTTATTATGTTGAACTTTAGTCTTGGTCATTATTGTCTCACTTGATCATGTACCTGTTTGGAAGATAGAAAGTCTAAAAGGAAATGGAACTAATCTGATCATCACCTTGCTTTCCTGAATATGTTGTTTGTTTGGGAGTTGAAGTTTGTCTACTTGGCCTGATCATGCCTGTCCTCCAATGGAATTTTGATTCTAAAAAGTGAAAGTGTACTATGTACTCGTTGTGGAATTATGCTTGTCTCACTTAGCAACTTATTTGTCCTGATTCTTGTTGTCTCACCTAAGACTTACTTAATAAAACCTGGCACTTTTAGTCACAATAATGTATAATTGAAACAAGGTCTTAAAAGTGATACTGGGGAAGGGAAGGGTCTTAACTTGGCCAAAGTATTTCACTTGGCTCTGCCTTTGTCTGAACTGTCTTATTTGTGGTAAGTGTGGGAGTTTGTTAAACTACCTCTGAGTAGAACATGTGGAGTGTGTGGTTGTGATGTGTTTAAGTCCAAAAAGGTTTCTAATGTGGCTATGATAAACTAGGTTCAGAGCTGTTATAAGACGGTCTATGTTTGATAAAAGGTGGGCAAATCATCTAGTTTAACAGGTTGATTAAAAGGAAATTGTTTATGTTTGTTCTCACCTAGCAATTGGAATATGGCTATTCTGA
Organism: Lycium barbarum; assembly: GCF_019175385.1. Classification (NCBI taxonomy): domain Eukaryota; kingdom Viridiplantae; phylum Streptophyta; class Magnoliopsida; order Solanales; family Solanaceae; genus Lycium; species Lycium barbarum. Next base: position 35,722,254 of record NC_083340.1, on the reverse strand, counting down.
TAAAAAAAAAAGGTATAAAAAGGGATTTAAAGGTTGGTAGTTTTAGCAAGGAGTATATGCAGGTGTGTGTGGCCCATGGGTCATGTCTGTGTGCAGGAAACCCTTTTTATTTTAAAAAATAACTTGCCACCTAGTTACAATAATAGGTCCGGATAAAGGATAAAAGAAGGGAGGATGATGGGATCTTTGTTACAAATATTGCTTAACTTGTCCTTGTGTGGTCTTTTCTGGATACTGTTGTGTTCCCTTCGATGTTGACAGATGAGTTCTTTAAAAAAAGAGTGGTAATAAGGCTAAAATGATGGTGTCGAAGTCTGTTGATTGTTTCTTTGTGTGGTTTGATCCTAATGGAAAAGAAAAAGGTGTACCCTTTCCTCTGAATTATAGTGTGGTCAGGAACAAAGACCCTTTTTATGATCTTAGTCTTAGTTTGAAGTTGCTAGGAAGAATTGGTTTGTTGTTACTTGCTATGTGTTCATGGTGTGTACGTCTCTAGTACTCATAATGGAATTTGGGTAATAAAATGTCTTTAAAATCTAGACCAGGTCCTTATAAATCAGCTGGTTTGTTGTTTGTCTGCTATATGTCCATGAAGGGCCTGTTCCTAGTAAATCATTTTAACTTGATGACTAAGGTTTATTTTTATAATCTGGACATAGTCTTTATGAATTAATCATGTTTCTACTATGTGCTATGTGTTTATAAGGAGTCTATTCCTAATGTTCATAGTGAATTTGGTAACAAAGTCTATAAGTTTTGGGCATTAGTCCCATGGGTTCATTGTGGAAACTATATGATAGAGCCAAATTGTCCCAGATCTTCCATGGCCTTTAGTTGTGTCACTAGGGTATGAGGGGAAGTGCATAAAGGAGAGGAAAGAGGTCCTAGCAGGAGAGTGAAGGTGAGCCTGGGCATGAACTGGAGGTAATGACCAGTGGAACCCATGATCCCTAAAGGGAGATTCAGAAGGAGGAGATGGGGAGGTGATGACCCCACCCTATCCTACTTCCCCTTTCCTTACCCTGAGATCCCATCCTTTTCTTTTAGAGTTCTTTTCCATGGCCTTGGGACACATAAAGGCACAGGGTTATTTGGAACAGTCTAACTATGTCTAACAGGGAGGGGAAGACACACCTAGAACCAAATGAGTTACTGTCAATACTTGCCAAGTCTGAGTGTTATGTGATTTCCATCTTGCCTTCTGAAAATCCCTTTTGTCTGAAAGGTTTGTAGGTCTTCTGAGCCTTACTTGTTTAAAATTGGTTGTGTGTGTAGAGGGAAAAAAGGAGGAGGCTAATGGTTGTATTATGTGGGCCTGAGTCCACCTATGAGAAAACTGAGTGTCCACTAGGATTTGCCATTTATTTTGTTGTTGGCCATGTGTCTTCGCTCATTTTACCTAGCTTGTTTATCCAAACTGATATTGGAGACTTACCACCGGTTTATTGATTAAGACTTGCTTTATGTGATGTTTTGATTCCTTATTTTCCAAAACTGTGATGATGTTATAGGTCTGCTTCTTGCCTCCTCTTCCTCTCCTTTTGTTCTTTGAAGAAGTTTTTAGTTAGTCTAAATGTGTCCATAAGACTTTCCATGGGAATCTCTTTTTCCTTCATCAAAGGGCTGCAAAACTTACATATTTTTTAACAAATGATCCTGATTAATGAACCAGCTAGTTAGGTGCATGAGTTAATACAGAGGGGCTAGTCTTAGAAGCTTCCAGTTTCAAATGTGTGCTTCTAAAATCCTAAGTGTTGTCAAAGCTTTTTTCAACTGGAATAAGTGACACTAACATGAGCCATGGTTATCTGTAAAGCCTTCCCAGGACCCTTTCCCTGTGAATACTGTGCTTCCTTTTGGACATGGTGGTGTGTAATCTTGAGCTTGGTTTGAGGTAGGAGGAATACCATCATCTGAATTAGTGTAACCAGGTTTTGTTTCCTCTAGGAAGTGACTAAACCCTTAATAAATAGATGGGTTAGGCTATCTGAACATGGGCATTTGGAATTTTTCTTTTTATGAGGAGTCCATGGGCTAAGTGATTGTCTAAAAAGGGACAAGCTTGTATTTGACCACAAACTCTCCTGTATTTTGCTTTGATGTGGCTGAAGTGTTCCAGTTTATTCCTTCTGTTCCTAGGACTATCTTAACAAGTCCATAGTTTTGATTAATCAATATTTGTGCTCTTTCTAAAGTAGTTGTATGCATTATCCTTGTCATCATCCAGTCATGAAATTGAATCCCCCGCCCCTCCCCCCCTCTTTTTTCATTACTTTTATATTTGCTGATTATCTAGTCTCACTTAGGTGCTGCTATTTGCTATGTTTGTTGTAAATGTCTCCCTTTGGAGTAAGGCACTTGGCCGTTGGTTTGTTCATGAGTTTTGCTTGAAATCTATTGTCACTCCCAAGTTCTATACTCTCTTTTCCTCTTGCTTGGGATGCACTGGTTGAGGGTAAACTGGGGTAGTTCGGAGTCGTCCAGGCCTTTTTGGTGTTAGCCATGCCTGGGGTTCTTAGAAGCCCCTTGGAACTTGTGCAACATCAAGAATATAAGGCAAGGACTCAGTCTCCATGACATTGCAAAATCTCCAACCAAGGCAAATCCATTCAAGGAGAAACGGGGTAATTATAGAATAACATGAGTACTTTTCTTGTTCTTATACTATGTATAGTTTTACTATTTTAGTGATAAGTTCAGTGTTTATAAACTAACTGGGTCCTTTTTCTTTTTCCCCCCTCTCCTCACTCACATGGCCACTCGAGTCCAGCCAAAGCCCACCTATTGGGCCAAAGGCCCAATAGGAAATTAATTCAAAAATCGAGTCCGCGAAGACAAAGCAAATAGCAAGGCACGCAGAAGGCCCAGCCATGGGTGAAAATGGCTAAACTAGGGGCTTGGTACGCCCCTAGTCTAATTTTAGTTTCATTATCATTTTACATTATTTGTTTAAAGCTTTGATGTACTTGTAATTTGTATCCAAACTCATATTATAATGGAAAGTATTATGGTTAGAATTAGTCGTCATAGGACAACGGTGCTTATAGCGTTTAGGTGACTTTAGGTCCCCAACGAATTTCCAAAATCGTGAGCAAATTCAACGTTTTAAAGCTAAGTGTAAAAAATGAGATTTCACAAACTCTGTTTTAATATAACTTAAGTTTTAGACTCCAAACGGTCACAAATGATTATTGGAAACAAAAGCATTTTCCAAAGCTTAAACTAAATTACAAACTCTTCTTCAAACAAAACCCTTTTTAAACTTACACAAAAGAGTTTGCTTTTTACAACTGCTCAATATAAACTTTGGGCCTCAGCCCACGGATAATCTCTAAAAAGGCAAGTTTGTATCATTCACGGGTTTCAGAAAAATGGACCAATTTCCATACTTAAGCCTTTTTTTAAAACTAGCAAGGACCAGATTTGACAAAAAGAAATGTATACATAACTCTCTTTTCTCTGAAAATTAAAATAGAACCAAAGTTTTTCCTATGATTGCAATTTTTTGCCAAGGAAAAGGCCACAAAATCATGTATATACAGCCAAGATATACTCCTTTGAACATACAAAATGCTCTTTTATGACATAAAAACCAATTGTAATATAAAGTTCCGGATAAGACTGAACGTACCAAAAGGGAGTGACACGAGTCAAAGTATGAGTATGAGACGAATTTAACACTATGAAAATACAAAGAACTTCGCTTTTCTCTTAACTTATGAAATATAATATACTCCTTATATATATAAAAGGAGACTATTTATACACGAATATTGTAAATCTAAAAACTACAATACCCCGTATATAAGGGGGACATATTCAAATTCTTTTTTTCAAAATGATATGCAAATTTACAAAAAAAAATGATAGTTTCTTTAAATGCGAGAATAAACACAAAATAGACAGTGTAGGAAAATGCTCATACTTTGGAATTCGAAGGTCAACCGTATAGTACGGATCCTTAATACTGGGGTGCCTAACACCTTCCCCAAGGGATCATCAGAATCCTTACCTAGAACTCTGGATTACGAAGGTTTTTTCACGGCATTTGAATAAACTCTTCAAAATCGGTTTTCCTAATTTCCAAAAATATAGGTGGCGACTCTTCTAAAACAAAGTCTAAAAGAGCGCCAACGAGTTCGTAGTAGCCTTTTACGCCTTAACTACCGCGTGAAAAGCGAACCGCAATAGATAAGGAATGTTAATTGGATCCCAAAGAATCCGCAAGTATAAGATCTTAACCTTTGGTATACGGGGGAGATGCGTAAATAGTTAGTGAGTCCAGTGGAATATTGAAAACACGAAGGGTTAGCATGAGATATGAAGAACCTTAGTTCAGTTAGGATGGGTTAATGAGATAGTCTCCATAAGGAATATGCCTCGCATGTAGAAGAAACCAGAAGCAAGTAGAAGGATCGTCGATAAACTTACGTCCAGATCAGTTACTATCGATTAAGTGACCACTAAAAATCTATAAGACCATGCCCAGTTATGTGTCACGAGGGTAGTCCCATTGCCCGAGACACTAATCTTCAGGGTGCTAGTCAAAGACTTAACGTACAACAGTACTATGAGTAATTCAGGAAGTATCTTAGAAAGAAATCAAGTATGGATAGTTAACTCATATTGAGGCAGACAAGAGAATTATGACGAGAGGAGTTCACTGCTTAGAAAGTCAAGGAGTTCGACTTTTGGACTCTAAGGATGGTGGTGGTGTTGTTCGGAACAGAGCTCATTCCTCCTTAGTTATCGAAGTTAAAGAAAAGCAGTTTAGTGATCCCTACTTGTTGCAATTGAAAGAGGGGATTCACAAGAAAACGCCGGCTTTTGAACAAGGGGAGATGACGGTACCTTGAGATACCGAGGTAGATTATGTGTTCCAGATGTAGATGGACTTAGAGAGTGAATTATATCAGAAGCTCACCATTCTGGGGTCTCTATTCACCTATGTTCCACGAAAATGTATCGTGACCTTAAGGAGAGTTATTGGTGAAATGATATAAAAAAGAATGTAGCAGATTTTGTGGTTAAGTGTTCAAACTGTCAGCAAGTGAAAGTCGAACACCAGAGGCTTGGAGTGGTGGCCTGACTCAGAAAAATGATATTTCTATTTAGAAGTGGGAAATTATAAACATGGATTTAATAAGATGTCTACCTCGTTCATCCCGCAGACATGATTAGATTTGGGTGATTGTCGACCGACTTACGAAGTCAGCGCACTTCTTACCAGTAAAGACAACAGATTCCGCAGAGGACTATGCTAAGTTGTATATTCATGAAATTTTCAGATTACATGGGACTTCAGTGTCCCTTATTTCAGATCGTGGTGCCCAGTTCACAGCTAATTTCTCAAGATCCTTTCAGAAGGGATTGAGTACCAAGGTAAACCTCAGCACAGCTTTTCATCCTCAGGCAGATGGCCAGGCAGAGCGTACCATTCAGACTCTTGAGGGCATGTTGAGAGCATATTCCAAGATTTAAAAGGTAATTAGGATGATCATTTACCTCTTATTGAGTTTGCTTACTTTAACAGTTATCACGCGAGTATTGGGATGACACCGTTTGAAGCTCTGTATGGGCGAAGGTGTAGATCACCCATTGGGTGGTTTGAAGTTGGTGAAGCAGAGTTGTTAGGGCCATATTTGGTCTATCAAACTATGGAGAAAGTCAAGTTAAATTAGGAGGGTTTGAAACCGGCTCAAAGTTGCCAGAAGTCTTACACAAATGTAGGACGAAGAGACTTAGAGTTCCAAGTTGATGATTGGGTGTTTCTTAAAGTTTTTGCCCAAGAAGGGAGTTATGAGATTTGAAAAGAAGGGGATGTGATGGTTCGCTTTTTTGCGCGAGTTTAGGGCGCAAAAATGCTACTACGAACTCGTCGGTGCTCTTTTGGACTTTGTTTAAAAGAGTCGCCACCTAATTTTTAGGAAATTAGGAAAACCAGTGGTGAAGGGTTTATTCAAAAGCCGTGAAAAAACCTTCGTAATCCAGAGTTCTAGGTAAGGGTTATGATGATCCCCTGGGGAAGGTGTTAGGCACCCCAGTATTAAGGATCCGTACTATACGATTCACCTTCAAATTCCAGTGTATGAGTATTTGTTTAAACTGCTTATTTTGTGCTTATTTTCCCATAAAAAGAACTGTCATATCATATTTTTTGGAAGAATTTAAATATATCCCCTATATTTATAGGGTATCGTAGTTTTGGATTTATTATCTCCGAGTGTAAATAGTTTCCTTTTATATATAAGGAATAAATATAAGTTTATAAAGAAGAGTAAAAGAAAAATTGTCATTTTTGTAAGTTATTTAGTTTGTACTCATACACCGAAGCTCAGGTTGACTCGTATTGTTACGTTTCAGTCTTATCCGGAACTTTATATTACGCGTAGGTTCTTTAAATGTTTTATGAAAGGTTTTTATATTTGAACAAGTATACCACGTCTGAAAATATAAGCTAATTTGAGCCAACATTGGGCCAAAATAGTGTTTGTGCAAAAAATTGTTTCTGTTTTCCAGAAATGAGCTTTCATATCTTGGTGGGAAAAATCTGGTTTTGTTTGAGTTAAACACTTGGTCCAAGATTTTTTCAAAAAGATTTGCAACTTATTAATACAAGTTAAAACCAATTGCGTTACATTATTCTATTTGAAACTGATTTTTCAGAAAATTCAGTCATTAAGTTAATTAACTCATTGTTTGTGAAAATATCCCAAAATGGGATTGCCATTTTTAACTTTTAGAAAATCAATAGTGATTTATTATTTTTTTTATTTTTTTTTTAAAGCAATTTGAAAAGAAGGTTTTATTTTTTGTACTTTAGTTGTAAAAAGACATCATGTTTGAGTTCGTGGTATTTGAAAGTTGCGTACGGGGACCTAAAGTCGACTAAACGGCATAAGAACCGTTGTCCTAAGACGTCTAATTCCATTCATAAGTATTTTTCACTATAATATGAGTTGAATACACATAATTACATACACATGGGATCATACATATATGGAAACAAATTTAAACTAGCAGCGTACCGAGCCCCCAGTGGACATTTTTCCCATGGCTGGGCCTTCTGCGCGCCTCGCTATTATTTTCTTCCCGGACTCGATCTTAATTGAATAGAGGTCCTATTGGGCCTTTGGCCCAACAGGAGGCTGGTCTTGACCCGAATGGCCATGCAAGTGGAGAAGGGAAAGAAAAAAAAAGGACCCGGTTAGTTTATAAATGTTGAACTTATCACTAAGGTAAATGACTAAAGTTTTAAATACACACACACATATATAAGATTAAGTATACGCACATACACACATATATATAAGATAAAGTATACGCACATACACACACACACACACATATATAAGGCAATCCACACTTGATCCATACTTACCCCTTCGCCTACTCCAATAAAGCTCAAATTATCCTAAGACTTTAGAAATGGCATGGGGACTAGGTCTTGATCTCGTATTTCCGATGTCGCACAAGTTCCAAGGGGTTTCGAGGAACCCCAGGCATGGCTAACACCGGGAGATTAAGACAACCCCGAATTACCACACTTGGCCTTAGCTTTATTTGGGTCTTATTGACAGAGGACAGAGAGAGCACAGAACCAAAAGTGCTATAGACATACAAGTAGCATGCTAGGAGTTAGTTCAGTTTCAATAAGCAGCTAGGGAGCAATATACAAGTATACACACTGAAAACAGACATTGTGGAGAACCTTGATGTCACAAAATAGCACTTTGACAAATTCAAAGACAATTTCTTTTGAAGGGGCAAAGGCAAGCAGCACCAACAGTGGCAAACAAAAGGCAAAGGGGAAGAAAACAGACAGTTGCCCAGGACAAACAAGGCAAGCCAAAATTACTTGTATAGGCACAAACAATTAAGCAAGATGACAGCCAATCTCAAGAAATACTTGTATAAGCATCTAATGTCTAGTAGAATGATAGCCAACCTCAACCAGTTTAACCAAATATGACTAGACTTACGCAAGTGTGTCAAGTATGCACACTAAAGTGAGAAGAGGTATGTTTAAATTTATTCAGAGGAATGTGAACATCAACCATGATCACATACTCAAACAAATTGAAAAGGGTCAAATAAGTACTATAGAGTGGTGGCTATGTCATGGCATCACAGGGATGGGCAAGGGCAAACCAGGTTGATAACCAACTAAAAACATCAATGCAGAGCTAAGTGGAGTATGACTTCATATAGTAGGAATAGAGAGGTGAATACTCTCAAGTATGAGGGGGCACAGCAGCAGACTCGTCATGGGTTTGGAGTTAACAATGGCATTGCAGCTTGGCTAAGAGCTCAACACACTCATGCAGGTACAGGGATCAAGTTATGGTCACAGGATGCATGACCAGGTGCAGGTAGCAATGCCAAGCAAGATGGAGTGCCTTGAAGGTCATGAGATCACACACACAGATACAGCTGCCAAGACAAGGTCAAAACATGATCATAAAAAAAAGTTTCACTCCACAGGTGCAAATAAGAAAAGTGTCAATAACAATGCCACATGGGTATAGGGCAATTAAAACAAGAGGCTGGGGACTTCAAATGCCTCACAACAGTTTGGTCCTAGCTCTATACCATGGGAGGGGGACAAGATAGAGTATCAGCAAAGAAACAACATACACAGTCATAGACAAATAGGGGTTCAAATAATATTTTAGACCAATTTCAAACAAACAAACAAGGCTCAGGAACCTACAAACCTTTCAGACAAAAGGATTTTTTTTTTTAAAAAAAAAAAAAAGCAAAGTAGGGATCACATAGCACTCAGACTGGGCAGATATTTGCAGTAGATTATTTAATTCTAGGTGTATCTTTCCTTCCCTGTTAGACATGCTTAGACTGTTCTCCCCTACTTTTATTTAAACGTATGCCACTTAAAGCTATCTTGAACCTAGCATGATATAACAACATTTAGAAGAACCTTTTAGACTTAATCACATCACAGCCACTCAACCCACATGTCCTGCTCAGGAGCAGTCTAACAGGTTTCCACATTTTTTACCATAAACAAAAACAACCAAACAAAAGGCACAACTAAGTGATACATCTTGTTCAAGTTAAAGCTCTTCCCCCAAGAATCACCCCTTTTTTAAAACCTTTGTTTCAATATCTTATTACAGCCCCATAGTGCATAGTTTTATCAAGTAGGCAAGGTTCAGGTGAGACAACAAGAGTTAGGCCAAACAAAACAAACAAGAATCCACAGAGAGCACACATGATAATTACCAGTTTTGGAATCAAAGTGCCATTAGAGAACAGACATGGTCTGTCCAGGTCCAGCACATGACAACTTCAAACCTTCAAATAGACCAAATCACTAAAAAAAACAATGTAATACCTAGAATGGATCCAATAAGCTTGTGACTTCAAACTAGCCTCATGAACCTAATTTTATTATATGAGATACACAGGACTAGACCATTCATAACTTCAACAGACCTATCCTGACCTTAATTCACAACACAGAACCTGTACTAAGTAATGCACTAGCATGAACCACAAACTAGACCCTTGCATGAAACACTTAAAAGTATTTAGACAGTCATGATAAGATAAAAAAAATACAAAAAATAAAAAATAAAAAGGGACCAGAAGGAAATCCACATTAGACAAACTCTCTCCCACTTAGACTATGGTCCCAAAACTACCTTCAGGGGTCTTTAATCACAACTGAACAGCCAAGGGCACAAGTAGGGAAGCTAAATGAAAATATAGGTGAGGCAGGTTCATTGGCTTAGTATTCTAGCCTGTGTTAGGTGCTATGAAAAAGGACCAAACTAGTTGTGCAAAGCATGAACAAAGATCCTGACTAAGAAGTTAAATCAAAACAATCTAATCAGCTTGAAAATTATTCTGTAACTCACATGAGACTCCCTAATTGAGTAAAAATACAGACAAGATCAAAGAGGAATCTCAACAAGTACATCAGGTTTGAGCTTTGCTTTGAGCCACAAGCAGTTACATAGACTAGGCACAATGTGGACACAAAAATAAAAAAGAAAAGAGTGAATCAAGCATATTGACTTAAACATCTGCCCTAAACCCTACACATACCTTGACTAGGGGTAATGCCTGCAGAACCAAGATATAAAGGATGACAAGCTAATACAGTAGAATCAAACACCATCATAGACCATACAATTACGCTACCTGGACATCCTCAAACAGGAACTAAACATAAAGAACAATAACCACTTAATCCTCATCATAAAACTCTCACATTATCCTATTAACTAAGCATCATATAAGCATAATTCAAGTAAGAAAAAATAATGGACTAGAATGCTACCATAAACAAACTTTCTTCAACTAAACTAAACTGAACACAACATAAACAAGAAAGCAATAAATAAAGTACTAGCCTAACCAGAATCTTCATGAACTAAACAAGACATAAAATAAGAAAATGCATTAAACTAAAAGGTACTTACCTTTTTTGAGTGCAACCGGGGCACAAGCGATGGATTACACCTTTATGTTCCAAAACTCCAAACTCAGGCCACCACCAACACCAACAACAATAAAAATACAAATTTTAGAACTGGAAACTTAAAGAAACTTAAGCTTAAAACGAAAATTTTAACTTTGGAACTCTTAAGACTAAATATGGCAAATTTTCAATCTATATGTGGTTTTCAACCCTCTTACTCGAATGAATGGGGGTTTCTATTTATAGAAACTAAAGAATGGCTTTGAAAACTACCACTATCGATGTGGGACTTGCAAACTTATGCAAGTCATACTCACAAACTCGAACCTACGGCCCAGATCTATGGTACAACAATGAAATCAATGGCTTACAACCCTCCAAACCAACATTAATAGCAGAAAATAAAAGGGAAGGGGAGTCGTACCTTTAAGGTTTTGTTTGGCCCGATTTTAGGGAGAGAAGGACGAAGCATTGAATGCTTTGCCTTCTCTATTCACGCCACCAGCTATTTTAGATAGGACGGGACCATAAAAGGGGAGGGGGTGGGTGTTGAACAGGAGGCGGCACTAGGGATTTGCTCCCTAGCCGCCTCCCTCTTCTTTTCTTTACAAACAGACCCCTAAGGTCTTTCTTTTTGTGGACAGAGGAAAGTATAATACTCCCCCCATTTAACTCTTATTGGATCGGGTCTCGGTCCTTTGGGCTGGGCCTGGTCCGTTATTTTCTGAAAGGAGCTGGGCCTAATCCCTTTATATATATATATATATATATATTGTATATGCACCATGTATATATACACATGGTGTATATACATATATGCATAAAAGGGTCGGGGAAAAATAAACTAGTAAAGAAAAAACTAATTATTAGTCCATTGGGACTCAAAATAATTTAAAACATGACTCATAAACAAAATAAAAATCATTTTTGCAGATACTGCTTTGAATTAATTAACTAGATAAAAGAAACATTAATCAACTACGCAAACGCACACAGAAGCAAGATTTAAAGGGTAAAGATGGTCAATTCTTTTAATTACTCAAAATACCTTGGACGGTAATATGGAATAAAATCATCTATTAATCTAATTTTTCCTTGATTTAATTAGTGAGACAAATGATTATCAAAAAGGGTTTTCTCGTCCCTTTGATTAATTTCAACAATAAAAGAAAATTCTTCAAATACAATTAACTTCTACAAAAAAATTAAAAGTAACCTGGAAGCTTCTTTATCAATTTGAAAAGGTGAGATATTATCCCAAATGATTTCATAAAAATTTACCTAGACCCTTTAGGGTACTCAACTGATTTTATTTACTGTCCAAGGACTCCGAGCACTTAAAATAAATTACGGAAAGTTAAAAATTAGGTGGCAACAGGGGAAGCTTAGTCCCACTATATTGGACCATACAGAATCCTGCAAATGGTTGGTCAAAAGGCTTATGAGCTCGAGTTGCCACAAGAATTGGTTGCTATGCACCCAGTATTTCATGGGTCCATGTTGAGAAAGTGTCTGGGAGACCCATCGTTGGTTGTCTCGACTGATAGCATAAAAGTCAATGATAGTTTGACTTACGAAGAAGTCTTAGTGAAAATCCTTGATCGTCAAGTTCGTAAGTTGAGAACGAAAGAAGTTACTTCAGTGAAAGTCCTATGGAGGAGTCAGAAAGTTTAGGAGGCTACGTAGGAAGCCGAATAGGACATGAAGTCCAGATATCCCCATCTCTTTGAAGACTCAGCAAAAAAAAATGTTGAAGGTAATTTACCTTCCTATTCAGATTCCATTCTATATTTTCCATGTCTTTCAGTCAGTCCAGTAGTCACTCAGTGCAGCGTACATTCAGTTAGTTCAGTAGTTATTTAGTTCAGCAAACTATTCAGTTCAGTATTCCTTTCAGTTCAGTGTTCATGTGTTCATAACAGTAGTGTACATATGTTCCAGTCAGTTTAGTTAACCAGAACCCGTTATTCAAGGACGAATGAATCCAAGGAGAAGATAATGTTACACCCTGTATCTTAGAACTAAGGTTAGACTCGTATCGTTAGAGTTTTAGCGCAAAATTTGAAAGTTTGTACATATTACGAAAGTGGTTGACAAGCCTACTTCGGGCATCCGTAACCCCTTGATTCGTTGAGAATTTGTAAAAGGTTCCTTAGTGAAAGTTGTAGTATGTAGAAACACCTTTCCACGCATATAAGGACCAGGCCAATTGTAAAAGGTTCTTAGGATTCGGTAGAATCGACTAAGTTTTCAATACGTCTGCCTTCTAGCCCAATTTTGGGAAAATCCATTGATAATTTGAGAAAACTTAAAACATAAAAGTTGTATCCCTTTGAAATATCTTTCCAAAGGTATATTGTAGAGCCCGAACGGAGCTCTATGCTAGGACCTATGCCCATTTTACTGAACGCTATCGACTGAGTGTAAAAATGATAGGGGAGCTCGTCGAGCTCGCCTCAAAGTTAGGCAAGGGCTCGCCTTGGACCGCGCTCAGCGAGGTAGGGGTCCAAAAGTGGGAAAAATTCAAGAAAACTTTCTAAGTGCAAAATGGACAAGGGAGCTCGCCCCAAAGCAAGGCAGGGGCAAGCCATAGACCGCGCTCGACGAGCCTGGGGGTCCAAAATGCCCCATGCTATTAATTCAACACTTAACTCGAAATTTCAGTTATTAGACATTACAACTTCCTTCTAAATTCCTAAGAAGTTTTTTCCTCCTCTCCTCATCCTCCCACGTCAAGGTAAGATCGCTCTAACGATTCCTAAGTAATTCCAACATTTATTCATGATTAGTAACATGATTCTTCGACCAAAACATAGGATTTCCAAGGTATATCCTTCTCAAGCAATTCAAACCTAGAGCTTTGATGTTCTTCGTTAGAAAAGCAGTTTAGCTCGTTAGATTGGAGCGATTACAGGTATGTGAAGCTAACTATCTACGTAGGGGTGTTCATGGTCCGGTTTGACTCGGTTTTTGGTTAAAACCAAACCAAACCAAGTAAGTCAATTTTTTTTAATATTCAAACCAAACCAAACCATTATAGTATAAATTCTATCGGTTTCGGTTTTATCGGTTTGGTTCGGTTTTTGCGATTTTTTCGGATTTTAAGAATGTATTAATACAAAGAACCTTTGAACTAAATGGTAACTAAATACGGCTTTGACCGTGATCCATTCAAATCTAAGAATCTTCTTAATTAATTCATTAACTTTGTTTAGGTATAGGCCTATGGATGTGGGTATAGGAATTGCAGAAACATAACATCTACTTTTCATGATTCTAGTTACCTCCCTACATATAGCCTTTTGATATTACGTAGCCCTCCGAAATTTTTGTTATCTAGACTCATCGTGTTTATGAAGCATTGAGAAGAAAGCACAAAAGTTAAAACGGAAAATGATAAATAGAAAGACAAAGTCATCCCAAATCATTTTATATTCCAATTGCCATTTTCTTCCCTTTAATTTGTTACGGATAAAATGCTAGTTTATTAGTAGTAATTCAGATGACATGTAAAAGAGGGAACCGTAAAACTGGATAAGGGAAAAAAAATATTTTACCTTTAGCAAATTTTTTTATTTTTATTTTACCTTAAACTTAAATGGGCTACCCTTTTCTTTCCAATTATTGAATTTGTGTTGGACTTGGAATGAGCCAATATAAATATATATATATATATATATATATATATATATATATATATATATATATATATATATATATATATATATATATATATATTTAATGTGTAAGTATCTATTGGTTTGGTTCGGGTTTGTTTGCTTTGACACCAAACCAAACCAAGAATTATCGATTTTGAAAAAATTGAAACTAAATCAAGTCAAACCAAGATGGTTTTCGGTTTATTAAGTCAGTTTGACTCGGTTTACCGGTTCGGATCGGTTTTTCGGTCTCATTTGAACACCCCTATATCTACGTTAGGGAATATTCATGATTCTCCCTACACCTCATTGTACATGCTTATCAGTAATTTGACTCAGAATACAGTTTAGCCCTAGTTTCTTGAATAGTTGTAGAACTGCTATCTCCTAGGGTTTTAGTTTCATAATTCATTCATGGTGATCATTTTGAATATCATGAACTCAATACGTAATCATTATAGAGTTGTATATTGACATTGCATGAGTCTCAGTCAGCGTATAATCAAATATTGGCTTAAGTTCCATAATCAGAAACAGTTATCATGCTATCAGTTTTAGCCAGTCTCAGTCTTGTAAATTGTTTAATGTTGAACAGTTGTATCTGTATTTTTGGGCCCTAGGCCACAATTTATGCATACGTATTGCTTGGACCTGAGGCCACAGTTTTGTGCACATTATTTGGGCCCTAGGCCACAGTTTATATTTACAGTCATACAGGTGATTCTTAATTCAGAAAACAGGGAATATTCTTATCTTTGCTCCACATGTTAAGTTCAGTTATCAGTTTCAGTTTCAGTTTCATACTTACAGTCTTTCCTTCAGTTTGTTTTACATACCAGTACAATTCAAATGTGCTGATGTCCCTTTTTATTGCTTGGGGGCCTGCATCTCCCGATACAGGCAACAATATACAGGTTGACAATTCAGCAGGCTAGGACTGCCCGTATCAGCTACTTGGTGAGCCCAAGTTCCTTCGGGGCATTATGCTGCTTTCAGTCTTTCCAGTATTTTAGACAGTTATCTTTTCAGTATTCTTAGAGGCTTCATAGACATAGTCCAATTCATAGTCCAATTAGTCAGATATTAGTAGACTTTTGATGTGCTAGCCTTGTGGGCTATTGATTCAGATTTTACAGTATTTCCGCAATTAATATTATTTCAGTCAGACTTTTAGCAGATCAGCACGTGTTAGTCTTATTTCCTTATTTTAGCATATTTTGATATCACATGTTGATTTAGACAGCCTATGGGTTCGCTCGGTCACATGCAGTTAGGTATCGAATGTCGTGTTATGCCTAGACCATAGTTCGGGGCGTGACAAAAATAGGGTGAACAAATGTCTAACATAGCATTCAAAAAGGCTAAGGGTTCACATTTGGCTTATCAAGAAAATAGGTATGGATCAACCAAGCTCAAAAAGGGTTAATTTTGGATATTCAAGCATTAAGGTAGGTGAATCTAGGCTCTAAGGTTCACAAGAAAACCTGCGATTCTTTCCAGCTCAAGAATATCCTAAAATTTTGCCTCAACTCTCATTTTAGACAAGTGCTCGATGATTAATAAGGAATGAAAATTATTTCTGAAAGACAACTTGTCCACATAAGTTTTCCTGCATTTTCTTGGGAATCACAACAAAAGATCATAAAGAGACTACAACTAGGAGTCCAGAACCTAAATGATCCAAAAAAAGAAGAGATGAACCAAAATACCGTAAGAAAAAAAAGTGGTACGAAAGTACCTTTAACGCAGCTTTTTTATGCGTTATATAAAAGTGAGTTAACGTCCCCTGTTAAATCCGGAGTTCGGAACCAAAATGGCCCAAAAATAATATTTTGAAACAAAATACCCAAAAAAAAAGGTTACAAAAATACCTTTAGCACAGTAAAATACTGCGCTAAAGCACTTCATCGTAACGGTCCCGTTAAGTGCTTTAGCGCATTATTTTACTGCGCTAAAGGTATTTTTCTCTAACCTATAGCGCAGTAAAATACTGCGCTATACCACCCAACATAAATCCCGTCGGGTTCCACCACTGGTCCCTCCAGTGGCAAAAGTGCTTTAGCGCAGTATTTTACTGCGCTAAAGGTATTTTTCTCTAACCTATAGCGCAGTAAAATACTGCGCTATACCACCCAACATAAATCCCGTCGGGTTCCACCACTGGTCCCTCCAGTGGCAAAAAAAAAACGCCATTGGAGGCGATACAAAGGTGGTCCCCACATCCAAAAACATCGTTTTCTATTAAATTTTGTCGGGAAAGTTTAGATTCTCGGTATATTCAAGTCAAGGAGCAAGATTCTAAGTTCAAATTTTGGGAAAAAGCGGCGTACAACTCGATTAAAATAACTCTACAAAAAATCTTCGATTAAGGTTTTCTACTATGAACTTTTGTTATTATTTTGTTATATACATTATATTCTAAGATTGTGTAACATTTAATCCTTGTTATTTTCCAAAAAAAAAATCAATTTTTTTTGTTCTTGATCGGACTGGGCAGTGGCTTTTGCCACTGTTCCGGTTTTTTTTTTTTTTTTTGCTTAATTTATTATTTGTTAAATGTTTATGAATTGTTAATTTTTAAATGTTTATGAATCTTTAATTTGTTATATGTTTAAGAGTTGTTAATTTGTTAATTGTTTATGAATTGTTAATGAATTATTATTTTGTTAATTGATTATTTGTTAATATTGATTATGAATTAATTAGTTGTTAAATATTGTTTATGAATTGAAAGAAGTTGATTGGTAATGAATTACTCCCTCTGTTTCAATTTATGTGAACCCATTTCCTTATTAGTCCGTGTCAAAAAGAATGACCTCTTTCTATATTTGGAAACAATTTACCTTTATGCAATGATTTATAGCCACACAAAATATATGTGACTCATTTTACACCACAAGTTTAAAAGTCTTCTCTACTTTCTTAAACTACGTGCCCAGTCAAATGATTCACATAAATTGAAACGAAGGGAGTATTATTTTGTTAACATTTTGTTTGGATGATTGTTATGTATTGTTTCATAATGTATCGTATTGTGTTGTACTGTATAGGACCAAATCAGTTGTTACATAAAATAGGACCTTTCGTCGTTACATAACGATGGATTTAACGATACGATACAATAAAATTAAAGTAACAATCAAAGCAAACATTGTATTTAAACTAACAACACAATATAATACAATAGGTAACAACCATCCAAACAAGTTGTAAATGATTATGAATTGTTAATCTATATTATTTTAAAAGCATGAATATATATGTTAAATAAAAAAAGATTATCTACAAAAGAATAGTTAAAGTTCTTTTTTTCATAAATACATAAGTTAACGATAAAAATGTAAAGTTTGTAGGAAAATATGTGGTCGACGAATATACTCTTTTAGTCTAATTTTATCGTAGTTGTGTTGGCAATTTGGTCAACTAAAAATGTATCACATATTCAAAATAGAGTTCTAAACAAATATTACTACTGAATTTCGATTCCCAAACTAATTAACTTAAAAGTCTTTGCCATCACATAATGCAAAACTAATTAACTTAAAAGTCTTTGCCATCACATATGTGTCCTTACTATCACATATTAAATTTACTGCATATCCCATGTTAATTATTCACAAGATATAATACTACATAATTCACATATTCCCTACAAATTATTCATTAGTTAATATAATTTATCTTTCATTTCAAGAATAATGACTAATTTAGTTTGTACAGATCGGACTCTTTCATGGATCCGAATGTTCCCCCTAGGCCCGATGATCACCCGGGGCCCGCTGATAGATCAGTATTGTCTTTGCAAGGCAATCATAGATCAGAGATATTATGAGTCGGTACTATAGGGATATCTACTAGGCTCCGTCCCCGTAGGTTGCAGAGAGCGTGGACTCTTTTACGCGAGCACCCCCCACACCCTCACGTCTTGGAGATATTGTTTCGGGGCGGCATCTACCGTTGTGTGTCCGTTGGTCGGGTACAGCGTGATTGGGCACTCATCACGGCTATGGTTAAGCGGTGGAGGCCAGAGACACATACCTTCCATCTTCACACTGGTGAGGCCACGATTACACTTCAGAATGTGGAGATCCTCTTTGGATTGCCGGTAGATGGAGAGCCACTATACACTCGGTACGAGCCTCCTCCTGGTCAGACGTGGGTGATAGAGTTGACTAGGCTCACCCACTTCGTGCCTGATGTCGCGGCCCAGATATCGGGATAGATTCGGGTTCAGCTTAGTGCACTCTACACTTATTTGGAGGGTCTGGATCCGGTTGTTGATGGCACCCCGCAGGACGATGTTGATCGTCATGCCTGTTTGTACCTGCTTATTATATTCTGGGGCATCTTGTTCCCGAACTCATCGGGTGCCTTTGTCAGTTTACGTTATTTGGTTTTCTTGGAGCATTTAGACCGCTTGAGAGACTACAGCTGGGGTGGTGCTGTTTTGGCGTATCTTTACAGATGCCTGTGCCGAGCGTTTATTGGTGCTGTCAGAGATGTGTGTGGAGTTTTTGCTCTTCTCTAGGTAATATTTTAAGTGTGTGTTCCTTTAATGTAAACAAACCTCTTGAAACGACGACATAAAAATCGTATTTTCTAATATCGCTTACAGTTATGGGCAAGGGAGAGGATGCTGCCTTTTCAGCCCGCACCTAGGCATCACCTCGAGATCGACGTGCCTTATGCGAGGAGGTGGACAGTGGGTTTTGACCGGGATATGGATACGCACCACAGTATTCTTCCATTCCGGGACCAGCTTGATCACATGACGGACAATGCGGTAAAACTATTTAACTTTACATTATTAATTTAATTAAACGTCTTTTCTACTTGGTGATCACTGATTTGTATTTATATGTTGTGCAGCTATTTATATGGACGTCGTACACTGCTATATTAGATGATTTGTCGGCCTTTTGCAGGGCAAGTCAGGGGGTTTGGAGGTCGCAGTGTCCATTGATACACCTGGACATCGTAGAAGACCACATGCCCGAGCGTATCTTACGACAGTTTGGGCATACACAGAGTATACCCCCTGACGTCCGTCATGAGTTCCGATACGACCAGCGGGACGATCAGGCTGTCGTTGATGATGATTTTCTGGCATTCATGGATGTCTAGCTCCAGCGTTGGGAGAACAGGTTGGGCACTTTAGCGGTGGTCGGCCATTTGACTCCCATTGAGGATTACATGCGCTGGTATCATCAGATCACACGCCGATTGATCGGCTACCCAGCTTTGCGTCCCGCTAGGGATGTAGGATACTCAGCACTCGCGGGGCAGTATGTGGCATTGGTAAGTTTATCGTATTTAGATTTATTTAATTGCATTAATTGTTACGTTTTAAAAAATAACTCTTTTTTTACTTTGAACACAAATGCAGCTGGTGGCCGTACAGCGTTTACGCATCTTGGGGTTAGAGCATATGCCTTACCCCGGGCTTGCGGGGCTTCCGTCGGAGATGGTACGGATATCCGAGGATGGTATCCGGCAGGCAGGAGAGATTAGGCGCATGGAGGAGCCTGTTCCGGAGGCTGAGTATCAGGTAGCGCCAGGAGGAGGACCAGGTGCTCCCAGAGGAGGAGGCCGTGCTGGCAGAGGACGACGTGCTACTGGAGGACGCGGTGCTGCTGCTAGAGGACCTGGTGGTGGAGGACACCATCTGGTAGATGAGGCAGATGAGGCCGATCCCATTCCAGAGGACGTTCCCGGTCTAGTCCATCCGCAGCCGTTCCAGGCCGGTGGCAGCTCACTTGGGGACTCACCTACGTTTACGCCGGCACTCCTACTTGCTGAGACACCTGAGTCTTCATCACAGTCGAGCCAGAATGTATACATAGAGGAGCGTGATAACGACGATTAGGTGGCGTTACGCGTTTCATTAGCTAATGAGCGACCTGTGGGAATTTAGAGGGAGCCAGGATTCTTGACTTCGATGAGTTTTTGATCCCGGTTAAATTTGATCTCGGTTAGTATTTAAAATACTTATTTGTTTATTGAAATTACTTATTTTAAATATATATATATATATATATATATATATATATATATATATATATATATATATTACTCATTATTTAGTAATATATTATATTTTAGGATTCGGTGCCAACGGGTCCACCAGAGCCACCCACTCAGGCGTTTTCTCATGGGCCTGCCGAGCCAGCGATGTCTTCCCATGTGACTGTCGAGCCACATGTAAGCTTTTTATTAAAATTAGTTTTATTCAATATAAGGTCAATATTTAATATACATATTTGATTATTTAAAGTACTTATTTTAAATATGTATGTTACTTATTATTTCGTTTTTTTCATATTTTAGGATTCGGCGCCAGTGGGTCCACAGGAGCGACCCATTCAGGAGCATTCTTATCAGCCTACCGAGGCAGAGGTATCTTCTCATGAGACTACCGAGGCGCATGTAAGATTTTTACTTAAAATTAATTTTATTCAATATAAGGTAAATATTTATTTAATATTTATAATCTTTACTTGGACTTCAAACGGCATCTCGTCCAGGAGACTACCTCATATTCACCACCAGACCCATCTCAGGAGCCTACTCAGGCGCCCGTTGACACACAAGTTTGATTATTCAACAAACGTTAATGTATTCAATATAAATAAGAAATGGTACTAATTATTATATACTTTTCAGGTTCATCCTTCGGTGCCTGCGGTGGCGACTCCCGACGAGGAAGAGATCGAGTTTCCAGACCCAGGTCAGCATGAGGTTCTGCCCGTGCTAGCGGGACCAGATCCCAAGAAGAAGCACATTCTAGTCAATGGCGCACGGGCTAGGGGAAGAGGAGATGATCATGACCTGGAGCGCCCGATTATTAAGAGGGAAAAGGGCGATGGAGACGATGGCGAGGGCGGTGGGGATGGTATGAGCCTTAGGCCTAGGGATAGTCACCGGCATACTACATGTGGGACCCATCCTCGATAGTGTATATACATTAGTGTTGTACAGTTTATCGTAAATATTATATATTTTTTGCATATTTATAAATATTATCTTAGTCTTTATTATTGTTTATAGTTTTACATCCTAAATTGATAATAAAAAAATAAAAAAACGTGACACATTCGAAATAAAGTTAAGCATTAATTTAAAAATAACACGAAACCGTAATGACTACAAGTCTTCAAACAAAAAAGGACTTCGAGCACTTTTCAACCACTAAAACGACAATCCAAACTTTTGCGAATCCTTGATGTATTGAGCCTACCTTATTAATTGTACAAATATAAGTAGGGTTCAATATAAAATATTGAAGTTCCGGAGTCTCAAATCATGATTAATATACGGCTAAACTACGTAAAAAAGAGTGAAAATGTAATAAGAGGCTATTTTTGGAAAATGGTGAACTCCTATAGCACAGTAAAATACTGCGCTAAAGCACTTAACGGCTCCGTCATGGTTAAGTGCTTTAGCGCAGTATTTTACTGCGCTAAAGGTATTTTTGTAACCTTTTTTTTTTGTTGGGGTATTTTAGTTCAAAATATATTTTTGGGGTCACTTTTGTTCCGGACTCTAAAATCCGTTACCCGAATTTTCTTTTTTTTTTTTTTAAAAAAAAAGCCAAATTACATAACGCACTATTTTAGTGCGCTATGCAGGCCATGAATTTACTTAACTAACATCTAACTATGTATCCATTTCAAAAACTATGCAAAAGTTTCCATCTTTTAAAATATTTATAATACTCCTCCGTTCACTTTTACTTGTCTAATATTCTAAAATTACATTTTCACTTTTACTTGTCACTTTTAGCATATTAAGAGAAGATAATTTTTTCCCTATTTTACCCATAGTAGTAATTACTCATTTTAAATCATTTTCAAGTCCATTAAAAATTTACATCAATTAATATGAATATCGTGATAAATTATGCATTTCATTTATTATTCTTAAGGAATGTGCAAAGTTCTGGGCAAGTAAAAGTGAACGGAGGGAGTATTAATTTATCTTCTAATACTATAAGAATCTTTTAACAAATTGTTACCAAAGTATGTATTCTCTTATCTCTTGATATTTATAAAAAACATTTATTTTTATAGAACGTATTTATTCTCTTACTTTTTAATAATTATCTTTTAACAAATTATTTATCCTCTTGTTCATTGGCTTGTTGGTTTTTTTTTCTTAATTAATGGTCGTTTAGCTAATTCTAAAAACAATCTAAGTCTAAGATCTATTTACCGATAAAAATAAATAATTTGATTATAAGTGACGATTAATTACACTAAATACCAATGTAAATAAGAATTAATTCGAGGTACATACCTTGTATTTTAAAATTGAACATTTACACTACTTATACTGTGAAAATCCTACCTTTGATTTTAAAATACAAGGGGTGTATCTCGAATTATTACATGAGTATTTAATAGAAAGATAATTAGAATTTTAACGCATTTGGAAAAAAAAAATCTTAATTAAAGTGATGTATTCCTAATTTTCAAACAAAAAACTTAATTTCTTAAGAAATATTACGCAAATGACAATTTATCGGAATAAATAATTTTTAAATAATTTTAAAGCGGAAGAATAAATAAACTAAAGATAAGGAATTCTTATATAATAAAATATTATAACTAAAATAACTTGCTACTTAATGTGCGAGACAGTTAATAACAATAGTTGGTATATTTTATTAAGTAATTTGTGTTATTTATAATTTTAATTTATCTTTTAATAAATACATTTAGTTACGACTATACCCCATAGAGAGTGTATGTGCATGATTCTCATAGTATAAATGGTGTAAATGTTCGATTTTTAAATACAAGGGGTGTATCTCGAATTAATTTTTATTGCATGAGTATTTAAATAATTAACCCTCAATTATAATAGAAAATTGTTTACTTTTGTCGGTGGTAAAAAGATCATAGACTCGATTGTTTTTAGAGTTAGCTAAACAAACACTAACTAAGAAAAGGGAGCACCAAGTCAATGAACAAGAGGTTAAAAAAATTGTTAAAAAATATAATTATCAAAAAATAAGAGAATAAATATTTTTATAAGAATATGTACTTTCATAAATATCAAAGATAAGAGAATAAAAATTTGTTAAAAGGTTCTTATGGTATCAGAACATTAAATTAATATTATAAATATTTTAGAAAAAATTAATGTTATAAATATTTTAGGAAGTTTGATTAGCTACCAACAAATATATATATTTTAGAAATGGAAACTTTTGCATAGTAATGAATGGATACGCTAAGTATAGATGACATGGCCAATTTGGTTACATAGCGCACTAAAATAGTGTGTTATGTAATTTAGTTTTTTTAAAAAAAAAAAAGAAAATTTGGGTAACGGATTTTAACGGGAGACGTTAACGGGTCCGGACCAAAATGACCTCAAAAAAAAAAAAATTGAACCAAAATACCCCAACAAAAAAAAAGTGACAAAAGTATCTTTAGCTCAGTAATTTACTGCGCTAAAGCAGTTCACGGAGACAGAGCCGTTAACTGCTTTAGCGCAGTATTTTACTGCGTTATAGAAGCAGTTAAATTTTTTTTTCTATGACGCAGTAAAATACTACGTTATAGAAACAGTACCAAAAAAAAAACATTTGGCCAACTTTATTTTTTGCAACACTTAGTGTTTTTTTCCATACTTTGACCAATGATTAGTCGTGTGTCAAGACTCCGAAACGTTAATATTTTATATAGAACCTGATATTTTTTTCTGCATACAATAATGTAGGCTCAATATATCAAGGATACATAAACGTTCGGATCGTCATTTTAGGGATTGAAAAGGTGCCCGAAGTAAGTTTTGTTTGTAAACTTTAGGTTTAAGTGTTCTATATACATAGACGTCCATTTTTGTTTGAAGATTTGTTGTCATTAGCTTAAAAAAAATTTATTTTTAGGGTTTAGATTTAAGTGTGTTATTTTTTAAGCGTAACTTTATTTCGAATATACGCGGTTTTTTGCGCTCGGACGTCTGATTTACGCAATTTTTTTTTTTGCAACATATTCAAAATAAAGTTACGCATTAAAAAATAACACACTTAAGGAACACTTAGTGTTTTTTTCCATAAAAAGATCGCAACATCTTATTTTAATAAATCTTTTCTTTGCAGCACTTAGTGTTTTTCCATACTTTGATCAACGATTAGTCGTGTGTCAAGACTCCGAAACGTCAATATTTTATATAGAACCTGATATTTTTTTCTACGTACTATAATGTAGGCTCAATACATCAAGGATACGCAAACGTTCGGATCGTCGTTTTAGGGGTTGAAAAGGTATCCGAAGTAAGTTTTGTTTGGAAACTTTAGGTTTAAGTGTTTTATTTTTTAAGGTTTTGATTTAAGCGTGTTATTTTTTAATCAAGACATAACTTTATTTTGAATATAAATATAATTCTAAAAAAATATAGGGAGAAAAGCTAGTTGTAAAGTGGTCAAACTTTAGATGGTCATAACTTTGCGCTCGGACGTTCGTTTTACACATTTTTTTTTTGAACTTGTGTATTTTTTCGAGATCTACGCGAACAAACTACCGCAAGGCGGTTTGGCCGAGCCGATTTTTAAAAAAACACCTTTTATCCCATTCAACTTCAATTTTCCCCCAAATTGGCGTGAAATTTTCAGTTTTATTTACTTATAAGATGATGATACGCAATAGATTGCAACGTAAAAATCCCGGGGTAATGTAGCTGTGAATGTCAATTTCACTTTTGCGAATAAAGCTAACTAATTTTCTCGACATATAAAGTTGACTAAAATAACCTTACAGTCAAACACTAAGTTTTTTCAAACAAAACTTACAGTCAAACAAGTTTTTTCAGTTGACTAAAATAACCTTACAGTCAAACAAGTTTTTTCAGGCACCTTTTCAACCCCTAAAATGACGATCCGAACGTCTACGTATCCTTGATGTATTGAGCCTACATTATTGTACACAAAAAAAAATATCAGGTTCTATATAAAATATTGACGTTTCGGAGTCTTGACACACGGCTAATCGTTGGTCAAAGTATGAAAAACCACACTAAGTGTTGCAAAAAAAAAAAGTTTGCCAAATTTTTTTTTTTAGTGCTCGCTATTTTACTGCGCTATACAAACAAAAAAAAATCTTTAGCGCAATAAAATACTGCGTTAAAGTAGTTAAAAACCTTTTGGCAACGGCTTTATTTTCAATAAATCTAAACCCTAAAAATAAAAAACCTTAAGCTAATGACAACAAGTGTTCAAACAAAAATGAACGTCTATGTATATAGAACACTTAAACCTAAAGTTTACAAACAAAACTTACTTCGGGCACCTTTTCAACCCCTAAAATGACGATCCAAACGTTTACATATCCTTGATGTATTGAGCCTACATTATTGTACGCAGAAAAAAATATCAGGTTCTATATAAAATATTGACGTTTCGGAGTCTTGACACACGACTAATCATTGGTCAAAGTATGGAAAAAAACACTAAGTGTTGCAAAAAATGAAGTTGGCCAAATTTTTTTTTTTTGGTACCGTTTCTATAACGCAGTATTTTACTGCGTCATAGAAAAAAAATTTAACTGCTTCTATAACGCAGTAAAATACTGTGCTAAAGCAGTTAACGGCTCCTTCTCCGTGAACTGTTGCGCTAAAGGTACTTTTGTCACTTTTTTTTTATTGGGGTATTTTGGTTCAAAAGGTTTTTTTTGAGGTCATTTTGGTTCCGGCTCACTTTTATATAACGCCTAAAAAAGCTGCGTTAAAAGTACTTTCGTATCACTTTTTTTTCTTGGAGTATTTTGGTTCATTTCTTCTTTTTTGGGGTCATTTAGGTTCTGGACTCCTACAATTACTTCTTGGACTCATATGTGCTTCAACGTGCACTTTTCTAATCGGAAAAGGATTAGATTTGTCCTTGTACTCCCACGAATAAACTATATTTATCCGTCATTATACTTTTTGAAATATTTGTCCTTTTCATTCAACTTTCGGAATATATTTTCCCTTGTACTCTAAAAAAAGGGTCATATTTACCCCTACTTCGTTAAATCCCCGTTTCCACCTTAGTTTCCCTATGTCTATGTGGCAATTTTTTTAAGAAAATCTGGAAATACTTCTTTTTTTCCTTTCAAAAAAGTGGTTTTTAAAAAAATATGAAAAAACTGCTTTTTAAAAAATAAAATATGTGGAAAACCCATTTTTTAAATCTAACTGGATTTTTTAATTCAAAAAATTGGAAAACTGATAATATTTTTCTAGATTAAAAAAAAATCTAATTTTGCGGAATTATTTTTTTTAAAATGATTTTTCCACATTTTTTAAAAAACCAGTTTTTCCATATTTTTATAAAACTCCAGTTTATTTTGAAAAACAAATCCACTTTTTTTTTAAAGTGTCCTAAAAGAATCATGAAATTCTGGAGATTTTACACTTTTTTTAAAAATATCCAGTTTTATTTTATTTTTTTTAAAATCCATTTTTTCCAGATATTTTAATTAAAAAATCTAGTTTTCCATTTTTTTTTAAATTAAATTTTCCAGATTTTTTTTATATAAAAAAATCAGTTTTACTGTTTTTTAAAAACAATTGCCACGTAGCATAGGAATACTAAGGTAGAAATGGGGATTTAACGAAGTAGTGGTAAATATGACCTTTTTTTAGAGTATAAGAGCAAATATGGCCCGAAAGTTTGATGAAAAGGACAAATATATCAAAAAGGTATAACGAAGAGTAATATAGCTTATTTGTAAGAGTGAATGGGCAAATCTGACCCTTTTCCGTCTTCTGATTTATATTTGATTAGAATTAGTGAATAATATTATCTATTTTATATGCAAGTATGATCATGTAATACTTCCATTACATATATTTTTATGGATATTCCATCATTTGAAAAGGAGATGATCCCGCTTTTCGCCTCAATTCGCTATCAATTAAGCATGGCAATGGTTCCATTTAGTAAACGTATTAAGTATAGCATGTAAAGTCTACGCCAAATAACCTTCCACTTAGTGAACTCCATGAGAACCCAAATGTCTTTGTCCCATGTAGTTAAAATTGTTTCCCCCTTCATAGTTCTTGTTTAGCTTCAAATTTGATTAGTAGTCATAAATGTACTAGTGTCATTTGGCTTGTGCTAAGCCCGAGCCCAAATCAACATAAAAATTATTTGTAGACAAGTTTTTAAAAAAATTCTGCTCTTACTTCTTTGTTTACGGGTCTGATCACCTAAAATGGAGAATTGACGTGGGAATACCTTGTATTCGTTTCATATGAATATGGTAAAAAAAAAATATCTTAAAATGTTGGTTAAAGCTTTGTAGTATGACTCTTGAGAGGTGAAACATGACATGTATTTTGAGACGGAGGGAGTAAATGCTTAAACCTCTTATATTGAAATTTCATCTTATCCTAATGAGGTGGTCAAGTTAATAAAACATGAATTTTTCCGTTATGACTTATGCGCTTTCGACTAAAAGAGTTTTTTTTATACTTTCTTCCCAAAATATCTATCACGTTATGCTTTTTGAGAGTTAAATTATATAAATTTTGACCAACATTGTAGGATATATTTTTTCACCATATTAATGTGAAGAGAATTGCAACTTACGTAAAAAAAAATTTACTTTAAAATATTAAACTAATCTAGTCTAATTTAATTCCAACAATAAGTTAAATTAAAATGCGAGAAAATAAAACGTGACAACTCTTTTGAAACAAAGAGAGTAAAAAGCTTCCCTTATAAGTTTTAAGATTTTCTTGTTTTGTTGACAAAGGTTAAAAAGAAAAACCAGCACACGTTGATTTATCCATGTGGCAAACCAATGACTAACCATCAATACATGAATGACGCAAGAGGGACCGGAGACTAAATTTGGGCCTTGAAAAATTTCTCAAACGTTGCCATTATTCACCAAGCTACGTGGTGGCAACTGAAGTAAAATAAAACTAACAAGGGTAATATATAAAAGAGGGACAACTCAAAATGTAAAAGTTGGACAACACATGTAAAGGGTATTTAGAAAATACCAAATCTAGCCCCGTGAGGACGACAAAAGCACAACATCCTCTCTTATATATAGTTATAGTTATAATTTAAGAAGTGTTAAAAAAAGGGTTAAATATATCGATAACCTCTTAAATTTATTAATAAACTTCATTTAGAGATTTGAACTATTGCATATTTAATTGAGCATCTGAAGATATGATAAAAAAAATTAATTAAATCCGTCCAAATTTTGGGAAAATGTTTGTTCGTGTTTTAGAACGCTCGTTACATAGTCACATAAATAAGTTACCTCCTTTAATTAAATATTAACATCAATAAGGACATGTCTGAGGTTTTACGGCTTATTTAGGCTAATCCGTATAAGTAAAGGATATGTCATATGACATTTCAAATTGGATCATAATTTAAATGTCTAAAATTTAAAGGGCAATTTGCACGATTGGCCTTATCCGGGGGTGGTCTGTAAGTTTTGCCCTTTCGCCTAAAAATTCATGGGTTCCAAATTCGAACTCCCGCTCAGTCAAAAATTTAAAAAAAATCGCAAAACAGAGTTTGAATTCGCAAGACAGAATTTGTCTGAACTCTACCTTAAGATAGAGTTTGAACTTTAAGGCAGAGTTTGCCTTGTAAATTTAAAACTCTACCTAGCAAATTTATTTTTTAATTTTTGATTGAGCGAAAATTTAAATCGGAACACATAAAGTTTTAGACAAAAGACAAAAATTAAAGCCCAGTAAAATTAAAGACGAGTGCCTTTGAAGGACAATCCGCGCGCCTAAAGTTTAGAAAAGATTTTGTGGAATAATGTAGAAGCTCTTCTGTCTCTAAAGAAGATACTAGATTACACTCGAATTGTACCAGTTTCTCGATTCACCACCTTCGTTTTCAAGACACCCCACTATAAATATCACCGCACCTTCTCTCTCGTTCATCATCATCATCAAATCAAACACTGTAATCAAGTACATCCTCTGTTTTTTCCAACCAAATTGAGCAAACATGTCTCTGATTCCAAGTTTTTTTGGTGGTCGCAGGAGTAACATTTTCGATCCATTTTCACTCGATGTATGGGATCCATTGGAAGGCTTCCAAATCTCTAATATCCCATCCACTGCACGTGAAACCTCAGCTTTTGCAAATGCAAGAATCGATTGGAAAGAGACCCCACAAGCCCATGTTTTCAAAGTGGACGTTCCAGGGATCAAGAAAGAGGAAGTGAAAGTCGAAGTTGAAGAAGGAAGAGTTTTGCAGATTAGCGGTGAGAGGAACAAAGAGCAAGAGGAAAAGAACGATCAATGGCACCGTATGGAGAGGAGCAGTGGTAAGTTTTTAAGGAGATTTAGGTTGCCTGAGAATGCTAAAATGGGGGAAATTAAGGCTGCGATGGAGAATGGAGTGTTAACTGTGACTGTTCCGAAAGAAGAAGTGAAGAAACCTGAGGTGAAGGCTATTGATATTTCTGGTTAAAGAAGAGCGGATCAGCTGTGGTTGATGGAAGTACTTGTTAATAATGTTTGTTTCTTCTAGTCTTTTGGTTGGTTGGAGTTTTAAGGTTTTAATCTTGAATTATGTGTCTTGTGTAATTTCTGTGGCTGTGGTCTTCTACTTGCAGTTGTGATCAAGGAAATATTGTGAGAGTTTGATTACTGGATTATTTCCTTGATATGTATTTAATGGTTGTTGTTTCTCCTTTTCATTTTGTGGTACTGTTTGTTAAAGAAATGATCCTCATGAAAATATGCTTTAGAAACTTAATAATCATTGGAAAAATGGCCGGTTCAGCAACTGCTGATCATAAATCCTCGCAAGGAGGGGACAAACTGTTCACTGTGAAATGATCTGAATCAACCGAATGGGCTGTGAGAATTATTCTCACCCAGCCAAAAACCACACTCCTATTTAGGGTTTTTCGAAGATCACCTTCCATTAGCATTTCTAGCGTATAGCATTGAGATATGTTGAAGTACTTCTTGAAGGAGTATTTATACATATTGCAGAATGACATGTCTATGTAATAGGGTGAAGTGCTACGTATTCATTTTGGCCTTGATAAATTTATGCTATTATCACTCACGAAGCCGTAAATTTATGTAAGAGAATTTGAAAAATTATAAAATTGTGACACTTAGAATTTGAATATGACTTAAAACAAAATTTGTATCCTTTTACCAGTATAAGAATCTTCCTGTTAAGGAAATTCAATAAGTAGTTTATTTATGACTAAAAAATTTCGTTTTGTACTCTGCTTATGCTATGTAATTTTCGACCAAGGTAAGTCAATTAAATCCCCCTAATTTTGTGTCATTTAGTCAAAGCACAAAAAAGTTGTGATCAAAGATTTAAAGCGATTACAGAGGAGAAACCAACTAACCCCACGACCTGATCCGCCCCATCAACTAAAACCCATTAATTACTCAAATTTTCCTCATCCATCGAATTGCAGCTATATGCTTTGACAGATGGGCTAAATGAAGTAATGTTCTAATCTTTTTACTCCTACTATTACTTAGTTGAACCACATTGATAGCTATAAAGTCCGCATCTTGCACAAGCGGTTTCTTAACACTGAAAATTGATGATAAAAATAGTCAAACCAAATATACTTGCAAACATTGCGGCAGCAAAAGCCTCGGATTGACCAAGCAATCCCTTGTTGATATGAATGCCTACACCAGAATGCTCAAATGATGACTAATGGATATGCACATTTTATGTTTAATAGCAGATTATCCATTGATGTTCGGCCAAAAATGCATATAATTAGTCATTATTGCCTCACATTCTAGTACTTTTAATAGCCTTTTGAGTATTATTATATCAATTTGTGCTTAGTATTATAATTTCATTTTGTAGGAATAAAGCACCGCGAGAATGAGAAGATTTGGAGAAAAATGAAGTAATGTGTTTGAAATTAAGAAAGCAGAAAACAAATTGGACGACGTAAAGTTGTAGCTGCAACTGCATATTGCTAGAGGAAAGTTCAAGTGAATATTGAAGATGACCTCAACAAGGAAAAGAGAAGTCTTGAATTATTGTATTATATGGGGAGGGAATTAATTAACATATAAGGTGGCATTTGTTTATGGTATAAAGTACAAAAGGAAGGTTGTTGTAGGAAGGATTAAAATAGGAAAAAAAAAGGGCTGCTGGACGACGTGAAAGTGGGACTCCTAGTCCCACACAGTAAAGGACGGCACAAAAGAAAATTTACTTACAGTTGGCGTGCCAAAGGGATGCGAAAAAAAAAAGAAGGCATAATGTGTAACTATATAAATACACCTTCTACACGATTTTGGGGATAACTTTTGATATAGAGAGAGCTTAGAGCCGTCGTGGAGGCCGGAGTTATAGGATTTTACCTTCTCTTCTCTGTAATACTTATTTTGACGTTTTTATTCAGATGATTTGTTATTTTTCTTCCATGTCTATGTGAAGCTAAACTCTTTAGTTCTAGGGCTTTGACACAAAAATGAAAGTTGAAGTTTGATTATCGTTTCTATCTATTGATTTTTCATCTTTGGGTTATTTATTTATTCTTGGTCTTAATTGTTTAATTACTTGATCACTAATTAGACACTATCTGTGGCGTGTGAATTGAACTAGGGATAGGGAATTTACATGCGTAATAAGAATAAATAGAGTCTGTTCGATTAATCGTTTCGCTAATGAGGATAGGAATATACTCTTTATCCTTGCTTAGTTGAATACAGAGAAGTAAATGTATTCTTGTTACCTCTGGCGACCATATGAATATAGGCGTTATAGTAGCATCTACAGGCTTGTGAGTGTAACATCCCGTAAATTTGAGTTAGGTGTCAATGTGAAATAATTGGGGTTTAGACGTCATTTTAACCTTTTGGGTCCCTTTGGGATGGATAATGGTGTTAAATAATTTTTTCGGGATCAAATGACATAAGGAAGTTCATTAAAAATCCTGAAATTCGTCTAAGTCTGAGACAGTTTCAGTTATGCCCAGTTTTCGAATATTTTTGTTGGGAATTTGTCAAAACTCAAAACGTGAAAGTTATAGGTATTTGAAATACCTTTCCATCCATATATCATGGAGGTCAAAAGAAGGTCTGTACAAAAAGTTATGACCGATTTACCAAAGCTGTATAAAATGGAAATTCAATTCTTGTAGGATTAGGTTTTAAAGCCCAAGCCTTTATAATAACCTATAAATACAACCCAAAAACGTCCAAGGAGAGGATTTTTCCATCAGAGCCATATATCATCTCTCTAAGGTGAGTTTTTACTCAAATCCCTAAGTTAATTACCTTAACAAATTACTAGATTAACACCAAATCATTGCATGAAATCGTTAGATTGTGGAAACTTCATTCAAGGTCAAATATGGGATGAAGCTTTGGGATTTCTTCAAAAAGGTAACACCCTCACACTTTTATGGATATATGGAATTATTATTATGTTTTAGACATGGAATAGTTGGTAGAATCATGAAATAGGATTGATTTAGATGCACTTTATTAAAAACAAAACCCTAATATGTTTGCTGTAAAATTTCCTTCGACCAGCCATATTAAATTGACGTTTCCGCTAATCTAACCGTTGGATCGAGCCCAAATTTTAACTGAGTGGTCCCAACATATAGGTATTAAATGTGAACGGTGAAGATCGGATTTCAAGGTCTGTAGCTATGCGTTTCCAGCTATGAATAGTAGCTGCAAATTTGGTGGATATATATAGTTTATTGGTCATACAAACCTCAATTAGATGTAGAATGATTCTTTGAAGCATGGAGCTTACGTTTGGATATTTTAACGGGATTTAAGGTATGTCTCTTTTGAACATACTCTTTCTATCGGTTTTTACGAACTCTTTGGTTGTGATTTGTATGTCTCTTTAAAAATAAAATCCTTTTTGCATATAAAGGTAATTTATATGTCTCTTTTGCAAACTCCCTTGAAAGATTGATTCTTTAGAAAAACATGTTTTGAATGATATGATGAGTTGGTTTTACACTCTTGAAATTTATTACATGTTTTGATTAATGGTTAATGTGCGTGAGGGGACAAGTCTACATTAAACCTTGATTGTATTATCCTCTGTATACGTATATGAAATCATAATCATGTTCTTCTATAAGAGATGATCAGTGATGATGGTTAATTGTTGGTATTGATGATTTTACAAAGGAACTATGACAAAGGAATCTTGTTTAAAGAAGTGGAAACATTTTCAGGATTATCTATGAAACTTTGGATTTTCGTAATGGCATAATGAAATTTAATGCTATTTGATGGTGTGACTACTTTGAGATAAATTGTGAATCGGCTTCTATGCTATGAACTCTGTTGATGTGTTTATGCCTAGCCATTCGGGAGGATGAGTGGTCACCGAGATTTTTATATTCCAGTGTGTTTATGCCTAGCCATTCGGGAGGATGAGTGGTCACCGAGGTTTTCATATTCCGGTGTGTTTATGCCTAGCCATTCGGGAGGATGAGTGATCATCGAGAATTTCATATTCCGGTGTGTTTATGCCTAGCCATTCGGGAGGATGAGTGGTCACCGAGGATTTCATATTCCGATGTGTTTATGCCTAGCCATTCGGGAGGATGAGTGGTCACCGAGGATTTCATATTCCGGTGTGTTTATGCCTAGCCATTCGGGAGGATGAGTGGTCACCGAGAATTATATGTTCCGGTGTGGTGCGCTATGCGCGATATGATTGATTCTTGGGCCTGTATTGGCATGTGTGATATTCTTATTCTCTCATGGAACTGTTGTTGACAATCATGATGAATTTGCAAGGCATAATTGAAAGTTATAAATTGACAAAAGGCTTTGTAATCGGTTTTGATAGTTATTATTGAGGTACATATGCTGAATACCTGTTTTTATAATGATTAATGGCTTTGTAAACTGTTTAACAAATGATATTAAGAATCATAAAGTGGAATGATTGTTTTTATACTATCTTTTCATAACTGATTTTTTTATGTATTATTATATTTTATTTTTATAATACTTGTTGTCCCCGAGGCACTCACTGAGTACGAAAGTACTCAGGTATACCATTGTTGTTTTTTATGGTATGTTAGGTACCTGAGAAGAGCAGGTTCGTGATACTCTCGACGCTTAGGAGAACTTGCTGCTGCTGTTGATTTGGTGAGCCCACATCCTTGTTCGTGGGACACTTCCTGTTTCATTTAATATTCTAGATTTCCGGGTTGCGTCCCAAAGTTAGATGATGGTTGTGTCTCTTAGAAGCTCCATAGATAGTTGTCAGAATTGTAGGTAGATTGTCAAAGTCTCGTACGACTTAATGGGTGTTTGCCACGTTTATGACTATTTACTTATAAAGACTTCCGCTGATTTAATTCATATATTCATGATTTGTTACATTTAATTTATAAACTGTTGGAGGCGAATGTTGAACCTGGCGGGTTCAAGTATTATTATTGTGTTGTTTTGGTTCTTCCGATGTTGTTCATGACGTCGGATGCCGGTCACGTCTAGGGTGGGTTTTGGGGCGTGACAGTGAGCAACTCGGAAGATACTCAT
The DNA here is from genome assembly GCF_019175385.1 of Lycium barbarum. Classification (NCBI taxonomy): domain Eukaryota; kingdom Viridiplantae; phylum Streptophyta; class Magnoliopsida; order Solanales; family Solanaceae; genus Lycium; species Lycium barbarum. Next base: position 35,687,643 of record NC_083340.1, on the reverse strand, counting down.
AAAGTTATAATTAACTCGTCAACTAGTAACCCGCAGGTAGAATGATTTGAAGGCCCAACTGGATTGTTAGTGGTCATAGCCCTAGATCTATCTCTTCTCCGATAAAAATCCGCTCTTTCTTGGTTAAAGTTCATCATTTGTTTTATTTTATTTAGTTAGTTTATAAATATAACTTTGGATTTTACTTCTTGTTTAGATAATTAGCAATAGTTTAATTTAGTACACAGTTAATCATAAGTCTCTGTGAGATCGATATCTGGACTTAAAAATTCTATATTACTTGTACGACCGCGTATACTTGCGTGTGCGTTTGGGAGCAACTAGTTTTTGGCGCCGTTGCCGGGGACTTAGAAATTAACAGTTTGTTCTAGATTAGATTTTTCCTTTTATCTTTACAAGTTTTTATTCTATTTTATTTTTGCTTTGTTTTGTGTATTTTTCTTTACATGGAGTTTTCATCTTGTCATTACTTGGCATCTTTGGAGTACAACTTTAAAATATATGTTGCTCAACGTTGTTGACACCCAATTTTGTCCCTCCTTTAGTTAATTCTATTCATTCGGACGTCTAAATTTATTGACGAGCTAGATACTTTATTTTTCACTGCTATTTATATTCGCTACTTTTTAACATTACAAGTATTAATTTATCACAAATTTTAAATGTTCATCGTCATTTCACTTTCGGGTTTTAGAATCGTTAAATTAATTACAAGACAACACTTTGTAAATCCTTACTTTCTATATACTGTTGACACCTAATTTTGTCCCGCATCTCCTCCGAAATACCTATTTATACTTCTGGTATTTCGAGAAATTAAAAAATATGCATTTAAGTTTTACTATAATTATTAGTCTTTTATTAACACCCACGTTTTATTTATTCTTCTGCAGTTTATTATTATCATTATTATTATTATTGTTATTATTATTATTATTATTATTATTATTATTATTATTATCCTTAAATTATCATTTATTACTAATTGTCATTTATTATTATCATTCTTGTTATTTCCATTATTATTATTATTATTATTATTATTATTATTATTATTATTATTAATTACTAATCATTATTATCAGCGTTATTTTTTGTTATCAATTATTTATCATCATTATCATCGTTATTTTATTATTAATTATTATCATTATTTTATCAATAATTGTTATTTATCGTTATTATTTTTTATTTATTAATTTCTATCATCTTTATTATTATTATTATTATTATTAATTATTATCATTTTTTATTATCAATGTTTGTTATTTACCATTATTATTATTATATCTACTATTATTTTTTTTATCACCATTATCATCAACATTATCATTATTACCATTATCATTGTTATTTAGCAGTATTACTACCGCTATTTATTTGCTACTATTATTCAGTATTATTGAAATTTGCATTTCTCAACATTTCTACCAACTTCCGCACACACATCACATTTATTTCGCACATTTAAATGATAGCGTTTGTTATTAAATATTATTGCACGGTCATTTGCGACATCATATAATTTTTACCCGGGTCTTTTTATAATTACATATTTCCGTATTAGGTGATATTCTGGCACCCTTAGTACATCGTTAATCAAAATGAGTCTCTTATTCAAATTTAGAAGCCAAACTATTTCTTGCACTCGGTCCGTATTTTGACTTACCGGACCCCAAATCAAAGTCCGATTAACTCCTAATATCTTTTAGACTAAACCATATTTTTTATCTCAAATTTTTAGACCAGGCTATGTTTTTAATTCTAGACATTTCTTTCAATACTCAGTCCAAAATTTGACCCAGTCCACAAATGGACGGGGTCCGGCCCATTTTCACTCAAATTAAGGGAAAACCCTAAAGGGTTTCCCCCTTCACTCTTTCCTTTCCTTTTCCCTCCTTCTTTCCGCCTCCCACTCTCCTTTCCCATCTCACTCCGCTCCCTTCCACTCGCCGCCTCACGCCGCTCCCACTCACCCCCTTTCCCTCCTTCTTCTCCGCTCCCCACTCACCCCTGTCCCCCACTTGTCTCTCTCTCCCGCTCCCTTTTTTTTTCAGTATAAAAACAACGAAAACAAACTAAGAACGGAGGGAAGAACGACAACAGAAAAAGAGGGAACAAAAACAACGATAACAAGGGGGAGAGGAGAAGAAAGAGGGGGAGAACCCAGGGCTGAAAACAAAAATCCCCCTACCAAATATCAGTTTTAAACAACAAGAAACAGTCGACAATAACTTTATTTGCTTTTTTTTTTACTCCTCTGTTTTAAAACTTTAATCACTTTGATCGGGTTTAGATTCGGATTCTTCGAGTTCGAGGGTAGATTCGACGATGTCGTCATCCCCTTCACTGCACCCACAAAAGGTCGGTGAATCCTAAGCTTTAACATTTTTCCTTTTTTTTTCTTTCATTGACGAATCTGTCTGTTTGAAAATGAAATTAGAGTTTCTAGTGTAAAAATCGTGCCTTCAGAATGTATTAATGTCATATATGGGGTGTTTTTGTTGATGTCGGATATCTGTTATATTGGTATATTGTGAAAGTAGACATCGAGCTTTGCTTTTGTCGATACCTGCGTTATTTGGACTGAATTCATTTTTTAGAAACCATGTATTAGGTTTGCTGTTGCTTTCTGCCTATTTAAATTTCGGAGTTCTGCTACTGTCCAGACAATTTCCATTGAATTTTAGCTTTGTCTGCTGCTTGTTTAAAGTGCGACATGGTTTGGTCGATTTGATTTTATAAGCATATTAGTATAACGCAGTCTGAGTATGCAAATTGAGAAGCATGAATCATTTATAGCTTTCAGTGTTCTTTCCATCTGTTCATAAATGATTTAGTTTGATATTCAAAGTATGGGCTGTTATGTAATGTGATTTAGCCTCCGAATGCATACGTATTTAACTTCGCGTTTCTGTTTCGCATTGGGTCTGTTCTGGTCTTCAGTTAAATAAATTGCCCTTTATCTCCCCTCCCCCTTTGCTAAAGAATCTTGGCTTAATTGTTGGTTTCCTATTCTCCATAGCATAGCATTCTTTTAAATTTTGATTAGGAAATCCTTCTCTGTACCTGTCAAACTTGTCAAAGAAATCTTGCACATATAACTGCTTTTGCTGGCTTTTATTCCTGAATATTGTGTATATCATTCGTAGCCTATCTCTTAAATAGTTTCTGTGAGCTTCTTAAATATGGAGAACTTAGAACTCTCAATGTTTTATAAATTGTGTTGTAGGGACTTTCTTTACCTAACAGTGTTCTTTACAATTTTAAAATGCTCTGTTTGATATAGTTGTTGTGAAGTAGCTTACCTACTTTCTTTTATCATGGCTGCTGCATACCCAGAATACTCTGTGACACTGTTTCCTTCTGACCTCTGTATTCCTGCTTATTTTCTGTTCTCTTTAACTTGTTTCCCTGTTGTGTGGTCTTTCCCTCCTGCTTCTTGTCCTAGTTAAAACATACTGTATGTTTGTGCAATCATATGGTCCCCATGGAATTTCATCTTGCTTAATGTTGTGACCTGTTTTGATCATGCATCCTATGTTTAGAAGTCTTCTCCAATGATTCTTCTTCTCTCTGTTTCTTTGAACACAAACTGCTGAACCTTCTGCCCAATTCCCATGAGCTGGTTGTCTTACTTATCTTCTGTTGCACCATGGTCTTCCTCATTCCCTTTCCTCTTAAGGTGTTTATGTCATCTATACTTGCTACATAAGGATGAATCTGAATTTTGACATAATATTTTCCTGTACTCCAGTGTACTTTGATCACTTATAAGACTATGTTAATGTATAAGTGTTTGAACATGTATTCTTCTGTTTTTTTTTTTGTTTTTTTTTTTAAAAATGAAATTTTCCCTATGCAAAATTTGTCTCCTTCTAACTCTAAACTAAACATAGGCTAGATTAAAGAGGTTGCAAACAGTAGGGGCTATCTGAAATTTGGCCTGATTGCTACAGCTTGACCTTTAAATTTAAGATCATTGGTATTCTCAAATTTCTGCCAACTTAAGTGATGCAATTGTTACTTGTAAATTGCCATGTTAACTGCCCAAATTAGTTAATTCCCCGCACTAATTCTACTGTTAGTGTCTGCATATTTGTGTGCATGGAAGAATGATATCGCCCTCTTTGTCTTGCCCCTTTGTCATTTGATATTTTGGGAATTTAGCTTAGTGAAAAATGTGATGATAGCTGTAGTTTGGGCAGAAGCAAGCATTGGTGTCTTTTCTTTTACCTGAAAGTTGTACGATTAATATCGTGGTCACTTTTTTGCAAAGTTCAGTGTCACTGCTAATAGCTGATATCTCCTAGGCATGTTTGTAGTTAATATTGTTCATTGACACTGATGTGCAGACGCAGTTTGCCATGATATATTGTGCAATTGTTTTTCCTGCATTGTTCATTGCTAGCTTTTTTCTGTGCATTAGTATGGGATGCAGCACATTAAGTCCTTCTTTGAATATTAGGATTATATGAAATGCTCTAATGTATCAAACCATGCATCTGATGGTATATTAGTATTTGACATCTGTTTTATGCGCACCATACCGCATCTTTTACCTCTTTTAGTCTCGTACTGTCCTTATACTTTCGAAAGTTGCCTAAACATGCTAAGGAGGTGTGAACATGTCCTTGTGGATCTGGTTGTTGATTTACAAGTAAACATACCATAGATATGCCTGAATATATCTGATACATGCGATCTCACGTGCTGTTAGCGTAAGGGAATTCGTATATTAGTATAAATCAAGTATATCATTAATATAGGTATAGATTTTGTAACCCATGCATGCAGTTTTGAGTTAAGCCCTTTAACTATTTATTGTTGGGCCTCTTCATATGTCAAGCTGTTTTGTTAAGTTTCAGCCCAATCTGAATGGGCTTTAAGTGATTTATTGATTTGGGTTTCCTTTCCATTGTTTGAAGTGGTTTAAGGCTTTGTCTGTTCTTCTGTCTCCATTTCATTTTCCCCTCGCCTATACACTACATCTATAAACCATCTGTTGGTTGCGAATTTGCTAAGTTAGTATGTCAAGGTTAGTTTCTTGTTTGTTATTGAGTGGTACTTAATATCCTTTTTCTGCTATCTGCTTACCCTTTTTTTTCTTTTTTTTCTTTTTTTTTTTAAGAACAGTTCTCATGAATATTCACTTTACTCATCCTTTTCTTTTTTTCATTTTTATGCATGACTATCACGCAAGAGTCCAAGGGACTCATCATCTCCTACATTCGGTGTTGGGCCAAAGCCCAACAAAATCTCCTTCTGTGTCAGCCCAGCCTGCAGCACTAATAGAAGATAAAATTTGGGCCAAAGCCCAATAGCAGCAGTAGCGCAGCAGCAGTCCTTAGAAATGGGCTGAGCCCATTTGACCTATTTGTTCTTCCATTTTATTTTTTGTGCATTTAATTGGTAATTGTATGACTGATATTTTTACTTGTTTATTTGCTTAGATTAATTAAACCTTGGCAAAATTAGTGGAGTCTGGTTTTAGTAATAAGTAGTTAATTTAAGGAAAATCAACTATTAATTCCATAAGTTTAACTACTCCAAACTGTCCTTTTCCTATTATTAGAACAATTCATTTCAAAATAGCATGATTATATATTTCAAGTCAAAAGAATCATACTTTATTTTATTTAAATTCGCAAAACGTCACTAATATGTAAATATTAATCCAAGTATCCTTTATAAACATTATTTTTTAAGACGTATTCAACTATGCATATTTTTAGCCGAATTAGTTAAATAAGTTAATAAAAAATAATACTCACCTCCTTTGCATTCTATTTATAAAATAAGTCTAGATTTTTTTTTACACCACTGTATTCATATAACATCATTTTTTATCTAAAGATCACTTTTTTATGAATTATCTTTTAAAAACTATCAATCATAAGCAAATTATCCTACTTTTTTTTTACGAATCTTATTTTTTGAATAATATTACTATATTTTCAATTTAGGCTTTAGCAATATCTTCATGCCTCATTTAACATTTAAAATATTTTGTTGCGCAAATTGTTATGTTTTCTATAAGTATTATTTTAAACAATACTATGATACTTTCGTTTAAAAACTTAACGATATTTATAAGTCGTATTTTAAAATAACGTTAGAAGTATTCTTTTACACAAATTATTACCTTCTACAAAAATCCTATTTTTTCAAACAACATTTCTGTATATCTATCTGTACCTTTAGCTATATTTACATAGTTATTTTCTTTTCTACAATACTATATTTACACTTAGCCTAATTAATTATAAGTTCGGTCGGTTAACCATTGTTAATGGGTCTTAAAGGGTGCCTAATACCTTCCCTTTAGACTAATTGAACCCTTACCTAGAACCTTAAGTTTCGCAGACCTTAAACAGAGTTTACTTTAAATAACTTTAATAAACTTTAGGTGTCCTAATTCACCGTAAATAATTAGGTGGCGACTCCTTAAAACAAAACCAATAAAACATAGGAATCTCCAATACGTCGTATTTCTAATTTTAACCTCCGGGTTAAAATGGGGTGTGACAAACGTGATAGACTCTCGAATGGTATTATTCAAATAGTTAAAGAAAAAATTGAGTTTTACCATGAGGTTGAAGATTTTTGTGTCGATGTTCACTACTTGAATAGGGATTTGAATGCAAAGGTTGATGCTTTTAACGATCAACAATTTAGTGATGAGTTGTGTGAAGCTGAAAAAGATCTTCTAGGCCAAATAGAGGAGTTAAAATTCGAGAGTAAATCATTAGACCATATTTTTCTTAATGATGCTAATGTTGAGACAAGTGCACTAGAGTCTTGTGAGGAAGTAGATAATATTATTTTTGATGACTCTAGCTTGTGTATATATGGGGATGGAGATAGTAGTACAATTCATTATTTAGGACACATAAGACCTCATTCCAATCATTTTTCCACATTGTATTTAGATAGTAAGATGGTAATCGATCCATCTGAGCCTATGGGGGAGCCAAAGGGTGAGGATGATAGTGTCTATATTCTTGAATTTGTTGTGCCAAAAAGCGAAAATTACATTCCTCATCTTAAGGCCGAAAAATGCAGAGTGAAAAATTTATTACTTGGCCTAGTTATCTTTGTACCTCCACCAAAGGAGCATAACCGCAGACTGGATGCCCTGTTAGGGGTACAATTCATAAGTTCAAGGTGGAGGAAAAAGTTGATTCACGTCGTGTCGCAACATTAAATGAAGCGCTTATTGGGAGGCAACCCAACTTGTATTTTTTTCTTTTTCTTTTTAATTTTTATAGTGTCACGTTTTGTTTTGTTTTTGTTGTGTTTTTTTGTTTTGCAAATTAGGGGAAGTCTGAGTACCCGAAGTTGAAAGCTGAGGAGCATGCCAGAGTTTTAAGTGTGGGGTCATTCACCCCTTGATGATGAGAGCATGTTGCTAGCTAGGCCCTAGAGGGTCCCATGGAGTATTTCTTGCTTTACGTGTTTTTTATTTTTCTATCTATATGCACTGAGGGCATTGCATGATTTTAAGTGTGGGGTGAGAAATATGTCCTTGGTAAGGTTGAAGATGATGATTTAATATGCCTTAGGATTTTGTTTTATTAGTTTTGAGTCTTAGTGCCAAGGAAAAAAAATGAAAAAAAAAATTGAAAAAATTCGAAAAAGATTTTTTTTTTAATTTTCTTTGATTTTCTTTAGTAACTTCTTAAGTCCCACTCTAGTGGCATTCATCATCCACCCCCTTGGTTTTTTCTTATGGCCTCAGTTCTTTCCCGGGGGGGGGGGGGGGGGGGGGGGCTTTGAACCGGGCAATTTTTTTTTATTGTTAAGATTAGTTTTTTTTTTTTTTTTTTTTTGTAGTATAAGAGGGAGAAGAAAGACCTTGTGACTTGTTTGATACTAGCATATTTAGACCTGAGCTTGAGTAGTACTTTCCTGTGAGTGCTTGAGTAATGAAAAAGATAACAGACTTTCTGATACCTAGCTCATGGTTGTGACTCTCTATGTAGCCTTTTCTTATTTTGTAGTTCGACATGATCCTATCTGTCTTAGAATAGAATTGTTCCATCTTGATTGATACTTGTGCCATGTGTGGTGAGGATTTTCTACATTTATTCCATGTTTTGCATATTAGTCTAGAATTTGCCATGTATGTTATTGAAGCGAAATAAAAGTGTTAGCTCTGTTTAGAAGATGATAATAGACTTTCTTTGATAAGTCTTGTAAATTTTAGCCTTTTCAGAAATTGTATCACTAGTTAGCCCTTTGAGCCTGTAGCCTTTCGTTTGGTAGCCGTATTTTTGCCTTGATCCTTTTGTTGAATCTCTAGTTTTTGCACCCTGCTTCCTTGAGCAATGTAGCATAGACTGTGATTTTAATTGATAAATCTGAAGAAAAGGGATGGTCAAGTGAAAAAATGGTGACCAATGATAGCTCCAAAGTGATGAAAAGGCCCTCTTAGAAAGAATGTGACATGAAAAAAAAAATGAGAAAAAAAATTGCTTGAGGAAAACATTGAAGCATTTTTGATATGATGAGAATTGCTAGAGAAATAATTGATGAAGAGAGGGTTGAAAATAAAATAAAGAGGAGAAAATAATGGGAGGTGAAGTCTAAAAGTGCAAAGTGGTTAGGGAAATGTAAGTCACTATTATATAGTTTTCCTACCCGTCCCCTAGCCAACATTACAACCCGTTAAAGTCCTATTTGATTCTATTCGAGTATACTTGATTAGTAGAGATGTACATAATGGGCAAGCTTATGGTTCTTTGTGCATACATGTGAATTTCTTTTGAGAGCGAGAGTTGTGCTTTGATGCTTAAGTTCTTAAATTACATTTGATTATTTTATTTGAGTGTGTGGACTATTTCTTCTTGTGAGGGCACTTGTTTCATGATAGATAGGTGATGTTATTAGATTTCTTTGACAGAGTAGGTGAGCAAACTTAAATTTGATGAGTTAGAGTCCGTCTTTGAAGTTAGGAGGTTAGAAGTTTGTTGTTCGATTGAGTTCACTTGTATATCTTGCATGATGATCAGAAAGTGTATGTTAATGGTTTGAGTTGCTATAGGGCCTAATTGTTGGTATCAACCAAAGTGGTGGTGTTCCTAGGCTTGATTATTGAGAGTGGTTTTAATGCTTACTCGAGGACGAGCAAGAGTTTAAGTGTGGGGTAGTGATGTTCAGCCAAAAATACATATAATTAGCCATTATTGCCTCACATTCTAGTACTTTTAATAGCCTTTTGAGTATTATTATATCAATTTGTGCTTAGTATTATAATTTCATTTTGTAGGAATAAAGCACCGCGAGAATGAGAAGATTTGGAGAAAAATGAAGTAATGTGTTTGAAATTAAGAAAGCAGAAAACGAATTGGACGACGTAAAGTTGAAGCTGCAACTGCCAAGGATATTACTAGAGGAAAGTTCAAGTGAATATTGAAGACGACCTCAACAAGGAAAAGAGAAGTCTTGAATTATTGTATTATCTGGGGAGGGAATTAATTAACATATAAGATGGCATTTGTTTATGGTATAAAGTATAAAAGGAAGTTGTTGTAGGAAGGATCAAAAATAGGAAAAAAAAAGGGCTGCTGGACGACGTGAAAGTGGGACTCCTAGTCCCACACAGTAAAGGAGGGAACAAAAGAAAATTTACTTACAGTTAGCGTGCCAAAGGGATGCCGAAAAAAAAAAGGACTATGTGTAACTATATAAATACACCTTCGGCACGATTTGGGGGAACTTTTGACATAGAGAGAGCTTAGAACCGTCGTGGAGGTCGGAGTTACAAGGTTTTACCTTCTCTTCTCTGTAATACTTATTTTGACGTTTTTATTCGGATGATTTGTTATTTTTCTTCCATGTTTGTGTGGAGCTAAACTCTTTAGTTCAAGGGCTTTGACACAAACATGAAAGTTGAAGTTTGATTATCGTTTCTATCTATTGATTTTCCATCTTTGGGTTATTTATTTATTCTTGGTCTTAATTGTTTAATTACTTGATCACTAATCAGACACTATCTGTGGCGTGTGAATTGAATTAGAGATAGGGAATTTGCATGCGTAATAAGAATAAATAGAGCTTGTTCGATTAATCGTTTCGCTAATGAGGATAGGAATATACCCTTTAGCCTTGCTTAGTTGAATACGGAGAAGTAAATCCGTTCTTGTTACCTCTGGCGGCCATAGGAATATAGGCGTTATAGTAGCATCTAAAAGTTTGTGAGCAACTCGGAAGATACTCATAAAGTTATAATTAACCCGACAATTAGTAACCCGTAGGTAGAATGATTTGAAGGCTCAACTGGATTATTAGTGGTCATAGCCCTAGATCTATCTCTTCTCCGATAAAAATCCGCTCTTTCTTGGTTACAGTTCATCATTTGTTTTATTTCATTTAGTTAGTTTATATAAATATAACTTTGGATTTTACTTCTTGTTTAGATAATTAGCAATAGTTTAATTTAGTAAACAGTTAATCATAAGTCTCTGTGGGATCGATATCTGGACTTAAAAATCCTATATTACTTGTACGACATCGTATACTTGCGTGTGCATTTGGGAGCAACATCTTTCTAGTCAGTAATGTCTAAACTCAAATGGTAGTGTTACAAAATAGATACATAGTACAGTCATATTTCCAAATATATAATTGACATTACCCTCTCGTAAATGCATTTCATCAGCTCCTGTTCGATTAAATGGGTTTTAGTTGATGGGGGCGGGTCAGGTTGTGGGGTTGGTGGGTTGATCCGGTTAACATACTTAAAAATTACTGTAATTAGATTAGTTAGTATTATAGGTAATCAATTAAAATCTGCAACGTGTTTAATGAAAAGGGGCAGTTAGCAATAAGGGTATATTAGACCCCATAGACAGATGGTAGGGATATTTGGGGACTCAAAGGTGGATAGAGGGTATTTTTGCACCAATTTCAATAGTTCGAGGGTATTTTAGGCCCTTTTCCGAAATACTAGATGAGAAATTCATTTATGATGTTCTGCCCTTTCTAAACAATTTAAGGAAATTAGAGAAATTTTGATAAACTTTATAATGTTCCCCTTTGCAATTAATTATCGGAAAATATTGAAAATGTTATGGTCGCAATAGGCCTCAAATTTACACAAAACATTTTTTATATATTACAAGTTCTTTGTTCACTATTTATAGGACCTTCTTATTCAAATAAGTGAAGAAAAAAGAAACAAAGTTACAGATGACGGTTTTGTACTAGAAGTAAGGTGAAATAGTTTCAGAACATAAAAAAGAGACAAATGCCCTGGGATGGAGAGAGTGATGAGGTAGAGGGTTAGTTTGGCCAGTTTCTAAAGTTATGATGCCATTGTAATATGGAATTGTAATATTCGAATTAATAACTTCAAGATTATTAAGTCGACAAACATTTGGTTCATTGCACTAGAAATGATATACGGTGTAAAAAAATGTGTTTAGTTTTAAGTTGAATAAATTTCTGTTTTACAATTTTGCCTTTATTTGATATGTAAATAAGAGAAAAGAAAAATGAAAAAATGAAATCAAAGGTATTTCGGGTTTTTAGGTGTTCCAAAGATTGTTAATTTTTGGTATTAGAATCCATGTTCTGTCAGTATTAAATAATAGTAACAGAGTTATGATATAAAATAATTCTGATACTACTTATACCGAAAACAAAATTAGTTTATATGGAGACTATTTTCAAAAGGAGAATGTTTAAATTTTATCCTTATTAGTTAAAATTGAGTAAGTTTGTCCTTCCATTAAACTTTTGGTCTATCCACGTCGTATTTTCCATTATTACTGACGTGCTACAATATAAAATGAGTTGTCTCCACGTGTTTAAATTCTTCAAAAATCAAAGATTTAATGTTGTCCCTGAACTTTTTATTATCAGGGGCGGAGCTACTCTTGCCTGAGAGGTGTCAAGCGACACCCTTCGCCAGAAAATTATATTGTATAGATAGGTGAAATTTTGATTTTATAGTTATGTATATCAGATTGGACACCACTTGACACAAGATGAAGGTTAGTATAGTGGCTAAGGGGTTACAAAAAGTTTCTAAGGTCGTGTGTTCCAACCTTGGTAGCTACATATCTATATTTTTTTACACCCCTTAATATGAATCTTGACTCCGCCACTTTTTATTATGGTTTAATGTTATCCTCGTATTAAGACTTCATTAAAGGTCAATGGCAAATTAAATTATTTTTAAACAAAGTTAATAATAGATCAAAAGTTTACTGTAATGCAAAATTGTTAAATATAGCAGACTTAACTGTTTTCCTTTTTTTTTTTTTTTTAAATATCGCGATAACCAAACTACGACTTAGGGATCGTTTGATAGCTAGTTAAGAGCTAAGTTATTGATGTATTAAATTTTGTATAAGTAATATCACGGTTGATAACATTCTATTGTTAAGTATAAAATTCGACACACCTAATACGATGTTTGATTTGCAATTTAGAAACTCGCGTAACTAATATAAATATATGCTATGAGAGATTATATGTATTATTTTAGGCGAGATAGAATATGGAAAAATTAAAACACGAATAATTAAACTCTACATAACTAATTCATCCATAAGATATTAGTACATAAATTTTCTCATACCTAATCCGAGTAGGGTGGCAAACGGGCGGGTCGAGTCGGATATGGGTCGGATAGAAAATGGGTTAACCAAAAATGGAACAATTATCCGACCGCTCATATTTAACACGGATAAAAAATGAGTTACCCGACTGATAATATGGATATCCATATTATTCAAAACTACTTCAAAGACGTTGGCTTCGTCTAGCTAATATGGAGAAGATTAATTTACCTTCTTGTCCACAAATCCAATTCCTAGTACATAGTTGCAACTCGTGGGAATAGTAGAGCTTCAAAACTTTCCAATGACACGACCTCCAAGAAAACCTTTTTCGGAAAATACCTACCCAAGCCCCGTCATTCCCACCCCAACCCCACCACTCACCACCCACCCCAAGCACCCACCCCACCCACTCCCTAACAAAAATCCCATCCCCACCCTCGAACGCAATTCATCTTCACCTACCCAACCACCCCAACCCCACCGCTCTACCCAACCCTCACCAAGCCATTCAAAATTTTCTATTTCATATATTTTATTTTACTTTTATAAAAAAATTTATAAAAATGAAAAAAGAATTCTTACCCTCCCCCCACCCCACCACAATCCACACTAAATTTAATTACGCAAATTCTCAATTTTTATAAAAGCAAATAAAATACTCCCTCTGTTTCAATTTGTTTGAACCTATTTCCTTTTAGTCTGTGCCAAAATGAATGACATCTTTCCTAATTTGGAAACAAATTCACTTTATGAATGATTTACAACCACACAAATTTTCAAGGCTTATTTTGAACCACAAGTTTCAAAAGTCTTTCTTCTTTCTTAAATGTCGTGCCCAGTCAAAGGGGTTCATATAAATTGAAACGGAGGGAGTATATGAAGTAGAAAATTCGGGAGGGGTAGGGATGCGGGCGGTGGAGGTGGTGTAGAAAACCAAAATAAATACTTTTTACAGAAATTTAACTTTTTAGAGGTGGAGGGAGGGGGGGTCGCAGGGGGGTGGGAGGTGTAAAAAACCAAAAAATAAAAATAAAAAAAATTAAAACTTTAAATTTTTGTGGAGGGGGTGTGGTTGGGTGGTTAGTGAAATGCCAAATGTGAGACTTATTTTTTCTAATTTCATTAGAAAAGTCATTTTCCTGATTTTTAGGAATTTGTTTCCTAAAAAAAATAGTTTGCACATTTTTTACCAAAGGAACATGAGAAAATTAGCATACTGAACACACCTTATATATTGCGAGTTTTATCTATTAAATTTCCCATATTTTAAATAGATAATATGGGTTGACTCATATTGGATCCATTTTAAATGGGTTGAGTCGCGCGGATAACCATATTTTTTTACCCATTTTGCCACCCCTAAATCCGAGTATTACTAATACTTGCATAATTCTAACCTGTAACCAGCTACCAAACGACAGTGTCTATGGAAGTAATATTCCCTACGGTTCAAAAAGTGTATCCAATTAGCCTTTATTTTTTGAGTTAAAAAAGAGTGTACAATTAGCCTTTCTTTTTTGGTTAAAAAAGAGTGTCTACTTAGAAAATCAAGAAAGAATTAATCTTACTTTTTCAAATTTGCCCTTATTAGGTGTTAGATGACCAAACTTTTTAATTAAGAGCATTTCAATCAAATTACTTATTTTACATAAGAATTAATATTTTTTTAAATGTGTGTAAATAGCTAAATGGACATTCTTTTTCGACCAGAAGAATGTAATATTTTTACTCCAGAACGAAAAGAACAATTAAAAGAAGGCAAAGAAAAGATAGGGTGAGGGGAGCAAGAAGAACCTTTTGAATTTGCTAGATAATTTGTCCACTCTTGGCCTCCAAGTCAGCCAACACATACAGATAAAGCTAACCATAGTTAACTTAAACTCACCAAGGTTAGGTCAATCACACTAAAGAGCCATTTCACCGGTTAGCGAGAAAGGTCCATGATTAAAATATTGACAATTAAAATTATTAAACTGACGCCCATAAAAGATTCCGTTTATCAACTTAACGCCGTCAAGGAAAATACAATGTATAAGTAAGTCACAGTACCGTCGTAACGGAACGATATAGACGGTTCAAACGATAAGCTCTTTACACCGTTGGATCATTAATTAACGGTGGGAGATTAAACGGCGTGTTGAAGTTGAAACGGGGGTGTTTATATTAAATATGGGTTCAAAGGCAAGGGAGGCCATTTTTTGTTGTATTTAGAGTGGGAGAGAAAGAAGAAGAAGAAAAAAGATAGTGAGCACTTTCTTTCTCTCTGTTTTTTTTTTTTCTCTGATACTTTTCTTTCAATTTTCTCTGGAAAATTTCCTTGGAATTTTGGTGAGTGCAAAATGTCTTGGATTGTTAATTGCGTAAAGATCTAAATCTTTGTAATTCCATCATTTCTTCGAAATAAATCGTTAAACGAGATGCACAACTGTGTATATTTGAATGTGGAGCATATTATCTATGAGTTTAATCTGTAAAATTTTACATCTTTTTGAATTTTCTGGGAACTTGTTTTTGATCTGCAGATACATTTTAAGGAGGATTGAGACTTTCTTCTGAAGGATTTTGAGCTTTGAAGATTTAGGATTGTGCGATTATGTTTCTTTGAGGTATGTAATTTGAACTGTTACTCGATTTTCATTCGGTTTTTCTCGGTAAATTTCTGTAATTGAAATGATTTTTTGCCTTTTCAGTTCAGATATTGGAAGGAATCTGAAGTAGAAAGATCAGTTTGTAGGATCGGAAGATCGGAATTGAACTCGAAATCTGCTGAATGAAGCGTTGAAATGTCGTCATTTTTACTGAAGAAACTCTTTGAATGATATAAGTTTTGAAGAGTATTAATAATCTCAATCTCTTCTCGAATCGGTTCAATTCGCCATTGACGAAGAAGATAGAAAAGATTTGCTGGATTGAAAAAAATAAATCAAAATAGTTAAGGTATGTTTATTAGTTTTGGGTGAAAATCGGTTTCAGTTATAGAGTTTGATTTGCGTATTTGAATAACAAAATTCCACGTTTTGTTGTTGTAGCACACTGTTTACGGATCCTGATTTTCATAGAGACGCTTTTTCAAGTGCTGATAGACCGTCGATTTGCAATTTGGTTACGAAGAAAACGAGCAATTTTACAAAGGTAATGCAAAGTTTGTTCGAGAAGAGTAGCCTATTTTCTTCAGCAAAACATCTGCTTTTTCATCTGGCAGTTTCTTTCCTTCATTCCATTTTCATCTCCAAAAAATCTGTTTTTTTATCATTTCTTCATAGAGTTTTCTTGTAAACTCTGTTTTCCCTCATCACAGTCTTGGACTTTGAAAGCAATTCTGGGACTAATTCTTCTCGATTCTGAAAAATTTCTAATGATTTTTATGTACTACGGGTGAAATTGTTGATTCTCCAATGGGTTTTTTGGCTGGTGTTTAGCCATAGATTTTGGATCAGATTTTGAAATTTTACCTTCAAATATCTGTTTGGCAATCAGATTTTGAAAAGTTGTCTTCAAAATATTTTCAATTTCCAAACTCAGACCAGCCTCTTTTCTCTGGAGAAATTTCAATTTCACTCACAGAACTTCAAATTTTTTCAAGTAAAATGCATATATCCATAAAAACCTTCAAGTTTCAAAAATCACAACTTTAAAAACTCATTTTTTTTAAGTTTCAATTTCAATAGCTACGGCCAAACGGGAGCCATTGGTTTCTCACCAACTCGGATTTGTTTCTTCGCATCTTTTACAGAAATTTTGGGGCTGATTCTTCCAGATTTCTGAAATTTCAAGGACTTCCATAGTACTGGTGAAATGTTGTTTCTCCAAACATTTTTTTTTTTAATTTCTCCAAATATGGCTTTTTTTGCTTTCAAAGCTTTGTATGAGTTATGGCCTTCATATATTTTCAAATAAGAAAGCATCCATTTTCCTTCTTTCAGATGCTCAGTTATAGAAAATCTACTTTCCTTGAGACTTTCTCAGCTACCATACAGATGGTTCAGTTGTTCACACATTGATTTAGTTTTCCCCTATAATCTTAGAAAAAAATCTTGTTTTTCTATATGTACAGTTTTACCCGAACCGTATCGAATTTCAAAAAAATTATCTTTCTGGATTTGGACAGTTTTTCGCTTTAATCTTAGATAAAAATCTAAAATTTCTATGTACAGTTTTGCCAGAAGTGTATCGGATTTCAAAATTTTCATCTTTCTGGATATGGACAATTTTCCCCTAAAGTTAGATGTGATAACTCTCTATTTCTGATCATGAATTTATTTTCTGCCAATATCCAAAAATATAATCTTTTATTTTTATTTTTTTTATTGCTGCTATAATTAGTGGTAAAGTAACTGCAGTTAATAGTAATGGAGTAAAAGGTTAACCATAGTTAATTAATCAGTGTGTTTGACTGGGTAATACATACAGGTATTATATAAAAAGGCACAAATGGAGAAGAATTCAAGAGAGGGATTATTATTGAGATCAGCTCATCATCAAAAGGAAACAAAGTCAGGTGCAACGACGTCGTCTGATTTCGTGTTACAGTGGGGGAACCGGAAAAGACTTCGGTGCATGAAGGTACAGAATAAGAATAATAGTCACAACAACAATAATAATAACAATGACTCTGCCGATTCGGTGGCGGTGCAGAGAACGGGTCGGGTCGATCGTCGGTTTGTGAGATCCGGTCTAAACAAGGACTCAAGCAATCAACAACCCGCTACCACTAACACTGCAGCCGGGGCTAGTAGTAACGGTTATTTGAATCTCCGGCAAAGAGCGGCGTCTCCTTCTCATCGAATTCTCAGGTAAAAACTTTTTTTTGCCGTTTTCCTTCTGAAAATGCTTGTTTGACTCGTGATTATACACGCTCCGGCGTGCTGTGTGAAGTCAGTAAGGGTAGATTAATGGATCGTAATCTAACTTCTAATGTTCTTTCTCTCCTCCTTTTTCTAGTATCTAATTTTTGACAATTTTTAATTTTGGAAATTATTAATTCAAACGAAGGAGTATACATACAATTTTCAGAAAGAGCATTACCTCCGGTTCAAAAAGAGTAAAAAGAGGAAGGAATTAAGCTTATTTTTCATATTTGCTCTTCAGTGTGAAGTGTCCAATCTCAATACCTATTTAGCAGAGATTACCTACTTCAGTTAGGTTGTGAAATGGCTGAGTGAACCATCTTTTCTAATCGGACGGAGCCAATTTTAATTTGATTTTTATAGAATGTCGGTATAAGTTTGGAAAAAGCATACTGCTACTAATAGCAAAATCTCTTAAAAAGCTTTCTTATAGCAAGAAGCCAACTAACTGCAAAAGTTATTAAGCACACTTTCATTATGAACAGATCACTTAAATAAAAACTATGAATGAGAAGGGACAGTGTATTGACAACAGAAGGTTCTTGAAATTCAAAGTTGGTATGGTGCCTAAAACTTGATAGCCCAAGTTTAATGACCTTGACCGCTACTGTAGGAGCTGGTTTTATTGCGAATTGCCCTTCTTTTGGGGTGGTCTTTAAATTTTGCTCCTCATATTTGAAATTTTTAAATTTTATCCTTCGACTAAATCCTATGGGTTTCAGGTTCGAATCCCCACACAGTTAAAATTTTAAAAAAAATTCGCGAGACAGAGTTTAAATTTCGCTATGCCCCCACCGGCATACACTTGTGAAGGAATTATCAAAGTTATGTCGAACTCGACATACTTATGCCTTATGAGCAGACTTGGTATAAGTATGCCGGATCCGGCATAACTTTAGTAATTCCTTCACAAGTTTATGTCGGGTTCGGTATAAAAGTTTGCTCAAATTCAAAGTTGGTATGGTGCCTAAAACTTGATAGCCCAAGTTTAATGACCTTGACCGCTACTGTAGGAGCTGGTTTTATTGCGAATTGCCCTTCTTTTGGGGTGGTCTTTAAATTTTGCTTCTCATATTTGAAATTTTTAAATTTTACCCTTCGACTAAATCCTATGGGTTTCAGGTTCGAACCCCCATACAGTTAAAATTTTTAAAAAAATTCGCGAGACAGAGTTTAAATTTTACTATGCTCCCACCGGCATATACTTGTGAAGGAATTATCAAAGTTATGTCGAACTCGACATACTTATGCCTTATGAGCAGACTTGGTATAAGTATGCCGGATCCGGCATAACTTTGGTAATTCCTTCACAAGTTTATGTCGGGTCCGGTATAAAAGTTTGCTCATTAAAAGTATGCCCCCATTGGCATAAACTTGTTAAGGAATTACCAAACTTATGTCAGACCCGACATACTTATGCATTATGGGCAGACTTGGCATAAGTATGTCAGGTCCGGCATAACTTTGGTAATTCCTTCACAAGTTTATGCCGGGTCCGGCATAAAAGTTTACCCATTAAAAGTATGCCCCCATCGATATAAATTTGTTAAGGAATTACTAAAATTATGTCGGATCTGGCATATTTATGCCAAGTCTGCCCATAAGGCGTGAGTATGCCGGGTCTGACATAAATTTGGTAATTCCTTAACAAGTATATGCTGGGTTCGGCATACACGCGATTCAAATCTTGCTTTGTAATTTTTTTTTTTAAATTTATGCTTGAGCGAGGATTCGAATTCAGAACCTCATGATTTTTGCGTGAACGCTCAGAGTTGCAATGCGAAGGGCAAAAATTAAAGACCCTCAATATGAGGGGCATAATTTAAAGATCAGCAAAATTTAAAGACCACCCAAAAGAAGGGCAATCCGCGCAAAAAAATGGTTTTATTGCACGCGTTAAGGGTGGGTTGTTATGGTCTTTGATATTTTTATATTTTTATTATTATTGTTATTATTATTATTATTGGTATTATTATTATCTTTAATAACGCTGAGGGGTAAAGAGGAGGAGGAGCAGTAAAATTATTGTGCGGAAAACTTACCGATCCGTGATACAACTAGACTCAGAGCCTCGGTAATAATGGATGAACTTTTCTTCGCTGGAAATATTGGGAGAAGTCACGTGCTAATGTTATGAACTTTTAACCAAGCGTCTAGGCTGGATACCCAAAAGAGGAAGGGTTTTGAATGAAATGATTGAACACAAGTGGCCAAGTGTCACATTGATCGGTCACCGTGGCTTGAATGAGGTGGATTACTATTAAATAATTGGTCCTCTCAATTTATATTTGGTAGATAAGCTGTATTTGAAGTTAAGCTCTTTTTTTTTTTTGTTCCCCCCCTCCATTTGGATCTTTTTTCACTGGGTCAATTTTGTGGTTCTGTTTGGGCTGAATAATCAAATCAATTGTGACCTTGACATGAGCTCTCCCTGCTTCCAGATGGGACGTGAATTGCATATAAGACAGACAGTTCTTAAAACATTAATATCCTACTACCTCTGAGTATTTTGTCTGCATGCTCTTGGCTATAACTATCCTACGGATTAGATATGTTGAATGGCAAGAACACACCCAAAAAAAAAAAAAAAGGCGAGATGATCTGGTCTTATCTTCTTTAAGGTCTAGTGGTCATAATTAATCTATCTTGTTGTGGCAGGAGGTAGCACATGGTACTTACTAATAGTAATAAAATAATTGAGGTGCGTTATAGGGAAAATAGGAAATGCACAAAATTATAGATTCAATTTTTCAAGTCAATATACTGTGAATAATGAACAAAGTAATTAAATATATTTTAAGAAAATTAATTGAGCATGGATAAATATATCGAGATATTGGGTGGAGTGGGCAAATGGTGGGTTGATTGTTAGTATATGTGAAGCAGAAGAAATTCCTACTTTTAAATCGTCATACTCAACAAGGGGGCTTAGGTATGTGGGTCCACGTTTCCCCACAATTGATACCATCCCACAGCAATAACGATTCCAATCTTGTAATCAAGCCACGTAACCTTCACTATAATTCCATCGGACGGCTCCTACTCTGCCATTGCACTCTACTTTTTCCCGTCACATTTTTTTTTTTTTAAATCTAGGACTAATAATCACACTACTATACCCGTTTGTATTGTTCATATTCTCTCTCTCTCTTTATGCACATCGGATTCACTTTCACAGGTCCATCTTCTTTCTCCCCTTTATTAGTTACTCCATTATTGTTGTTCCATCAAGCCCCAAAACACCCATTCGGCGAATCTCAGATCTAGACCAACGCAAAGGTTATTTTGGTAATTACACTCCTGGTCATACCTTTTTTGTTTATTTTATTATTTTTGACAATTAGAAAAAAGGAACAAACACTTTTGTTGTTATTATATGGTTGTGTATGACGAATTGGGTGTGTTGTTGTTATTGACAGGAATTCGGAGAATTCAATTGGGATGAGAGAAAGGAGCAACGGGTTAAGAGGAATGGCATCACCGGACAAAGTGGGTGGTGCTCACGATAAGCGAGGGAGCGCGCACGTTAACCACCACCAACACCAAAACGCTAAGACCAACAATGATGATGCTAGCAACCACCACCAGGGTGGGTCTGCATCATCGGAAACTGCGCATGATAGCAAGAAAGGAGGAGGGGGAGGTGGGTCGTCATCAGGAAGTGAGGCGGTTCCGATGGTGTGGCCACCGAAGTTTGTGATAGGGTTAACAAACAAGGAGAAAGAAGAGGATTTCATGGCTATCAAAGGCTCTAAGCTACCTCAACGACCCAAGAAAAGAGCCAAGTTCATTCAACGTACCCTCAATGTAAGCTTTCCCTTTTTCTCCATTATTTTGTTTTTATTTTATTTGCTTTCTTACTATTTTTCTCTCAACTTTACTTGATAAATAAATATTTTGAGTCAAATGATTGGTCTGAGCTCAATCTTAACCAGTTGAAGCTTTACTAATATTTGATAAAAGAAACTTGCGCTCTTAATTAGTTAACAAATTTGGGTTTTGCTGTCAATTAGTAAAATTCTTATACGACTAAATTAGAGTTGAATTAAGTAGTACGCATTGAATGGGTCTGTTGAATAATCAAATGGACTGTACATTGTGTTGTATTAATAATCTTAATATTAATAAAAAATAAATAGAAGGGTATTTGGTGGGGCTACGATTGAAATTTATGGATGTGTTTTTCTCACGGGCACAAAGGGCTAGGAGAATAAAGTGTAACAGTGCTACAAGGAAGGCAAGTGGGGGTTTTGAGTGGACGCGTGTTTGCTTTTTAGCGGACTCTTCTGCGCATGTTGGGGCACCACTAAAATTTTGGAGAATGTCCGGTAAAAACTTTCAGTAACATTATTTTTGTGATGTGTGGATTAGGTTAAAATTTAAACCATCGTCAGAAGGGACAAAAAAATATCTTTGGACATAATATTTTATAAATAGTCTTAGCATAATATTAATGGCTGTATTTTGGTATTTATGGCGGATTAGGTGGATGTGTCATTTATGTTAGGCCGTGAGTATCGTGTGTGGCTGACCCAGGAATTCCACTTGTCGTCTTAGAAGATAAAAGGCTAATAAAGCACGATAGAAATGTCTTCCAAGACACGTCAACAAAATTGTTTCAATTTTTTCTTTCTTTTTGTCCTCTTTGCTTCTTTTTGATATCTATATTTAATTGAGTCATATTTTCTAGGAACCATTTTGTAATTTCTACAAAAAAAATTTGTTTGAAAGTATGGAATATTATATAATCAATTGACTAATAATCTTCATTATCCAATTATGCAGCTGATAAGTCCAGGGGCATGGCTATGTGATTTGTCCTTGGAGCGATATGAAGTTAGAGAGAAGAAAGTATCCAAGAAGGTATAATTTATGATTTGGCTGTCTAAATCACTTCCCATTTCTATCAACCATTTCGTATTTTTAAATGGTGAAATTTATATGTTGTTTTGCAGAGACCAAGAGGGCTCAAAGCAATGGGAAACATGGAATCTGACTCGGAGTAGACTAGACTACTGTCTTCTGTTTTGAAACCGTTTCATCGAGTGGGAAAAAGGAAAAAAGGCAAAAACAACGACTTGAGTGAGAATATGAGCTTCTTTTGGTGTTCCTTAAGATCAAATGTACTTTTTCTTGATGTTTTTCTCGCCTTGGCATCAATTAAAAGATAAAAAATGTTTAGCCCCATATGCATTTCTGGCCTTTACTTTGTTTCCTAACAGTCTTGCTTCTGAAAAAAGAAAAGATAAAAAGACGAGAAATAATGAATAAATCCGATAACCAAAGCTTCGTCTTCCTTTTTTCTTCCCCTCAACTTTCCAAACTTTTCTAATATATATAAGTGCGGTGGGGTACGAACGCAGCTACTCCGGCTTATATCAAAAGCTTTAAAAAATGTATCCGCAATGAATGTTTATACCATAAGTTATATAAATTGTACAGTTTAATCAATAATTTTTTTTATCTCACGTGGACATTGAATTTTTAATATATATAAGTGCGGTGGGGTTACGAACACAGCTACCCTCGCTTGTACCAAAAGTTTTAAAAAATGTACTCGCAATGAATGTTTGTACCAAGCTATATAAATTGTACAGTTTAATCAATAATTTTTTTTTATCCTATGTGGATATATGTCATTGTACTGAATATTTATTCTATCCTTATGTATACATATATGCATCTTAAATTTAAGTGCGGTGGGGGTACGAAAATAGCTATCCCCGCTTGTACCAAAAGCTTTAAAAAATGTACTCGCAATGAATGTTTGTACCATAAGCTATATAAATTGTACAGTTTAATCAATTACTTTCTTATCCCACATGGACATATGTCATTGTACTGAATATTTATTCTATCCTCATGTATACACGTATGCACCTCAAATTTAATTCTCCGACACATTTATTTTCTTCGTGCACTTTTATTTGTTCGTAAATGAAGTACTCAACATTACTTTTTGAATATTTATTCTCTCCTCATGTATATACATATGCACTTCAATTTTAATTTTCTGATACATATTTATTTCTTCCGTGCACTTTTACTTAGTTCATAAATGAAGTACTTAACATTAAAATTATGCACGCAATAAATGCTTGTACCAAAAGTTATATAAATTGTACACTTTAACCAACTACTTCTTTATTCACATGGACATATGCCATTGTACTGAATATTTATTCTATCCTCATGTATACATGTATGCACCCCAAATTTAATTCGCTTGTACCAAAAGCTTTAAAAATTGTACCCGCAATGAATGCTTGTACCATAACCTATATAAACTGTACTTTTATCCGATGTGGACATATGTCATTATACTGAATATTTATTCTATCCTCATATATACACGTATGCACTCCAAATTTAATTCTTCGACACATATTTATTTCCTCCGTGCACTTTTATTTGTTTTTAACCAACTACTTTTTTATCCACATGGACATATGTCATAGTACTGAATATTTATTCTCTCCTCATGTATACACATATTTATTTCTTCCGTGCACTTTTACTTGTTCACAAATGAAGTACTTAATATTACTAAAATATATATATATATATGTTCAAATTACTTGTTCATTTACAAAATCAAGATAAAATTAATTAAATCTTTTCCATTTTACCCTTAGTAATAAATGTTCTTGAAAATAGTCAATTTTGATTAGAATGTATTTATTGGAGAGAGATAGGGTAAGATAGTAAAATACATCTTTTATATATGATTTTTTAAGAGGCGTGCAAAAGGAAAAGTGACAAGTAATATGGGATGGAGGGAGTATATATTTTACCATAATATTAATATTTATTAGTGTAAGCCTCAATAGCCTTCTTAAATGATTTGAAAATGAGTAATTAATGTGAAGGGTAAAATTAATAATAAGAACAAAAATTTATTTTTCCATATTACTTGACCACATTACTAAAAATATATGTCCAAATTATTTGTTCATTTAAAAAATCTAAGATAAAATTAATTACATCTTTCCCATCTTACCTGTAGTAATGAATGTTCTTGAAAATAGCCAATTTTAATTATAATGTATTTATTGGAGAGAGTACGAACAATAGCAATGAAAATTTGTACCAAAAGTTATATAAATTGTACAGTTTAACCAACTACTTTTTTATCCCACTTGGACATATATCATAGTACTGAATATTTATTTTTTTCTCATGTATACATGTATGCACTTCAATTTTAATTCTCCTACACATATTTATCCCCTCCATGGATTTTCACTTGTCCACTTTTGACTTTTCACGTTCTTTAAGAATTAACGAATGAAGTATATATTTTATCATAATATCCATATTTATTGGTGTATAGTCTCAATAGCCTCAGAAAATTATTTGAAAAAAAGTAATTAATGTGAAGGATAAATGAAAAAAACAAAAAATTCTTTTTTTAACGTCGACAAGTAAAAGTGAAGGGAGGGAGTGACTCTTATCCCCGTTTTCCTTCTTTGTCAATACTTTACTTATTTTACTCTCCTTTGCATTCTCTGATTATTACATCTTTCTAATTTTGATTTCTTTGTAACAATCCTTTTTATCTATAATTGTTAATATAAAAATTATAATATATTTTTAATTAATTTAATAAAAATATTTTATTAGTTTTTCTTTTAAATACCAATATATACAACAATGGTTCTTATGTTTGGATCTGAACAGTTAATTAATTGAAATGAATATCAATCTGTCGGTATACATATAAGATATTAAAGAATTTAAAAGAAAAAATCTAGAATCAAAATATTAATTTTCCCTCATATTCTTACTAATTTTCTTTTTGACATCGATGAACAACTTTCGTTGTCATGACAATGAGAAAAAAGTCCGATTCTTTCCATCTCAAAGACTTAATTCCATCATATGTTTTTAAATTTTAAACTCCATTTTTTAATTATAACTAAAGTGATGATATATAAAATACATTTTGTATATCTTGTTATATATAATAACAATTAGAATGTTTTTAAAAGTTATTTTCAAAATACAAACATTAAAGACTGACTAATTAAAGCGAATAGACATGCTCGGCCCGTGCATCGCACGGGCATGTATTGCTAGTAGAAAAATAAAGAAGGAAATAAAAGTTGGTACTCTGGTTTCAATTTATGTCACCCTCTCTTTTGGTTCTTCTCTAAAGAGAAGGGAAATGGGTCTTATTTACCCCTCTACTATTGAAAAAAGGTTCAATATTATCCTCTATTATACTATTAATTTATACCATTCTAAAAAAGGAGAAATTAGCGCTACTTGGTGAAGTAGGTTCTTTTAGAATAAATTTCAGACCATATGTTAAGAGGTCGTAACAATCGAAACGATCCCGCTACATCAATATCCTTTCGATGTTGCACAAAAGAAAGCCCTTACTTTACGTTCAGCTAGCACTAAAAAAGCTCCTCCTAATAGAAGTGGTAGAATTATTTCAAGTATTTCGGCTGGAACAACTATGTACATTTTTTTACCAATCATGGTATTGCAGGGGACTTTTTCTCAATTTTTTTTAATGTTACTATCGATCTATATACGTTCTTAACGTTATATAAGTGGTTCAGATTTCCTTCGTAACTCATCCATTTTAGTCGAAATCGCATGTCAACTCATCACACCAATCCTTCTCCTTATTTTCTTGCATAACAATAAAACCTCTTTTCTAAAAAAAATTAGGATGGTAAAATAGGAAAAATACAAATAAGAAAAATAAATGAAATGACATAAGATTTTAAAAAAAAGCTCAAAAAAGAGCTCATTTTGATAGCACACTTAAAAGATTGTACGTGCAAACAACTGAAACCAACAATGATGAAATAAAAGAGAAAAAAGAGAATCCGTAACTTTTGTAGTACCAAAAAAAATAATTAAACCAAACTAGTATAAAAAAAAAAAATTGCATTAGTAGTATTCACGCACGAAATTCGTGCGTGAAAGGACCAAAGTGTAAAATTGGACTTTGGGCCAAAATTGGACTTTGAGCCTTTCACGCATGAAATTCATGCGTGAAGGAGAACCCAATTTCTCATGCTTCTTTCTTACTAATCATGACTTGCAAGTTGTAGGCATTTGTTATCATGATTTGCAAGTTGTACGTGCAAATAGGCTACAGTATTTATTATTAGAGTTCGAAATCAAAATGCCCCCAAAAAAATCACTTTGAACAAAAAAAAAAAAAATCTATAACGCAGTAAAATACTGCATTATAGAAACAGTACAAAAAAAAAAAAAATCTATAACGCAGTAAAATACTGTATTATAGAAACAATGCTAAAAAAAAATCTATAATGCAGTAATCGTTGGTCAAAGTATGACGTTTCGGAGTCTTGACACACGACTAATTGTTGGTCAAAGTATGGAAAAAAACACTAAGTCTTTTCAAACAAAACTTACTTCGGGCACCTTTTCAACCCCTAAAATGACGATCCGAACGTCTACGTATCCTTGATGTATTGGGCCTACATTATTGTACGCAGAAAAAAATATCAGGTTCTATATAAAATATTGACGTTTCAGAGTCTTGACACACGACTAATCGTTGGTCAAAGTATGGAAAAAAAACTAAGTTTTCAAACAAAACCTACTTCGGACACCTTTTCAACCCCTAAAATGACGATCTGAACGTCTACGTATCCTTGATGTATTGGACCTACATTATTGTACGCAGAAAAAAATATCAGGTTCTATATAAAATATTGACGTTTATGAGTCTTGACACACGACTAATCGTTGGTCAAAGTATGGAAAAAAAATTAAGTTTTTTCAAACAAAACCTACTTCAGGCACCTTTCCAACCCCTAAAATGACGATCCGAACGTCTACGTATCCTTGATGTATTGGGCCTACATTATTGTACGCAGAAAAAAATATCAGGTTCTATATAAAATATTGACGTTTCGAAATCTTGACACACGGCTAATCGTTGGTCAAAGTATGAAAAAACAGTAAGTTTTTCCAAAAAAAACTTACTTCGGGCACATTTTCAACCCCTAAAATGACGATCTGAACGTCTACGTATCCTTAATGTATTGGGCCTACATTATTGTACGCAGAAAAAAATATCAGGTTCTATATAAAATATTGACGTTTCAGAGTCTTGACACACGGCTAATCGTTGGTCAAAGTATGAAAAAAACACTAAGTTTTTCCAAACAAAACTTACTTTGGGCACCTTTTCAACCCCTAAAATGACGATCCGAACGTCTACGTATCCTTGATGTATTGGGCTTACATTATCGTACGCAGAAAAAAATATCAGGTTCTATATAAAATATTGACGTTTCGGAGTCTTGACACACGACTAATCATTGGTCAAAGTATGGAAAAAAACACTAAGTGTTACAAAAAATAAAGTTGACCAATTTTTTTTTTTTTGGTACTGTTTCTATAACGCAGTATTTTACTGCTTTATAGATTTTTTTTTTTTTTTTGGTTCAAAGTGATTTTTTTGGGGGCATTTTGGTTCCGAATTCTAATAATAAATACTGTCAAGCCTATTTGCACGTACAACTTGCAAATCATGATAACAAATGCCTACAACTTGCAAGTCATGATTA
Organism: Lycium barbarum; assembly: GCF_019175385.1. Taxonomy (NCBI): domain Eukaryota; kingdom Viridiplantae; phylum Streptophyta; class Magnoliopsida; order Solanales; family Solanaceae; genus Lycium; species Lycium barbarum. The sequence continues at coordinate 35,659,662 of NC_083340.1, read as the reverse complement.
GTAAGAAAGAAGCATGAGAAATTGGGTTCTCCTTCACGCATGAATTTCATGCGTGAAAGGCCCAAAGTCCAATTTTGCACTTTGGTCCTTTCACGCACGAATTTCGTGCGTGAATACTACTAATGTAATTTTTTTTTTTTTTACTAGTTTGATTTAATTTTTTTTTTTTTTGTACTATAAAAGTCGCGGATTCAGAAAAAAGAAGTGCAAAATGACACAGCAACCGCCAACCGGAACTTCCAAGGGCGAACAAGAGACCATTGCTAAGATTAGATTAGTCGGTTTTCTTTCTTGAGATCTTCTTTAAATTTTATGCCATTTCTTTTGCTTTTTTATTTGTATATTTCCTATTTTACCCTCCTAGAACTTTATAAAAAATGATTTTATTGTTTTGCAAGAAAATAAGGATGTTGGTGGTGTAAATCATTAAAATAAATATGATAGGGTGTAAATCACTTGCTACTAGGGGTATTCAAGGTTTAGTAAAAACCTATGCAAACCCAAAAATCGAATCAAACTGATCAAATAAAGCGATAGTTGTTTGAGTTTGGTTTGAATCAAAACAAATCGAAAAGAAAAAAAATCAAATCAAACCGACAAATTATATACACAATTTTTATAATTATACATATATAATATATTAATTTTTATAAATATTTTGAAATACTTTATTTACTTTTTCATCAAAAAGTTCTATATATCTAATAGGATAATGAATTTTACATCTTAAGCCCATTTCTTTAAAGGAATACATGAATCCAAACTCATTTGTTCAAAGAAACAACTAAGAGATTTACGTAAAAAACTTTATATTTCATATAAAGGAAATTCACTTGATTGAAGCTTATAGATCCTATGTTATGGCCCACATAATTAAAGAGTAATAATGGATTATAAGTTGGAAAAGTCTTTCCTAATCATAGGGAAAAATAAGTTCATGAGAAATATCATTAGATTTTTAAAAACCAAAAAATCATAATAAACCGACAACAACCAATCCGATGGATATGTATTATAGTTGATTTGATTTTAATAATTAAAAAACCGACTAAATTAATTGATTTTGATTTTAACCAAAAATAAACCCATACCAACACATGAACACCCCTACTTGCTACTTTCTCAATGTAAGAATTCTCAATTCATTTAGTCATCAACCATTACTTATCTGTTTCAAGTTTCAACTTTCCGAGCAAATGACAAGTGAAGAGAAATTCAATTTATGTGTTTTGTGTATATGTGTATGTCTCTTTGTTAAGCTCATTGACAATATACCTTAAAATTGCTATCTACGGCCACCAATCAAGCTAACATAAAACTAGAGTTATCATTTTCTTTGAGAAATGTTGTTACAGAAATAAAAGAATAAGTTTGATGATTGTACCTACCATCATGATAGTTGATAGAAAATCCAAGAACTTACGGGAAATAATAGAATTCTAGTCAGCTGGTAACAATCTTTTCATCTTCGTGTTTAAAAATGTTTACTAATGGGGGATAACTACTTTCTTGCATAGCTTATGATCAGTGACCAAAATTACAAGGCATCCTTGAACAATTTAATCAAGGTGTTTACCCCGAATTTGGATAATCAATTGAATTTATGAGTGAGGTATAGGATATGTGGTTGTGCCTTAATCTACTTGTTAGAGGAAAGAAATATATGAATATGCTATGAAGAAGCAACTGATAATCAGTGGTTTACTATAGATTTTGTATCTAGTAATATATGAATATTGTTTGATCAAGCAGATTTAAAAGATGAACACGATGATCCGGGCCAAAATCAGATGTTAGAGAGAGAAATTTTATATATCTTGCTATTACAAAAATGTTCCTTTAAAAGAGGGGCAATGACCCCTATTTATAGTATTGCCCCATGAGCTTCATACAACAAGTGTTTCTAAAAAATAAAGAAAAACTCTGAAATGGATTAGGTTGATCGTACGATTTGACACCCGTACGATTGACAGTTAATTATGGCAGGACGTTATCGACGCGTGGCAATCGCGTAACGGATCTCCCGGACCAACGGCCACGATCAAACGAACTAATGGCCACGATCAAACGGAAGAACGACCATGATCAACTCGGCTATGGGAAAATCGGACCAAACGATGTTCTTCCCCTTTCTCGGTTCGAGCACTCCCCCGATCCACAAAGTAAGTCTTCATACCCGTGTTGATTTCTTTCTTCCCTCGGCCACCGGTCTTACCGGCCTAACATATATGCGACTTTTACCGTATACAGATAGTCCCCACACTTTCCGGACCGAAGTTTTATCGGAGTAACGGGAAGTGGATGAATCAAGAAACCGGTGACTCCATTTGTCTGTTGTTATCTTTTCATTTTGGTGGGAACAGTTATGTCACGTCCTTCTGCCATCGGCCACGTGTCTTATCCCGGATGGTCCGCTCTGACAACCGCCGCAACGCACGTCGCTTCAAGTCATTCCTCATTAATTGTGGGACACGTGGCGCCCCCCGGTTGGCCGGGAACCGTAACCGCCTGGATCCCCACGTCTATAAAACGTCTTCCAACATTTCATTTTTTCATTTTACGATCCCCTCAATCTCTATCTCTAATCCTTCACTTCTTATACCTTAAATTTTCCACTTCATTTCTTACTGCTTCAGTTCGTCATTTCTTCTTCATTTCACTTTTCATTCCATATTTCTCGTTGATTCATTATTGACATTACGCGAACGGAAATAGCTTTGCCAACTCCTTCATCTAACCATTTTTTGTTGAGTGTGCTGTTGCTTCTTCCTCTTGTTCTTGACCATTTTTGAATTCTGACTGTTCCCTTCACCTTTTAACTTCCTTTTCGAAATCACCCAATCTCTCTTTTACATACTTTCAAATGTCTGCCAACACCGAAACCACTTCCCATGATATTCCCTCGGTTTCGTCTTAAGGAACCGAGCCAACTTCACCACCTAAGGCAAAAATCACCTCCGAGCCCACTGTCTCGGACATTATACCGGTCAAACCTAATTTCAACAAAGATTTTGAGGTTGAAAAACCTTCTCCGGTATCCGACAGAGGGTTTGATGTGCGACGATATCCCTCATCCATTACCGAGGGAAAATTCTACTTAGTCCGGGCTAATTGCGGGTGGGACACCCGTTCAGTTCAAGTTTTGCCCCCGGGCCAAGCGAATCAGTCACTGACCATCGGGAAGGTTTCTTATACATTTATACTTACCCTTTCACTCTCAAGCTCGACCCCCCGGTCGATCTGGTCATCTTAGACATGTGCCGGACCTATAACGTAACCTTGGCACAGATTGGTCCGATTGTTTGGAAGGCCGTGGCCTGCCTCCTGCTGTTGGCCAATAATACCGGGAAGGAGTTCACGCTGGCCCACTTGATACGCTTATACTCCCCGAGGTTGCTCCGGGGTGGTGTAATAAAACTCGCAAAGCGTAGCCGGAATCCATTTTTCTAAAAAATGGACGAAGATAGAGACAGGGGCTGGTTGGAGCGATATGTCTGGGTACGGACCTCGGACATTATCCCGGACAACTACATGCCTTTTCCGGAAAGATGGAATAATAATCGTAAGTCTGAACTCTTTTAATAATTGCTTGTGTGTTTTGTCGAACTTTAGTTCATCCACCTTCTCACTACTATTCTTATTTATGTTAGCTATAGGCTGGATTCCTCCGGTTGTCCGGGATCTCAGCGAATGGGTTACTGCTCTCCTCAGCCAACATGTCCACGACGATCGGACGTGGGGACACCTGTCACGTGGCCGATGGGTCGCCAAGAACCACGGTAATACTCGGCTTATATCCGTATTCATTACATCTTCTACCCTTCTGTAACATCTTCGATTTTCAGGTTTACCTAAGGGCTCGGTGGATCCAAGGCCAAATTCAGCAGCAGAACCAGCAACGTCGGCACCCGATTTCGATTTAGCGGGTGCCTCTCGTATCCTTTCTGCCGCCGCCAAGAGAAAAAGGCCCTCGGACAAAGGGCAGAAACCGAAGAAAAGGACGAGGAGCGTCGTTAGGACTTTAAGGGACGAAGCAGAGCCCGAGCTCCTCGTTCGGAGGATCAGCGAGGCCCCTTCTGTGGCTCCCATTCCGGAGGAGGATATCACTGTGTCACCACTTCCTTCAGTCGGGGAAGGACCGTCGGCTCTGGCATTACGCACAGGTGGGGAAGAAATTCATTACCCGGCTCCTTTAAGGTCGATTGAATTCGTTGATATTTCAGGTGATGCTTCTTCCAAAGAAACCCCTCTGTAAAGGACAAGAAGATCCGGGGAGGCACCTGCTGCCGGAGCCGGTCAAAGGACTGAGCAGGTCCCCGAGACCGAAGCCCCCACGGATGTTGATCTGCTGCCCCACTACGAGGCTGCCGCAACTTCGAAGATACCTGCCTTTGCCGAAGCTTCTGAAGTCCCTCCGAGTTCTCCAACTCCGGCCTCAAGACCGGATGAGTTTGATGACATGTTCTCAGATACTCCTCCCGCTACCGGCGAAGCTGCTGGTTTCGGACATCTCCCGATCCCTCGGGCCACGAGGGCGGCTAGTCGGACCACCGAGTCTGGGGCCAGGGACAACTTGGTGCGCACCTTTCCAGCCCTAAGTGTGGAACCGAGGAGGACAAGATCGGCTACGATCACCGTTCCCGAGGATTGCAGCTTTCTTTCTCGCCCGGTGGGTGTGGCAAGCTATCTGAGGCCCCTTGTCTCGGACTCGGACAAGAGAATGATGAACGGGGTCCCTTGGCAGTGCCTCATTAACGAGGGTATGCACGCGAGCAACCGGGTAAGTTTATCAGCTATCCTTGTATAATTTCACTGAGAATTTTAGCCTCGTTTGTTCAAGTTTTTGACTTCATTTGCAGAGTGTGGTGCTTGTCAATGAAGCCTTTGTCCGTGCTCAGCAAGAGGTGGACGATCTTAAGGGCCAACTGGATGCCTAAGGCCAAGAGACAGAGAAATTTCAGCACCTTCTGCGGGTGAAGGAGGACGAGCTGAACCGAGCAGTTACTCTTTCCAACCTCCAACCCGAGCTCGATGCAACAAAGGCTGAAAACCGTCGATTAAAGGGTGAACTGGCCGAGATGGTCGAATATAACTAGAGTCTCGAAGCGGACAAGATCGGCCTTAGCCGAGATAACACTCGTCTTTCTTCAAAGCTTGGTGAGCTCGAAACTACCATCTCTCAACTCCGGGAGGAGCTGGACTCTGTCAAGTCCGAGACTACGAGCATGGCCGAGAGGCATCGGCTGCTCAAATCTGAAAGTGCCCGGTATAAAGAGCGTATGAGGGTGTTTGAAGAGAAAGCGGAGAAGAGGGCCCAGGTATGTGCTGATCTAAAAATCGAGCTCGAAGAGATGGTTGATGCTAATGACACTCTCAATGCTGAGCTCGAGTCGGCTACCCAAATGCAAAATGTCCTCGGAGAGGCTCGGGATGTTCTGGTGGCAAAGTTATCTCAGGCCGAGGCTGATTTGGAAGAAGCTCTAAAGAGCGTGGAGGCCGTCGAGGCTCATGCTACTATTGCTGCTGAGTATGAAAAGTGGAAGTCTCGGAGGATCACTCTTGAGCAAGCCGAGCATGGCTTTGCAGATCTTCCGGCCCTAATACTTGAGGTTAAAAGAGTTGAGGAAGAGGCTAAGGGTGCCCTCGGGGCTGACTCCGACGACTCCGAGCGGACAGTGTCCAAACCCTCCGGATCCAGCCATACCGGATAGATTAGGGGCTTTACTTAGCCTTTTATTTTTTGCCCTTGTAGAAGTCTCCGATGTAAAATCCTTTGTATAAATAGAACATGTATTTTCCTTGATTCTTTACTTTTTTTGAATGTTTGTTATGACTTCCGCCCGAATTGTCGGTCCGTTTTAAGGAGTCATTATTTCTGACTGTGCCTGAATATCAGCTTTTCTCTTCATCCGATACATTTTGTCCGGGAATTTTATGGAGTTTTTGCTTATGGGACTTATCTTATGCTTTGTGAATTCGGACGTCTCCGAATCACGACGGGCGTTTTTAGGGCCGGTATTTTTCGGACACCTGAGTCTCAGCCTTAGCTAAATTTTGATGTAAAAGTCCCCATTTGTGGGGTTAACGATTTTGGCTCGGTTCGCTATGACCTTGTTGCCTTTGTCGAAATTCGACCGTAGTACCCGGTATAGGGTATATGAATGAAGTAGTGCCGAAATACGACGGTTATCATCGGGGTAAAGTGTTTTAACAGGAAGACATCCGAGATATCGTTATCCAAACTTTCGATAATTTTTGCATTGCAAATATTTATATACATGAGAATGAATTTTTTCCTTCTGCCTTTGCCGTAGCAAATACTAAATGGACATGATTCATTCTGATCGTTTGGTCCTTACATCGGAACCTAATGCAGAAGGTCCGGTTTCTTGTTTTGCCGTAGCAAATATTGCGTGGACGCGATTCATTATGATCGTTTGATCCTTACATCGAAACCTAATATTAAAGGTCCGGTTTTGTTTTGTTGAGGGCGGCCTCCGGTTTCCGCTAACCGGGGTAAACTTCGAAGTGGGTATGATAGTCCCCTAGCGCTTATCCGAGCTGCAAGATCGGGTGAGTGCTATTAAGTCCCCACTCGTAGGGTGTGACCCCGAGTTTCTGGGCGTTTGTCTTCGTCTTCGTCGAGTAACACGTTGTACTTGTTGCCTCATTAAAAACCTTGTCGGAAAACCCATTTTGGGACAAAACCGTACTAAGGAAAAGAGTGCAACACGTGTTTTCAGGCCTAGATTCTAACTTTATCCGGTATTCGACTTCCTGCAAAAAAGAAAGGTTAAATAGAAAAACACGGGGAGTCCATACCTTAGCAGTAGTATCTTTTCAGATGAGCCACATTCCAGTTATTGCGCAACCGTTGCCCGTCCATGGACTCCAACTGGTACGATCCTTTGCCCGTTATCCCGGTTATCTTGTACGGTCCTTCCCAGTTCGGACCCAGTTTTCCTTCGTTGGGATTCTTGATGTTCAAGGTGACTTTTCGAAGCACCAAGTCCCCAGCTTGGAAATGCCAAAAATTGGCTCTCCGATTGTAGTAATTTTCCATTCTCTGTTTCTGGGATGCAAGACGTACCAACGCGTTTTCGCGAAGTTCATCCGTGAGGTCGAGTTTTATGGCCATGGCCTCCTCGTTTGACTCCTCGGTGGTATAGCTGAACCGGAGAGTCGGTTCACCAACTTCTACGGGAATAAGGGCTTCGGCCCCGTAGACCAACGAGAAAGGAGTTTCCTCCGTGCTAGATTTCGATATGGTTCTGTAAGCCCACAATACCTCCGGTAATATTTCCCTCCAGTGATGCTTTGATGCTTCGAGTCTTTTCCTCAGATTTTGGATTATTGTTTTATTCGTGGATTTGGCCTGTCTGTTCGCACACGGGTGGTATGGGGTTGATACAATTTTCTTGATCTTCAACCCTTCGAGAAAATCACTGACTTTGCCGCCCACGAACTGAGGTCCATTATCACAAGTTATTTCGGCTGGGATGTCGAAACGACAGATGATGTGATCCCATATGAAGTCAATGACTTCCTTCTCTCTGATTTTTTCAAAGGCCTGCACTTCAACCCATTTGGAGAAATAATCAGTCATAAACAAAGTAAAACGGGCTTTACTTGGTGCCCATGGTAATGGACCGACAATGTCCATTCCCCACTTCATGAAAGGCCAAGGTGACACCACCGAATGTAGAAACTCCCTGGGCTGATGAATCATCAGAGCATGTCTCTGACAACCGTCACATTTCTGGATAAAACTTTTCGAGTCCTCCTCCATCCGGTTCCAGTAGTAACCGGCTCATATAATTTTTCGGACCAAGGCTTCTGAACCGGAGTGGTTTCCGCAATTCCCCTCGTGGACTTCTCTTAAAGCATACTCCGTTTCTCCGGGACCCAAACACTTGGCCAGGGGTCCAAAGAAAGATCGTCGATATAATTGGCCATCTACCAAGCAGAAATGCGCAGATTATGTGCTTAGCGACCGGGATTCTTTTGGGTCACTCGGGAGCTTTCCATTTCTTAAGTAATTGACGTACTTGTTGCGCCATCCCAAGTTAAACTAGTTCTGTTTATTTTGGCATACCCGTTCTCTATCGCCGTATTCATCAAGCGCACCGTAGTACCGGGGTTAATTTCTCCCCCTTCGAGCGAGGATCCCAAATTGGCCAATGCATCGGCTTCACTATTCTGCTCCCTCGGTATATGCTGCATGGTCCATTCTTTAAACCGGTGTAGTATCACTTGGGTCTTCTCCAAATACCTTAGCATCCGTTCATCTTTGACCTTGAAAACGCCATTCACCTGGTTAACGACCAAAAGAGAGTCGCACTTTGCTTCAATTATTTCGGCCCCAATACTCCGGTCTAATTCCAAACCTGCAATCATAGCCCCATACTCGGCTTCATTGTTAATCAATTTAACAGTTCTAATGGATTGTCGAACAGCATCCCCCGCCGGGGTTCTAAGGACGATTCCTAGCCCGGAACCTTTGAGGTTTGAGGCTCCGTCCGTGTGTAGTAACCAAATACCCGAGGCTTCCCCCGAGGTTAGCAGAAGTTCTATCTCAACCTCGGGGACCATAGCCGGGGTGAAATCCGCCACAAAATCAGCCAAGATCTGGGACTTGATGGTCGTTCTGGGTTTGTATTCGATATCATATCCGCTAATTTCTACGGCCCATTTAGTTAGTCTACCCGATAATTCCGGTTTATGCATGATGTTTTTTAGGGGGTAAGTTTTCAATACACATATCGGATGGCATTGAAAGTAGGGCTTGAGTTTTCTAGAAGCACTTACCAATGCCAATGCCAATTTTTCCAAGTGGGATAACGGGTCTCCGCATCCCCCAAAGTTCTACTTACAAAATAAATAGGGAATTGCGTACCTGATTCCTCTCGGACCAAAACACCACTTACCGCTACCTCGGAGACAGCAAGGTAGAGAAAAAGCTGCTCGTCTACTTTGGTGTGTGTAATAGCGGTGGGCTGGACAAGTATCGCTTTAATTCTTGTAAATCTCTTTAACACTCCGGTGTCCAGACGAAATCATTCTTCTTCCTCAGTAAGGAGAAGAAACAATGACTCTTACCCGAGGACCTCGATCTGAAGCAACTCAACGCCGCTATCCTTCCGGTGAGCCTCTGCACTCCTTTGACGTTATTCACTACCTCGATATCCTCGATGGCCTTGATCTTATCCGGGTTGATTTCAATCCCCCGGTTTGACACCATGAAACCCAAAAATTTACCGGACACCGAAGGCACATTTTTCCGGGTTGAGCTTTATGTTATATTTGCGGAGTACATCGAAGGTTTCCTGCAAATGCTTTAAATGGTCCTCTGTTTCCAGGGACTTAACAATCATGTCGTCAATATAAACTAGGCGTTGGTAAGTTGCACCGGCATTTTTCAGTCCAAAAGGCATGGCATTATAACAGTAGGTCCCATATTGGGTAATAAAGGATGTTTTCACTTGATCCTCCGGGTGCTTGGTTATACCCGGAGTAGGCATCGAGAAAACTTAACATCTCATGCCCGATCGTCGCATCGATCATTCTATCTATGTGAGGCAACGAAAATGAATCCTTCGGGCATGCTTTGCTTAGATCCTTGTAATCAACACACATTCGAAATTTATTATCTTTTTTCAGCACCACTACTACGTTAGCTAGCCAGTCCGGGTACTTTACCTCCCGGATAGAGCCTATGCTCAAAAGCTTTGTTACCTCGTCTTTTATGAAGACGTGTTTTGCTTCTGCCATGGGCCTTCTCTTCTGCTTTACCGGGGGAAACCTCCCGTCCAAACTGAGTTTTTGAGTTCTTACTTCCGGTGGTATACCTGTCATATCTATGTGCGACCATGCAAAGAAATCGGCATTAGCTCGAAGAAATTCAATTAACTTGTTCCTGAGCTCCGAGGTTAACCCCGTGCCCAGGTATACCTTTCTGTCCGGTAAATATTCGAACAAGATGATCTGCTCCAGCTCCTCTACTGTTGAATTGGTTGCATCCGAGTCATCCGGCATGACGAATGATCTGGGTACACCAAAATCATCTTCTTCATACCCCGAATCTGACCCCGACTGCTTTGATTGCTATTTGGTACCCTTTTCCCCGGTTGAACCTTCTTCCTTTTGATCCGATTTTTTGGGCTGAGGTGTCGCTTCCTCGACCGCAAACATCTCCCTTGCAGCGGGTTGTTCACCTCAGATGGTTTTTATACCCTCCGGAGTCGGGAATTTTAGCAGCTGATGCAATGTCGACGGCACGGCCCTCATGCTATGTATTCATGGTCTACCCAGTAATGCATTATACTTCATATCTCCTTCGATTACATAGAACACCATTTGCTGGATAGTGCCATCGATGTTTACCGGCAATGAGATCTCCCCCTTTGTGGTTTCGCTGGCCATGTTGAACCCGCTGAGTACCTAGGCTGCCGGTACAATTTGATCGAGTAGCCTTAGCAGTTCGACCACTCTCCACCGGATGATGTTCGCCAGGCTACCTGGGTCAATCAAAATACGTTTAATTTGAGTTTTAAAGATAAGAATAGAGATTACCAATGCATTGTTGTGCGGTTGAATAATGCCTTCTGCGTCCTCGCTGCTGAAAGAGATGGAACCCTCTGGTATGTAATCCCGGCTGCGCTTTTCACGCACAACAGAGACCTTGGTTCGTTTCATCACCTGCCCTCGTGGGGGTATCGGTGCCCCCAATTATCATGTTGATTATATGCTGGGGTTCCACTGGCTCGACCCTCTTATGGGTCTCCCTTTCCTTGTAGTGACCTTTGGCTCTTTCACTCAGCAATTCTCGGAGATGGCCATTCTTCGGTAACCAGGCTACCTCCTCTCTTAACTGGCGACAATCCTCAGTTCTGTGTCCATGGGTTCCATGATATTCACACATCATCGGTTATCCTCCACCCGAATCTTCGACTCGTATCGGTTATGGACATTTGCCCATGTCACTGCCTCGTATTCCAGCAAGCTTTCCTTTAATTTGAACGAAGCCGTCGAGCTCCGAAAATTGAGCCCCTTTGTGAAAGCTTGTGCAGCCCATTCCTTCCGAACCGGGGGGAGCTCCATTCGTTCCCTTTGGAACCGGTTGACAAATTCACGCAGTAACTCATCGTCTCTTTAGGCTATACGAAAAATATCCGCCTTCCGAGCCTGCACCTTTTTGGCTCCAGCGTGCGCTTTTACGAACGCATCGGCGAGCATTTCGAAAGAAGTGATTGAATGCTCGGGCAGATGGTCGTACCAAGTCAATGCTCCTTTTGACAGAGTTTCCCCGAACTTTTTCAGCAAAACGGATTCGATTTCATCTTCCTCCATATCATTGCCTTTTATAGCGCAGGCGTATGAAGTCACGTGTTCGTGAGGGTCCGTTGTGCCGTCATATTTTTGGATATCCGGCATTTTGAACCTCTTCAGGATCAATTTCGGAGCCGCACTCGGAGGAAAGGGACTTTGGATGTACCTCTTTGAATTCGGCCCTTTCAAAATAGGCGGAGCCCCCGGGATTTGATCCACACGAGAGTTGTATGTTTCCACCCTTTTTTCGGTCGAGTCTACCCGTTTCGCCAATGTTTCGAGCATTCTCAGAACCTCGATGGATGAACCAGCCCCGGACCCATTGCTTTCAACCATCCGTGCCTCATCTCTTCCGAGTTAAGCAACACCCTTCGCCTTCTCCGGGGTCGTTTTATCTCTTCCGTTTTGCAACTGGCTATTGCGATTCCCTGTTCGGCAATCGCCGCTCTCTGTTCCTGCAACATTTTAAAAATTAAACGTAAGTCAATATTATCATTCGGGGTATCCGGTTCTTTCCGGCCCTGTGTCCGGGACAAAGTAATTGAATTGTGAGTATTTAAAGGGTCAGTGGCTGGCCGGGCGACATTATCCTGGTCCACAGTGTTTTGATGGTTGAGGCCCTCCCTCGAATTAATGGGGTTAGGGTTAGCGGGGTTCGGTAATCCTCGTGGCCCGCTGCCTTCATTTTCGGCCACGATCTCGTTGTTGTTGACGTGACCAGATTGCCCACAGTTAGCCATTTGGTCCGTTTTTTCAGAGACGAACAGAAGAAGTTTTTTATTTTGACGGGTAAGATAGAGACCATGATCTAAGACCACTATTATCCTAGCCCCACAGTGGGCGCCAAACTGTTTACTCTGAATTTGGATAATCAATTGAATTTATGAGTGAGGTATAGGATATGTGGTTGTGCCTTAATCTATTTGATAGAGGAAAGAAATATATGAATATGCTATGAAGAAGCAACTGATAATCAGTGGTTTACTATAGATTTTGTATCTAGTAATATATGAATATTGTTTGATCAAGCAGATTTAAAAGATGGACACGATGATCCGGGCCAAAATCAGATGTTAGAGAGAGAAATTTTATATATCTTGCTATTACAAAAATGTTCTTGGTATGAGAAAGCCAACCCTTTAAAAGAGGGGCAATGACCCCTATTTATAGTATTGCCCCATGGGCTTCATACAACAAGTGTTTCTAAAAAATAAAGAAAAACTCTGAAATGGATTAGGTTGGATTAGATTGATCGTACGGTCTGACACCCGTACGATTGGCAGTTAACCATGGCAGGACGTTATCGACGCGTGGTGATACGCTCAAATTACACCTATTAATGGCATAACGCGGACGTTGTCAAATATAGTAACCCAACGAGGTTGGGGTCGAATCCCACAGGGAATATGGTGTGAAAAGGGTACTAAAATCGTAGATGCTAAGTTCTAGGTCTAACGGCTTAATCTGATAAGTTGTGTAAAAGTTGGTTTTTCTATGACTAGTTGCTAAATTATTGCTTTGGTGAATACTTATGGTAAAAGAAACTAAGGTTGTGTCCCCGTTAGATAGAGTGTATGATCATGGGTATTGATCTTGATATACTTGTAATGGATCATTATATGAATGCATTTAATCTCTATGTGAATCTCTACTATTTCTCAATAAATAAAGATTATATCTTTCTATGATTTTCCCAAATATAAGAAAGTGATTATGAAGAACGATTAATCGTGCCAAGTAAATTCCTCTTATTCCTAAGTGAATTTATTAAACAAAGTTTAAAGCTTTGAGTTCTTGTTAATTATTCTTACCAACCCTAATTATTTTTCCAAATAAAATTAGGGTTTATGGCTTTAATCAATGTTTGCAACCATTAATTATGAATGAAGAATGAAGAATAACTAAACCCTAATAATCCATTATTTGTATATCAATCACAACCCAATCACAAAACACCCATCATTAGGTTCACAACCCTAGTAAGAGAATTTAGTTACTCATGACGAAGAACAAGGAATAAGAAATTGAAGAATTCATAAGTGCTTACTTTGGAATGAAAAATGGATTGAGAATACTTGAATTGATGTTTGAATCTTCAAAAACTAGAGAGAATTTTATGTTCTAAGTCAAGAGACAAAAATATATTGAATTCTGAATATTAAAACCCTACAATGACTATTTATAGGTTTTGAAATTACATAAGTTACAGATTTTACACTTCAGTCCCGTCATGATGAAATACGGTCCGTAAATCACTTTACGGACCGTAAAGATGGTTTACGCCCTCGTCGTCTTCTCAGTTGTGTGGAACTCAACCTTCCAAAATACGGACCGTAAAGTAGTTTACGGTCCGTAAACTTCGTGGTCGTCTTTCACTTCGCTAATCTCAGACTTTCTGCCAGACGCTTGAATGCTAAATACGTGATGGAATACAGACCGTAAACTGGAATAAGGACCGTAAACCTCGCTCGTAAACCACCATCTTCTCAGTTTGACTTTCTGGTTCTGTTATCCTTAAACACGACCATGGAATACGGCCCGTATTGTAGAATACGGTCCGTAAACTTCAATTTACGACCATGATCTGCACTTCAACTGTGATCTTGCCAAATCTGTTCCTTCACCTGAAAAACACTAACAAACACGTAAAATCACATTGACTTGCTTAACAACAAGTAAAACTTATAGCCGAAAAGTATCGATTGTGGCGTAAACATCACGCCACATCAACACCCCCAACTTAAAGTATTTGCTTGTCCTCAAGCAAGCCATACCACGCAACGACTCAATCTAACACCTAGATATCACAGAATAAGAATGTCTACATCGGTTTTGCCTCGGAACTTCTAGCATGCATGTTTTCTTTCAACTGACCACCCCAACTGTCTATTGTACAGCAATATTACACACTTTAAAAATGTTATGACTGACCATGACGCTTCCAAACATGACATTACATTATCAAAAATATTATCATGCATACAAACACTACTTTCGGCAGTCACTTTAGTTTGCTCAATTCTCATCCTTATGCCCTCACATAGACCAAAGAATGCCCCAACACACATATATACGACAAGAATGGGACGAAAATGAACGAGAAGAGAAAGACACTCAACACTCACAAAGAATTCATATTCACACATGCAAATACCATAAGCTTGCCCTTATTTTCAGTGTTCTTATCCTAGGCTCGTTCGGTTGTGATCACATTAGGACTTGTTTCGGCTTGTAATGTAGGCTTAGGGATGGGTAGGATACTTTTTGGGTATTAGTGGCTCACCCTCCTTGACACTACAACATCTCTTTTACCCTGATTCGCCTCCTTTTTTTCCAGCCCCGTCTTTCCTTTAACGTTTTCGACCTCGATGTGGTTTTATTCCTATTCAACTAGCAATTCTTTTTGTGTTTCAATTTCCTGGTTTATATATATATATATATATATATATATATATTTATATTGTATCAACTACCACATCGACTCTCTACTAACAAAATTTCACCATCTCCCAACCTTTGTTCTCAACCTCTACTTCACATTTAATTTACCCCCAACTTAGGATTTTGCCTCGTCTACCTAGTAGTATCAAGGAGGAAACGGGTGCAAAGGTGGATGATTTTCATGACGGGTGATGTTTCATTTGGCTAGCCAAGAAAAAAGTCAAAAAGGCTCAAAAGGGGAAGACTAGTGATATTTTCAGCTTTTGGTGAGGCTTATTTAGGCAAAGTGACTTATTAACACAAAGAAAGCCTAAGATCATTTCACAACCAAACTAACTTTTGGATTTCAAACAAGACTAACCGGGCAAGTTCTAGATTATACATGTGTAAACAGAACAAAACTAACAACTCACACACACATCGGCATAAGGATAATCATTTTTACACTTGTGGCCTCCTAAGTAGCCATTCGTAACACACAATACCCCAATAATCACAATGTCATATCAAGAATCAATCATGTCAGACAATAACTATTCTAAGTATGCATTTTTCAAAAATTCTGAGGGGTCCAAAATTTTCAACAAACCACACACATGCCATCAGTTACAAAGTAACACCGACTAAGTCAAAATTATTCTACTCAACCTAAGCAACATCCTAAACATGCCAGTTTCAACAAAATAAACCCCCCTCAGGAAACGAAATCTGGCAAAGAAAAGCCGAGGGGGTTCCTAAACACATATTTACACTACCCTACTATCAATAAGTCCCACCCCCAACGAAAAATCAAACACTATCTCAGTGCTTCAAATATAAGAACAAGGGAGCAAGAAAGTACCTGAATGCTGTGAACATCTCATGGCTGGCCCGCTGCATCTGGCGGCTGACTTGCGGACTGTCCAGGTTGGCGCTGCGGCTCAACCAATGACTGAAAGATCGCCTGCTGCAGATCCTTCTTTTCAGTCTTTTTTAATCTTCTGGCCAACTCCTCCGAGTCCTCAGATGACTCACTGACCCTCTTTCCAGTACCGCGAACAAAAGGTTCCGCATCCTCCGTCTCCTCCTCAGAATCCAGCAAATCCAGCACCTTAAACGTACTAGGCAAAATGGCCCGCGGTGCTGGTGCGGCTACCATCCCGTGCATCTTGAGTGTGTCAAGCTCCTTTTTCAGCTTCTCCAACTCACTCCTCAAAGAACTAGACTCCCCACCGGGTGCGGTCTGCTCTCGAGTCAACAATCTCGCCTCAAAGTTGTCTAGTCGAGCCTGATACACCTCGTGCTTTTTCTCAAACTCCGCACAGATTTCTGTGGTTGCCTCAGTGACCAGTTGCTGCACTATCATCGCCACCTTCGGCCTGAATTGTTGCAAGATTTTGTCTACTTGCCTTTCGGTCCGCACCGCTTTGATTGCGATTTGGCTGTAGTTAGCAGGGATGAAGTGTAGCAACCCCACCTCTGGATCAACAGGCTCGGCTGTCGCAGCAGCAGTGGCGGACCCCGAAGGAGGATCCTGAGTGGCTGGAAGTGGTGGTGGAGGCCTTGCCTCCGAAACAGCTAGTGTGGCTGCATCACCCTGTGTACCGACAGTAGATGGAGCACCTGTCGTGGGAGCCTCCGGTCCAGTAGCGGCAGCACCAAACTCGGAACCTCCTGGATCAGTCCCATAAGCACGGCTCGGACTCCACTCTAACTGAGTGTCGTCCTCATCACCGGACTGATCTGCCTCCCGGTCCTTTTTGCTTACCGGCTTGTTTTTTCTCCAATCCCCCACATGTGCGGCTGTAATGGTACCGTCCCATTCTGGAAGCGGAATTATTCTTGCCCGTCGACACAATTCCGTGATAAGGCACGGAAAGACCATGTTCTGGTTTGGCTTGTGTGCCCGGACATGCAGCTCCTCCGCTATCAATTCCCCAATATCCATCGGGTATCTCGACATGAAGGATGCAATAGTGACTGCCTGATTGGTGGAAAGGGTATTATCTGCCTATGTTGGAGTGATCCGATACCGCAGCAAAGTCCACCAAAATTTGGCCTCCGTGGACAAACAGCTCTTAGCAATCTTAACCTTCCCATCGTTAGTCCATTTCTGCTCATGTGGCTCGGATGTGATGAGTGCTGCAGTCCATTGCCTGACGGATTTGTTGTCCTTCCTGTTTCGTTTGTCTAAGAACAGGCTCAGATCAGAGGGAGCTACAAAGCCATCGCCAAACAGGACCCTGTTGATGGCTTTGGCGGAGATATTAACCAAGGAGTTCCGAACCGTCACATTCTCCAGCATTGGGATCTGATGCCAGGCAAGACTTGGCTTTTTCATCGACCTCAAGACGGCCCCATAGGATGCATAGAACTCCCGCACAATATGCGGAGCATATTCTCCCGGCTCATGAGTGAAGGCATCTAATTTGTATCCTTTGATGGTATCATCCAGCTGTGGATGTGCTGAAATACCATCGAAGATCAGCCGTCGTTCTTCAAATATTTTCCTCGATGGCTGCCCACCATTCTCAGACCCGACCATCCCTTGGTCATACAACTCCTTTGACCCCTTTACCGAGAACCGCAGCTTCTCGTCATCCAAATGTTTGGTCCTGACGACCACCTTACGACCCTTCGGTGGCGTACCATCAACCGGATCACTGCCCTCACTAGGCCCTGCTGAGTCACTCTCTGGTGGAGTCTGGGTGGCTGCCCCCCTGCTTGATGCTTCCGCGTCAGAATCCCCCTCTTCAGACTGGGAGGCTTCCGACGCAGATTTTGATGGAGTCATGGGTGAGGGCAGGGTTGATGTGGTTGCCATTTTGTCTTGGGTAGGGTCCCCCCGGACTTTAGGTGGCGGTATAACCTCGGCGTACTCGGATCCTGATTGTTCCCCTTCCGAAGTGGAAGGTTCATCTATCAATCTTGAATCCGAGCGCGCTCTCTGTTTCTTGCCCGTGCTGTGGGCCCCCGCTCTCGTTGCTTTTCTTTTTTGACCCATTCCTGCAAAAGACACCACATATCAGTTATTATTGAACAATCAACCAAAGATAAGAATATATGACTGTGCACAGAATACATGTTCTGTCTGTGGTCGTAAACACAAAAGACTGACCGTAAACTGGTTTACGGTCCGTAAACTGCGATCGTAAATTGAGCAATCATCTGCAGAACATTCTGTCCCCTGGTGAAATCCTAAATACGGACCGTAAACTGGTTTACGGTCCGTAAAGTCAGATCGTAAACTAGGATTCATTCTGTCCACTTAACATGCTTAAATACGGACCGTAAAGTGCAATACGGTCCGTAATGTGCAATCGTAATTCGCACCACAGACACACCTATTTTGATTTCACAATTTCATATCATATCTCGGTTTCACATTGTGTTGGGGTTTAGGCTACTCAGACTTTGCCTATTTTTCTATCAATATTCATAATTCCCGCGAGTGTCAAGCCATTGGTGGGCAGACCAAAAACTTCAAATTTTGAAGTATGGAATGCCCTCCAACCCATTTGGGTGTTATTAACAATTACCCACGAGAATTAAAAAAATTGAACACCTCTATCCCCTCACTAGATCATTAACCAAGGGAATTAAGCACTTAATTTCACCAACCTAGTCTAAACAATCACTTACCACCAAGTTCAAGTTCACAGATAACAAAGAAGGATGGGGAGCATGAGTCATACCTTTCAATGATGAATCAGACCACTAGAAACACAGATTTGTAGAGCACCACTGCAATCACACACGAAATTAAACCTAGGGCAGAGGGAGATTTCGAATTCTTGGTGAGATGGAATTTTTGGTGGGCTGGGTTTTGATTTTTACGGCCCGTATTGGTGGAGTTTTCGTATTTATGGTGGTTAGGAAGATGGAAGGTGATGGTTTAATGGTGGGTAGACGTGGGGATGGAATAGAAGTTGAAAGGGAAGTCGTGAAAATGGAGGGAGACGTGAAGGTGAGGTGAAATAATGGAGGGAAGTTGATGCGGTGAGATGGTGTGTATATACCCTTTGGTTTAATTTGCATGTTATTTAAACCTGTGTTACTTGTTTTTTTTTATTTCTAAATACGGTCCGTATATCGATTTACGGCCCGTATTTAGAGATGTTATTGTGGGCAGTACACTGTATTGTCTCATGTTAGTTTACGTTCAGGTTTACGGACCGTATTGTGAAATACGGTCCGTCCTACGTGGTCGTAAACCAGCATGTTACATTACAGTGCTCACTGTTTTGCAGCATTGTTAAATACGCTCTGTGGTACGAGCCGTATTATGAAATACGGTCCGTATACTTCAGGCGCCTTTTGCAATGTTGCAGAACAGTGTCTGATAACTGAACTTACCTGCATCTCAGCAGAATTTTTCTGTCACATATTCCTGCACCAAAACAACCATTACCCTATATGTACGAAGAACAACAAATAAAAATAAACATTACACTTGGGTTGCCTCCCAAGAAGCGCTTGATTTAACGTCGACGGTGGTAACCAATCACTCCTTCTCTTAGTACACCAGATCATTGTTCGTGCCGAGGTGTTTCAACTTGTAGCGATCAACAATCCTATCCTCCGAAACCATTCCGTGGTAGTGTTTCAATCTCTGCCCATTCACCTTAAATGTACCATCTCCGGACTTCAATTCAACCGCGCCATGGGGTGAGGCACCTACCACCTCAAACGGACCAGACCACCTGGATTTAAGCTTACCTGGTAGCAACTTCAGCCGAGAGTTAAACAATAATACAGAGTCGCCCTTGTAGAACTCTCGCTTCAGAATCTTCTTGTCATGGTATTGCTTCATCCTTTCTTTATAAAGGGCTGCACTCTCATATGCCTGGTACCGAAATTCATCCATCTCATTCAATTGAAACAACCGCAGCTTGGTTGCTTTCTCCCAATCCATGTTCAGCTTCTTCAACGCCCACATAGCTTTGTGTTCAAGTTCAACCGGCAAGTGACAAGCTTTTCCGAATACAAGCTTGAAGGGTGAAGTCCCAATTGGAGTCTTGAAAGCAGTCCGGTATGCCCATAGAGCGTCATCGAGCTTGCGGGCCCAATCAGTTCTATTGGCATTAACTGTCTTTGCTAGAATACTTTTAATCTCCCTATTGGACACTTCAACCTGTCCACTTGTCTGAGGGTGATACGGCGTTGCCACCCAATGCTTTACACCATATTTCTCCATTAGTCCCGCGAACGCTTTATTGCAAAAGTGGGATCCACCATCGCTGATTATCGCCCTCGGAGTCCCAAAACGAGTAAATATGTTCTTCTTAAGGAACCCCATAACACTCTTGGCCTCATTATTGGGTAAAGCCACCGCCTCAATCCATTTTGACACATAATCCACAGCTACCAAGATGTATTTCATTCCACCAGAACTCACAAAAGGTCCCATAAAGTCGATCCCCCAGACATCGAACACTTCCACCTCCATAACAAAATTCATAGGCATCTCTTGCCTTCTGCCGATATTCCCTTGCCTTTGACATTGATCACAGGACCGCACCAAAAGATTAGCATCATGAAAAATAGTCGGCCAGTAATAGCCGCACTCAAGTACCTTGGCTGCAGTCCGGTTTCCGCTATGATGACCCCCAACAGGAGAGTCATGGCATGCCTTTAGAATTGCCATTACTTCACTTTCCGGAACACAACGCCGAATGATGTTATCAGCGCATGTGCGGAACAAATAAGGCTCGTCCCAATAGTACTGTCGAGCATCCCGCAAGAATTTCTTCTTTTGGTAAGTTTTGATATCATCGGGAACTATACCTGTTACCAAATAATTGGCAAAATCAGCATACCATGGTGCTACCTCATTTGACACCGCCAACACCCTCTCGTCTGGAAAAACATCATATATATCAAGCTCATCAGACGGTCTCCCAGCTTCTTCAAGCCGAGAGAGATGGTCAGCCACCTGGTTTTCAGTGCCCTTTCGGTCTTTTACCTCAAAATCGAACTCTTGCAGCAGTAGCACCCATCTGATCAGTCGCGGCTTTGCTTCCTTCTTTGCCATGAGGTATCTCAAGGCTGCATGATCAGTATGAACCACAACTTTGGACCCCAACAAGTAGGCCCGAAATTTCTCGAAGGCAAACACAATGGCAAGCAGCTCTTGCTCCGTCACTGTGTAATTCATCTGTGCAGCATTCAGCGTTCTGCTAGCATAATAGATCGGGTGCATAATTTTATTGTGCCTCTGCCCAAGCACAGCACCTATTGCGAAACCACTAGCATCACACATCAGTTCGAATGGTAGGGACCAGTCAGGAGCAACAATAATAGGAGCAGTAGTGAGACGCACTTTTAACTCCTCAAACGCCTTGTGGCACTTCTCATCAAACACAAATTTAGCCTCTTTTTCGAGAAGCTTGCATAAAGGATTGACAACTTTAGAGAAATCTTTGATGAAGCGTCTGTAGAACCCAGCATGCCCCAAGAAACTTCGGACACCTTTGACTGAGATAGGTGGAGGAAGTTTGGAGATCACATCAATTTTTGCTTGATCGACCTCGATTCCCTTTTCAGAGATTTTGTGACCGAGGACGATTCCTTCCTTCACCATAAAATGGCATTTCTCCCAGTTCAGCACCAGATTAGTCTCTTCACACCTTTTTAGCACTTGACCCAGATGGCCAAGACAATCATCAAATGAGTCACCCACCACGGAAAAATCATCCATGAACACCTCCAAGAAATCCTCCACCATGTCGGACAAGATTGACATCATGCACCTCTGAAAGGTCGCTGGTGCATTACACAAACCAAAAGGCATCCGGCTGAATGCAAATGTCCCATAAGGACAAGTGAACGTGGTCTTCTCCTGATCTTCCAGAGCAATGTTGATCTGATTGTAACCCGAGTAACCATCAAGCAAACAATAATAAGAACGCCCAGCTAGTCTTGCTCGTGGCTGTGTTGAGCTTGCGATAATCCATGCAAACTCTCCAACCGGTGACAGTTCTGGTCGGGATCAACTCATTCTTAGCATTCGGTACAACAGTGATGCCGCCCTTCTTAGGAACACATTGGACCGGGCTCACCCATTTACTATCAGCGATCGGGAAAACCACGCCTGCATCTAGCCATTTGATGATTTCTTTCTTGACGACCTCTTGCATATTCTCATTTAGTCGCCTCTGATGCTCTACACTTGGTTTGCTGCCCTCCTCCAACTGAATTTTGTGCTCACAGATCCCAGATGGGATACCTCGAATATCTAATATGGTCCAACCAATAGCACGCCTATACTCCCTCAATACCTCCAAAAGCTGCACAATCTGCTCCTCAGTCAATGAAGCTGAAACAATCACCGGTAATGTGCCGTCAAGACCAAGGAACTCATATTTCATGTGTGACGAGAGCTGCTTAAGCTCCAACTTAGGTGGCTCAATGATTGAAGGCTTTGCTGGAGGAGTTGTTTATTTTCCAGATCAAGACTCAGCTTCTTTGGGTGGTATGTGTATGAGCCCAACCCAACAAGTGAGTTAACTGTCTCCTCATAGCCTTCCATGTCTTCAGCATCGAAATTCATCAGAATGCCAGCCAAAGCCTGACCTAAGCTCTCTTCTTCCATTTTGAACTCCACTGCATCATCAACTACATCAAATGAATCAATTACCGAAATGCTCTCATAAGCACTTAGTAACTTCATCCCTTTGCTAGCCTGAAAAGTCACTTCTTCATTGTTGACTCGAAACTTGATTTCATTTTTCTTAGAATCCATCAGAGCCCTCCCTGTAGCAAGGAAAGGCCTCCCCAGAATGATAGGAATGTCTCGATCAACAGCACAGTCAAGAATCACAAAGTCAGCGGGCAACAAAAACTCACCAACCCGCACAATCACATCATCAACCACCCCAACAGGTCTTTTGATAGACCTATCAGCCATCTGCAACCTCATCGTAGTCGGCCTTGGCATTCCCAAACCTGACTGCTTATATATAGCAAGGGGCATCAAATTTATACTCGCCCCATTATCACACAAAGCACGAGCAAAGTCATGGTACCCAATAGAACAAGGAATGGTGAACGCCCCAGGATCTCCCTTTTTCTGAAGAGTTGTGGTTGAGATAATAGAACTCACAGTGTGAGTCAAACTCACGGTTTCATGTTGAACCGTCTTCTTCTTGGTCAGCAACTCCTTCAGATACTTTGCAAAACCGGGCATCTCCTTGACAGCTTCCAAGAAGGGAAAATTTAGAGATAACTACTTCAGCTGATCATAAAATTTCTCAAACTTAGCATCTTCATTCTTCTTTACCAACCTCTGAGGAAAAGGAGGTTTAGATTTGAAGAGCTGTGTCAAAGGGCGAAGAGCCCCTTTTACAGCCTGCTTGCTAGTGTCATCAGCTTCTCTTACTATCTCTGGAATATCAGCAACCTTCTTGTCAGCAAGGATCTCATCAGCAATAATAGGTGCGTTAGACTGCACCTCATTCTCATCATCTATCGGCTCAAGATCAATCACCTCTTCAGCAGCTCCCTATATTGTTTTACCACTTCTAGTGGTAATGGCAAACACATTGTTTAAACCGCCTCCCCCATTCTTCGAATTTGGGATGGTGTCACTTGGAAGTCCTCCCTTTTTCAGAGGGTGCTGCTCTCTAGAAATATCCCTCATCTGCGACTCAAGCTTCTGAATAGCCGCTGTATGAGAGCCCACTATTTCTGTCAACCCGGATAAAGTCCTCTTAGACTTTGATTGATTAGCCAGAATCTTCTCAAGCATTGCTTCAACTTTCGAACTACCCTGCTCTGATGCTTGCCCTTTTGGTGGTATATAAGGATTGGAACTCTTGTTCCCAAAATTGTTGCTGTTGTTGTAGCTCCCTTGGTTCGTACCACCATAGTTATTGTTGTAGGTCCCAGAGTTGTTGTAAGCACCTTGACCTTGCTGAGGTCTCCATTGATTCTGATTCTGATTCTGATAGCCACCTTGGTAATTCTGTCGCTGATAACCCCCTTGAGAGTTATTAACATAGTTAGCATCTTCAACCTGCATAGGTGGCCCTTCAAGGAACTGACCATCTGGAGCATGGTATATCCCTTTTGGCAAAACTGCATCTTCCTCACAAACATTTACCTTCTTGATTTGAGACTCATCAAACTTCTTCGTCAGCAAGGAGATATTTGTTGCAAGTTCTGCCAATGTTTGCTTGGTATCCTGATTCTCCTTCACTATATTCTAGAGCATAGCACTACCATATGGTACCACATCAGCATTGTTCGAGTGCCAAGCCTGATTATGAGTTGTCAGCTTGTTGAGTATTATGGTCACTCGTCGGAAGGTCTTGTTCATAAAACACCCATCAGCCGCATTGTTGGCCACTGACTGTGTCACTGGATATAACCCTCGGTAGAACTTCTCCATCAATATATTTTCCGGAAAACCATGATTTGGGATCTTCTGTAGATATTCTTTGAACCTCTCCCAGGCTTCATATAGTTGTTCCCCCGGTCGCTGCTTGAATTCATATATCTTGTCTCGAATCTCAGCCTTCTTACTAGGGGGATACCACTTTTTAAGAAACACAGTAACCATCTCTGCCCATGAAGTAATTGAATTTCGGGGCAGCTTCTCGAACCATGTTCTAGCCTCTCCAGCTAAGGAATACTTGAATAGCCTCAACCGAATAGCATCTTGTGGAACATTGTTCTGGACGTGATTAGCACACACATCCACAAAATTTTTCAAATGACGTTGAGGGTCATTCTCGGTAGAGTTCCGAAAGTACCCCTCAAGTTTCAGCAGCTGATAAAGAGATGAGTCAATTTTCACAGTAGCCGCTCCAACTCGAGGTTGAACAATGGCAGATGCATAGTCATCCTCTTGAACCAGTTCAGCAAAAATATTCTCATCATCAGATTCATCCGTTTGATTATTCAACCGATTCACCTGATTACCCGCACGCTGATTCTGCTGATTTTGATTCATGATCACCTGGTTTACACAGAGTAGCAAACCAGGTGTGATGGAATAAGCAAAAGACTTTAATCAAAGCAAACACTATTTAGTAATTTCAAAACCGTATTCCCCGGCAACGGCGCTAAAATTTGATACGCTCAAATTACACCTATTAATGGCATAACGCGGACGTTGTCAAATATAGTAACCCAACGAGGTTAGGGTCGAATCCCACAGGGAATATGGTGTGAAAAGGGTACTAAAATCGTAGATGCTAAGTTCTAGGTCTAATGGCTTAATCTGATAAGTTGTGTAAAAGTTAGTTTTTCTATGACTAGTTGCTAAATTATTGCTTTGGTGAATACTTATGGTAAAAGAAACTAAGGTTGTGTCCCCGTTAGATAGAGTGTATGATCATGGGTATTGATCTTGATATACTTGTAATGGATCATTATATGAATGCATTTAATCTCTATGTGAATCTCTACTATTTCTCAATAAATAAAGATTATATCTTTCTATGATTTTCCCAAATATAAGAAAGTGATTATGAAGAACGATTAATCGTGCCAAGTAAATTCCTCTTATTCCTAAGTGAATTTATTAAACAAAGTTTAAAGCTTTGAGTTCTTATTAATTATTCTTACCAACCCTAATTATTTTTCCAAATAAAATTAGGGTTTATGGCTTTAATCAATGTTTGCAACCATTAATTATGAATGAAGAATGAAGAATAACTAAACCCTAATAATCCATTATTTGTATATCAATCACAACCCAATCACAAAACACCCATCATTAGGTTCACAGCCCTAGTAAGGGAATTTAGTTACTCATAACGAAGAACAAGGAATAAGAAATTGAAGAATTCATAAGTGCTTACTTTGGAATGAAAAAGGGATTGAGAATACTTGAATTGATGTTTGAATCTTCAAAAACTAGAGAGAATTTTATGTTCTAAGTCAAGAGACAAAAATATATTGAATTCTGAATATTAAAACCCTACAATGACTATTTATAGGTTTTGAAATTACATAAGTTACAGATTTTGCACTTCAGTCCCGTCATGATGAAATACGGTCCGTAAAGTTGATTTACGGACCGTAAAGATGGTTTACGCCCTCGTCGTCTTCTCAGCTGTGTGGAACTCAACCTTCCAAAATACGGACCGTAAAGTGGTTTACGGTCCGTAAACTTCGTGGTCGTCTTTCACTTCGCTAATCTCAGACTTTCTGCCAGACGCTTGAATGCTAAATATGTGATGGAATACGGACCGTAAACTGGAATACGGACCGTAAACCTAGCTCGTAAACCACCATCTTCTCAGTTTGACTTTCTGGTTCTATTATCCTTAAACACGACCATGGAATACGGTCCGTAAATTTCAATTTACGACCATGATCTGCACTTCAACTGTGATCTTGCCAAATCTGTTCCTTCACCTGAAAAACACTAACAAACACGTAAAATCACATTGACTTGCTTAACAACAAGTAAAACTTATAGCCGAAAAGTATCGATTGTGG
The DNA here is from genome assembly GCF_019175385.1 of Lycium barbarum. Lineage (NCBI taxonomy): Eukaryota > Viridiplantae > Streptophyta > Magnoliopsida > Solanales > Solanaceae > Lycium > Lycium barbarum. The sequence continues at coordinate 35,633,463 of NC_083340.1, read as the reverse complement.
CGTAAAAATCACGCCACATCACGTGGCAATCGCGTAACGGATCTCCCGGACCAACGGCCACGATCAAACGAACTAACGGCCATGATCAACTCGACTATGGGAAAATCGGACCAAACGATGTTCTTCCCCTTCCTCGGTTCGAGCACTCCCCCGATCCAGAAAGTAAGTCTTCATACCCGTGTTGATTTCTTTCTACCCTCGGCCACCGGTCTTACCGGCCTAACATATATCCGATTTTTACTGTATACACAAATCCCGAATGCAAAAAGCATTAAATGCAAACAAACTGACTTCGTCCATTCAACCCAAAGTACACACATTGCGCAAATCTTTAGAGGGCAAAACAAACAATTTAAAATTCTAATGGTACCCTCGTGTTTGGTAAACATGTTTTGGCTGTTCCTCATTTACTATAAAATAGTTGAAATAGAAATATATGAATATAGTAATGGATAGATTTGTCTAAATTTGTCTCTTTCCATTTTCCGCCCTCTTATCATATGAAGATGGTAAGTATGTTAAAGAGTCCGGAGCCTAAAGGGCACAAAAATACACGATATAAATTAAAAGGGGGGCTGTCTTTCACTATATACCAAAAGGGGTATAACGTGGAGGGGCCAACGTTATACCCCAATTTTTTTTTTTTCAATTATAAGACCACAACCAAAAAAAAAAAAAAAAATTAATAGTATAACGTGGACTGATCCACGTTATACAAATAATTTTGTATAACGTGGATCAGTCCACGTTATACAATATATTTTGTAAATTATCACAATATGTAGCATGATGCCCAAATCATATGCAACAATGAAGGATCTCCATACACATGAAGGCTCCAAATTTATACTTTCAATGTTAAAAAACAATCACTTATTCTCTGCACACCCCTAGAGAACCCCAGTTCCAACCTTCAATGATACTTCACAAATGCAGTATTCAAGACGATGACTCGTAATATAGGAACATTTATTTGCATATGGCATTTAAAGATATTTTTGTCATGAGGCTCATGGTCCTCCGATAGCTAACACCTGCATGTTTAAGAATCTGTAAAACTACACCTGGCATATGATCCAAATTGTTGGCAGTGATAATTTACAATATATATGTGTTGTATAACGTGGACTGATCCACATTATACAAATAATTTTGTATAACGTGGATTAGTCCACATTTTATAACATATATATTAAAACGTGGATCAGTCCACGTTATACAAAATTATTTGTATAACGTGGATCAGTCCACGTTATACTATTAATTATTATTTTATTTTATTTTGATTTTGGTTTGACAATTGATTTTTTTTTTTTTTTGGGATATTTTATTAACGTTGGCCCCTTCACATTATACCTCTTTTGGTATATAGTGGAAGACAGCCCACTTTTGATTTATACCGTATATTTTTGTGCCCTTTAGGCTCCGGACTCGAAAAGGTTAGAAACCATTTTAGCTTCATGTGCCAACACTTTGAGCCCAGTATGACTTCACTATTACCTCAACCAGTTTTAAAGTACTAACCACTTTAACTTTTTCCCACTTCCAAATCTCTTTTCTTCTGAGCATAAACATTATTGCCACTATCATTTGCCTTTTTTGCAGAACTCCACCAAGCATCTAAAGCCAAAAGCACAAGAAAACATTGAGAGTTCACTAAACATATCAGAGATGATTTATCGGGAAAAGAGGTTACATACTCCATCTGTTGTTCATCATAAACAGTATCATCAATAGCATTTGTAATTGCAACAGCGACAATACCCATGCTTCTCTTGAACCGACTTGCGCAGAGGTTTTATGAAACCAACATCAAATACAGCCTAAGAAATTCAAACACCAACCACAAGGACACATGATTTTAGTTCTAAATTCATCCACAGTTCCAGATTGAGGTTAAACTTTCAAATTAGTTTTCTGAAAACTCATCACCACATCATATCACTTCAGATGAAGTTCATCAATTAGAGGGGTTACTCTTATGTTTTTCACTTTAAGGATTAAGTCAATATTTACAAAGAAAAGGAAAATCATAAATGCCACAGGAATCAATTAGGTATTCGAAGAAGTATACTTTTCATTAGTGAAATTTGCTACAAGAGATTTGCATTTTTATCAGTAATGCAGAAATCCAAGTCTGAGAGAATAGGGGGCAGGGGAGGTGTGATTACATCAATTCTAGTGACAGTTATTTAACACTTATTTTGTACAAACACAAAAAACCTCGCAACTATCAGTAGTCGTCAAACTGTTATGTATTTGATGCACTACCTTTGTGCATTGTTAAACTTCAGTATCTTAGAGTTTGACATCAACTACGTACAAAGTTTATTTCCCCTAAAAAAAAAATTGCTACATGGAAAACACTTTCCAAAACAAGCAATCGCTATCTAATACGCGTTCTGTAATCCTTGACTAGATGTTAAGTCTTACGCTACAAGTCACAATATGAAGTAAGCAAGAATCAGATAACAGAAGAATCAGTACAAAAAATTCCTCCCAAGAAGCCTATAGTTTTACAGCAGGAGCACTAATAACAAATCAGTTACTGACTACATCATTCCTCTGGACTTCTTTCTTTCTATTTTTTTATTATATAGTTTTTTGGACAAAATATAGTTCCTTTTTGCCTCTCTAGTAAAATGAACTCTTTCACGATTCTGCAAAGAAATGAATATATATTAAGGAGGGGTAAATCATTAAAAGACAAAAGGATAAGCTGTGAATCAAAAAGTAATGCATAGGTTAAGGGTACAAAAATGCAAAGAAGTCCCTATTTGACCACCCAAGATTTGGGAACTCCTTAGAGAAGACATGCAGAAAGTCGTCCCTTTTAAATCTTGAAGACATACCTTCCTCAAAAGACTGCTCTCACCAGTAATAATTGTTATAATCACGCAAATCATCTCTTCCTCTAGTTCTCTATGTAGCTAGCTCAACAGGCAATCAATGACATTTTTTCCTGGCCCTGGATTGCGGATATTAGTTAAAAATAAAAAAATATACATGTCTGAAGCAATTACACTTCACCAGAAGATTGAAATAAATAACAAAATAAAAAATCCATTTTCAAGTGTGGAACTATTTTAGCACATTGAAGGAACTATGATGTTATAGTAGTTTAACTAACAACAGAGAAAGAAAAAGAAATGACCATCTAAGCAAATCAATCTAAGGCAGTGGCTATTTTACAAACCCTCTTTCCAATATCGCACTTTAGGTATGCAAATCTCATTTTTGTCATCATCTCTACTAATACTGTACAGATGACATGTGAGATATTATGGGATCAATTAATCGCGTCAAACAAATTTGTTGGCCCAACGCCGTCATTACAGAGCTAAAAAAAATATTCTTTTGTGTATTCATAAAGATATAGAACACACAACCTAGCTATGATACCAATGTAAGATTAATACGCGGGGCAAGAACAACAAATTGTGTACCTTTCGATTGCAGTGAAAATCATTGAACTCACCACCCAAACAATTGCCCCAAAGTCGACTTCGTCTCTCTAGGAAACGTAGTTATGTTCACGAACTAGATATCCGTTTTGTCTATGTCTTCTTTTTGGGAGTTTTTTTCAAAGAAGAGAATCTTCTATTTTTGTATCCGGAGAAAAAGCGTTCTTTTGCTTTTAAAAAAGAAAAAGTTACGAAAGTTTTGTTCTGTTTTGAACCATTACTCCAGGTACACGTACAGGTAGTGTAGGAGTTATATTGTGGGGTAACTTCGTAGTAACTCCCTAGTAACTTTCTGTAAGTTTATCTCTCTTAAACGGGTAGAGTCGGGTCATTCCACATGGTCAACTCGCGATCCAAACTCACAATCCAACAAGCACTCTTAAGTTTGTTTAGTTCTTTTAATTGCCATTTGAGTATTTCTAATTTTCAATTATTTAGACGTGATTTGAGACTTAAAATTTAATATTCTAAATGCAAAGTTCATGTCAGAATATGTAATTGGAAAAACAGTTGATGGGTACAGAAATAATGAACTGTGTACTTTCCATTTTGAGAGATACTGATCTCCAACTCTCAATAAAATCAACTTCAGAGAAATGAATCACAAAATTATAAATGTAATATATCCTCTGCGGAATGCACTCATATATCAAAATTTAAAGGTGTTCGGAGTCAAAATGATTACTAGGAAAAAGTAATCCCTTCCATTATTCAGATATGTGAGGAAGAGATAAAAATCTGGATGCGTGTCCTAAGTAAAACTTAACAAGTTGAAAGAGTTCCACATCCTAGTTATTTTTCCTGCGTTCATAAATTTGTCATTAAGAACGTTCATTGTTATTTTAATTCTGCTAAAATTTCCCAGTCTAGAAGTTCCAATTTTTCACTTAACTGTTATTCTTTTATTTTATCACCAGTGAAAAATCTTTTGCTTCTTATTTTTTGAAATACAATTGAAGCCTGTTTTTGCGACCTCCTCGAGGATATGGGTGAAACTACTTTTGCTACTCACTTGTTAGATGCGGTGCTAATATTTTTGGGAAAGAGAAATTACTTTGGTTGCTACCTTATGGTGCTCTTTGTTTCTTGAGCATCACTACAACCACTTCCGGACGTTCTAATATCAGGTTAGTTGTTCAATTCATTATTTTGCTATAAACTACATACTAAACTCTCAATATTTTTAAGAGAAAAGACATCATTTCTCCCTAAACTTGACCGCAAAATTCACTTTAGGAATTAAACTTAACTGACAATTATTTACCCCCTATTCTTGTCGATAGTGTATTAAATATCCCCCAAGTAGAGAGAGTGTGTACTCACCTTCCTGGAAGCAAGTGAGAAGGAATTTTTAAAAAAAAAACTGATAAAATAATACACATGTCATCTTTTTAATGGTCAATACATAATTAATACTCTTAATATTTTTTTCTTGATATATTAGTTATTTTTTTTAATTATATGAATTTTTTATTTTGAGACAAATAAAATATGTGGGTCTCACTTTTCCTTTTAAGTTTTTTATTTCTCTTCTCTTTATTTATTGTGTTCTCCATTGCATTTTCTTATAGGAGATCTTGAATTAATTACACTTAATTCTTAATGGGATGTTTTTTTTTTTAATTTCTTTTCTGATTTTTTTCCTTTTCCTTTTCTTTTCCATTCTCTTTCTTTCTGTTCTTTCTTTTCCCCAAACCTGCAAACCTCCGCATACAATTAATTATAACGCAATTTCACAATCTCTTCCTCTTTTTTTTTTTCAAGATTCCTCAAATCCAGTTGTTTATTAACTCAAATATAGTGACCCATCTACGCATTTGTTCTCTTCTGTGAAAAAGACGATCTGAGTTGTGCATTTTTATTCTCAAGGATGAAGAAAGAGGTGGCAATGGTGTGGTAGAAATGGAGAATTTTGATGATGAATATTGCAATGGCGATGATGATGAAGTGAACGGAATTTGCAAAAGTGTAATCAATTTCTTGGACCGGTCTCAACTGAAATTTGACGCCCTAACCCACTTCTCCACTAAACCCACTTCTGAGCTTCTTTCTATCTCCTTCAGCCTTGTCATTTTCATTTTCACCATTTTTTGGTTTTGATTTTTGTTTTCTTTCGGGGAAAAAATGGCGGGTTCTAGTGGTACTATAGGGAGACCATCATCTTCACACGGGTCTGAAAGGCTATCTCCTCATTCTTCTACTACTACTAATAATGGTTATGGAAGAAATGAGATTGCTAATAATAGTAATAATGGGTGAAAAATTATGACGTTTTGGAGAGAAGTATATGATGTTGGGTATAATTTGATGTTGTTGATTTATGAATTGTCGAGTGAAGGAGAAGTGATGGTGATGAAGCTCGCCGTGCAAGGAAATTTGAATTTGCCATTAACGTTAAGATCTGCCATGGATGGATGTGGAAAAGAAAAGAAAATAGGGAAAGAAGGAAAAGGAAGGGAGAAACTAAAGAAATAATAAAATAAATTTTGAGAAATTAAAAAAAAAATTAATGATGTGAACCTATCAGACGGCGAGTGGTGAACAACATACACCTCTCAACTGGTATGGGCCATGTAAGGTTTAAAATAATTCACGTATAAATTATTTAGGGGGTAAATAATTGTCAATTAAGTTTAGTTGTGAATTTTGCGGTCTAACTTGAAAATGATGTCTTTTCTCCATTTTTATCTTATAATCTGTCACTTTGATAACTTCTGATGTACACACTTACATTTAATTATGCCTATACATGCTAGAAAATTTTAATAACTAATTTTGGTACTTTCAATAAATCAAGCTAAAACAAATATTCAACTAAGATGTGCACTTCCACTACATTACTCTAGTATGTCATGTCTCCTTACCTGCTCATACATTTGTATTCCCTTTTGGTCATTTACTTACAAGTTACTCAGTATAACTATTTATTTTGAGAGCTATGTATGTAAATTGAGGGATTCTACTAAATCGATGGTTGAGTACGAATAGATCTGAAAATAATTCAGATTTTTAAAAGAAGTGCTGTTTGTATTTCTCCTATTTGAAGTTCTAAATTTTAACTATATGGGTATATGCAAATTAATGTGAATGCTCGTGAAATTTCTACTTTGTCTGACTTTATAACAAAATTTTGTTATGTTGTGCAAGCTTCACAATCATTGTTCTTCCCACTTTTTTTATAAGTAGGAAATAACAGGTGGTTCCCTCTTAATCAATTGGAAAGCAGTAAATATGATTGTTTGTACATTCTTTTTCTTTGTGACATCTACTGTTCATGATAGAACAATTTTATTTATAGGCTTTCCGTATAACTTTGATATTGGGAGTAAAATGTCCCTTTGTTATTACATGCAAAAGTGATATGAATTTTCCTCCAGTTGTTTATTCTTTGCCATTAACATAGTTCAACTACTGGCGTGCAACTTTCCTTGTTCCATATTAGTACTAACATACTACTCTTATTTAGTACAAGAACTTACTCTTATGCCTTTATTTAGTCGATTGATTAGCCACCTAAACAAAATGAACCAGAATATTTAAGTTTACAATCTGGTCTACAATTTGTTTCTGTTAATTCTCAGAAAATATTAGAGCTTTTCCTGCGCCAAAATATTCTTCTAATTGTTCAATCACATCTAATTTCTTTCCCAATGTTGGCTACTTATTTAGAGGACAAGAGCTCCACTGTAATGTCTCTGTTGCTGAAACTCTGCATACCAAAACATAAACAAAACAGTAGACAGTTCGTAACTAAATACCTTCACTCCTCTGGATACCAAAATTTAATTTTAAAAAATGAATTTAGCTAAACTATTAAACAACTGAGATGAAAAGTGTAAAATTCAATTAGCATAATTAGTTTTTAAATTTGTACAGAGTAAAAATCGCTTTTGCTTGCTCTTGCTTTGAAATTTATCAAAATAAAATCTCTAATACTCCATTTTTCACCCCAAAATAATGCAAAAAAATTCACAAAAAATTAGTAAAAAAAGACACATTAAACGAAGAACATATATCCGAAGTAGATCTGTGAAACAAAGGAATTGAATATACTCCATACATATAGCCGTTGAAAATATCAGAATCACATCTCAAAAAGCTAGTACTCTGAAAACGTAGAATCCATACACTATACATAATAAACGAAGCACTTCCTAACATTTCATAGATACACGATACAGAACCACAAACAAAACAAAAAAAGAACTGAAATGCAAACGATGAAACCATGAAATAATAATGATCGTAAAATCCCAAGATTTGTAGCGGGTTTGAACAAGCAGATTTCTTCTCCTATGAGGTTGCATAGATACTTGGAGTTAGAAGAAGCTTTTCAAGCGGCCTTGAGAGTTGAGGAAGGGATCAAAGAAGATAAAATCTACACTCCGAGGGTTCCTACTACTTCATGGAACAAAAGAAAAGATTCTTGGAAGCCTTCAAGTTCATGGGATAAGTCTAAGGAACAAAGGCAAGATTTCAAGAATCAAGTTGACAAGCACAAGCCTAAGTTGGAGAGCAAAGAAGGTGGTACTAAATCTAAATTTAATTCCCCTTCTTCTATTAAATGTTTTAAAAGTCAAGGCTATGGTCACAAGATGAATGAGTGTCCCAATAGAAGAACCATCCTTGCTATGGATGATGGAGGGTACTTGACCAAGGGTAGTGACAATGAAGAAGACCATGAACCTTGTGATGATGACTTTGTAGGAGATTCGGATATCCACCAAGGAGAATATGATACGGCCTTATAATTAGTAGTGAGAAGAATTATGCAAGTTCAAGTAAAGGATGACTTGGACCAAAGAGAGAATTTGTTTCATGCCAAATGCAAGATCATGGATTCCACTTGTTTTTTAATCATTGATGGTGGGAGCTCTACAAATGTAGCAAGTGCGTACTTGGTTGAACACTTGAAATTGCCAACTAGAAAGCATCAAACACCATATTGTCTTCAATGGTTAAATAATTGTAGAGAATTGAAGGTCACCAAGCAAGTTCCAATCAAATTTAGTATTGGCAAGTACCATGATGAAATCATTTTTGATGTGGCGCCTATGCAAGCTTGTCATCTACTACTTGGTCGACCTTGGAAATTTGATAGAGGAGCTAAGCATGATGGAAGGTCCAATAAATATTCCTTTGTCATGAATGGGCCAAAACACATTCTTAATCCCTTAACACCATTGCAAGTAAATGAGGGATACAAAAAGATGAGGGAACTAAGAGAGAGGATTACAAGAGAGGATGGGAGAGAAAATAATGAGGGGAGTAAGGGAGAGGAAAATGGCAATTTAAGAGGAAAAAAAAAGTTAATGAGAGGAAAAATGAGAGAGAATTCAAAAAACAAAAGAGAAAAAGAGAAAGTGAGTTTGTTAGCATCTTATCATGAGATCTCTAAAGAAATAGAAGATGATTATCCTATAGTACTTTTGGTACATAGAGATAATTTTTTTTGCTACTAATGAACAAACTAACTCTTTACCTGGTGTTGTTTCTTCTCTTTTGCAAGGTTATGAAGATGTCTTTCCCGAGGAGCTACCTAGAGATTTGCCGCCATTGAGAGGAATTGAACATCACATTGATTTCATTCCGGGCTCACAACTTCCAAATCAAGCGGTTTATAGAAACAACCCCGAGGCTACTAAAGAGTTGCAAAAGCAAGTTGATGGACTACTTGATAAAGGCTTGGTTAGAGAGAGTCTTAGCCCTTGTGCGGTGCCCGTGATCTTGGTACCGAAAAAAGATGGTACATGGAGGATCTGCATTGATTGTAGAGCTATCAATCGAATCACGGTAAAGTATCGGCACTCTATGCCTAGGCTTGATGACTTACTTGATGAATTGAGTGGCTCTAATTTCTTTTCTAAAATTGACTTAAGAAGTGGATTCCATCAAATTAGTATGCAACTGGGAGATGAGTGGAAAACCGCTTTTAAAACTAAGTTTGGGTTGAATGAATGGTTGGTTATGCCATTTGGGCTTACCAATGCACCTAGCACCTTTATGTGGCTTATGAATCATGTAATGAAACCATTTATTGGAAAGTTTATTGTTGTTTATTTTGATGATATTTTGGTGTATAGTAAATCACAAGAAGAGCATGTTGACCATCTAAAGTGCATTTTTGATGTTCTAAGGCATGAAAAGTTATATGTTAATTTGACAAAGTGTACTTTTTGTGTTGAGAAAGTTGTTTTTCTTGGATTTGTGGTTAGTTATAAAGGTGTTGGAGGTAGATGATTCCAAAGTTGAAACCATTAGGAGTTGGCCCACACCTAAGACCATAGGGGATGTTAGGAGTTTCCATGGGTTGACTAGTTTCTATAGAAGGTTTGTTAGAACTTTAGCACCATTGCCGCACCTCTAACCAAAGTGATCAAGAAGGATGTAGCATTTATTTGGGGCGAAGAGCAAGAAAAGGCCTTTGGAGAGTTGAAAGAGAAACTTAGCAATGCACCACTTCTTCAATTACCTAACTTTGACAAGACTTTTGAGATTGAGTGATGTTAGTTGGGTAGGCATAGGAGAGGTTTTGATGCAAGATCAACAACCTATAGCTTACTTTAGTGAAAAGCTTAGAGGGGCGAGTGAGAATTATTCTACCTATGACAAGGAGTTGTATGTGTTGACACCTAATTTTTGACCTCCCATAATTTGTTTTGATTACCTAGAGTCCTTGAATATCAAACGGAGTGAAATCTATATTTTCATAAGCGAAAATAATTTTATAAAATTATTTAGCCAATTTTGCTTAATAAAGTAATTTCTATAGTAGTTTAAATTAATCTAAGTATTTTATAATTACGATATTTTGCTAAATTAACCAAGAGAAAATAGTTTACAACAATTATTTACTTAATAGTTTAAATTGTCAAATTATCAATTATTAGGCATTTCACTCTATTTTCAAGGAGGTTGATTAATTAAAATAAATCATCTTTTGCCCCTCAAATTTTTAATTTCTGCATAATCAAGTCATATTGATGATTTTTAAAATTAATCATAATTGGTTTGGGTAACTAATTATGGTTATATTTGTAAATTTTCTTATGATATGTTAATTACGGCTACAATTGAAATAATCAATTAATTAGCCAAAATAGGGCCACAATTGGAAATAGCAAATTCATGCTTCAATTTAATTAAGGACATCCCTTAAATTCATTATTTTTAGTCGTGTTTTTGGTTGATTAATTTCAATGTAATAGAAATCAATCTCTTAAATTGTCCTTTTTTTTATTTTTTATTTTTATTTACCCATTAATTCTTTTCCTTTTTCTTTTGTTGTATATATATATATATATATATATATATATATATATGATATATAATATGTAGAATTTTAAATAGAAGAAGACCAGAAGAAAACAATCAGTAGTTAAGTAAGGTGATAGATGTAGATAGAGATATACAGATTTTCCAATAAAATCAATTAAAACTACTAAATCCAAAGACTTTATACAATATAGGACACTTCTCAAGTACAACATAATTATATAGACATTATAGAGAAGAGCAATTGTGGAACTAAAGTTACCACTATAAATTTAATAAACCCCAGAGGCTGTAAGACAAATAAAAAATACTGGAAGAAGTTTAATGCATATGGGATTAATTATAATAGGACTAAAGGGATTAACTAGAAAGAATCTTGGAACTAAAGTCCTAATAGTAATTTATGATGATAGATGGTCAGACATGAAAAAGTCAATAATAGGAATAACAGAAGTAGATATGACGAATAATGGAGGAATATTTTATATTAGCCCAGACTTTATAATGAATTTGGCAGAATTTGGAAAACATATTAAAATAGGAATACAGACCAAAGGATACGAAGAAATGTGTAATGGTGATAATTTATTAATGTGTGTAGGATTTATAGGAAAAATGGCCAATAATAGTAACACAAAATTTAAAATTAAAGTAGAAGTAATGGGAAACAAAGGAATAAAACTAATAAAACCCATAAAAATGAATCCTGAAGAATATGTAGGGTTAGAATGGAATTTAGAAGATTTTAATAGAAAAAAAAGAAATGCTAATTGGGGACATAGAGTAGAAAATATAGAACCGAAAGAAATTATAAAAATAAACTGGAATGTTTTACTTGTGGAAGTGTAGAACACTTAGCAAATACATGTCCAAAAAAAATAAATAATAAGACAAGAAATTCACAGTTGATTGAAGATTTTCAAGAAACTTTAATAAATGTGGATGAGTACATGTCAGACACAGAAAGTATATATTCCATAGATACATATATATATATATATATATATAATGTATATATGTATATCTAATATGTATATATGTATAAATTGGGGCTGCCTTTTTCAGAGGGGCCGAGTCCAACCCAACAAAAGCTTGACCCGGCCCAAGTGCAAGTAAATGAAAGGGGGATTAAACCCCATTCACAAAATCAGACGTCAAACGAGCCTTTACTCGTCTCTTCCCCTTTCCCTTTGCAAACCCTAGTCGACTCCATGGTTTTCTTCTCTCTCATCGTCATCAAAGTCATTTTTGGCAAAGTTGCAAAGGCCTTTTACCTTTTTACAGTCTTTGTAAGGCCTCAACGGGTAAAGCATTTAATGTTTTCACCCGTTACCACCACGAATCAACCAAATGGGTTGTTAACAAGCTTATTTACTTGATTTTTGATATTTTTTTATGTGTTCAACGGTCTAACACTGCAATCCTTTAATGGTTTTTGTTTTTTTGCGATTTTGAATTTTGAGATCTCATTGGTTCGCGATGAACTTTCCAGATTTGAGTTTAGTTGGTCGAATATTGACCCTTGATGCATAGTTGACCCAATCATGACACTTCAAACCCGAAAGTATGAGGAAAATTCCCAACTTGGAGGATTGTTCCACATCGGGTGATTTGGATTTTAAGGGTCTGGGGAATTCTATAAATAAGGTCTTATTTTTCAGAAATTGGGAAGGCAACCTAGAATCAAAAAAAATTCTTTAGTTTGCACAAATACTGAGAATATCAGTGGTTTTTTGAGCTTCTGCTTGAAACCCTTTTAAAATTCTCGGTAAGTTTAAAGTTTTTTTTCTGTAAAATCTTCTCTTGAGTGTTCTTGTTGGCTTGAAGTGTTTGGAGTAGATTTCCAGGTTCGATCTCTTCGAGGTTGTGCCTTAGAAAGGTAATTTTCTTTTCTTTTTTTCTGGTTCTCTTTATACATTATGTGCTAAGTTGTTCTTTATAGTAGTTTACTGTTGTATAGGCTGTATGAATTATTAGGATGTTCTATCTTGTTTATGTGGTTTTACTTTGGTCTGCTGGATGATTGTGTTTTAGTATTTTGTTTATCAGTCCTGGTATGTTGTTGGTTTCATAAGCAATCTAAAAAAAAATAACGAATCATGCTAGTCTAGTCTTTTGTTGGTTTGGTTGATATATAATGGACATATCATGTTGTTATTGACTTATTTTTTGAGGCATGACATTAAAGAGGCTATCTGTATCACTCTTGGTCTGTTTAGATTCAATATTAACATGTTTTTTTCCCTTCCTTGCTCCTCTTGAATGAACATGCCCGGTCTGTGTTTGATTAGAGAGGCTTGTTTTCTTATGGGATGTTTATTAAAGACAAGTCAGGCATATAACTTGAGTACAGAAAGAGTGTTTGATTATCTATTTGTTGTTTGGTTTCAGTAATCTTAAGTTTGGCTGTAACCTGTCCTGTTATATGTTAACCTTAAACCATAGTGTGTCCTGTTATATGTTAACCTTAAACCATAACGTGTCCTGTTATCTGTTAATTGAGTCATGACCTGTCCTGTTATATGTTAACTTTGAACCATAGTCTGTCCTGTTATGTGTTAATCTTGAACTACAAATGACATATGGACTTAATGAGAACTTATCTCATGTGTCAATAGGAAAACTAACTTAAAACTAGTTTGTTATGTGTTGAATCTGCTACCTAGATGTCATTTATTTTGAGTATGGTGAGTTGGTCATTGTGTGCTATTGTTCAAATTTCTTTTTAAAAAAGGAGTAACATAAAAATGGTACAGTTAGGTCCTATTTGCAACTAGGCTTGATTAATGCAAGGCTTGGCTCTAGTTAAATCCTGCAAATGGTGTTGATCTACGTTAAGTTGAAGCTTGACTTAGTCTTTAAAAATATAGATTCTGGTATATGAGGTTTCATCATTTGTTTAAACTTCATGCTAGTTGTTTGAGTGTTGTCTTCCTCTTTGATTAAGACCATGTCTACATTTAAGCAACATAACATGTATTCCCTTTCTACACTATTTTGTAGCAACTCATTGAAGGATCATGTTTGTCCCCTGTTTAAGTTTTTGCTATGAAATAATGATATATCATGACTTTAATATGTCTGTGTGTTGATCCTATATGCGTTGTTTGACCACTATTCACTGTTTAGCATTATCAGTTCTAAGTGTCCCTTTCTTTTCTAGAAGTTAACCAAGGCAGTTGGCATGTATATCTGTGTATCATCTAGTATACCCTCATCTAATACATTAATAGAGAGCTTTGAGTGGTCATTAAGGACCAAGCTTAAGCCCTCCCCTGTGTTTGCCATGCCTGGGGTTCAAAGAAACCCCTTGGATTTTGTGCGACATCGGGAATAAATGGGGGTAAGAGCTTTCCTATAATTGACCATTCAAGAATTTATATGGATGTGTGTGATCATGTATACTATGGGTGTATATAGATATATTCCATCTCTGTTTTGGTCTAAAGATTGAATGTTTTACTTGAATTTTGTACTGTTTTTTTTTTACGTTCTTTTGATTTGAATTCGATGGTTTGTTCAAATGTTGGCCTAAGTGTGTATACATGATATTGATTCCTTATCTTTTTTTTCTTTTTCTTTTTTTTTTTTTTTTTTTGGAAATCCCCTCTTTGCATTTCTAGGTCATTTCTCTACAAATACAAGGATTGGACTTCTGCCAAAGTTGAAATCCGCTGTTTGCAAGGGAAGTTATGTTTTTTTTTTGTGAAGGCCCAACATGGGTAAAAACAGGGAAGGACCAACTATGGGTGAGAATAGTGTTAGTGGGTGCGGGTAGCCCATTAACTAAGTTTCTTTGCTCTCTCTTGCTTGATCATGTTGATGTATTTGTTTTTCTTGTTGTTTTTGAAAAATTAAACCTCTACTGTTAGTGAAACCCTCATGAATATAGACCAGGATTAACACTTAGCTAAGTAGGTCAATATTTTAAATGGGCGCAAATCTTTTTTCTAACAAAATCTCGGCTTTTATAAAAAAAAAAAAAAAAAATTTGCTTACTTGGCCTTTGAACAATTTTAGGATATAAAAACGGTGAAGATATGTTAAAACAGTCTTGAAACTGGGTTAAATGGATTATTTCAGCAATGGAAAGGCATTTTTTAAATTAATTTCGTCAAATAAAATTGGCTGATAGCTTTGAATTTAAATGGTCTCTCCAACCAAGTAATAGTCCTTTGATACAAAAAAAAATGCTTTTCAATGGATGATTCGTTTTGGACCTGGAAGTCCGGCTTAACTTGGACCAAAACCATTTGAAAAAAGAACGTTTGGGCTACTCTTCTTTGAGAAAATAAGGCACGTTTTAGATCTATTGAACTTGAGGAATTAGGCTAAAAACGGGACTCTATCTTTGGACTGAAATTGAAAATAGGCTTTGCGTGAGGAATGACTTTTGAAAACCTGTCCCTTGGGCTGAATATGTTTGACACGTGATGGGCCAAATTCGAATGGATTGAAAAAAAATGGATCTTGGGCCTGGTTCACGGTTGGGCGGGATCTGGTTATGTGGAATATAGTATGGACATATTGGTCTTCACTGAAAATGGGCATAATAAAATGGATATATATATATATCAAAACGGGAATATATCCCATATTTTCATAAGTACAAAAACCGTAATTACTAAATATATTTCGTTAGGACTAGAATAGCAACAACTCTACTCGGGAGCGATCCCGGGTGTGTCCTAGTCCGGAAACGAAGTAGGTTGAACACTTACGCGGATTTTTAAACCAAACCCCCTTATTTATTCAGAGAATTTTCGCCAAATTTTTTGGAGATGATGATATAAATGTTATATTTTTGCGGAAAAACTTTAATACATAAACAAATGAATAAACCCTACAGTGAAGCTCGTAGGTCAACCGTATTCTACGGATCCTTAATATTAGGGTACTTAAAACCTTCCCTAGGGAATCACCAGAACCGTTACCTCGAACTCTGGTCCAAAAGAATTTTTTCTCGGTTTGAAAAAACTCTTTAAATCTGATTTTTCCTAATTTTCCTTTTGAATAAATTAGGTGGCGACTCTAAAAATATAAAACCCAAATAGAGTACCAATAACTTCGTAGTAACTTTTATGCCTTAACCCGCGTAAAAGCGAACCGTAACAGTATGCTTTAGTTCAGGCTTTGGATAATTGGCAACATTACCTTTGGCATAGGGAATTTGTGATCCACACCGATCATGAATCTTTAAAGAATCTTAGAACTCAACATAGGTTGAATAAGAGACATGCTAAGTGGGTAGAGTTTGTGGAACAATTTCCTTATGTAATCCGTTACAAGATAGGGAAAGAAAATGTGGTAGCGGATGCCCTTCTAGGAGATATGCCTTGGTAAACTCTTTGTCATCTAGGTTGATAGGTTTTGAGAGTTTAAAGGAGCTTTATCCTAGTGACCATGACTTTAAGGAGATCTACGCTAAGTGTGATCACATTGAGGCATATAGGAGACCATTTAAGCTTGATGATGCATATCTTGATGAACATGAGAAGCAAAAAAAGGCTAAGGAATTAGCCCAAGTGGAGAAGCAAAAAAAGTTTCATAAGCATGAAGGTTTCTGGTATAAAGTTGGACGATTGTGTGTGCCTAGCTCTTCTTGGAGGGAGTTACTTGTTAGAGAGGTTCATAGTCGAGGTATGATGGGGCATTTTGGAGTACCCAAGACTTTTGAGATTTTAAGAGAACACTTTTATTGGCCTAAGATGAAACTTGATGTAGAAAAAGTATGTGAGCTATGCATTGAGTGTAAGCAAGCTAAGTCTTGAGCTATGCATTGAGTGTAAGCAAGCTAAGTCTCGGGTATATCCTTTTGGTTTGTACACTCCATTGCCTATTCCTAGTGCCCCTTGGTTACATATTTCCATGGATTTTGTACTTTGCTTACCCAGGACTAGGAAAGGTAGAGATAGCATTTTTGTGGTAGTTGATAGATTTTCAAAGATGGCTCATTTTATACCTTGTCATAAAAGTGATGATGCTTCACATGTTGCTACATTATATGTTGATTGTGTGCTTAAATTGCATGGAGTTCCTAAGACTATCATTAGTGATAGGGACTCAAAGTTTCTTAGTCATTTTTGGAGAAGTTTGTGGGGTATGCTTGGCACTAAATTATTATTTTCTACTTCTTGTCACCCTCAAACCGATGGCCAAACCGAGGTTGTCAATAGGAGTTTAGGAAATATGCTTAGGGCCATGGTTAAGGGAAAGCTTACTTATTGGGAGGATCATTTACCATTGATTGAGTTTGCATATAATAGATCTATTCATTCTTCTATTGGTATGTCTCCTTTTGAATGTGTTTATGGTTTTAACCCACTAACTCCTTTGGATCTAACCCCTTTATCTCAAGAAGTTGTTGTGAGTTTAGATGCTAAAGCAAGAGTCGAGGCTATAAAGAAAGTGCACGAAAAAGCTAGGAGACAACTCGAGAAGATGGGCCAAAAAGCGGCTCGTACGGCCAACAAAGGAAGAAAAAAGATGATCTTTGAACCCGGTGATTGGGTTTGGGTACACTTTAGAAAGGAAATATTCCCTCACAAAAGGAAGAACAAGTTGTTACCAAGAGGAGATGGACCCTTCCAAGTTCTTGAACAAATTAATGACAATGCTTATAAAATTGATCTTCCTAGTGATTTTCAAGTTCACAATGTTTTCATTATTAGTGACTTGATCCGGTTTGATGTGGGTGAACATTCAAATTCGAGGCCGAATTTTTCTCAAGAAGGGGAGGATGATAACGACAACACCGTCATTACTTCAAGACCCTTCATGAGGAGTCGAGCAAAGGAATTTCAAGATATTGGAAGACACTTGATGATGATAGATACCTTGACGAATCCTTTAGAGATACCTACCAAATATTACAATATCATACAATGGAAGGTAAATCAAGATTTGAAGGATGGGACCACCTTGGAGGAGGGCATATTACATATTTAGGCCTACTTAAAGGGTATTTTGGACATTTGATGTATTATTTAGCCCTAGTATAAATACTTCACTACCTAGCTTATTTTACTAGATTATGTTGATAAATATTTGTGAGCTTATTGTTGCCTTTGAACTTTGTCCTAGGATTTGCAAGAGGTAACCTTCCTCTTGAGGATTCTACTATTTAGGTGCTTTTATTGAGTGTATTAGAGGTAACTAGAATTCTAATCCTAATTGTTGTTAATATTTCTTCAATATTTGTGTCTAGCTTTTATCTTTTCTTGCTTCCTATTTTCAATTCCTTGCACTTTTATAGTTTAGTTGCTATCAGCCTCGCCTGTCAATGCATCACATTTTGTTAATATGTAGATATAATATGTACTACGTAAATATATGAAAACCTTATCTTTTGAATCTTAGTATGTGTGCATCTTGTGTGTGAGTCCATGTTGATTTTAATTGAAACATTTTGCTCCCCACTTGTTTAGTTACCGCCAGATAACATTGCTACTCAACTTTAATAAAGCTGGTTGCATACCCGTTAAACCACCTCCACGTTAACATTTTGGTTTTGAGGAATCCGCAAGAAACTTACTTTGTATCTCCTAAAAAATCTGTTCTCTTCTTTTCTGATGCTCATGTTGTCTCCTGTTTGTGTCTCTTTCCATTAGGAAATTTGCACACCCCACAAAGCCTACGGCATTGTAAACTGCTCCTTATCTATTAATGATGCATTTTACAGAGGGTTATCTAATCAACTATTTAGTTTTTGTTTTCTATTTTATCAATCAATTAGGATTATTATATTCAAACATGCCCGAGAATTCTCTTGTGAGGGGAATTGTTTTTCTCTCCGTGCTCGAGCAGGAGCAAAGGGATTCTGAGTCTATGGAAGGTATTAAAAAGAAAAAAAAATAGGCTAAAGTACAAATCGATATACAACATCTAAAAACAAAAGAATTAAGAAGAGCCAATTAGCTTTTCAGATACAAAAACGAATCATAATATAAATAGAAAATCAGTGAATAGCCACTGATTGAGATTAATTTTTGGGTGCCAGGCACAAAGTTGTTACTGGCTTATTGAAATTCAAAGTAAATTATAAACATAAACAAAACAGTAGACAGTTCGTAACTAAATACCTTGCACACTTCTGGATACCAAAATTTAATTTTAAAAAAAATGAATTTAGCTAAACTATTAAACAACTGAGATGAAAAGAGTAAAATTCAATTAGCATAATTAGCTTTTAAATTTGTACAGAATACAAATCGCTTTTGCTTACTCTTGCTTTGAAATTTATCACAAAATCTCTAATACTCCATTTTTCACCCCAAAATAATGCAAAAAAATTAGTAAAAAAGACACATTAAACGAAGAACATATATCCGAAGTAGATCTGTGAAACAAAGGAATGAAATATACTCCATACATATAGCCATCGAAAATACCAGAATCACATCTCAAAAAGCTACTACTCTGAAAACGTAAGAATCCATAGAC
The DNA here is from genome assembly GCF_019175385.1 of Lycium barbarum. Classification (NCBI taxonomy): domain Eukaryota; kingdom Viridiplantae; phylum Streptophyta; class Magnoliopsida; order Solanales; family Solanaceae; genus Lycium; species Lycium barbarum. Next base: position 35,614,282 of record NC_083340.1, on the reverse strand, counting down.
TTTACATAATAAACGAAGCACTTCCTAACATTTCATAGATACAAAAAACAAAAACTGAAATGCAAACATTGAAACCATCAGAACTACACCTCCCGAGTATTATAAATACTCTGTAAAATGCACAAAAATTATAAAGGAAAATTAAACGAAGGACATATGTCTGAAGTAGATCTGTGAAATAAAATATGGAAATATATATTCAATACACAGAGCCGTCCAAAATATCAGAATCATATATCAAAAAGCTACTCTCAGGCACCTAGAATAGAAATCCATAACAGAGAGGAAATTCATAGACTATACATAAACGAAGAACTTCCTAACATCTCATAATATTCATATACACGATTCAGAACCACAAAAAACACAAAAGGAAACTGAAATGCAAACAATAAAACCAAATCATATCCGTCTCCAATCGTCAAAACTTCAGTTCCTGAGCGTAGATCCGAAGAGGAAAGCGACAAAAGTGACAGCACAACCGGCGGCGAATGACGGAGAGATAGCTCCGGCTGATGAAGCCGGAGCCGGTGCCGGCGCATCGGCGGCTACAGCAGCTCCGATGAGAGAACAAACAGTGAAAATTGCAAGTGCTGAGGATGTTGACTTCGTAAACACCATTTTTGCTTTACAGTGAGATGCGAAAGTGAAGAGATGTGAAAATGGCAGTACGAAGCAACAAGGGTGTAGTGGTTGGAGTGGACAGCTGAATATATAGCAGGGAGTGAGAATTTGGGCAGGTTGTATGGGCAGATAGCTGCCCGGGATTTACAGGCTGGCTCGAGTAGTTGAATGACAGCTGGTTATGTGGGCTCCACTGACGGTTACAAATGATTTTCTTCTACCGGAAGTTTTGTGCGTTTTGAGTGGAATCCGATGCTTGGAATCACACACTTTGAGCTTCACGCGCCTACCAAGGTGTTGGATTGCGTGTCTGAGACTCGTTGACGCCTTGAAAATCTCTAATTCCTCTACTTATTTTACGTTACATTCGTTTTTTAGTTTGACTCGTCATTCTTTCCCTTCATTTTTACCCTTTTTTTTTTCTTTTGTGCTCTAATTTAATTTCCTAAATTCAAAAATTTTAGCCTGTTTGGCCGAGCTTATTTTTGTCCAAAAATACTTATTTTAAAAAATGAGGTGTTTGGCCAAATTTTTGAAAGAAAATAAGTGTTTTTGGAGAGTAGCAGAATAAGTTTTTCATAAGTTAAAAAAAAAAAATTACCCAAAAGTACTTTTTTGAAAAAAACTTTTGAGAAAAATACACTAAGAAACACTTTTAAATAGCTTGATTAAACACTAATTGCTGCTCTAAAGTATTTTTTTAAATTAATTGGTTAAACACATATTATTTTTCGCCAAAAATATTTTTTTAAAAAACGTTTTTAAAAAAAAATATTTTTCAAAATAAACTGATTTTAGAAGTTTGGTCAAACAGGTTATAAAGAAAAAAGTTATCTTAATCCTCTTTCCTTTCCTCTTACAATTTACAAAGTTTATCCTCTCCTCTCACTTTGTCGCAAATGATAAGTCTCATGTTAATTTATTTAGAGTGTATTTATGCAACTCAGTTATGAAGTAGACTAATATAATGGATTCAAGAACAACTGATCAGATTCAATATCAACAAAGAATCCGCAGGAGCGCAAAGGGAAAGACATAACAAGCCCAAATCTTTAAGATGCTATATGGTTCCTCGAATTTTTTGGAAGAAAAACAGAGAATGGGAAAGTTAGTTAGAGAAATTGTCAGTATTTATTTTTTCGAGCATCTTTTAGAATCAGAAATATAGTGTACCAGCTTAAATTCAAGTTGTTCTAGCTATTTAGTACATGGTTTTGTTGAGCTTTCTCGTAGTTGCAATTTTGGATAGCAGAGTGAGTTATTTCAATTATGGATTTGTAAATGATTCTCACTTGGTAATTAATACAGAAGTTCAGTTACCAAAAAGAAAGGCTTAATAAGCTAATACTATTAAAGATTGCACAATGTAGTCGTAGTATTACAAGTTCGAAACTGTCCGTTCTCCTAATATTGATGCACTATTGATCTTCTAAATTGCTTGTGTTGTTTATATGTTTTCCTCCTCACAATCAGAGATTGAAAAATATTTTATTCATCAAACAGCATTTGTAAAATATTTAAAAATATATACAATACACCCTCAAATATTATATGTTTTCCTCCTCGCAATCAGAGATTGAAAAATATTTTATTCATCAAACAGCATTTGTAAATTATTTAAAAATATATACAATACACCCTCAAATATTATATGTTTTCCTCCTCGCAATCAGAGATTGAAAAATATTTTATTCATCAAACAGCATTTGTAAAATATTTAAAAATATATACAATACACCCTCAAATATATATTTTTATAACTACATAAATTTAATAGATTATTTAAGATGATGCATTTAAAAATATTAAATTTCGTGTTGGATAAAATGAAGTGAATTTTTGAAATTTAAAATTTGAAAGAACGTTACAAAAATCCTTTTTCCTACACGTGAAAGGCAAGCGTTAGGTAGGGGAAGTTGGAACTGTAAAGAATTTAGAGCAAAGCAACAATTATTTAACGCACGGTGTGCCAATGAGGCGACCCCTACCCATAACATATGCTTTTGGTGAGTTGAATTACAGTTTGGCTAGGACCCACCATATGCATATGGCCAACTCAGTGCTAATATTGCGTGAAATAGCCAATAACAGGAAGACACGCTTAATGCGTGGAAGAACAAGCGTCAACCTTATTAGTCAAGGAATAACATGTGGTGGTTGTTTATTTTGTTCCATTTTTACCCGTATAAAAATACTCCCTCCCGTCCTTTATATGTGTTTGTTATATTAAAAATAATTATCCATTTTTATTTATTCAGTTTAAAAAATTAAGAGATAATTTACTATTTTATATCTATTTTACTTTTATTATTAATTATTGAGTTGAAAAGTGTAATGAATTTTTAGTGGCTGCATAACTTTTAAAGTATATTTTATTAACATCAATCATTAGACTACTTAGAGATAATTCAGTAAAATTATCATTTTATTTTTTATTACTTAATAAGCATATCAAATCAATACATAACAAGTAAAAATGACGAGAGGGAGTAAATTACAACGCAACAAAAAGTATGACATGCTCACTTCGAGAACCTTCCGATATGGGTGTACGTGTCATCTATTTTGCTCCCAAAATTTATTGCCTTTGGCTCTTTCCACTAAGGTGAAACAAGACAAAAAGTTCAAGCAAATTCCGTTTTGGCCATAACTTTTTTGTTATTTTTTTTCTTCCAGATTTCTTTTCGAAATTTGTTTGGTTATAAATTATGTCAAATATTTCACTTCCAACTTTAAAATTAAAAAAAATAAAAATAAAAAAAAGATGCACCAATTTTTGAAGTAAAAAAAGGTTTACCACTCACAAAATGTTTAACTTTTTTTCAAATAAACAAAGGTATGTTCAAACATAACATCCATTTCCTATACCATTTTTCAATTTAATTTCAAACAGTGTTTTTTTCTCTTTCAAAAATCAGTCAATTCAGTCCAAACACCTACTTACTTTTGTGTGATGAGAGTCGCAACATGAAGATGTAAAATTCTACCTGTCATCCTTGAAAATCAGCTGGATATCTTGGAAAGGGTTTGATTTAGAGTGTAATTTATGGGTTAATGGGAACTCATTTAGAAGGTTAACTTTTATATAAATCTAATAATATTATTGTATATTAACTTAAATTCGCTATAAAAACTCATATACTTCAATTCGTGATTTCACAAGAGTACTTTGACGATCTATTTACTTTTAGTTTTATTAGTCACTTGTATATTGTTAAATAATATTTCCTCCATCCCGATTTATGTGATATAGTTTGATTAGGCACAGAGTTTAAGAAATAAAGAAAAACTTTTGAATCTTGCGGTCTAAAATAAGTAAAAGATATTTGTGTGGTTATAGATTACCTCATTAAGCGTAAAAAGTTAAGTTTAAAGTTAAGTTATTGTTAAATAAAAAAAATATATCATTCTTTTTTAGATAAACTAAAAAGAAAAGTGTATTACATAAACTGGGACAGAAGGAGAACGCTGTTTTGCTTAAGTTGTGACTTGTTATTAATCTTGTCTTTTGAGTAGGGCTAATAAGTTGGCCTACATTTTAGTTCTAAGATATAATTAGAGAATCTAGTCATCCAGTTATCATCTCCTTTATGGTTTGTGATGACACACACCTCATATGTCTCTATTCCTAGCTGGGTTCACTTTTTAGAGTTTAGATAGCTGACTTTAATTAATTCCTTAGTGATCATTTGATACGGGGATAAAGTTATGTTGGGATTATAGTTCTACAATAATCTTTGGATTATTTAGTATTAGTTTTTTGTTTGGTTCATTGGATTAAAGTAGGGTTGGATATAAATACCGAAAATTAAAAAACCGAACCGAATCGAACCGAAACTTCAACAAACCGAACCGAACCGAACTAGTTTGGTTCGTTGTTTGGTGTCCATCGTAAAAAAATCGAAACCGAAATAACCGAACTGAAAAACCGAACGCGCACAGAAATTTAATACATTACCCAAAAAAAATTAAAATAGTCCAGGCCCATTAAGTTTAAAGCAAAAAAAAAACAATTGTAATAAGTCCTCTTTTGCATTTGTATCCCTAATTTTTCACTTCAATTGAGAAAATCAAATATCCTTAACAAAGAAAGGTAACTAAGATGTGTCTTTAGGATTAATGTATGTCCTTTATGTGTTTTCTTAATTATTCTTACGGTATGTATATAACACCTAGTAATCCTATATCATGATTATAGTTTTCTGTTCTTGTGTATCCTGTTTGTTTGATTTTGATTTCAATTTATCAGTTTTATGTTTTATTGCTTTTGAGAATCTGAATTAGTGTCAATAGAATCGCTTCTAATATTATATCAAAAAAACCGAATTGAAAAAACCGAAACCGAACCGAACCGAACTGAACCGAACTTTAAAAAATCGAATCTGAAAGAACCGAAACGAACTAGTTTGGTTCGGTGTTCGGTGTCCACCTTCAAAAAATCGAACCCGAAATAGCCAAACCGAAGTTTGATAAAACCGAACCGAAAAATTGAACGCTCACCCCTAGATTAAAGGTGAGATATACCATGTATAATCCAAAGCATGTGTTTGGTTTGAAATTGGATAAAGCAAGATAAACTTTGCATTTCCAATTTTAACCTTGATATTCCAATGGCTTATTGTGCATAAGTGCAGAAACATGCAAGAGATCCAACCTGGTGCATAGGTTATAAATTACCCATTATAATGAACTCATAGAAAAATGCATAAAAGTGTGCAGAAAGCCAGAAACTATGCAGAAACTGTGCATAAAAATGCAAAAACAACTGCAAAAAATACAAAAACTGAAGCAAAAAAATGCAGAAATTATGCAGAAAAACGCAAAAACGAATGCAGAAAATACAAAAATTGAAGCCAAAAAATGCAGAAATTGTGCAAAAATGAGTGCAGAAACTATGCAGAAAATGCAGAAACTATGCAGGAATTGTGGTTAAGGGTTAAGATGGTCATTTAGAAAAGTTATCCCAAGATTATTAATACCGGTATTAGTTATACCAGCTAGGAAATGGAATAATATTATCCAAGATTGTGGTATAATTTTATACCGGGACTAATTGATAACTCAAACCAAACATGGTACAAATTTAACCCAAAAATTTAATACCAATATATCCTACCTTATACCCTCTACCAAACGACCCATTAGAGCATGGTGCTCAATAATTTCCTTCTACTATACCTGAACAGATATATCATGAGCGCCTATTCCCTTAGCTCTTACCATCGTTATAATTATTGTTGATGTGTTACTTTAAATTGTTGAAGAGTCTATTCTTCCTATTAGAGCCCCCAGAGGAAGAAAAAAAAAAGTTATCAAAACTAAGCTCACCTTCAATGGTGATGCACAATTGAGTTCAATCTGAGCTCACCTTCAATGGTGATGCACAGTTGAACTCGAGAAGGAAGAAGAAAGAAAGAGAGAAATCAGAAACTGCACAACTCATAAATTTGGAAATGAAAACTTAAACTTTCATTTTCTGTGTACTGAGCATATATACAGGTGAGAAAAGAAACTAAACCTAAAGCTAACTAACCAACCTTCTTCATCATCTTTGACAGCTAAAATAATTGCACCACTAACTATCCTAACTAACTAACTAATTGTGCTGACTCAACATTGCAATATATATCCTAACTAACTAAGCTAATCTCTCAATACCCCCACCTCCCCAAAGCTGAAAGTGAGGGAAGCACGGATAGCTTACCAAGGGCACTTGAATGCTTCATGCCAATGAGAGCTTTGGTGAGATTATCAACAAGTTGTTGACCAGTTCCAATGTGATGAAGAGAGATCAGTCCATCCTGCAATTTGGTCTTGGCAAAGTGGCAGTCTACCTCTATGTGTTTGGTTCTTTCATAGAACACCGAGTTCCTAGCAATGTGTAAGGTAGACTGACTATCACAATAAATAGAAATTGGACAAGGGAAAGGAATATCAAACCCAGTGAACAACCTACTCAACCAAACAAGTTCACCCACTACCTTCCTCAAGGCCCTGTACTCAGCTTCAGTTGAAGAAAGAGATATGGTCTCTTGTTATAATATAGCCTGGCACAGATTTTCTGGAATCAGGGCAAGCAGCCCAAGCTGAGTCACAGTATGCCCTGATGTTATAAGAAAACTTGTTGGAGAAGAAGATACCCAGAGTAGGATCCTTCTTTAAGTACCCGAGCATGTGCATTTCAACTTGAAAATGAGGTTGTATGGGTTCTTGCATGAACTGACTGAGATTTTGTACCCCAAAGGCAATATCAAGTCTTGTGTTGGTAAGAAAATTAAGTTTCCCAACTAGTTTTATGTACTGAGTTGGATCTGTTAAAAGGCCACCCTCTGTAGCCTTTAATTTCACATTAGGATCTAGGGGTGAACTAAGATTGTTGTATTGATGACAGTCAAATTCTATGTGCAAGTCAAGTAGGAACTTTCTTTGGGAAATGACTACTCCATCTTCCTTACCTCTAAGCCCAAGAAGTAATGCAACCTTTACAGATCTTTAATTTTGAATGTGTCATGAAGGAAGTGTTTCAAAGCAGTGATCTTAGTCTTGTCAGTGCCAGTAAGTAAAACATCATCCACATATATGGCTACAAAAACAGATGAAGTGTCAGTCTTTTTGTAGAAAAGAGAATAGTCATACATGGAGTGTGTGTAACCTCTTGAGTCCAATGCTTCAATGAGTTTCTCATACCACTGTCTACTAGCCTGTTTCGAGCTATAGAGAGACTCATTCAATTTACACACAAATCCCTTAGCACTAGTATCTAAACCCTGAGGAATATTCACATAAACTTGTTCATGCAAGTCACCATGCAGGAATGCATTATTCACATCAAGTTGGAAAATGTCCCAATATTTCTTAACTGTTGTTGCAATGAGTGTTCTCACAATTGTCATTTTGAAAACAGGTGAGAATGTTTCAGTATAGTCAATACTAGGGTGCTGAGTATACCCTTTGACTACTAATCTATCTTTGAATCTCTCAATAGAACCATCTGTCTTGTGTTTGACTTTATAATCCCACTTACATCCAATGGGTTTCTTTCCAACTGGTAAAGGAACTAAACTCCAAGTGTCATTGGCATGGAGAACCTCAAACTCCTGTGTCATAGCAGCCTGCCAAGCAGGATTCATAGCTGCTTCCTCATAAGATGATGGTTCACAATCATTACAAATGTTTCTTACAAGATGCTGACAATCAGAAACTAGTGCATTGGAAGCTATATGGTTGTGTAAAGAGAAGGAAAAAGGTAAAGATGTTGTGTTAGGCTTTAATATAGGTAATGTGTGTTCATAATCTTGCAAATAAGATGGCACCTTAGATGTCCTAGATGATTTCCTAGTTTCTATGGGCAGTTAACTAGGGCCTTAATCTTGCCCATGTGGTGGTGTTGATGGTGATGTAGTGATTGATGGTAAGGGTGAAAATATGGGTGAAGAAGACTGTTATGGTGATTCTAAAGTGTGAGATGACAAAAGAGGATTCATGTTATTAACAATACTATGATCATTCTGTCTAGGACTAGACAACTGATTTACAAGAGTGACAAAATCATCAACAAATGGCACAACATCAGGAATTAAGGGAAATTCAGAGTGTACTGTAGAAATAAAGAAGGGAAAAATAGTTTCATGAAATATTACATCTCTAGAAATATGCAGTTTCCTTGTGGTTAGACTTAGAACTTTATACCCTTTTACTCCAAAAGGATAACCAATAAAGACATGTTAGGTGATTCTAGGGTCAAATTTGGTTCTGTTTGATCTAGGTGTAGTGTGAAAGCATAGACACCCAAAACTTTTCGTGTGTGCATACTTGGGTTTCTGCTTATGGAACACCTCAAAAGGGCTCTTGCTGTGAAGAAGAGTTGAGGGTAATCTGTTAATGATATAGGTTGTCGTAAGCACACATTCTCCCCAGTATTTTAGTAGGAGTTTGGTCTGATAAAGTAAGTCTCTTGCAGTTTCAAGGAGATATTTGTGTTTCCTCTCCACCACAACCACCACACCCATTTTGTTGTGGTGTGTATGAACAGGTTTTTTGGTGTAAAATTCCTTTGGATTGAAAGAAGGAGGTTTGATCATTTTTACAGATGTATTGAATTGGCTTTGGACCATAAGAACAAATGCTTTTAAAACTTGTAAGGCATTACTTTTACAACTAAGAAGTTGAGTCCAAGTGGCTCTACCAGCGGTCTACGAGACTACTTGGCTGCTCGTTGAGGAGGTTGTTCCGGAGAGTTCGAGGTGAGCTACATGCCGATCCGTAGCAACGGATCTTCTCCATCTATCTTTAATTCCTGTCCTTTCATTTCAGACAGTATTGAGTACTATTTCAGACTTGTATTCGTATTTTAACAGTTCTTGTACTAGTGATACCAGGCTCGGGGATGAGTGTACCTTTAATTCCGTATTTTTATGATTATAAGACTTAAAAGTTGACTTGTATGTTCTTTCCGCATTATTTCTTACCTTAGTTGCTTAATTTGGGTTGTGGATGACTTACTGACTCAGGGGAGTTAGTGCATTCACGTCTCCGTAAATTGGGTCGTGGCAGATTAAACTGCCAATTTTGTGTTCAATTTCTTATTTTTCTTTTCCTATGAAGCATAGGTGGCTTCTAATTTTGTCGGTAACTCTAGCCTCCTAAAGTCTATGAAAAAGTTATTTTTCTTCACTATCTCCTCTATTCGGTGATTTTCTTAATTATTTAATTTCACTAATAGTTCATACATTTAATTGATGGCTAAAGGTTCTCTTAAAATAAAACTTCCCTAGTATGGCCTTAGAGAAGTTACAACTTTGAGAATTTTTTTCCGGTTGAATACAACAAACATTCGTTTAAGGTTTTTTTTTGTTTTTTTTTTTAAATTTGCTTAAGCATCATACATTATGTAGCTATCGTTTTCCGCAGTCTAAACTTGAAAGATATCAAAAGAAATTTTAATTTAACATTGAGGAAAAGAAAATTAACACCCAAGCTACGGCTTGTCCTAGATCCCACACCCTGCTTCTTCCTTTGAATAACATACACGCAGGGCAGCCCGATGCACAAACATCCCGTCCGGAGAAGATATAAATAAAGTGCTAGAAACTTTGTTTGTAGGATGCTCTGACATCATCTAGCTTCAAGCCTACATTAAAGATGCATGGTGTTTTAGGTTTTGCGTATAACTTTGATATTGGGAGTAAAATGTCCCTTTGTTATTACATGCAAAAGTGGTATGGATTTTCCTCCAGTTGTTTATTCTTTGCCTTTAACATATAGTTCAACTGCTGGCGCGCAACTTTTCTTGTTCCATATTAGTATTAAAATACTACTCTGTTTTAGCATAAGAACTTACTCTTATGCCTTTATTTAGGCGAGTGATTAGCCATTTAAACAAAATGAACCAGAATATTTAAGTTACAATCTGATCTTCAATTTGTTTCTGTTATTACAGCTTTTCCTGGGTCAAAATTTTCTTCTAATTGTTCAATCACATCTAATTTCTTTCCCAATGCTGGCTACTTATTTAGAGGACAATAGCTCCACTGTAATGTCTCTGTTGCTGAAACTCTAATGTTTGCATTTCAACAGGCTTCTACCATGAGACTAATGGATCTCAACAGCCTGACTTTCAATGCATCTACTCAAATTTCATATCTGGTTGTTTTGCCACCTTAATTTTTCTTTTAGGAGCTCAACCATGATCCGAAAATGCATTTCATATTCATGCTGTACAAGCTAAAAATAGTACTCAGAATGTGAAACTTTTTTACGCTTTACTCTTTCTCTGGTAAATATCAATATTTGACTGTGATCCAATCCTTTCTTTAATCTTATATTTTTACAAACACTAATTATTCACCTTGTCTACCTTATGTAACAAGTGTCAATGTTCTTATGAAGGATCACAACATAAGTGTCACCGCCTCGCCTGTCAATGCATCACATTTTATTAATATGTAAATATAATGTACTATGTAAATATATGAAAACCTTATCTTTTGAATCTCGAAATGTGCGCATCTTCTGTGTGAGTCCATGTTGCCTTTAATTGAAACATTTTGCTCCCCACTTGTTTAGTTACCACCAGATACTCAACTTTCTTCTAATGAAGCTGGTTGTATACCTATTAAACCACCTCCACGTGCACGGGCCATTCTACCCTAGTTATATCAAAAGACTTGGACTTTGGCGCGGGTCAGATTGTACCTTAAGAGGAGTATTTATTTTCATTTATTTTGTAACTAGTATTATTTGAAATTTAATTAAAACTCAAATTTTAAATTTTAACTAAGTGACTATTTAGAAATCAGAAACCTTTTACGAATAGACTTCTTTTTCAGTTATAAATCCAGTTGTCCCTACAATGGCTAGTCATTGTGCAGTAACATTTTCCCTTTGAGAAATCTTGAAGAAACTTATTTGTATCTCTTAAAGAATATATAGTCTGTTCTCTTCTTTTCTGATGCTCATGTTGTCTTCTGTTTGTGTCTCTTTCCATTAGGAAATTTGCACACCCCACAAAGCCTACGGCATTGTAAATTTTGAAAATGTCGTAAACTGCTGCTGACTAATTTATACATATTAACTGTGTAAGTAATCCTTACCTATTAATGCATTTTACAGAGGGATATCTAATCAACCATTTAGTTTTGTTTTCTATTTTATCAAATTAGGCTTATTATGTCCAAAGAGCAAAGGGCTAAAATGATCCCTTATCTATGAGGGTAGGTTCATTTTGGTCCTTCAAATATAACTTGAGCAAATTTAATCCCTTAACTTTGCTAAAATTGTGCCCTTTTTATCTCCCTAACGAAACCCATTGGCAATTCAAAAATCTGCACCCACTAGACCGTTGGCCAACAGTCCATTTTGCAAAAATGGCCGTTGGCAACGGCTACAAACAGCCATTTTGGCCTCCCTTTTTTCCTAACCCCCCCCCCCCCCCCCCCCCTCCCTAACCCCAAAACTTTTTTTTATACACTTTAACCCATCCCCACCCCGATATAAACCCCTCTCCTTTTTATTTTCATCCACACCAATTCACTCTTCTCTTTCTCTCAATTATAGTTACTTTGCAACAATTAGCCACTTTAAATTTCTCTCAATTAACTACTATAAAGTTTTATTCTAGTTTCAATTTTATATTTTGCAATTATAAAAAACAAATTGTTGGTGGAGTTGGTGATTTTGCAACAATCCGAAGTAGCTCCAAAGCTTTGGTGGATTTGCAATTCTAGCTGCCTTCACTTTGGTGGAAATTAGTCCAGCAATTTGGTACCTTCGTTCCAACTCTATCTTTATTTTCCACTATTTAATTTGTTGTAATTTATTTTCTTGTGATTTATTTGCGTATGATTTAAATTATTGCTATTTAATAATGTAGAAGAGAGTGAGACGTGGTGGCGGTAGTACTGGTAGTGGTAGGGATGAGTTTATGGAGGAAACATTTGTGAATGAAACACCTATTTTAGTTATTAATATTGGTGGAAATAATTCACTTTTAGATCATGAGGTAATGCAACACTATACCGGCACTTTTAATGAAATTGATTATGATGATGAAACACACGCTCCCGAAAATCCCATAAGAGATACACATCCTGCACAATCACATATACAAGCCAACCGGCCAAAAGCTCGTAAGCCAACCGCTAGAATTTGAAAATTTATGACTAAAGATAAAGAAAGACAATTAGTTATATGTAATATATGTGGAAAAGAATTTGTTTTCAAGTAACAAACTAGTAAGGATAGTGAAATGGGTTCACTAACGGGTCATATGAGAACTAGACATAAGGATGTTTGGGGAGAGCATTACGGTTCAAATGTTGGGGGTATTCAACAAACAATAGACTCACAAACCGGTAAATTTTTTAGCTTTGACAAGAAAAAAGACCGTATAGAAATAGCTAAAATGATTGTTTTTGATGCTCTACCATTTTTCTTTCCTTCGGGTTTGGGTTTTGTTACTTATATTCAACGTTGTTCTAATCCGTTGTTTGAGGGTATTCTAGAAGTAATTGTAGATCGGATATTATTGATTTATATAAAAAAAAATATAGATTTTATTTGCGCCATGTATTTAATTCTTTAAATTGTAGTGTTTCTCTTACCGCCGATATTAGTCTTAGTCTTAACAAGTTAGATTTTTTTGCTATTACATGTCATTGGGTTGATGATAATTGGGTGATGCAAAAAACATTTATAGCTTTTTGATATGATGAAGCGAAAGGTCGTCATGACAGAAATTTTTTAGCGGATTCAATGTCAACTATTATGAAATTTTTTAACATTTATAGAAAAACACTTCGTATTGGTTTAGATAATACTTCTAATAATACAAAGGCAGTTGGTCTTCTAAAAAGGGAATTAAACCCTCCGCTAGAAAATATTTTTCATCTGAGATGTAGTTGTCACATTTTAAACTTGATTGTTAGAGATGGTCTTGACTATTTTGAAGATTCTATTCAAATGGTTAGAAATGCGGTTGTTTTTTTCTTTTTGTAATGCTAATAAGCAAAAAATGAGAGATTTTAAGAATTCTTGTTTGCAAAATAACCTTAGACCTACGAAAATTCAAGTAGAAGTTGACACTAGGTGGAACTACACTTACATTATGTTACAACAAGCATATGATTATAGGATTCTCATACAACAAGTTCACAACCATTTTAATACGGAAAGTGATGAGTGGATAAATAATAATGATTGGGAAGATGTTAAGGAATGTATTGAACTTTTACAAAAAATTTATAATGCAACTCTTGCTTTTTCTAGACAATTCTATCCCACGGTAATCGGAATTTTAGTCTACTTAACAGAAATAGCTAGAGTTTTATATGAGTATAAAGGTAAATCCGGTTATCAAGCGGCTATTTTTTCTATTAAGAAGTATTTTTTTCTCATCCCAACTTTATTTATATTGGGTTCTCTTTTAAATCCTTGTTTTAAAATGTCTTTATACTAGAGGATTGGTTGGTCAAATTTATAAATATTTAGAAATTTTCGAGGGAGTTAAACCATCTTTACTTGACGCCGAGCTCGCGGTTGATGCCGAATTTAGAAATTTTTTTACTCATCATTCTACTTTGGTAGAAAGTGCTACACCCGTTGCTCCACGCCCTACTACTTCTCAAAGTAGCAAAAAGGGCTTGTCGGGTTTGTCGAATTTAAAAGTTTTACATTCACATCCAACTCCTTCTCATAATGCAAACTTTGATGAATATCACCTTTATTTGACGCAGCCAAATGTGGACATCACCCAACTAGATGATTTGGACGTCTTAGCATGGTTGAAGATACAAGACGAGTCATCCGATACTTTCAAGAATGGCTCGAGATATCCTTACGGTTTAAATATCAACCGTGACTTCGAAAAGTGCATTTAGCCAAGGAAGACAACAAATTGGAAACCATAGACACTCATTATCCGAATTTAGCTTGCAAGTCCTAGTTTGCATTCGCGATTGGATTAGATCGGAGCGACGCAACCAAAACTTAGAAGCGGTGGAAGGCGAAGAGGAAGAGATTGAAGTTTTGATAGCATGGAGTAGACCAAATGAAAGACTTTGAAGATATCTCAATGACCGAATTTAATATTGCGGAGATTATTAGCGAAATGATTCACACTTTTTTATTTTATTCTTGTACTACTTTTTTGCAACTCATGTATTATTTGCAAGTTAAAAAAACTACAACTTGCAAATAAATGTTATCCATTAATGAATAAAACATATGACTCATTAAGCTTTCTTCTATTTACTTGTGTTCATATTCTTACTTATAATATACATATACTTAAATTAAAACATAGAAAGTTATATACTTTTAAAAATAACTTAAGTTATAATACATAACTTAAGTTATAATACATATAACTTAAACATATATATATATATAACTTAAACATATATATATATATATATTGTCATGCCCTATTTTTAACGGAATAAAACTAGTTCACAACTTATGACTATGTTTCCTCTGATTTTGTAAATTTTCAGAGTCGCCACCTAATTTTAGGAAATATTAGGCATTTTTTAGTCTTTGAAACCTGTGAGATTCTAGGTAAGGATTTAAGCATCCCTCAGAGTCTATCCGAGGACAGTCTTTAAACGTTTAATTAACACTAGAGGGGGATTATTTAATTATTTATTATCACCTATTTAAAGAATTGCGAAAAAGAAAACTACTCTCTCAAAAAAAAGGATTTTTTAATGTAATTGTAATTATGTGAGTATTGCATAATGTAATTGTAATTATGTGAGTAAATGCATATAAAGGAAGTAGTTAATGTTAATGTGTGCATGAGAAAAATATGTATGACATTTGTTTTATCTAAGAGTGGTATGTATAATATAGGATAAGAGGATATATATATATATATATATATATATATACATACATATATAAGAAAAATAACGTATATACGTGATATGTATATGGGTAACAAAAAAAAACCAGTTATTGATGCCATGATAGTACTATATGTGTACATATAATGAAAATATGACTAAGGGAATTAATAAAAAAATAAGATAGTACAGGTATGGTATGCGCGTATGAAAATAGTATGTTGGTACACCTGTAATAAAGGAAAGCAATTAAGATAAGATGTAAAATTATATGTATTAGAAATATATATATTGTTTTCAAAAGATTTTAGAAGATGATGAGGTAATATGATTGTTGTATATAAGGACAGTATATATAATGTAGAGTATGAAAATGTATATTTTTTATGAGAAAATAATATATACATGAAGTATATTTATCGTAAAAAAAATATAGTGTAAAAGGTATACTTTAGAAATAGCCATGAAAAATATAATAATATGTATAAGTACCGTGATATAGTACACACATAATGAAAAGATTGATTGAGAAAATAAGATAGATAGTATATGTGTAATAAAATAAGTACGTACCTTATAATTCTTGAAATTTAGCTATAAGCCTAATATGATTTTTTTTCTTGTTTTCAACTTGGAAGACAAAGCTTGCTTGACGTTAGTGCAAAAGAACAAATTCTGAAAATAACAAAATGTTTTTTGAGCCACTAAAATTCTTATTTTTAATCCCCCAAAACTAGCGTTTTTCTTATTTGTAAAAATCCATGTGTGGGCCATTGCATAGAATATGTCTAGCTCTTGCTTGAAACACTTGACAAAAAACCTTGTTAGCAAATTCTTTATTTCAAAAGAAGTCCAATTTCACCTTTACATCTTGAAAAAAAGTTGACATCATATGACTACTCTAATACGCCTAATCCGAATAAATACACTAGGTTTCAATATCTTAAAAAAAAGGAGAGTAGGGAAGATAATGACTAAACTTACTAATATACTTAAGTCAAGTTACGAGTTCAAAACAAAAACTACAAAAATACAAATTCACAAGAGTGTTAGTCAAATAATATAAATAGCATGTATCAAACAATATGGAGGCTTAAAATTTTGAATAAGGAAGAAGGACGGAGACTCGAGACGTGGACGAGGTGGGACTGCTAGACACGAGCAAATAAATCTACTGCTGGCCGCTCTCTGATATGGGCAAAATCCAAAGTTTCCATAGCTCCAAATGCTCCCAAGTGTACATGTAAATGGAAGGAACAAAAGGAAGAATAAGTGTATGCAATACTAAAATATAAAGATACTAATATTCATGGCTAGAGATGAAGTCATGTTAAACGAAGGTAATATAGACAATACGAGTATTAATTCTAAAAGAAGTAACATTCCACTCCTGACATCACATTGCAATACTTTGAAATGTGCTTCTGATATAATGTGTTCATGACCAGCAACAAAACAACTCGAGGACCAAACAGATTATTTCCGTTAAAATTATTGCAGGTCCCAATTGATTCAACAGTTAGATTATTGCTAAAGAGTAATTAAGATCAGCCACATACCAATATGTTCTATAACTACGCATAGCACTAATAATTAAACTAGAGCAGCCGAGGCGAGACTTCTACAGCGTGAACAGAGAGTAACTCTTCCATTTTTAAAAAAAAAGTACATTTCTATTTTTTATTTAATATACTCTTGAAGAATGAAAACAGTAGGCTAATTTTAACAAATAGGAATGAAATAATTAATCGTTGAATGCATGTCATGATAAATAAATTAAACTAACAAAGCCTAACTACTCCCAGAAACTTGATTAATCTATAGAGAGATTTCCAATGGTAAAAGTACTCCAATACGCCCTTTAAAGAGGTGTTCCAACACATAAGCGTATACAACAAACAAGATAAACAACATCCCTTCGACTAGTTAGCACGAAAAGAGACAGAAGAAACAGAACCCTAACATTGTATCCAAAATATGACATAAGGCAACTTTCAATCCAATTTATACATTCTGCAACCATGTTTTCTAAAAGAAGATGCGAACCAGACAAGTAGTCTCTAATCCATTCCAACAAGCAGTGGTACGAAAATAAAGAAGTTGAAGAAGTTCAGACTTTTCATTCAATATCAACAAACATAGCATGCTAGACCAGTCTCATTTTTAGTAATAGAAAGTTGAACTCTTAGGGTCCTTTAGATTGCTAGACCAGTCTCATTTTTAGTAATAGAAAGTTGAACTCTTAGGGTCCTTTAGATGTTATCCAAAATCACCTATTTTCAAGATTTTTAGTAAAGAAAAGCTTACAACAAACTAGTGCCAATAACCTAGCGTGACTAATCAATTCTTGACGTAACTTAATGGTTTTAAGCATCTGCCCAGGGGTTCATACATATGTATTAGACAAGCATAATTCACTTTTAGGAAGAAGCCATCTTACATAGAGACTTTTTCTTTTTTATGAAGGCAGCAGCTCACGCAGCAGTTATTTCCCTAAATGATACACGTGCCAACCCTTTCAAAGTACATCAGTTCTCAAGCTCAAATGGCAACCAAGCCGCGGCCATATAACAGCATGCTTAGAGATTTAAAGATGGCAGCAATTCGGCCATATAAACACAGCTGTGCGTGGCCCAAAAATGCGGCCGTTCATGGCTCAAAACCCAGCAGCAGAATGGTAGAAAATGCAACAATGTTTAGGCCCAAAATTCAGCAGCGAATTGCCAAAAAACGCAGCTGTAAAATGGCCTAAAACGCAGCAGTAAATGGCATGAAATGCAGCAGCAACTGGCTCAAAAAACAGTAGCTGTCTTAGTACAAAAAAGTAGATTTTTTTATATCAAAACAGCAAACTTTCTAACCCAAAAAAAAAACAGTAGTTGTCTTAGTAAAAAAGGGTAGCTTTTCTATATCAAAACAACAACTTTCTAACCCAAAAAAAACAGTAGTTGTCTTAGTAAAAAAAGTAGCTCTTTTTTTTATATATATATATATATCAAAACAGCAACTTTCTAACCCAAAAACAGTAGTTGTCTGAGTAAAAAAAAAAAACAGTTGCTTTTTAATCAGACCGATAGCTAAACACATTAACACTTCAAAAATATATATTTTGAGCTAATCCCATAACACAGCAGAACAGAGAGACATTTTGGGACCTTATCGACGCTTATTCGAGCTAAAACAAACAGTGACACTCCTCAGAGCCCTACTCAAAATAAGATTACAACTAATAATGTGTTATAAGAGCTAGACGGGATTTGCCGAATGACTAATCATCATCACAATGAAGCTAAACTGGGCATTCATTAGAGACCAAAACACCTATTTCAATAACTAGGTTCATGTCACATTAATCAATAATAGAGCTAAGCTAGCCATACCAAGTCAAAATGCACACAGTAATCTTTATCATTTAACTGAACAATCTCTACACTATATAACTTTAAATTTAGTCTAACTTAAATGATAAAGCGAACAAGAACTGAACATACTAATCGCACACTTAGTTTTAAAGAAAAGAACTAAGGATTACATACTAAAGCAGAATAATTTTAAAACGAACAAAACTAACCTACAGGAATTCGAAAACGAATAGAACTGAATAAATTTAAGGCAAGGAAGAAAATTACTCTTTTTGCGAGCAGAGATGGGGCGACGGGAGTTAAAAACATATTCGACGAAATTAGTCGCCTTACACTAATTTACACCAAACGAGGAGAGAACACATTCCAGCCAACCAAACCAAGCAAACGACGAGAAAATGGTTGAACAAAACTACATTTCCACTTCTAGTAAGTTAAAGACGAAAAGAAGACGAGTGTGATTACCTTCTTCGTGACAGCGAACTGAGGCTACTGTAGTTGTCGAATCTCCAAATCCGCTCGGATTGGTCCTTGCTCAGTCGAGAACCGAAGGAGGGGATTTCGACAACCAAAAAACTTAGTATTTTCTGAAAATCCAAACTTAGTTTTCAGTTGTGAAAACGTTTGTTCAAGAGGTAATTTTTTAACACTTAAACTTGTTAACTTAAAGGAGATTTTCTACCCTTGAAACTTGTTTACTTAAATGGGATTTTCTACCCTTGAAACTTATTCCAAACAGCCCACAAGGGTCTGTATTTATAGGTAACAACTGAGGGTGTTTCAACAACTTCCTCCAGAGGCTTTTCCCTTTAAAATTCGAATTAAAGAGGGGGGGGGGGGGGGGGGGAATGGACGTTTTCAACAGATGAGATGGTGAAAGGGGTGATGGGACTTACCCATGAAATCTGCTGAATTTGCACATGGTTCCTGCAAGCTTCAGAGATGGAGTGTGAGAAAAGAGAAGAGGGGTGTAGGTAGCGGATTTTGGGGGATATGGGCGTGGTGGTGGTGAGGTGACGTGATGGGAGGTGGGGTGGCAGGTTAACGTTGAAAGGGAATCGCTTGGTTCAGTTGGTTAGAGATGAAGAGAAAGGGGTTTGTTTGGTTAGAGATGAAGAGAAAACCTACCGATTTAGGGGCTTAGTTTAGGTACGTTTGGGCCGGGTCGGGGGATTTTGGGCTGGGGCATTTTTGGGCCACAGATTTTGTAGGAGAAGGGAAATTGCCAAATATTATGTAGATGAATTAATCATCCTAATTCCTTTTCATTTTGAACTAATTAAAATATGCTTCTTTGTCCTAATCAATTCTCAAAAATTTGTACATATGAAAATTATAATACAAGTAATTTAATATACGTATTTAGTTTTAAAATATAATAAACGATGATTAACATAGTAATAAATAGGATTAAAGGAAAAATGCCCATGCCAATATTGATATAGGAATATCAACACTATCTTTTTTTTTTTTGATTTAATTGTAAAGAATGATGTTTAGTAATTTTTATAATTAAAAATACGGTGTTTGGTAATTTTTTAAGAAACAATAAGAATGTTCTTAACTTTAAAGAAATATATCTCGAAAAATAGCGTAATAATTAATGAAAATATTCCAAGCTTATTCTGGCGAATTTTCAGGACTGAGAAGCATAGTGAAATTAATTAAACGGAAAAGGAGGGCCAAAATTGGGTGTCAACATATATAAAATAAGGGTGAGAGACTTGAATATAAATGTAGATTTTGTCATAGGATTAGACTTTATGTTACATAATAACGGAAGTTGTATGATTACAAGAAATGGAATAATTTTCCTAAAAAATATTACTCATACACCAGTACAACCTCTTAAGACTGAAACTAGAATATAGTAATTGATGATGATAGATGGTCAGACATGAAAAAATCAATAATAGGAATAACAGAGGTGGATATGACAAATAATGGAAGAATTTTTTATATTAGCCTAGACTTTATAATGAATTTGGCAGAATTTGGAAAACATATTAAAATAAGAATACAGACCAAAGGATATGAAGAAATATGTAATGGTAATAATTTATTAATGTGTGTAGGATTTCTAGAAAAAATGACCAATAATAGTAACACAAAATTTAAAATTAAAGTAGAAGATGTAGTAGAAGTAATGGGAAACAGAGGAATAAAACTAATAAAACCCATAAAAACAAATCCTGAAGAATATGTAGGGTTAGAAGGGAATTTAGGAGATTTTAATAGAAAAAAGATTCTAAAGCTAGAATCTCACCTAATGTATATTAATTCTAAGGGAGAGATATCTATACGATTTACTAATTATAATTACACACCACATAAAGACATAGAAGAAGAAAGTACTTTAGATGAAAATGAAACTACTGAGTCAAATTTAATGAATATAGAACTAATACAAGAAGATTTTGAAGTAGATATTGCTATAGAAAAAGCAAAAGAACTCCATAAAGAAGATAAAAATAAAACTTTTAAATGTAAAGGATGTAAGTTAGAACATCTAACACTAGAAAAAGCTATAAGCCATTTTAAAATGTATTTATGAAGCTAATGTATGCTTTATGAACATAATGTTTGTATATGTTAAAAAAAAATGATTGATTATTTTTACTATTGTACTATTAGCGGAAATGCTTTTGACCAAGAGTTAGGTAAAAAATTATTTAATAAATTACCAGGAGTCTTAGGAAGAGAAATAGAAAACAGATGGAATAAGGGAGATGGAGTAGTACAAAACCCTAATCTGAAATGGTCAATAGGACATAGAATACAACATATAATGGATATATTACAAGAAAAATGTACACATATACAAATACAAAAACAATTAAAACAAAATGAAATGAATTTTTGTAAA
This sequence comes from Lycium barbarum, assembly GCF_019175385.1. Lineage (NCBI taxonomy): Eukaryota > Viridiplantae > Streptophyta > Magnoliopsida > Solanales > Solanaceae > Lycium > Lycium barbarum. Next base: position 35,593,088 of record NC_083340.1, on the reverse strand, counting down.
AGCGTGGTCTACACTACTCAGAGATATGATAAAGACAATTATAAAAAGAAAAAACATAGAAAGTATAGAACTCAATATAATAGAAATTATCCTCAACATAATAAAAAGAAATATTATTTTAGAAAATCAGCAACCAGAAAACCTTATTTAGACAGAAATAGACATGTAAGATAATATAGAACTGAAAGGAATTATAAAAATAGACTGGAATGTTTTACTTGTGGAAGTGTAGAACACTTAGCAAATACATGTCCAAAAAGAATAAATAATAAGACAAGAAACTCACAGCTGATTGAAGATTTTCAAGAAACTTTAATAAATGTAGATGAATACATGTCAGACACGGAAAGTATATATTCCACAGTAAGTGTAGATACTGAGGAAAAAATCAAAACAGATTCATCAGACTTAGAAGCAAAAGAATTAATTAATGAAATAGGATTAGAAAAATTAGATTTAGAATCAATTCAAGTAGATAACCTAGCGAATATATCTGAAGACTGTAATCATAAATTCGAAAGAAATAAAGGATTAGATAGTAATACATGTTTATTTTGTAAATGGTACCCTAGTAGAGAGGAAAGAGCTAAATGTAAAAATTGTTATATAGAAGGATATATAATGTGTAAAGAAAAAGAATTTGAAACAAAATTAAATAAAGAGGAAAAACATAAGAAAATAGAAGACCCGACTATTAACCTAAGAATGATAACATTAGAAATAAGAATAAATGAATTAGAAACTAGATTGTATAAATTAGAAAAAGGAAAACAAAAGGATGAAGATAGCAAAAATGAAGAAATAAGTCTATTTAATATACAACCAATAATGAGACCATTAAAAATAATACCAGAAGATTCTCAAGCAGAACTAATGAGTATAGAGGATCATGAAGCACTAGTATGTAATGAAGATAAAAAATTATGAACAATAAAGATACTGATCCTGATATTGTATCTATTAATTCTTGTAACCTTAACTGGTTTTCTTTAGAATTACTTTATCTAATGTACTCCGGGTATAGCCTACTTAATTTTTGAATTCATGATTACAGTCTTCAGATATATTTGCTAGGTTATCTACTTGAATTGATTCTAAATCTAATTTTTCTAATCTTATTTCATTAATTAATTCTTCTGCTTCTGAGTCTGATGAATTTGTTTTGATTTTTTCCTCAGTATCTACACTTACTATATACTTTCCGTGTCTAACATGTATTCTGGTGCCAGAACTAGATAGAAAAATTTAGATTTTAAATAACAAATTTAGTTTAGAAAAATTACCTACGAAGACTGAAATAGAAAAGTTAGTTAAAGTTATTACAGAAAAACCAAAAGAAATAGAAATAAAGACAACCCGGATAGTAACTCAAATTACACAACAAGTAGAAGTATTAACTAGTGATATTAGAGAATTGAAAAAGACAGTAGAAGAACTAAAAGAGATTACTCTTTCATGAGTAGACTAACTTTAGCCCAAGAAGAAGCCTCAAAATTAATAGAAAAATCTATACATTTACCATAAGACTATATAGACTATATACCTAACGCTAAATCTGATCAAATAATACTAACAAAATATTCCTATAATCTCATTATTATTATTAGAAATAACTAAGAAAGTAGAACAGATAATAGTACCAAGGTTAGAATTGATAAGCGAACACCTACAATTGATAAGTGACCGACAAAAAGAAAAATTCACATAGAAACCCCAAAGAATAAAGAAGTTGAACAATTAAAGAAGGTAGAAATAACACCTCAGAAGGAAAAAACCAAAATAATTAGAAAACCACAAAAATGGACCTTTTTCCAATTAGATCAAGAAACGAAGGAGGATCAGAAAGGCAAGGACAAGAAAGACCAAGAGTAAGTTTTTTAGACAATAGAATAGGTAATAATTTTATCAAGAATTTTAAATAGAAGAAGGCCAGAAGAAAAATAATCAACAGTTAAGTGAGGTAATAGATGTAGATAGAGATATACAAATTTTTCAACAAAATCAATTAAAACTACTAAATCCAAAGACTTTATACAATATAGGACAATTCTCAAGTACATCACAATTATATAGATATTATAGAGAAGAGCAATTGTCAGCTATAGGAACTAAAGTCACCACTATAAATTTAATAAACGCAGAGGGTGTAAGACAAATAAAAAATACTGGAAGAAGTTTAATGCATATGGGATTAATAGTAATAGGATTAAAAGGATTAACTAGAAAGAATCTCGGAACTAAAGTCCTAATAGTAATTTATGATGATAGATGGTCAGACATGAAAAAGTCAATAATAGGAATAATAAAGGTAGATATGACAAATAATGGAGGAATTTTTTATATTATCCCAGACTTTATAATGAATTTGGCAGAATTTGGAAAACATATTAAAATAGGAATACAGACCAAAGGATACGAAGAAATGCGTAATGGTGATAATTTATTAATGTGTGTAGGATTTCTAGGGAAAATGACCAATAATAGTAACACAAAATTTAAAATTAAAGTAGAAGATGTAGTAGAAGAAATGGGAAATAGAGGAATAAAACTAATAAAACCCATAAAAATAAATCCTGAAGAATATGCAGGGTTAGAATGGAATTTAGAATATTTTAATAGAAACAAGATTCTACAGCCAGAATCTCACCTAATATATACTAATTCTAGGGGAGAAACATCTATACGATTTTAGAGGGGGGTTAGGTTTTTTGGATTCGATGGGTTATGTTTTTTCAATATTAAAAAGTTTTTTAAAGAACTTTGAAGAAAATATAATGTGGTTTTTATCAAATGTTTAAACAATCCTACTCGGTATTTCCTTACTCCTAGATGTCTTCTTATCATGTAGTTATATTTCTAAGTTTCTGTTTATCTCCCATTTTTTACTTTTTTTTTAATGATCTGGACTTTGTCCAGTAATGAATCTTGTTCCACTGTTCATCTCTTTCTCTTAACTTTTGTTCTTAATAATCTTCTTCTTTAACCACACCCCGGTCATAGCCAACATCGTCCTTTATCATTTGGACATTAAAACAACCTCTTTCTCACCTAGGAATTTACAGGTTAATCCATCGAGTTTATTACGAAGTTAAGAGAATAACTATATACTAAGAGTAACAAATTCATAATAACAAGTGATTACTTAAAACATAACATTTATAGAAACATGGACGTAATTTACATAATAGGGAGAATAGTACAGAAACATAGTTAATGAACTTACATGACTCGAAGATGGAGGGAGGTTTCCCTTTCGGGGAACCCCAAAAATTACTTCACACTAGGAGAAAATTACTGAAAACTTAATACTATTTTACAATAGAAGTTTATATTACAATGGTTTTGGACTAAAAAAAAGGGATTGAGGTATTTGATGAAAGAGAAGAGGAATATGGAGTTTTTCTTGAGAGGTGTTGTTGATGTTCTTGTTGGTGATGATTTTGATCCTTCACAAATGCTCTTATTTATAGACGTCTGGCGGACTTCAACTCTAGATTTCAAAATACGAAAGAATCTTTTGAGTTCAGCGGGGTGCTTTTTGGGCCCCATTGTCACGTGAAACTTTTCAAAAGAAGCTTTATATTTTTGTCTGTTTGCTGATCTGTCCATTTACTGTGGCTGCTTTATTAAAGCTACTTTAATATAGTCTCTTTTACTGAAAATGTCTTCTAGCCGTTGCTTTGTTCAACGAATCTTTCCGTCTTTTGTCTTATCATGATTACTTCTTCTACTAATAATAGTTATATATAATTTTTTTTAAGTGTCTAATTAATGCAGTGCAATAGAATCAAAACTCATCCATGAATCGTCATCATTTGGGTCTTGTGAATCTTGAAATGCACTGTTCTGAAAATTTACCATATCTCCTTCATCTGAACTATGAACTGGTGACATCCCTGGACTTGGAGATAATGCTGGACTGGGATTTCTGACTATATGTTTATCTTGTTCTTCTTTTGTCTGAAAAAATCTTTCCAACGTCTCTTTAACTATACTTTCTATTTTTTCATTCTTTTTCTTTTTAGCAAGTGTACTTTTGTTTGTAGAAGTAGCTCCTTGCGTAAGTGTCTTTGGTAGTCTTCGTCTTGTCTGGAGGAATGAACATCAACGGATTTGATGAGTCTTTATGAACTACCGTTTGAATCGGACTAGCTATATCCATATCTGATACAGTGGATCTAACTGCATTCATTGGGGAATGCACACCCGTCTCATCCATTTTTTTCTGAGATGGAAAACTCTGGGATTGTGCTAACTCGAACTTAACTGCTTGTACTCTTTGTTCTAACATCTTTACTTGTTCCAAGAGCTTCATTTTTTCTTGGATGAGTGTCTCTTTCTGCTCGTTTAATATTTTGAACGCCTTAGTCATAGAAGAAAAGTGATCACAAAAAATCACTTTTTCCGTGTCTTTTTGTATGTTATACTGAGGGATTTTGTCTGGATTTTGTTTAAGGGCTGGATAGATATAATAATTTGGACCTAACATTCCTCTAGCATAATCTAATGCCTCAGTAAAATCAGTAAAAATTGATGCCATTGGTATGGCCAATGTATTTAGCCCACTAGCTGCAGTAGTTAATAGAGAACTGATGAATGTTGGCTCAGGACACGCGACAATATACCACCCTCAATTTCTATATTATCTAGATGAAATTGGTAACATGGAATGTACGGGGGTTTAATAAAGTGTATAAGCAAAAAGAACTAAAAAAGTTTATACTAGTGAATAAAGTGGATATGATAGCAATTATGGAGCACAGGGTAACGAAGAAAGATACTCAAAGAATAATAAAGAAAGTAGTTCCTGGATGGGAAGTTGTTTTCAATTACCAACAAGGGGATAAAGGAAGAGTGTGGTTGTTGTGGAACGCAAGTGTGTGTGATTTTACAATGATACATGTTCATGAACAATTCATTCATGGACTAGTGAGAGTTTATGGGTCCAATGAATGTTTCAACTTTACGGCAGTTTATGGATTGCATACTATCCCGGATAGAAAGGCGTTGTGGAATGAGTTACTGACTATTGCAAATGCAACAACTATTCCTTGGCTTACAATGGGGGATTTCAACGCGATTAGGCATATTGACGATAGATTGTTGGGATCAGCTATGCAAGCTCATGAGATTAGTGATTTTGCTAACTATATGCAAGAGGCAAGTCTCATGGAGTTGATGGCAATCGGTAGAGCTTTTACTTGGACCAATAATCATGTATTTAGTAGGATTGACAGGGGTCTAGTGAACTCAACTTGGATCCAGAAGTGGTCTAACTTGGAGGTGGTTGTAATGGAGCCAGAATTCTCTTATCACTCTCCTTTATGTGTGACTATTGGAGATAGACAAACTGGAGTGGCTAAGCCTTTTTAATTTCTTTAATTGCATGGCAAGTTATCCTGATTTTCAGACTATAGTTCAACAGGAATGGTGCAGAGGGTGGCATGCTAGTACATTACCTATGGTTTGGAGGAAATTTGGCAGGCTAAAGACAGAACTGAAGAAGCTAAATAACACTAAATTTCAGGGGGGAGGCTGACAGAATCACTGACCTAAGGAATAAATTGAAAGTAATTCAAAGTCAAATGGGACAAGTATCAGACTATCACGTACTGCATGATGAAGAGAAAACAGTGAGACTAGAATTGGAGAAATGGCATAACATAGAAGAGAGTGTTCTAAAGCAAAAGTCTAGAGTCAACTGGCTTAAGCTAGGGGATTCCAATACTTCATTCTTTCATGCTTGTATCAGGAACAGGCTTGCTCAAAATCAGATTCGAACATTAACAACTATTGATGGTAGACTTTGCAAAAGGATGAGGACATACAAAGTGAGATCATAGGCTTCTATTAACAATTACTGGGAACAGCAGCTCACCAATTGCCAAGCATTAATTCTGATATTATGAAGCGAGATAAGGTTCTTAACAGACGACAACAATTATTATTGATAGCCCCTGTAACTAAGGAAGAGGTGATGGATGCTATGAAGAATATTAATGACAATAAAGCACTAGGCAATAATGGTTATAATGCACTATTTTATAAGAAAACCTGGGGCATAATAGGTGATGAAGTAATAATGGCAGTTCTGAATTTCTTTGAGGATAAGATCATGCACAAGCCATTGAATTGAACTGCTGTAACACTTATCCCCAAGGTAAAACATCCAACCTCTATCAAAGAGTATATGCCAATTTCTTGTTGTAATGTGTTGTACAAAATTATTTCCAAAATTCTTACAAAGATGCTAAGTGCAGTGATGAATGACATTATAGATGGGAGCAGTCTGCTTTTATACCTGGAAGGCTCATCTCAGATAATATTATTTTGAGCCATGAGCTAGTAAAAGGGTACTTAAGAAAAGGTATATCAACAAGATGTATGTTTAAAATGGATATCCAAAAAGCTTATGATTCACTTGAGTGGGTTTTTCTTAAACAAGTCCTATAAGAGCTGCAATTCCCTGAATTATTTGTGCAATGGATTATGAGCTGCATTTCGACAGTGTCTTATTCTGTGGTAATCAATGGAGTGCCTGCTCCACCTTTTGATGCGGAGAAGGTTTTAAGGCAGGGTGACCCCATGTCACCTTACCTGTTTGTGATAGCCATGGAATACCTAAATAGAATACTGAAGACTCTACATCATGAGAGCAGATTCCAGTATCACCCTAGATGCTCTAAGTTAAAGATTATCCAATTGAGCTTTGCTAATGATTTGCTACTTTTTAGCAAAGGGGATGCTCAATCTGTTCAAATGCTTTTCCAATGCTTCAATCAGTTTTCACAGGCCTCGAGACTTCATGCTAATCTTCTCAAATGTTCCAGAGAGTACAAGATCAGATTGTAGAGTTCACTGGCATTCCTAAGGGCGAGTTACCTATAAGATACCTTGGTGTTCCACTTAGCACTAAAAGGTTGTCTTTAGTACAATGCCAACCCCTGTTGGAGAAGATGTTGGGGAGAGTGACTAGCTGGACTGCAAAGTTTCTTTCTTATGCAGGAAGATTACAACTTCTGAAAACAGTTTTATTCTCAATTCAGACATATTGGTCTCAACTATTCCTACTGCCTAAGAAGATCATGAAGGCTATTGAAAGGATATGCAGAACATTTCTATGGACCGGTGGTGTAGAAATATCAAAAAAAGCACTAGTTGCTTGGGAAAAATTATGTCTTCCAATGACAGCAAGTGGGTTAAATCTACTGAACTTGCACATATAGAACAAAGCAGCTTTGTGTAAATTGTTATGGAACTTGTGTAGGAAGAAGGATGTTTTGTGGATACAATGGGTACACATCTATTATGGAAAAGGTTAATCGCTATAGGGTAAAAAAACAAAGCATGCCTGCTGGATTATTCAAAAGGTGTTGAAAGCTCAAAAGTATATAGAGGAGGCAAGATTGACTGAAGCCGACCTGATTCAAATGCCTTCTTTATCCATCAAGAATGTGTACCACAAGAGGTTGGGAACTCATACTAAAGTGGCTTGGAGGAAACTAATGTGTAACAACCCTGGATCTCCCAAATGGTTATTCATTCTGTTCCTAGTTCTACACAGGAGACTCTATACCAAAGACAGACTGATTCGTTGGGGGATGCAACTTTGCCCTAAGTGCCCGTTGTGTGAAAATGAACCTGAATGTGTTGACCACTTATTTTTTCAATGCTCAGTGACTGCAACAGTCTGGAGTAAGATACCTCAATGGCAGGGCATTAAGAGGACTGCTAGATCATGGTCTGAAGAACTACATTGATGTGAAACGAGGAACACAGGCAAAGGAAGTGTTGCTACTATATATAGGATGTCTCTAGCTGTAACTGTTTATGAGCTACGGCTGGAGAGAAACCATAAAGCATTTCAAAGCAAAAGAAGAAGTGAGGTAGCAATTGTGAAGAAGATTATTCAAGAAGTATTTGTACGAGTAAGCATGTGTGCTAAGCTACAACAGTGTATGACTAGGCTCAATTTGTATCCTGTTTAGCTAGTAGATGGCTCGGAGTTAGGAAGTTGAGTTGTCTCACTACACTGGGTATGTCCAGATAGTGCATAAAGTATAGTTTTTCCCCCCTTTGTTTGAGCTGTAAAGATCACTTTTGGTAATAAAATGTGGATAGTTACCAAAAAAAAAGAATCATTAAATCCTTTAAAAAGAGGTTTTCTTATGTCTTTAATAGAGTCTAATACTTCTATCCAAGTTTGAAAAACACCATTAGTTCTACCATGGACTACAACATAAAATTTAAATTTTTTGTCTAAGTTTTTGTCTGTGAAATACTGACAAAGTGCATTTAAGGTGGCTATAAAATGTTTAGAGTCTTTTCTATTATGTGATATCCACAAATTGTCTACTAAACATGTCTGTTGATACCAACTGTTACGCGGCGCCTTCCTGAGACTTCTTGGAAGGGCAACGTAAGGCTAAGCAACCGATGATTCCAAAGTTACTATCCGCCAACCGGGGTCCCCTCCGCACGCTAGACGAGACTGTCAGTGCCGTGTGGGAAAACCAATGTCAAGAGCAATTGAGAGAACAGAAAAGTGAGTGAGAATGAGAAAGAAAGAGAGCTTGATTGCATTAATGAAAGCTATTACAATGAGAGCAAGCGGTGTCGAGGGGGGATCAAGCAATCAAAACTTTCAAGCAAGCAATCAATTATCTGTACCGGTGTGTTTGTCTATTATATATTCTGGTAATACTTTAAAAGTCCAATTGGATGGCGGAAAAAATACTAAATTATTGGCTCCAAAATGTATTCTTTCTAAGGCGTTTCTTTCTAATGAAGATGTAGGTCTAAAATGAAAGTTACCTATTACCTTTTGTTTGTAAGTATCTTGGGTTGAGGCTATGCCTTTTCCCTTGTCTACTGTCTGAGAACTTGATGGTCTCATGCTGTTCAAATAGGAAATCATATTATTAGTTAGTAGTAGCCTTTAATCTACTTAATTGGTCTGCTAGATTATTATCTTTTCCTTTTATATGTTCAAACTTTAGGTTATAAATTGAAATGGTATCTATAAAATTTAGCTATCTCCGCCTACTACTATTTTTATCATTTATCTTTTGATAGAATTTAATTATAGCTTCACAATCTGTTCTAACTAATATTTCCGGTTTGTTTAATATATATAGTCTAAAACTATTCAATCCATATATTACAGCTAAAATTTCTGCATCTATACTACTCATATTTCCTTTTTCTCTGTACTTACCACTTTGATAAGCACATATCTTTTCTTCACTTTTATTACTATATTTATTTGGTTTTGCTTTTAATACTGCTCCCCATCCTTCAAAACTACCATTTGTTTCTATAATTAAATAATCTGTTTCTAGTGGCATATTTAAGTCAGGAATATTTTTTATTTTTTCTTTAATCTTTTGTACTAATTTAATGTCTTCAGTATTAAAATGTTTTGGTCCATTTGATCCTGTTTTTTAATACAATGGTCCTGCTAATTTTCCTAGGACTTTTATAAAATTTCTAGCATAATTTACTATTCCTAAAAAAAATTGCAATTCTTTAACATTATCTAATTTGTCTAGCATTTCTAAAGCTTTTTTTAGCTATATGATGTTGTAACTTTATCTTACCTTCTCCTAGGATTACTCCTAAAAAGTTTATATGGTCTTTACATAATTCCATCTTTTTCTTGCTAATTATTATTCAATTTTCTACAAATAGCCTAAATATCGTTTGTAGATGTCCTAAGTGCTCTTTCATGTCTTTACTAAATACTAATATGTGTCACACCCCGTTTTAACCGGGTTAAATTAGAAGTACAACATATTAGAGATTCCTATTTTTGTTTATTCTAAGGAGTCGCCATATTCTAAGGAGTCGCCACCTAATTAATTTAACGGTGAATTAGGACACCTAATTTATTAACTAAGGTAAAGCCATCTAAACCTCGTTAATAGTCTGCTTAATCAGTGTGATTCTCGGAAAGGGCTCTTTATTATCCTAAAGGGAAGGGGTTAGGCATCCTTTAGAATCCGTTAATTACGGTTATTCGGCCAAACTTAGGTTAATTAATTAAAGTTAAATGAGGTGCTTAAATTTAAGAAAGTGGTGAAAATATAGTAACGCTGTTTAAAATAAGACTTAGAAATATGCTAAGGCTTTTAAAAAAAATGCAATTTTAAAACAAGACTTGCACGATAATTTGGATAAAAGAAACCTCAAATGCCATCTAAAATAAACTATAAATATTGTTAAGGCTTTAAATAATAATATTATTGAAACTTGCAAAATATGATAATTTTCACATAATTAGAAGCTTTTTTAAAAAAAGAAGACCTAGCCAATTTAAACTTAGGATAAAATTACATTATATGAGTATAGTGATGAAAAAATTCTAGACTTATTTTAGAAATAGAATGCAAAAGATGATGAGTTTTCTTTCTCCTTTCACTAACTTATTTAACGATGCTCGGCTAAAAAATATATATATAATTGGATGAATCTTGAAAACAATGTTTATAAAATATACTTGAGTTTATATTTGCGTATTTAGTGATGTTTTGAAATGTATATGATGGTAAGAATAAAGTATGATTCCCTTTACTTAAAATGTATAGTCATGCCATTTTGCAAATCAATTATTCCAAATAAAATAAATATTAGACATTTTTAACATGAAAAGAAGAGAATAAAAACTTACGGAATTAATTATTGGTTTAACTACCCATTACTAAAACTAAACCTACTAATTCCACTAAGGTTTGTCTAAATTAAGAAAATAAAATAAGATAAGGTTAGTCATACAAAGCAAATAAAAATATACAACAATAAAATAAGATAGAGGGGAAGAAAATTGAATGGATCTGACCCATTTTCCAGGCCCAACTGCTGCGAACAGGAATGGGCTCAGCCCGTTTTGGACTGTTGCGATCACTGTTGCTATTGGGCTTATTGGGCCTTGGCCCCGAATTTATGTTTTCCATTTTTGCTGTGAAAAAGAGGGCTAACGGAGAACCGAGTCATGTTGGGCTTTTTTCCCAACATCAAATGCGGAGGAAAACGAGTCCTCAGACTCGTATGCGATGATCATGCATAAAACGAAAGGAAAAGGATTAGTATCTAATCAATGAAAAAGTCAAGTATATAAATAATGTAAACTTAAGGCGATTCAATAGATTATGTACATATTGTGTATATTCAAGTATACTTCATGTATACACATTTCACATATAGGAATACCTACTGCACATGAATTCGGAAATAAACATAACCCAAATTTAAATGAAACTGGACTGTACATGGAATCTGCCAACGCATGTTTCACTCCCACGATGATGCACATAATATAGACCAAGTATATTCACCATATTCAACCATTTGAATAATTTAAATAGGGCATTTTGCATATATGGCACAGGCATATTTTTAAATAAATGCACTAGCAACACACAGCGGGTACTGAGTCTAAACATGGCAGATTTGCAGCACAATATCATTCCTGCCACTAGCTAGTAATTCTGCTCGACTAAAATACAAAGGGGTAATTATCCTTTTCTCTCCAAAATACAGATTTTCAGCCCAGCAGTACCAGTTCCAATTTCAGTCAACATAGCGCATTATTCGAACACAATATTTAATATATCACGGGATATTCCAACAGAAACATGAACTATACCAGACGTAACTTGGACCAAACACGACACTTAGGCAAACATCCTTAGCAGGGTTCTAAGCCAATATTCAATCTAAATTCGAGCAAGACATAACAGTAGATCCTAAAGGACCAGACAATCACTATGCAATCGCTAACCGATTCACGACACACAAACAAATTTTAAATGCAACTACTGTTTTCTAATCCCCTTTTCTTGTTTCAAAACTTCATACACTTAATGAAACATCATTCACGCAAATTTCACATTAGGCGGAGATTTCCCAAACTCGAGGGTCAAAAGGGAATTCATTCGAGCATTGACATAACATGCCAAACAAATAAAAGACTTCATACCAAACCTGGTAATTCAAAACAGGGATAAGATGATGACAAAAGGGGGAACAAGAAAGTAGAAGTAACATTTTCTCTTTTCATTTTAAGTGTATGAAATGATGACTGACTTTTGAACTGCAATTACTATGATAACTATAGAATCTTTCCTTTATCACATATTAAGTAAGCCAAATAGAGGAGAAGAAGATAAGCATAGTTTATACGGAATCACGAAGTTGAGAGGTTGTGATCATACTAAGACCAAAGTTAAAATCAAAGAAGGACAGATCAAACTGATGCAAAAAAAAAAAAAAAAGGAAAGCATACAAGGACACAAGTGATCTATTCATTTTTAATTTAAACTAAACTGGTGATCTGTCTCATTTTCCCTTTTTTTTATCAACATACCAGCAGCTATCTAAAAGGGGAGAATAAATAAGACACAAAGCAGAATCTGTATGCATTTTAAAAGCTGGGAGATATGGTCACACAAGGGTTTTAATTATTTAGACCATTCTTAGCTTTCTTTAACAGGAATGAACATGACATTAACTTCTTTTACTTTTAACAAAGCATATGATGTCGCACACATACATAAGCTAAGGAATTCCATCATAACAACATGGCACCAACAAACAGAGTGAAGGCTACACAGTTGAAGTATATTTGGGCAGAGAACTTCTTAAATAGATTTGACTTTACCAAACAAACTAACTACTTCACATCCACATTTTGTCTATTTCCCAGGGCTCAAACAAACAATTGGAGGCAACTTATGTGAAAAGATGTAAAGAGATTCAACTTTCATAGATAACAACTGAAGTTGGGAAATCTAAATTATCAAGTGAAGCATCTCACTCAGGCAAATCAGTTGCTACTTATTATCACTTCAAATAGAGAACATCCCAAAGGAATTTTACAATTCATCTTGTTAAAGTATGGATAAGAACTAAGAAGGAAACTTAGCTCCCTCATGCCCAGGTTCTAACAAACAACTTTTAGGGAAGACAACACACAGACTAACACCTTAACCTCATGCTCACAATATCAAGCTAGTACTTTATTGGATACTTAAGCACAATCCATCATTCTTATCATAATACAAACTGATATGCTTCTCTATATTACAATTACAGATTTGAATGAGTACTCAAATATCAGTCCATAGCTCATTTTAACCAATGCTCAGACATCATCGACAGAGGATTAATTAATCTAACGGAGACCAACAAATGCTACAAATCATACATGGTCCAAATAATCGACAGCCAGGCTACTCAAATAGACATTTAGTGAAAGAAAGATTGATTAAACAGCATGCTAAGGACTCCCAGTCAAGTTTACCAATAACACTCTTATAATTTTAATCAAAATGTCACAATCTTGTTAGCATATTTTACCCTAATCATACTCATAATATCTGACTAATAATCTTGGTTTAAAAATATCGGCATGCTAATTATCTACTAATCCCTTTGACTAAACTAATGACATAATTTCAATCTTTGCCCATACTTACTACTATAATCAAAACAACATAATCATCCTAATCATACCCGCTGCTAACAGAAAATTAAACACGCTACATAATCAGTATAAACAACATAAATAAATGATTGAACAAACAGAAATAATTAAAGGAAATTAACCGACCTTTTTCGAGTGCGGCGAAATGGGGCTCGATCCTTCGATCTACCTCGAAAACTACCAAATCCGAGCTTGCGATGCTCGGATTCACAGCAACACAAAGCAAATAAAAAGCAGAAAAAAAAAACAAATGTTTAGTAATTTGACTCGATATTTTGAATTATCACAACCACTGAAAACTAATTTTTGAGGGAATTTTAGGTGGCTCAAGAACTTCTATTTTTCAGGGGGATTTCTCGATCTTTTTTTTTTTCCGAAAAGGGATCCTTTTTTTCTTCCTCCTTTTTCCCCGTTCAAACGATTCATCTCCCCCTATTTATAGGGTTTTGTGTTGAATAAAAGCAAGAGGGCAGGAGCGGGGAACAAAGATGAGTGGAGGCGGTAGAGACGTGGCGGGACAAGGTGAAGTGGGTGCGAGGAGGAGCGGAAGAGAGAGGGTAGAGAGAGAAGAAGGAGGAGCGGCGCTGAGGGGATAAAATGAAGGGGAAGGGAACCCTGGGTTCCCTTGTTTTGAACGAGAATTGGGCCACCGGGTAGTGGGCTGGTTATTTTAAAATGTTGGGCTGGTTGTAGATGATTAGGGTGTTGGGCTGGGTATTAAAATGTCTTGTGGGTTGGTTTTATGGAATTGGGTTGATGAATTAAAATATGGGCAGAGTGAAAGAAATAGTTTGGCTTCTAAATTTAAATAAAAGACCTATTTTAATTAATTATACATTAGTGGGTGTCAAAATATCATTTAATATAAAAGTATGCAATTATTGGTGTTCAGATAAAAATAAAAATTATTGAGGTCGTAATAGCCGTGCAATAATATTTCGAAAGTCCACAGTAAATAAACACTATTATTTAATTATGCGAAAATAAATGCGATGTGTGTGCGTAAGCTGGTAAAAATGCTGATATGATAAAAATGTGAATTATAATAATACTAGTAACAAAATAACAATAATAATAATAATAATAATAACAGCTAGTAACTGTAATAATGAAACACCGATATTGATAAGGAGCTAATAAATTATTAAAAAAATATGAATAATTATTTCTTAAGTAGCCAAAAATATTAGAAGCGTGAATAGATATTTTGGGGAAGACGGGACAAAATTGGGTGCCAACAACTTGTCCCTCTTTGCCCGGTAATGATGAAAGAATTTTCGGGCAAAGACGTTGACTCAGTAGCCTATTTTGTCCCGGCTAAAGGAAATTTGATAGGATTATGGCCGAACTCTGGTCTCTGAGTTGCCTACATATCTCAGGCTGCACGAGAATGAGGCCGTGTGTAGTTCTGGGATAACTATGACACCTTATGAATAACAAATCCCGATTGGTGCGAATCTTTGCACAATAGTGTCCCAGTGTCGAATTATGATGACATTGGGTATTATGATAGAGCTTGGGGATTCTGAAAATTGAGTATGCTGGAATGCAAGCGGAGTATTTGAGGTTGGAGCCGAGTGTTCGAGGTAGATCTTTGACCCTTGTCGAGAAGTCTGATTATCCTTCCCAACAAATTTCCCCAGTTCGCTGCCGAAGAAATAGTTCCACGAGTTGATGTGTGATGCCAACTTTAATATTGTCAAAAGCCACAAGCTAAAACAATTGTTAGCAATAAAGAAATATATGTGTAAATAAGACAGGGTTGGAGAAGTTTACACTTGTAACCCCTGTTTGAAAGTTGAATCCGCAACATACTTTGGAGATTAAATTTATGGCTTCCACTTGAAGAAGAATTAAGTCGACATTGATATCCACTTTAACGAAATCTAAATCCACATCCACGTTTATTTTAAGGAAATCTAAAATATAAATCCACATCCACTTCCACTGTACAAAAAATATAAATCCACATCCACTTCCGCGGTGTAAAATATAAATCCACATCCACTTCCACGGTACAAAAATATAAATCCACGTCCACTTCCACTGTAGAAAAATATAAATCCATATCCACTTCCACTGTACAAAAATATAAATCCACATCCACTTCCACTGTACAAAATATAAATCCACATCCACTTCCACTGTACAAAAAATATAAATCGACATCCACTTCCGCGGTGTAAAATATAAATCCACATCCACTTCCACGGTACAAAAATATAAATCCACGTCCACTTCCACTGTAGAAAAATATAAATCCATATCCACTTCCACTGTACAAAAATATAAATCCACATCCACTTCCACTGTACAAAATATAAATCCACATCCACTTCCACTGTACAAAAAATATAAATCCACATCCACTTCCACTGTACAAAAAATATAAATCCACATCCACTTCAACTGTACAAAAAATATAAATCCACATCCACTTCCACTGTACAAAAATATAAATCCACATCCACTTCGACTGTACAAAAATATAAATCCACATCCACTTCCACGGTACAAAATGTAAGTCCACGTCCACTTTCGTGGTACAAAAATATAAATCCACGTCCACTTTCGTGGTACAAAAAATATAAATCCACGTCCACTTTTGTGGTACAAAAATATAAATCCACGTCCACTTTCGTGGTACAAAAAATATAAATCCACATCCACTTCCACTGTACAAAAAATATAAATCCACATCCACTTCCACGGTACAAAAATATAAATCCACGTCCACTTTCACGGTACAAAATGTAAATCCACGTCCACTTTCGTGGTACAAAAATATAAATCCACGTCCACTTTCGTGGTACAAGAATATAAATCCACATCCACTTCCACGGTACAAAAATATAAATCCACATCCACTTCCACAAATTTTGTAATGTAAGAAAGATAAATCCACGTCTACGTCCACGTCCACAATGTTTATAATGTAAAAGATAAATCCACTTCCACGTCCACAATATCCACATTGCAAAAAAATAAATCCACGTCCACTTCCACAAATTTTATAATGTAAAAATATAAATCCACATCCACGTCCACATCCACGAAGTCATTCGTGTGAAAAATGATAAATCCACGTCTACTTTCGCAAAATTTATAATGCAAGAAAGATAAATCCACGTCCACGTCCACGTCCACAATGTTCATAATGTAAAAGATAAATCCACTTCTACGTCCACAATATCCACAATGCAGAAAATAAATCCACGTCCACTTCCACAAAATTTTATAATGTAAGAAATATAAATTCACTTCCACGTCCATATCCACGGTAAAAATATAAATCCACATCCACTTCTATAAATTTTATAATGTAGAACTTCATGTCCATGTCCACAAGATTCATAGTATGGAAATTTAAATCCACGTCCATTTTCACAAATTGTATAATGCGAGAAAGATAAATCCACCTCCACGTTCACGTTCACAATGTTTATAAGATAAATCCACTTCCACGTCCACAATATTCACCATGCAGAAAATAAATCCACGTCCACACAATCTACGATATTGAAATATAAATCCACGTCCACTCTCACAATTTGTAATGTAGAAATGTATATCCCACGCTTATGTCCACATCCACAAAACCATTCGTGAAGAGATATAATTCCACATCCTAATTCACGTCCCGTTGTGACGTAAGTTAAATCTACAATGGTCCCCACGATTTAACATATGATGCAAGATTTCGATCCTGTCATCTCATTAAATACCACATTCTAAAAAGAACTTGTTAGCGACTTGAAATAAATAAATATGTATGAAGTGATGATAAAGTTGAGGAATTCAAACCGATAACAGGTGACCATGTTCGTATCCACTATGAAGAATGGTAACTCCACGATTATGTGCCCTTGATCCATCGAGAAATGCCACGAGCTAAAACAACTGTTAGTGATAAGAATATGTAAATAGCTGGGTTTAAAAGAATTATGCTCACAGCCCTTGGTTGAGAAGATAAATTCATGTCCACTGTTGCAATCAAAATTCCATGAAGAGTGGAACAACGTCCACCGTTTAGCGCAAGCTAAATTTACATCCACATTGAAGGATATTTTCCTTTTACAGAAAGCTAACTCTTTGTTCACGTCCGTAACTAAAATTTGAAGAAGAGTCAAATATGCGCCACATCTATGTTAATTGAAACCTGTCTCATCAAAGAAAAATTGTGAGTTTAAAAGAAAATTGGTTGACTTGTGCTTGTTGGGGAACTTGGTCATTGAATTGATCCACGTTCTTCGAGGCCCTACCAGATATTTTGCTTTGCCAAGGAGTTTCAGTAATAAGTAATAAATAACGTCTTTTGAAATTAAGAGTAATGAGATTTGGATGACTTCGAAAGAGGATACTTAGTGGCCCTAATAGATAAAATGATTATGAAGACTTGAATTCAAACTTATCAACATTTTAGAAAGACATGGACGAACTTTATTTTAAATTGTTGAACATTTAAGACCACTTTTGTGCTATTTCTAAAAATTGCCCCAGTTTCCAGTCCTGGAGGCGCTTGGTTCTAAATAATTGAAAAGTGAGAAAGTTGTAATGAATTATTTTTTTTGAAAGCGATTTGATCGATTTCCAAAAATTTGTCCCAGTTTCAAGATATTAGGACACATGAATTTAAACAATGGGAAGACCAAAACTTTATTCAAAAACCCTTATGTATCTTATAGGGACTAAAATGGTTGGACAAACCAAAGATTTTGAAACTTTAAAATAGAAGGGCCGAACCCGCCTCGGGTTGCCTACGTATCCCAAAGGAATCAGGCCAGACGTAGTTCGTGAGTAAAAATAAGAACTTTTGAGATTTTTTTTTTATTTAAAAGGAGGGCCGAACCCGATGTGGGTTGCCTACGTATCCAAAAGGAAGTCAGGCCACACGTAGTTCAAACCTACAAACAAAGACACTGAAATATTTTGAAAAGAGTGGCCGAACCCGATGTGGGCTGCCTACATATCCAAAGGAAGTCAGGCCAAGCGTAGTTCATTACAACAAATGACAAAGTCTTAATCTAGAAAGGCCGTAACAAAACATAGAGGCGACATGACAAAAGAAACTAAAGGTTCTAGCTTATGCCTCCGGCCTATTACAAAAGGAAATTTAAACTTAAATTACTGAAACTCCCGGCGAACCGGGGCTAAGGTAAAAGTCCAATTCTTCAACTTAGGTCCTGGCTCGGCAGCCTATAAGGTTGGTGTTTCAGCAATGTCTTCGATTACCACAGCATGATCATCTTCATCTTACACGAACAAGTTCTTGATCCCTTCCACAATATCATCATAGGCAACTTCACCAGTCAAATCTGAAGTTTTGGAGATGGCAGGTTTTGAGAAAGTTTGATCAATGGTAGGAATGGGTTTTGGCAAGAAACTCTCCTTTCCTTTATTCTTTCGTGCTTTCTTCACTTCTTCCTCAGTTGCTTCATATCCCAAACCAAATGTAAATTGTTGCGCAGGGAGAACTACAGGCTCAACCCGCCCATTTAATGTCTTCCCTAACCCAAATCCAGGTTGGTACCCATTTTTCAGCATTTCCTTTGCAACCATGATTGCGGCGCATGACCTTTTTGATTCTTGAGTTTGACACACTTCACCCACTCTAGTAACATTCACAACCTCCCAAGCATGGTAAGTTGTTCCATCAAACCCTCCTGTTGCCTCGATGAATGGGATAAATTGCTCTCGATAGATAGACGTGTCACCTTCTCCATGTATGCATATTTGTTGTTGATCCCACTCAAATTTGACAGTCTGGTGCAAAGTAGATGGCACAGCTCCAGCCAAATGGATCCACGGTCTTCCTAACAACATGTTGTATGTCGTGGAGATATCAAGTACTTGAAAATCCATGATGAACTCAACAGGTCCAATCAGCACGTTCAACTCTATTTCTCCAATAGGACGTCTTTGAGCCCCATCAAATGCTCGAATATTCATATCACTTGTCTTAAGCTCGCTAATATTATATCCGATCTTCTTCAGACTTGTTAGTGGACAAATGTTAAGTCCAGAGCCCCTATCAATCAACACTTTAGACACAAACATGTTACGACACTTTACAGTTATATGGAGTGCTTTGTTGTGACTACATCCTTCTAGTGGCAGTTCTTCATTATCGAAGCTGATTCGATGACTATCAAGCACGCGCCCAACTATCCCAGCTAACGTCTCACTAGTTGTTTCGCTTGGAACATATGCTTCATTCAAAATCTTCAAGAGTGCATTTATGTGTACATCTGAACTTAAAAGCAAAGAAATAATAGGAATCTGGGCATTGGTCTTTTTCAACTGATCCACAACTGAGTACTCACTGGCCTTAATCTTCCTAAAAAATTCTCCTGCCTCGGCTTCTGTCACGACCCTTTTGGGAGGCACATTGCTTTCTTTAGTTTGCCTCAATCTAGCTATCTCTTCAGGGGTATAGCACCTTCCGGACCTTGTCATTCCTGACGTCTTAGTCTTGTCAGTGATCGTTTCCTTTCCTCGACACTCCATCACGGCTTGTTGATAATTCCATGGTACCGCTTTGGTATCGAGTACTGGTAACTGATTTGGTGCTTGAACTACTTCCACAGGTGTTGATGAAGCTCCTAATATCTCGACAGACACAAAACCTCTTATCACTATAGCCGGAGAAGCAACGGCTACAAGACCATGATCTTTCACGCTATCCACAGGCACTATGAATTTGGCTGGATCGTCATCATTTTCATCTATTCCGATCATATTTATCGTGGCCCCATCATGGGTCGGGAGTGGATTGTTAACCACATTTGGTGTCGGTTGTTTGACCATGATCTGTTTTGCTTCAATAAGATCTTCAACCTTATGTTTCAATGCGTAACAACGATCAGTGGAATGACCCTTTACCCCCGAATGATATGCACACGTTTTAGTGGGATCAAAACCTCTAGGTAGTGGATCTGGAATTCTGCCTTCCACAGGATACAATAAGCCTGAAGCTTGCAGTCTTTCAAAAACAACGCTCAATGGCTCTCCCAATAGTGTAAAATTGCGGAAAGGTCTATTTGGGCGAGGTGCGGATGCATTGTTTGGATGATGAGATTGTGATGGTGGAGTTGGGTATGTTGGTGGTCGTGGAGATCGGTATGTTGGCTGTGTATTGTAGACGGGGTAGGAAATTTGTGGTGATTGAGGCTGGTAAGATGACAAAGTTTGGTTGTATGGATGTGACGAATATTGGAAATATGGTGAGTAGAGAGCGTTAGAATTGTATCGCGGAGGTTGTTGATGGTGGTATGAGGTGCTTCCCAGAGCCATTATCGCTGCCGCGTCCTTTTCTTTTTTCTTGCCATTTCCAAAAGCACCAGTTTGTATGGCCTTACTAGTAGACTGCAATGCTACTAGACTTGTTATTCTCCCTGTCTTAATGCCATCTTCGATCATGTCCCCAACTTTGATCACTTCTGCAAAAGTTTTTTCGCCCATTGTCACCAAACATTCATAGTACTCCGGTTCTAGTGCCTGAATGAAGAAAGTAACCATTTCTGTTTCCTCCATGGGCGGGTGTACCCTAGATGCTTCCTCCCTCCACCATATAGCATATTCTCGGAATGATTCGGTTGACTTCTTCTTTAATTTTGTAATTGAGATTCTGTCAGGAGAGATCTCAACATGAAACTTGTAATGATCCACAAAAGCATTTGTCAAGTCATCCCAAGTACGCCATTTGGTTGTATCTTGCTTGGAATACCATTCCAAAGCTTTTCCACTCAAACTCTGATTAAATAGTTTGACTCTTATCCCTTCGTTCTTCCCCACACCAATCAACTTTTCACAATAGACCTTCAGATGGAAGAAAGGGTTTCCCGACCCATCAAACTTCTCAAATTTTGGAATCTTGTAACCTGGTGGCAATTCTACCTCAGGAAATGCACATAACTCTTCATATCTCACGCTTTGGTTACTACCGAGTCCACGCAAACTCCTCATGGCATCTTCCAAACTTTTGAGCTTTTTATTTATCATTTCATTATTAACTTCCCTTGCCTCATTTTCGACTTCGACATAATGATCAACATCTGTGCGACATTGTCCTTGGGTTTGTGTCATGGGTGGAGCTGTGGTATAAGTATATACCGGCGGAACTTGATGCGCATTGGTAACATCATGTGTCGGCGGTATAAACTGAGCCTTTGAAGAAGCGGCTGTAAACAAAAGAGGAGCATTTTGAGTAACTAGGTGAGCAAGGGGTTCGGAATGAGTTGGTTGAGAAGTGGTAAAATAGTTTGCTTGGTTAAGTTCATCCAAATTTGGGAATGGAGGTGGCATAGGCAAAGTCTGACGAACCCCGTGAGATGGAGTCATATGTGGAGGAGTTTGAGAAAATGACCGATGTTGAAGTACCATGTGACTTAATTCAGCAACTCGTCGCTCCAGACGAGCAATGATCTCCAAATGTGTTTCTGGTTCATTAGAGGATGTGGGATCACTCGTGATTGGTAAACTAAGAGATGGTTCAGATGAAGTGGTTGCATTGATCAAACTTTGCTCCATTTTAGAACGAGTCTTTTTAGTTAACCAGGTGATTAGTGGTGAGTCAGAGTCTGATTTCTTGGCTCTAGACCGTGTGAAATATGAATGCTCCGCCAGTTCCCTTTTAGCACAAGTCAACCTTTTGTTTTGAAAATAAGTTTGAAAGAAAAAAAGATAAAACAAGAAAGAAAAAAAAACGAGTCAGTATACGGTAAGGACATGTTATTGCACATAAACACATTATTGCACATAATACATCGCGTTCTATAATGCAAGGGACCTCTTTATGCCAGAGGTAGGCCTAACGAACATTTGAAGGACAAACATGTTTTTATGTATCATTCCATAACTCTTCCTAAAACTAATTTACAAGAATAATAAAAATTTATTACATGTCAATTAATAATACAATTCAAAGTTAATCTAAGATATCTAATACTTCATCTCTACTGATTTCCTTTAGTTGTCTTCAACCCTCTGGCATTAATTGGATGCTCCATGCCAACCTGCAACAAAATGTCAGTTTTCCTGAAATATTTATCTATAGAGTACTAGGTCCACATATTCCACACATTTGTCCTTCAAATAATGCACATGGATAGTGAATAGTGTCACTTAGAGTCATAGACTCATTTGGACATTTTGTAAGGCTGACTAATGAACTTAATACACCAAGGGTATTAAGCCTCCTAGGTTTAAAATGACGCATGTCCTTACAAGATTTTGGTTTTCGCTCTACCTAGGTAGATTAAGAGTAGTTTTCCTATGACACAAGGCTCCCCCAAGCGGACAACTTGGGAGTGGAAAGTCCGTGGCCGTCGACTGCACCGCCGATCGACTAAATCCACAAGATCGATCCAACTAAAAGGGTAATTTAGTAGTGCACGGCCGCGACCGCGAAACCACTTTAAGTGTGTGAATTTGTGTGAATTTTCCAGGAGTGGAGGAAATATGAACGGAATGCCATTTTAAGGAAAGCAGTAACATATTGTTGCATAGAAAATTTCACATAATAAAACAACCACTTAAAAACACATAAGAAATAAAAGCAACAATAAAGGCAAAATAAAAAAATAAAAAAAAAAACAAAACGTCCAATTAATTAATTATTAACCTAAGTTGTTATGGTTAAGAGCCTAAAGTCCCCAGCAGATTCGCCAAGCTGTCACACCCCGTTTTAACCGGGTTAAATTAGGAGTACAACATATTGGAGATTCCTGTTTTTGTTTATTCTAAGGAGTCGCCACCTAATTAATTTAACGGTGAATTAGGACACCTAATTTATTAACTAAGGTAAAGCCAGCTAAACCTCGTTAATAGTCTGCTTAATCAGTGTGATTCTAGGAAAGGACTCTTTATTATCCTAAAGGGAAGGGGTTAGACATCCTTTAGAATCCGTTAATTACGGTTATCCGGCCAAACTTAGGTTAATTAATTAAGGTTAAATGAGGTGCTTAAATTTAAGAAAGTGGTGAAAATATAGTAACACTATTTAAAATAAAACTTAGAAATATGCTAAGGCTTTTTAAAAAAATGCTATTTAAAACAAGACTTGCAGGATAATTTGGACAAAAGAAACCTCAAATGTCATCTAAAATAAACTATAAATATTGTTAAGGCTTTAAATAATAATATTATTTAAACTTGCAAAATATGATAATTTTCACATAATTAGAAGCTTTTTTTAAAAAAAAAGACCTAGCCAATTTAAACTTAGGATAAAATTACATTATATGAGTATAGTGATGAAAAACATCTAGACTTATTTTAGAAATAGAATGCAAAAGATGATGAATTTTCTTTCTCCTTTCACTAACTTATTTAACGATGCTCGGCTAAAAAATATATATATAATTGGATGAATCTTGAAAACAATGTTTATAAAATATACTTGAGTTTATATTTGCGTATTTAGTGATGTTTTGAAATGTATATGATGGTAAGAATAAAGTATGATTCCCTTTACTTAAAATGTATAGTCATGCCATTTTGCAAATCAATTATTCCAAATAAAATAAATATTAGACATTTTTAACATGAAAAGAAGAGAATAAAAACTTACGGAATTAATTATTGGTTTAACTACCCATTACTAAAACTAAACCTACTAATTCCACTAAGGTTTGTCTAATTAAGAAAATAAAATAAGATAAGGTTAGTCATACAAAGCAAATAAAAATATACAACAATAAAATAAGATAGAGGGGAAGAAAATTGAATGGATCTGGCCCATTTTCCAGGCCCAACTGCTGCGAACAGGAATGGGCTCAGCCCGTTTTAGACTGTTGCGATCACTGTTGCTATTGGGCTTATTGGGCCTTGGCCCCGAATTTATGTTTTCCATTTTTGCTGTGAAAAAGAGGGTTGGACGGAGAACCGAGTCATGTTGGGCTTTTTGCCCAACATCAAATGCGGAGGAAAACGAGTCCTCAGACTCGTATGCGATGATCATGCATAAAAAGAGGATTAGTATCTAATCAATGAAAAAGTCAAGTATATAAAGAATGTAAACTTAAGGCGATTCAATAGATTATGTATATATTGTGTATATTCAAGTATACTTCATGTATACACATTTCACATATAGGAATACCTACTGCACATGAATTCGGAAATAAACATAACCCAAATTTAAATGAAACTGGACTGTACATGGAATCTGCCAACGCATGTTTCACTCCCACGATGATGCACATAATATAGACCAAGTATATTCACCATATTCAACCATTTGAATAATTTAAATAGGGCATTTTTCATATATGGCACAGGCAGAGTTTTAAAGAAATGCACTAGCAACACACAGCGGGTACTGAGTCTAAACATGGCAGATTTGCAGCACAATATCATTCCTGCCACTAGCTAGTAATTCTGCTCGACTAAAATACAAAGGGGTAATTATCCTTTTCTCTCCAAAATACAGATTTTCAGCCCAGCAGTACCAGTTCCAATTTCAGTCAACATAGCGCATTATTCGAACACAATATTTAATATATCACGGGATATTCCAACAAAAACATGAACTATACCAGACGTAACTTGGACCAAACACGACACTTAGGCAAACATCCTTAGCAGGGTTCTAAGCCAATATTCAATCTAAATTCGAGCAAGACATAACAGTAGATCCTAAAGGACCAGACAATCACTATGCAATCGCTAACCGATTCACGACACACAAACAAATTTTAAATGCAACTACTGTTTTCTAATCCCCTTTTCTTGTTTCAAAACTTCATACACTTAATGAAACATCATTCATGCAAATTTCACATTAGGCGGAGATTTCCCAAACTCGAGGGTCAAAAGGGAATTCATTCGAGCATTGACATAACATGCCAAACAAATAAAAGACTTCATACCAAACCTGGTAATTCAAAACAGGGATAAGATGATGACAAAAGGGGGAACAAGAAAGTAGAAGTAACATTTTCTCTTTTCATTTTAAGTGTATGAAATGATGACTGACTTTTGAACTACAATTACTATGATAACTATAGAATCTTTCCTTTATCACATATTAAGTAAGCCAAATAGAGGACAAGAAGATAAGCATAGTTTATACGGAATCGCGAAGTTGAGAGGTTGTGATCATACTAAGACCAAAGTTCAAATCAAAGAAGGACAGATCAAACTGATGCAAAAAAAAAAAAAAAAAAAAAAAAAAGGAAAGCATACAAGGACACAAGTGATCTATTCATTTTTAATTTAAACTAAACTGGTGATCTATCTCATTTTCCCTTTTTTTTTATCAACATACCAGCAGCTATCTAAAAGAGGAGAATAAATAAGACACAAAGCAGAATCTGTATGCATTTTAAAAGCTGGGAGATATGGTCACACAAGGGTTTTAATTATTTAGACCATTCTTAGCTTTCTTTAACAGGAATGAACGTGACATTAACTTCTTTTACTTTTAACAAAGCATAAGATGTCGCACACATACATAAGCTAAGGAATTCCATCATCACAACATGGCACCAACAAACAGAGTGAAGGCTACACAGTTGAAGTATATTTGGGCAGAGAACTTCTTAAATAGATTTGACTTTACCAAACAAACTAACTACTTCATATCCACATTTTGTCTATTTCCCAGGGCTCAAACAAACAATTGGAGGCAACTTATGTGAAAAGATGTAAAGAGATTCAACTTTCATAGATAACAACTGAAGTTGGGAAATCTAAATTATCAAGTGAAGCATCTCACTCAGGCAAATCAGCTGCTACTTATTATCACTTCAAATAGAGAACATCCCAAAGGAGCTTTACAATTCATCTTGTTAAAGTATGGATAAGAACTAAGAAGGAAACTTAGCTCCCTCCTGCCCATGTTCTAACAAACAACTTTTAGGGAAGACAACACACAGACTAACACCTTAACCTCATGCTCACAATATCAAGCTAGTACTTCATTGGATACTTAAGCACAATCCATCATTCTTATCATAATACAAACTGATATGCTTCTCTATATTACAATTACAGATTTGAATGAGTACTCAAATATCAGTCCATAACTCATTTTAACCAATGCTCAGACATCATCGACAGAGGATTAATTAATCTAACGGAGACCAACAAATTCTACAAATCATACATGGTCCAAATAATCGACAGCCAGGCTACTCAAATAGACATTTAGTGAAAGAAAGATTGATTAAACAGCATGCTAAGGACTCCCAGTCAAGTTTACCAATAACACTCTTATAATTTTAATCAAAATGTCACAATCTTGTTAGCATATTTTACCCTAATCATACTCATAATATCTGACTAATAATCTTGGTTTAAAAATATCGGCATGCTAATTATCTACTAATCCCTTTGACTAAACTAATGACATAATTTCAATCTTTGACCATACTTACTACTATAATCAAAACAACATAATCATCCTAATCATACCCGCTGCTAACAGAAAATTAAACACGCTACATAATCAGTATAAACAACATAAATAAATGATTGAACAAACAGAAATAATTAAAGGAAATTAACCGACCTTTTTCGAGTGCGGAGAAATGGGGCTCGATCCTTCGATCTACCTCGAAAACTACCAAATCCGAGCTTGCGATGCTCGGATTCACAGCAACACAAAGCAAATAAAAAGCAGGAAAAAAAATGTTTAGTATTTTGACTCGATATTTTGAATTATCACAACCACTGAAAACTAATCTTTGAGGGAATTTTAGGTGGCTCAAGAACTTCTATTTTTCAGGGGGATTTCTCGATCTTTTTTTTTCGAAAAGGGATCCTTTTTTCTACCTCCTTTTTCCCCCTTCAAACGATTCATCTCCCCCTATTTATAGGGTTTTGTGTTGAATAAAAGCAAGAGGGCAGGAGCGGGGGACAAAGATGAGTGGAGGCGGTAGAGGCGTGGGGGGACAAGGTGAAGTGGGTGCGAGGAGGAGCGGAAGAGAGAGGGTAGAGAGAGAAGAAGGAGGAGCGGCGCTGAGGGGATAAAATGAAGGGGAAGGGAACCCTAGTGGGTTCCCTTGTTTTGAACGAGAATTGGGCCGCCGGGTCGGGTCCGGGTAGTGGGCTGGTTATTTTAAAATGTTGGGTTGGTTGTAGATGAATAGGGTGTTGGGTTGGTTGTAGATGAATAGGGTGTTGGGCTGGGTATTAAAATGTCTTGTGGGTTGGTTTTATGGAATTGGGTTGATGAATTAAAATATGAGCAGAGTGAAAGAAATAGTTTGGCTTCTAAATTTAAATAAAAGACCTATTTTAATTAATTATACATTAGTGGGTGTCAAAATATCATTTAATATAAAAGTCTGCAATTATTGGTGTTCAGATAAAAATAAAAATTATATGAGGTCGTAATAGCCGTGCAATAATATTTCGAAAGTCCACAGTAAATAAACACTATTATTTAATTATGTGAAAATAAATGTGATGTGTGTGCGTAAGCTGGTAAAAATGCTGATATGATAAAAATGTGAATTATAATAATACTGGTACAAAATAACAATAATAATAATAATAACAGCTAGTAACTGTAATAATGAAACACCGATATTGATAAGGAGCTAATAAATTATAAAAAAAATATGAATAATTATTTCTTAAGTTGCCAAAAATATTAGAAGCGTGAATAGATATTTTGGGGAAGACGGGACAAAATTGAGTGTCAACAATATGTCGTCTACATATACTAGCACAAACCTTTTGTATTTTTTAAATATACTATCCATTTTTCTTTGAAAAATTGGTGGAGATGGCTTTAATCCAAATGGCATTACTAACCATTCGAAATGTCCTTCAGGACAGGTAAATGCAGTCCATTCTATACTTTCTTCATGCATTCGTACCTGCCAGTATCCTGATTTATAATCAAATTTACTAAATATTTTCTTGTCTTGTATTCTATTTATTAATTCTGTTTTATCTGTTTACTTATATCCATCTGTCTTATTATCATTAAGTTTATTGTAATTTATTACCATTCTGGCTTTTCCTCTTACTATCTTACTATGATTTCTTACCATAAATGTTGCAGATCTATGTTTAGAAGTAGATCTTCTTATTACTCGTAGATCTAATAATTCTTTTATTTGTACTTCAAAGTCTTCTACATCTTGGTTAGTTGCTTCTATTGAGGCTGTTTTAATTACATATTCTGAATTTATTATGTCTAATTTACATACAATCTTGTTATTTTTCTAATGTTTTAAAGGTTTTTCTCCTATAATTTCTATTTCATCCAGTATTTTTATTATATTATCTAGATCTTTTGATTTTTTATCACTCCTATTCTTTCTATCCCTGTTTTAAAATTATATAATTTTGTTTCTATATCTATTAAAGTATAATTTTTCTCTATAAGATTTTCATCTTCTAGTATTTCTTCTTCTTCTAGAAATAAATTCATCGTTTCTGTCTTGCTTTTACAACATGTATTATTTTCTTGACAGTCTTTACAACAACTATCTTCTTTCTTTTGGAGGTTTATTTGGTGTGTGGGAGGGATCTTCTTATGTCGGATTCTAGTTTCAGTCTTAAGAGCTTGTACTGGTGTATGAGTAATATTTTTTAGGAAAATTATTCCATCTCTTGTAATCATACAACTTTCATTATTATGTAACATAAAGTCTAATCCTAGGACAAAATCTACATTTATATTCAAGTCTCTTACCCATATTTTATCCATTTTATAACTTGGTTTATAAAATTCTGAACATGTATTTATGAAGCTAATGTATGCTTTATGAACATAATGTCTGTATATGTTATGAGTTCCATCCATTTGCATGGCTGCAACTGGTTTATCTAAGGCTTTTATTAAGTTTGGTGGGACTACCCTTTTATTTATTATACACTTTGTGCACCCTGAATCTACTAATGCTAGTGTCTCTATTTCATAATCATCTATTTTAATTCTTGCAAGTATCTTTATTGTTCCTTAATTTTTTATCTTCATTACATACTAGTGCTTCATGATCCTCTATACTCATTAGTTCTGCTTGAGAATCTTCTGGTATTATTTGTAATGGTATTATTGGTTTTATATTAATTAGACTTATTTCTTCATTTTTGCTATCTTCATCCTTTTGTTTTCCTTTTTCTAATTTATGTAGTCTAGTTTCTAATTCATCTATTCTTGTTTCTAATGTTATCATTCTTAGGTTAATAGTAGGGTCTTCAATTTTCTTATGTTTTTCCTCTTTATTTATTTTTGTTTCAAATTCTTTTTCTATACACATTATACATCCTTCTATATAACAATTTTACATATAGCTCTTTTCTCTCTACTAGGGTACCATTTACAAAAGAAACATGAATTACTATCTGATCCTTTATTTCTTTCGAATTCATGATTACAGTCTTTAGATATATTTCCTAGGTTATCTACTTGAATTGATTCTAAATCTAATTTTTCTAATCCTATTTCATTAATTAATTCTTCTGCTTCTGAGTCTGATGAATTTGTTTTGATTTTTTCCTCAGTATCTACACTTACTATGGAATATATACTTTCCGTGTTTGACATGTATTCATCTACATTTATTAAAGTTTCTTGAAAATCTTCAATCAGCTGTGAGTTTCTTGTCTTATTATTTATTCTTTTTGGACATGTATTTGCTAAGTGTTCTACACTTCCACAAGTAAAACATTCCAGTCTATTTTTATAATTCCTTTCAGTTCTATATTATCTTACATGTCTATTTCTGTCTAAATAAGGTTTTCTGGCTGCTGATTTTCTAAAATAATATTTCTTTTTATTATATTGAGGATAATTTCTATTATATTGAGTTCTATACTTTCTATGTTTTTTCTTTTTATAATTGTCTTTATCATATCTCTGAGTAGTGTAGACCACGCTTTTACAAAAATTCATTTCATTTTGTTTTAATTGTTTTTGTATTTGTATATGTGTACATTTTTCTTGTAATATATTCATTATATGTTGTATTCTATGTCCTATTGACCATTTCAGATTAGGGTTTTGTACTACTCCATCTCTCTTATTCCATCTGTCTTCTATTTCTGTTCCTAAGGCTCCTGGTAATTTATTAAATAATTTTTTACCTAATTCTTGGTCAAAATCATTTTCGCTAATAGTACAATAGTAAAAATAATCATTCAAATTTTTTTTAATATGAAACCAACTACTTATACTTAATTGTTCTAATTTTGTTGCTGCATTTCTTTGTAATACTAGTAATCCACTATTTGGGTCCTCTCCTGTAATTAAAGTATGTATTTTGTTAATAAAATTATATGGGTTTGCTCCCATGGATACTAAGTGTTGAAATTCCATTGGGAAATTTTCTTTGTATGCTTCCCATAAAGCTTTTGTTGATTCTCCTAAAAATATCTCTAGATATTTATACATTGTTTCTGGATCTGTGTCGTTATAAGTTTTTATGTAGTCTGCTATTACTATTCCTTTCCAAAGGTCTATTACTGAATTACATCTCTGTGGATCATGAGCCGCTATGTTCAATATTTTACCCTTATTCCCTTATTCTTGAAGAA
Organism: Lycium barbarum; assembly: GCF_019175385.1. Lineage (NCBI taxonomy): Eukaryota > Viridiplantae > Streptophyta > Magnoliopsida > Solanales > Solanaceae > Lycium > Lycium barbarum. The sequence goes on along the minus strand of NC_083340.1, from coordinate 35,562,109 downwards.
TAATAGGTTCCTCTATAGGCATTCTTTTTCCTGATAATTTTACATTGTCTATGGGTTCTCCTGTTGTTCTAAAAACTCTTCTCCTGGGTACATTTCCTGTACTCGTGTCTACTGTGTATTGTTCTCCAACAGTTGTTCTTTGAAATGGACTAGAACTAGACGCATTAGATTCCATTAATTTTTTTTTTTGACTTATTATTGAGTCTAACTCCATTTCTTCATCACTATCTTGTATATCTTCTTCGTCTGATTTCTTTTGAGACATATTTTCTACTCTATATCCCCAATTATCAGTTCCATATTCACATATTTTAAAATGGCTTATAGCTTTTTCTAGTGTTAGATGTTCTAACTTACATCCTTTACATTTAAAAGTTTTATTTTTATCTTCTTTATGGAGTTCTTTTGCTTTTTCTATAGCAATATCTACTTCAAAATCTTCTTGCATTAGTTCTATATTCATTAAATTTGACTCAGTAGTTTCATTTTCATCTAAAGTACTTTCTTTTTCTATGTCTCTATGTGGTGTGTAATTACAATTAGTAAATCGTATAGATATAGATGTCTCTCCCCTAGAATTAGTATACATTAAGTGAGATTCTGGCTGTAGAATCTTTTTTCTATTAAAATCTTCTAAATTTCATTCTAACCCTGCATATTCTTCAGGATTTATTTTTATGGGTTTTATTAGTTTTATTCCTCTATTTCCCATTACTTCTACTACATCTTCTACTTTAATTTTAAATTTTGTGTTACTATTATTGTTCATTTTTCCTAGAAATCCTACACACATTAATAAATTATTACCATTACACATCTCTTCGTATCCTTTGGTCTGTATTCCTATTTTAATATGTTTTCCAAATTCTGCCAAATTCGTTATAAAGTCTGGGCTATATAAAAAATTCCTCCATTATTTGTCATATCTACCTCTGTTATTCTTATTATTGACTTTTTCATGTCTGACCATCTATCATCATAAATTACTATTAGGACTTTAGAAGTAATAAAGTCCTAATAACAAACTACTATTGTATAAAGTCTTTTTATTAAGTTAGGAATATACCTAAAATATACTAAGAATATACTTATAATATACATCTACTTAAATTAAAAAATAGAAAGTTATATACTTGGAATTTATATATATATATATATATATATATATATATATATATTATAAGTAGCTAAGCATATTAGTTGAGTTTTTTCTAAGTTTATAAATTTCTATTTTATAACTTAAGTATATTTATATTATAAGTATATTCTTAGTATATTTTAGGTATATCTAGTATAAATATACTTAAGTTATAAATAGAAAGTTATAAACTTAGAAAAAACTTAACTTATATGCTTAGCTACTTATACTATACACATACTTGAGTTATAAAATAGAAATTTATATAAACTTAGAAAAAAAACTTAAGTTATATAGTAACTTAACCTATAAACTTGGAAATAACTTAAACAGAGTGTATATATATAAGTATATTTATATAATATACACATACTTGACCTTGAGTTATAAAATAGAAAGTTATAACCTTAGAAAAAAACAATCTAGAATTTTATAATATTGATAAGTTTTTAGTTAGTAAATATATAAACTTAATTTATGATACATATAACTTAAGCATATAACTTTATATATATATATATATGTTGTTAGTTAGTAAATATATAAACTTTAGTTATAAACTTATATAACATATATAAATATACCTACGATATACTATAATATACATATACTTAAGAAAAAATAAAAAACAAAAAATACTTTTTTTACGTTTTTAACCGGCTGGGTCTGGTTTCCACATTTCCACCCGGTTAACCAGTGACCGGTGCCCGGTTCCGGGTTTTTGATCGGAAACCGGCCGATTTTCTAACCGGTTACCGGTCCGGGCCGGTTTCAACTGGTTAACAAGCTTATGTCAGAGACACTGTTTTATTCCTTATTTCTTGTCTTTATTTCAATTTTTTATTCAAAAAGCTTCTGTTGTATCATGCATTGCATAGAATAATTGAAGAAATTTAATACTATTACTAGTAACCTTATTACTCCCTCTGTCTCATAATAAGTGTCATCCTAACAAAAAACACGCATATTAAGAAACCAATAATGCAATGTGAAGTTTACCAAATTACTCCTATATATTAAAATAAATTACTTTTACCTTTTGATTTGAGCATGCACAAGAAGTAAACCTTTTGATATTGGGAATCCAGCAATACCAAGTTACTATATGGCTTTTCCAATCATCATTAAGATGTTACTTTATTGTCTAAGGGTAGAATTGAAAAAAATCAGTCAATTTATATCTTGATTTCCTAAGGTGAAACTTATTATGGGACAATTTTTTTTGGCTAAGGTGACATTTATTATGGGACGGAGGGAGTATAATATACTGAAACTATCTTGGATTGTATAAAAGTTAGCAAATATACTAAAGAATGAGAAACAGAATCAACATATATTGAAGAATCACTTTTTTAGTTTAATTAATGATATCCAGCTGGTGTTTCTTGCTAAAATCTTACCATAAGTGGGTAATTCACTATTATGAGATCTAATAATCATTATTGTAGAAGAAAAAATCAGCTTCTTCACTTGAGTTTTCTTGTTCCAGCCGATCAAAGATTTCCACAGAGTGGTTAGGGCTTTTTCGGTGCTTATGAAATTGGAGGGAAAGGCAACTGAGTTTAGTAGTTTTGTCCAGATGGGTTTAGGAGTCACGTGCCCTTAGGACCGTTACCTTTAAATGAGTTCCGTTAGGGAGATAAAAAATGCACCACTTTAGCAAAGTTAAGGGATTAAAATATGTTCAATTTATATTTGAGGGACCAAAATAAACCTAGATCATTTTAGCCCTTTGCTTTCTATTCAAACATGCCCTAGAATTCTCTTGTGAGGAATTGTTTCTCTGCGTGCTCGAGTCGAGGGGATTAGATTATTGTCAATTAGCTTTTTAGAAGAGCCAACTAGCTTTTTAGATACAAAATTGAATCATAATATAAACAGAAAATCAGTAACTTTTGGGCGTTGTTTGTGGGTCAGGTTTCAAGGCTCAAAATTGTCCTTTGAATCAACTTTTTTTTTTTTATACGTTAAAAAAAAAATGCTTCGAATCTACGTTACAACACAAAGAAGTAAGCAATGAAGATGCCAAAGAGCTTCACAGTCAGGGGCGGATCTACTAAGGAGAGAGGGAGTGCCACGCCACCCTCACATCTCGATCCAAATGCTCTATATATGTGTGTATATAGGAAAACATATAAATAGATAAAATGGCACTCAGACTCATGTATGGTTGGCTGGTGCCATTGGCATAGGGCTTAATCTTCTGCCCACGGCGCATGGGATCGAATCATGCTTATTCTACCTTTTTAGAACTATTTTGTTTTCTACGTTTAAGAAGCTTACACAGCAGATTCACTCTCCTTTTTTCTTTTCTTTTTGTGTTTTGCTTCTTCTTTACCCTCTTTTCCTTGTTTCTTCCTTTCCTTTTCTTTATTTCCTGATGACTCTTTTTTGCTTATGAGTTACATATTGACTTTTAAAAATTTATTAATCATTGTTTCTGTTTAATTTTATTGTTCACAGTATTTATTTGTAGTAAGTTTATTTTGAGTATCTAAAGTGCATCTACATTGAGTTCTATTTGAGTATTTTTGAGTTGGACTATAGCTCCGGAATATGAAAATTCATCGGGGACAATTATAATGAATAAAATAGTTTGCTGATATTAATAATACTATTAAAGCTTTATGCTTTATTTAATATTGTCATAATTATTAAATTACTTTGTTCAATCAATTTGTCTAAATAAACCGAAAAGAGGAATAATCCGACCTAAAAGTTCAAAATAAATTAAGCCGAAGTCCATAATATAATAGTGTGACAATCAGTTTGTCTATATAAATCAAAAGACGAGTAACCTGAACCGAAGCTCAAAATAAATCAAGTTGAAACCTAAAATAGTGTAACAATCAGTTTGTCTATATAAACCGAAAGACGAGTTCGAATGGAGATTCAAAATAAATCAAGTCAAAGCCCAATGTGTGACAATCAGTTTGTCTATGCAAACTGAAAGACAAGTAACCCGAATCAAAACTCAAAATAAATCAAGTTGAAGCCAAAATAGTGTGGAAATTGGGTTGTCTATATTAATCGGTTGATGATTAACTTGAACCAAAGTCAAAAAAAAAAGAAGTCAAATTGAAGCCCAAAATAGTGTGGTACCCGGAACCTCAAAATCCTGAATCCGTCTCTGTTCACATTGAACCGATTGAAACATATCTCTAAACTATACATAAACGAAGCATCCAAATATATCATAATAATCATATACAGGATCCAGAACCACAAAAAAAAACAGAAAGAAAACTGAAATGCAAACCATCAGAGCTCCACATCCTGAGTATTATAAATAAATAGTATCTATAAAATGCACAAAAATGAAAAAAGGAACATTAAACGAAGGACATACGTCAGAAGTAGATCTGTGAAATAAAATATGGAAGAATATATATTCAATACACAGAGCCGTCCAAAATATCAGAATCTATGTATCAAAAAGCTACTCTCAGACACATAGACTACACATAATAAAGGAAGAACTTCCTAACATATCATAATATTCATATGCACGACAAAAAACACAAAGGAGACTGAAATGCAAATATCTGTCTCTAATCGTCAAAGCTTCAGTTCCTGCGAGCAGATCCCAAGAGGGCGACAGCAGCGACGGCGCAACCAGCGGCGAATAACGGCTAGATAGATGAAGCCGGCGGCGGTGCCGGCTTCGTAATTTCCCTAGCCGTGAAAATCACAGCCAAAACTGCAAGTGCTGAGTATATTGACTTCGAAATAGCCCAAACCGTGACAATCACAGCCAAAACTGCAAGTGCTGAGGATTTTGACTTGGAAATCGCCCGAACCGTGAAAATCACAGCCAAACCTGCAAGTGCTGAGGATGTTGACTTCGACATCGCCCAAACCGTCAAAATCATAGCCAAAACTGCAAGCGCTGAGGATGTTGACTTCGAAATCGCCATTTATGCTTTACTGAAAGTGAAGAGATCTGAAGAAAATGTGAAAAATGGCAGTATGAAGTGAGTGAGAATTTGGGCAGGTTGATAGGTTGTATGGGCGGGATTGACTGACTTTTTCGAATGATTTTCTTCTCGGGGAGGTTTTGTGGTTGCCACTACGCCATTTAAGTGGAATCCGATGCTTGGAATCAAACATCTCTTTTGAAAAAAAAATTGCCTTCACGCGCCTACCAATATGTTGCATCGCCTGTCTGAGTGCCTCCTTCTTCTTTTTTCTTTTTCAGTTTGACTCTTCATCCTTTCCCTTCTTTTTTTGCCCTTTTCTTTATTTTTTCTTTTGTATTCAAATTTAATTTCCTAAAACAAGAAGCTAAGAAACTAATTTTAATTCTCTTTCCTCTTACAATTATCAATAATTTTGTCAATGAGCAAATGTCTTTATCAGTTAATACTCTCTCCGTCCCGAATTAGTATCATATTTCTTTTTCTAAAAGTCAATTTCACTCATTTTCGAAGCTAAATTGAATTAGATCTACTCAATATTTTATATTTAACATTTTAATATTAAAATATTATACGATAAGTATTACAAATTTCAACTTTTATCGTGTTAATTTGATGAAAAAACATATTCGAAAATGCTAGTTAAAGTTACATTAATTTGACTCTCAAGAAGAGAACAGACAACCGATATGGGACAGAGGAAGTAGTAAAGATTGCGAATCCGCGACTTAAGTAGCACAAAAAAAGAAAAGTTGAACCAAAATAGTACAGAAAAAAAAACACATAAATAGTATTCACGCACAAATTTCATGCGTGAAAGGACCAAACTGCAAAAATGCAGCCTGACCCTTTCACGCATGAAATTCATGCGTTAAAGGATCAACTTGCAATAATACCATATACTCCTTTCACGCACTAATTTCATGCGTGAAGCAGCACAGTTTTTTTTTTTTTTTTTTTTTTTGGTGTTACCTTTCAAATCACATTTTTTTTCATACTTTGGGCAAAGATTAGTCATGTTTCAAAATCCCAAAATATCAATATTTTATATAAAACTTAATATCTTTTTTTGCGTACAATAATGTCGGCTCATTACATCAAGTCCACCTAAACGTTTGGATAACCGTTTTAGGGGTTCTAAGGTGCCCCGAAGTAAGTTTTGAAACTTGTCTATTTATAGGGTTTTGATTTAAGTGTTTTATTATATTTGAATGTACAAATATAAATATTTGATTTAATAATAATTCATCCAATACGAGAGGTTTATACTAATTTAAAAATAATTCATTCCATCTAATTACAATACTAATTCAAAGTAATACAATAATAAATTACAATAATAATACAATTTTCAAGTTCTAGAGACTCTATTACTTCGAGAGGTGCTTGTACTACCACGACCTTGTTGCCCACAGGAACGCTTGTCATGGCCATATTGCTTACAGGTAGAGCACTTGCGAGAATAAGTTCTTTCACTAACATCCATTTGATTGGGTCTACGACTTCGTGAGTTAATGCCCAATTTCCTGATGTAATCCTTGTTAGCAACCATCGAAAACGGCTCGTTTGGCCAATAAGCTTCATTACCAAGTGAGTGGAATTGGCCGGAATATGCTCTAAGGTAACTGTGGACCTTGTATTCCCCCGCCACATAACTTGTTACCGTTTTTCTCATTCTCTCGAAGCATTTGACAGCATGAGAACACGACATGTGATACGTTTGCCACTTACCGCAAGTGCATGTTCTTGTTGCCTCATAAACGTTATGCACGTTTCCACCCTTACCGTTGTGATAACCCGTCCTAACTTCATAGACATGTCGAATTGGGTCATACTCGGTCATTTGGTGGTGCTCACATTTTTTTCTATAATGCTTCATAATTTTGAAGGGCTTTGGCATCCATGTCCCGCCGTCGGCTAATATCGCTCTAGCTTGCCTTGTCCTAACAACAAATCGCTCCACAACCTGCTTGAAAGTCATTCTCACCATTGCGGTGACAGGTAGTCCTCGAGCCGATTTCAGCAAGTCATTGAAAGATTCTGAGCTGTTTGTTGTGAGCATGCCCCATTTTTTGCCTCCATCAGCATGAAGCGTCCATTTTTCAACTTCGAGCTTCATCAACCAAATATATGCGGGTTCACTCACTGCCCTGATCAGATCCATTTTTGCAGCCCATTTTCGTTGTTGATGCTCCATCGCAACCCCCCACATCAATTTGTTTAGAGTGCCATTGTGAAACGTTGATTGCAAATTTGCCTTCAAGTGCCTCAAACAATAGCGATGGTAAACAAAGGGAGGCTGCCACCCTGGTAAATTAGCCATATTGTGCAATATGCCTTTATGACGATCAGACAACACGCATATGTCGGTACGATCCTTAATAACATGAGTTTTCAAATGGGTCAAAAAGATCCCCCATGTGTCGTTGCTCTCGTTAGCGGCAATTGCGAAAGCAAGAGGAAATATTGACCCATTGGCATCCATTCCTATTGCAATTAGGAGCTTGATGTCGTAAGTACCATATACATGCGTACCATCTATGGATATCACTGGTCGGCAGTGGGCAAAACCATCAATGCATGGTTTGAATGTCCAAAATACGAAGTTGAAGATTTTACCCTCTATAAGCCGCCACTCTACAACAGTACCATTATTAAAATGTTGTAGAGCTGTCATATACCTTGGCAGCGATTGAAAAGAAGTATGCCAATTTCCAAAGACCATCTCAAAAGCGCGTCTACGCCCGAGAAATCCCTTTCTGTTGCTTATAGTTTTACTATATATGGTTTGAACGTTTCGAATACAATCTTTGATGGGGATCCTGCACAAGTTTAAACAAACAACATTTAGTAATTGATTTTTTAATCGATATAAGACATATAATGTACTAGGTAGGATAAGTTACCTTGGAGTTTCGGCAATGTCCTTAAGTAATACTTGAGCAATCATGTTTGTATCTAAATTATAATGATCTGCTCGATTTTCTTCCATATCACAAGTGTGTCTTTCGCGGAATTTTGTGATAGCCCACATACCATCAGGCTTAACAATTCCCCGAAGCAACCACTCACAGCCTTGATATCGTCGTTTACAAACTAGTCTCCATATCTTTGAGGTTGAAAGATCAACCTTAAACTCCCTCATGTCCTTAAAACAATAAATTTTGACAGCCCGTTGCAACGCCTTTTTGGATGCGAACAACATTCCCTTTGCAAGGTAGCATCGATCTTTGTTGAGATCCTTTGGTTCAATCCAGGTTTTTTGGCTACTATCATCATCTTCTCTTGTGAAGACAAATGCATCATCACGACCCTGCAGGCTGTCAAGATAAGGGATATTGTTAGAATGCCACTGAATTGGGCTTTCAGAAGTTGGGTTTTCAGCCATCGGTGGTGGTACGTGGTGGTGCATTGGTTCTTGTTGGTTTTGGCTTTGAGGAATATTGTTGGTCATACCAACTTGAACATCATCATCATCATCTTCATCATCGGTTACCTCTGCATTATTAGCTAGTTCATCGTCATCACTTGATGATGACTTATAATAATTAGGAAAATCTTCATTATCAAGTGCATTCATCCTTCTACACGAAAAGTAACATATTTTAAATACCAATATCATATATATATATATATATATATATATAACTTAATATCAAGTTGATGAACTTACTGTCGTTCATAAGCACTGTCATGGTGTGGAGATTGATCAACTCCACCGAACTGAGAGGATTGACCAACATCCATATTTGGTACCACTGGCGAGTTTTGAGAATAGTTCCTATAAAGATTTAAAAAATGGTTATTGACCAATTCATACAACAAACACGTGCTATAATATGAAAAATTCATATTTACCAATTTTCATTGTAAGCTTGATTAAATTGCTGGCTTAGATTTTCCAGCGGCACTTGACCACTCAAAATGTCTCCATAAGAACTAAAGTCCCCATAAGTGTTACCATGAATAGGCTGGACTTGAGGGACTTCTTCTCGAGGTATCTTTTCAACATACATCTCAAGAACATTAATGAATACTAAACCACGATATTCTTCCGGCGATCCCAAACAATCACTCAAAGATTCATCATCGTTGATATTGTGCATGCCATAACACACTACACCGTTTGATATTGTTTGTGGATATCTGCCAGTTATTGAGATTCCAAACTCAGTGGGTGTAGTTTTCATTCTTTTGTGCATGTAACTAACTAGTGTTTCATAATTTAAAGTTGTTGGAAATTTAACATGGGCTTTTGGTTTGATACTATAACGAATGGAGTAATTGTCCTCGACGATATCTCCATCCCAAAATAGTGAAACCTTAACAGTTGAAGCATTTTGAGACATTTTTTCTATGAAGTTTTTTTTTTTTTTTTGAATGACTTGTAAGACTTAGAAGTTGATGAGTTTTTCACTCGTCAAGACTTCAAGTTAAATAGACCACTCAAAATTGTAATGCGTGGTAGATTGCGCATTAAAATGGTGCACAATACAAGTCGTGTTAAAACGGTCAAATAATGCAGCAACGTATTGTCAAATCATGCCTTTATGTGTCATAGATTCCTGAAATTGACATTGCGCATTAAAATGGTGCGCAATACAAGTCGTGTTAAAACAGTCAAATAATGCAGCAACGTATTGTCAAATCATGCCTGCAACGTATTGTCAAATCATGCCTTTATGTGTCATAGATTCCTGAAATTAACTTTGCGCATTAAAAAAGTGCGCAGTAGTAGCCGTGTGATTTTCACGCACAAAATCTGTCCGTGAAAGGTAAGTTTAGTTTTACGCTTTCACGCACAGATTTTGTGCGTGAAAGTTTGCTCCTGATTTTCACTTTCGCGCATAGCTTTTGTGCGTGAACGTTGGTTCTGTGCCTGAAATAAACTTTTTACAGACTTGTTTTTTTTTTTTTTCAACCTATTAAAATCACGATTTTTTTCCATACGTTGCACGAGTTATTATTAAGATAACTAATTATCATTAAAAAAATAATAACATAAAATATACACTTTATTTATAACATTCACAATCTCAGGTCCCACATGTGGGAGCCTTTAGAGTTCGGCTAGGCCTAAGGCTAACCCCCCCACCACCACCACCATCATCTCCATCCCTCTTCCTCCTCTTAATCTGTATATGCTCTATGGCATGATCATCCTTGCTTCCCTTCCTTCCCTTCTTTCGATCCGGACCCCGGTTCATAACATGCTTTTTATGAGAAACGACGGTGGGCGGTGGGGCTGGTTCATAACATGGCTCCTCGTCAATCTCATCAGGTGATGGGTCCACAGGCGCAGAGGAATGAACCTAAAATAACATATAAACAATTTAACTTAGATTTATTCTAAATGAACCTGAAATAATTATTTTATTTTATTGTAAAAATCGAACCTGTGTGTCGACAGCCTCCTGAGATGCCAGGTGAGAGGGCTCCTGAGCTAGCTCCTCAAAGATCTCTTGAGTGGGGCCCGGTGCAGGAGATGGGTCCACAGCCACAGAGGAATGAACCTGAAATAACATATAAACAATTTAACTTAGATTTATTCTAAATGAACCTGAAATAATTATTTTATTTTATTGTAAAAATCGAACCTGTGTGTCGACGGCCTCCTGAGATGCCTGGTGAGAGGGCTCCTGAGTTGGCTCCTCAACGATTTCTTGAGTGGGGCCTGATGCAAGAGATAGGTCCACAGCCGCAGAGGAATGAACCTGAAATAACATATAAACAATTTAATTTAGATTTATTCTAAAACGAACCTGAAATAATTATTTTATTTTATTGTAAAAATCGAACCTGTGTGTCGACGGCCTCCTGAGATGCCTGGTGAGAGGGCTCCTGAGCTGGCTCCTCAACGATCTCTTGAGTGGGGCCCCTGTGCAGGAGATGGGTCCACAGCCGCAGAGGAATGAACCTGAAATAACATATAAACAATTTAACTTAGATTTATTCTAAATGAACCTGAAATAATTATTTTATTTTATTGTAAAAATCGAATCTGTGTGTCGACGGCCTCCTGAGATGCCTGAGCAGCCCCCGGAGCAGGAGATGCAGATGGTGTCGTATCAAACACGAACTCCTCGAACATGGAGTCGTCAAAGTGCAGCTGTAGGCCACCCTGTAGATCACGAACTGGCCGCTCACCCTGTGGATCACGAACTAGTGGATATGGAAATGAAGGCCAGGGCACATAATCTGAAAAAGGGTCCGGCATATACAGAGGTGTCTGTGAAGTCGACGGCCGGGAATGAGAAGTCGATGGGATATCTGTAGTCGCCGGCTGGTAAGAACTCGGTGGGATCTCTGAAGTCGCCTCATCACCTATGCCAGCCCTACCACCCCTACGACGGCTACGAACTCCTCTGCGACCACGACCACCTGCTGCCCCAGGTGGGGCAGCGGGAACACGCTCATGAAGACGCTCAAAGTCATGTGCCTGTCTCATATCAGTCGTCATTTTAAAAAAATATATTTTGTGTTTAATTACACATACTTAAATATATCACCTGAAGGAGCGAGCAAAATGCAGGGACCTCTACCCTTGTGCCCATAGAACATCGGCAGAATCCTCGATACATGTAGCCCAGCACAGCAGCGCCCCAACTATAGCATCCTAGCTCGGCAAGATCGTCGATATACCGAAGATACCTCAAGCTCAAATGCGAACCCGAAGTGTTCGGGAACAGGATGGCCCCGAATATGACGAGTAGGTATAGACGCGCGCGTCGGTCAACATCAGCCTGAGGCGTGTCCTCTCCAATCGGATGTTGCATGTCTGTGAGGAGCAAGTGAGCGTAAAGGGCCGATAATAAAAGCCGACTCTGGCCAGAAATATGACCATCCAGAGCCGCAAAACCGGTGAGCCTAGTCAACTCATCCCGGTAAGGTGGCAGCACAGGGGGCTCCTCAATATACAATGGGCGTCCATCAACCTGTAGCCCATAAATGACCTCTACATCCTGAAGGGTAATGGTAGCCTCACCGGTGCGGAGATGAAATGTGTGCGTCTCCGGTCGCCACCTCTCAATCAATGCCGTCACTAGCGACCTATCGTGCTGTACCCAACCAACTTCGACGCACCGGTAGATACCGCCCCGACGTAGTATATCCAGGACACGAGGATGTGGGGGGTGAGCAGCTAAGATCTCCCATGCTGAGTCCCCTAACCGGGTACGAACTTGAGACTCAGGCTGCAGGTCGGATGTCCATATATGTTGCGACCTATGCTCGGGCTGAAGATACAGTAACTCTCGGTCGAAGGGACCCGGATCAAGAGGGTGGTGATCCATCTGTTTTACGTATTTTAAATCAATCATTAAACAAGAAGTATTAGTTATGTAATCTTTTTTCAAAATTTTTATTAAGGATTGTGGTGACCCATCTGTTTTACGTATTTTAAATCAATCACTAACAAGTAATATTAGTTATGTAATCTTTTATGGAAAATATTATTAAGGATTGTGGTGACCCATCTGTTTTACGTATTTTAAATAAATCATTAACAAGTAATATTAGTTATGTAATCTTTTATTGAAAATTATATTAAGGGTTTTCAATTCTAAGCTACGGGTTATGAATCCTAAACTAAGGGTTTTCAATCCTAAAATATAAATATTAAAAAATAATAAGTTAAATAATTAACAATTAGTTAGCATACAATTAGTATAAATAATTAATAAATAAACAATTAACTAACTAATCAAATAATTAACAAGTTATTATCATATATTTAATAAATAAACAATTAAGTAACTAATCAAAAAATTAATAAATTATTATCGTATATTTAACAAATAAACAATTAATTAACTAATGAAACAATTAAGAAATTATTAGCAAATAAACAATTAGCTTAACAAAAACTCAATAAATAATTAGCTAGTCTAACAATTAAAATAGCTAGTATAACAATTAATAAATACTTGAGTCGCTAATCGAACAATTAATAAATACTAAATAAACAATTACTAAATAATTAACTAATTAACAATACATAAACAAATTTTTTTTAAAAAAAAAAGGGCAGTCCCAACAGTGCGTGGGCACTGCCCAAAATCGCACAAAAAAATGGCGCAAAACAGCAGCTCCACATCAACAATCCTTAGAGTAATAAATGTTTAGCAATGTAATAAAAAATTTGTAGTGAAATACCTAGATTGAAGGTTTTTTTGAGTTTTCAAAATGACCTCTGCGCCGCTCTATTCCAAAATCTAACCTTAGAAGCTTGGTCCTACACTTCAATATACTAAGAATATTGAGTTTTAGGTTGAAAAACAACAAGAAAATAACGTTTTTGGGGTTGGGGACCACGGAAAATCGCCGTTAATGGCGGTGGGTGGGGGCAAAGTGTCGGGTTCTGTGGTGGGGAAGGAGGGGACCTTTTTTTATGGTACCATTCACGCACTAAATTCATGCGTGAAAGGCAAAATGGGAATTTGCTCTTTCACGCATGAAATTAGTGCGTGAAAGGAGTACATCCTATTACATTTCATGCGTGAAAGGAGTATATGGTATTATTGCAAGTTGGTCCTTTAACGCATGAATTTCGTGCGTGAAAGGGTCAAGCTGCATTTTTGCAGTTTGGTCCTTTCACGCATGAAATTCGTGCGTGAATCCTATTTATGTGCTTTTTTTTTCTGTACTACTTTGGTTCAACTTTTCTTTTTTTGTTCTACTTAAGTCGCGGATTCTAAAGATTGCACAATGTAGTCGTAGTATTACAAGTTCGATACAGTCCAATCTACTAACATTTATGCACTATTGATCTTCCCAATTTCTTGTGTTGTTTTATTTTTTCTCAAAACTTTGTTTTCATCAATCAAACATTAGTAAAGTACTTTTTTACTACTTACTAAACATGACATACACCCTTAATTATTTATTATTTCTAGCTATGTAAATATAATACTTTATTTAAATATTAAATTTTGTGTTCATTCAAACATTTGAAATGGAACGAAATGAAGCGAGTCTTTGAAATATGAAAGAACGTTACAAAAACCCTTTTTCCCACACGTGAAAGGCAAGCGTTAGGTAGGGGAAGTTGGGGAACGTTTTAAGGAATTTAAAGCAAAGCAACAATGATTTAACGCACAGTGTGCCAATGAGGCAACCCCATAACATATGCTTTTGGTGAAAGTTGAATTAAGTTCGGCTAGGACTCACCATATGCATACCGCAATTAGGACTGGACATAAATATCGAAAATAAAAAAATCAGATCAAATCGAATCGAATTTCAAGAAATCGAAATTGAAAGAACCGAACCGAACTAGTTTGGTTCGGTGTTCGGTGTCCACCTTAAAAAAACCAAAACTAAAATAGCCGAACTGAAATTTGATAAAATCGAACCGAAGAATCGAACGCGCACCGAAATTTAATACATTACCCAAAAAAATTAAAATAGTCCAGACCCATTAAGTTTGAGCCCTAAAAAAACTCAATTGTAACAAGCCCTCTTTTGCTTTTATATCCCTAATTTTCCACTTCAGTTGAGAAAATCAAATATACTTAATAAAGGAAGGTGACTAGGATGTGTCTTTTGGATTAATTTATGTCCTTTATGTGTTTTCTTAGCTATTCTTACTGTATGTATATAACACCTAGTAATTCTATATCATGGTTATGGTTTTCTGTTGTTGTGTATTTGTTTGATTTTGATTTCAATTTATCAGTTTTATGTTTTATTATTTTTGAGAATATAAATTAGTGTAAATGAAATCGCTTCTAATATCATATAAAAAAAACGAATTGAAAAAACCGAAACCGAACCAAACCGAACTTCAAAAAATCAAAACCGAAAGAACCGAACCGAACTAGTTTGGTTCGGTGTTCGGTGTCCACCTTCAAAACTGAAACCGAAATAGCCGAACCGAAGTTTAATAAAACCGAATCAACTAACCGAACGCCCACCCCTATGACCAACTCAGAGCTAATATTGCGTGCAATAGCCAATAACATGTGATGGTTGCTTCTTTTGTCCCTTTTTTTTAACCCGTATTAAAAATAAATTACAATGCAACAAAAAGTATCACATGCTCACTTCGAGAACCTTCCGATATGGGTGTACGTGTCATCTATTTTGCTCCCAAAATTTATTGCCTTGGGCTTTTCCACTAAGGTGAAGGCTCTAAGGGCCTTTTTGGCCATGAGAATTTTTTACCCTTTCTGAAAAATTATTTTTTTTAAAAAAAAATTAGAGTTTGACCATAAAAATTTTAAATACAACTTAGTTGTATTTGAAATTTAAAATACACTAAAAATCTTATTTTCAGTTTTTTCACTTTCATTGCATTCAAACAACCAAATATTATTTATAAAAACTATAATCAAACACAACTGAATCTTCAACTTCAACTTCAAAATTTCAAATAAAGTGAATGATTTTTGATTTTCATGGCCAACACCTACTAAGTTAAAATGAAACAAGCAAAAAGTTCAAAGTTCAGTTTGGCCATAATTTTTTTTTTCCAGATTCTTTTTCAAAATTTGTTTGATTATATATTAATCTCTCCGTTTCAATTTATGTGAACCTATTTAACTGGATATGGAGTTTGAGAAAAAAGATAAGACTTTAAAACTTGTGGTGTTAAATGAGTCATATATTTGTGTGGCTATAAATCATTGCATAAAGATATTTTTTCCAAATATAGAAAGATGTCATTCTTTTTTTCATGAATAATAAAAAAATAGGTTCACATAAAAAAGATGTCAAATATTCCATTTCCAACTTTAAAAAAAAAAAAAAAAAGATGCACCAATTAATCAAGTAAAAAAGGTTTACCACTCACAAAATGTTAACTTTTTTAAAAGGGAAAAGGGTAAAAAATTATCCTCTTCTCTGGGAAAAGGGCTAAAAATATCCTCCATTATAAAAAAAATGATGGGCCATTCAGATCATGCCACGTGTCCCCGTTAATGGAGTCGTTAGACGCAGGTGTAGATATATTAAAAAAGATAACGGTGAGGATATATATCATCGAAAAGTGAAACGGAGGACAGGTACAACTTTTTTGAAATACTATAGGGGTATATATGACCCTTTTCCGTACTTTAAATTGTGGAAGAAGCTATTCTTCCTATTAGAGCATACTCAAAGCTAGACAGAAAAGAAAAAGTAGCTTAAGCTCACTAAGAGCCTGTTTGATAGGCTTATGGCTTTTGAGTCATAAGTTAGAAATTCTAATTTATGGCTTTTGACTTATTTTTGTCATTTTAGCTTAAAAATAAGTGTTTAAAAATATTTTTTTTATTTTACTCAAACACTACAAAAGTGCTTAAAAGCTATTTTAACTTAAAAGCACCAAAAATAAGCCATTCAACCAGGCTTCAATTCAATTCATGTGATAATTGTTTTGAGTTTCAAGTTCTATGTATCCATGGGAAATTTTTATACATATTCAAACCATTTTTTGTAAAGTTGAGGGTTATATTTGCACCTATGCCCTATTAAATATTCTAATTCAATACTGTTTTAATATATTTTTCCTTGCGCCGACGGTTTAAGGGAAACAACCTCTCTACCTCCCAAGTTAGGGTAAGGTTTGCGTACACACTATCCTCCTCAAACTTCATTTGTGGGATTACACCGTGTATATTGTTGTAAATATTCAAATTCCAAAAAGAGATTTTTTTTTTTTTGGGAAAAGAACACCAATGACCACTACACAATACATACAAGATAATTACCTTTTCATGCCCCCCTTACTTTCATACCCCCAAAACTATTTACCAGTTTTACCCATTGTAGCTTTTATAGGTAATTGTCACTTTTTTCTTCCTTTCTTTTTTATTTCTCTACTTCTATCTTCTTTTCTTTCTTTTCTTCTTTCTGTTTTCTCGTTTTCTTCTTTTTTGTTCATTTATTTTTTTCTCAAATCATATTATTCTTTATTTTCTTTTTCACCATAATCTGATTCCATATTAAGTATAGCTCCTTGTTTTATTTTTTATTTATTTTTTATATTTCTTGTCCCTTTTTTTTAACTTCATTTAATTCTTTTTTCTTTCTGTTTATCTCCATAATCTAATTTCATTCACTTATTTTTGCTCCTTTTCTTTTATTTCTTTTTTTTCTCCATAATCTAATTACATTTACTTGTTTTTGCTCTTTTTCTTTATTCTTCTTTTTTAGTTTATGGTGATTTTCATTCACTTTTTCTCTTTTTCCAATTTTATCTATTTTCAAATGATTTTTTCTTTATTTTTTATTTTTTTCATAATTTAACTCTATACACCTTTTAGCTTCTTTTTTTGTTCTTTTTTTCGTTTTTTATATCAATAAAAAAGAAAATTGATATTGTATATTTTTTATAATTTTTTTTATATCTTGAAACAACTTATCCTAGAATATAGTAAACTAAATCAGTAGAAGTTGAACTATATTGTTGCAATATAATATGATACTTACATGGTATATATATCATAGAGTGATAGAGTATCATAGAAAATTGGTTCATTACTTGAAAAAATACTACTTAATCCTCTATGATACTCACATGTTATATATCATATACTAATAGGGTATCATAAAAGATTGATTCATTTTTTCAAAATATACTACTCAATCCTTTATGATACCCACATAATATATATCATATACTAATAGGGTATCATTGAGGACTGATTCGTTCTTTCAAAATATACTACTCATATCCTTTATGATACCCACATGGTATATCATACTACTAACATGTATCATAGAGGACTGGTAGTTCATTCCTTTAAGAAGAACACTCAGTCATCTATGATACCAACATGATATGTATCATACACTGATAGGTATCATAGATGGCAGATTCATTCCAACACTACTCAGTCCTCTATGATGCCCATATGATATATGCCATATATTGATATGGTATCATAAAAGACTGGTTCATTCCTTCAAGAAAAGCACTCATCAGTCCTCTATGATACCCACATAGTATATATCATATACTGACAGGATATCATAGAGGACTGATTCATTCATGCAAGAAAAATACAACTCAATCCTCCATGATACTCACATGGTATATATTATATATTGATAGGGTATCATAGAAGACTGACTCACATGATATATCACATACTGACAATTAAAGTATCATAAAAGACTGATTCACTCTTTCAAAAGAAAATTCCTCAGTCTTTTATGATACGCATATGATATATATCATATTCTGACAGAGTATCATAGAGACTGGCTCATTTATTAAAACAAGAAAATACTTCTCAGTCCTCTATGATACCCACATGGTATATATCGTATACTGACAAGGTATAATAAAGATTGATTCATTCTTTCAAAATAAAATCTCAGTATGTTATGATACCCATATGATATATTTCATATACTGATAGGTTAGCATAAAGGACATGTTCATTCATCCATAAGAGAAAAAGAATTATTAAAAAATAAAAGAGTTTAAGCTTAATTTTGATACATTAATTTTATATCATTTTAGCAAGTTAAAGTTTGTAAAAAAATTACAAACAAATTGAGTCATAATTTAGATATAATATTTGTTTTCTTTTGCAAAAGAGAAAAAAATTATAAAAATATATTTTCTATTAATTTAAATTTTAATTACTAAGCTAGTGACTAATATGTTTCTTATATTATTTGTTGTTGTAGTCTAATTGTTTAAGTTTTGTTTTTTTATTAATCTAAAATTAATAGTTAATATTTTTATTTTATGTATTTTTTAATCTTTTAAAAGAAAAAAAGAAGAGAGAATACAAAATAAAAAGGGACAAAAAAAGAAGAAGATAAACCAACAAAAAAGCAAAAGAAAATTAGGAGAAAATAAAAAAGAAAAAAGAGCCAATTGATTAAGAGCAAAAAGGATATAAAAGGAGAATAGGAAAAGACAAAAGGAAATATCGTTTGGTAGGAGGGTTAAGTTATCCCATATAGATGAGATTGGGTGGGATAAAATGAGATAACTTATTTCACCCTTTATGTGCGACAACTTATCCCACCTTTTATCCCATATAAATGGGATTGGGTGGGATACCAAAACAGTTATCCCACCAACCAAACATGGGATAACTCCAATCTCATGGGACTAATAATCTCATCTCATCCTATCCAATTTGGAGGAAATTGACGCCAAACCTCTTCAAGTAAATATTTTCCTTCAGAGGGGTAGCTACTGTAATTAAATTTCATGGGGGCAAATCAGGGTAAATATTTTGTTTTGATGGGGTAGTTTTTGTACTTTTGCCCTTTTTTTTTGAAGAGTTAATTAAATCCCAAAAAGGAACCCTTGATAGCTATATTATCAATTGAAAAAGATTTGTTAGAACAAATGGATTATAAAACATTAGTTAATGACTTCACATTTTAAAAAGATAGAAAGTTAGACTTTAAATAGAAATATATATGACAATCTTTCCTTTCTTTACAAAAAACCTTAGGGCTCTCTGTAAAAGAGAAAATTGAATAAGAAAAAATCAACAGACAAAAATTTGTATAGTGTAATTTCTAAATTTTTTGAATTTCTTAATCTTAAAATTGTAGTCAAACTTTGTATCACCCAGAAAGTAATCTTAAATATTAATGTTTATTAAAAATTTAATTACATCAACTTAATTAATGAAGTACAAAATTGCAAATATATTACTCCTAATTAATATATAATAAATTGATATAGGAAAATTTACTTAGAAATTGACTTAATGGCTGACTTTTAATTTTAAAGTTATAGTAACATGATTAAAACGATAATTAAGTTGAGCCGAGCCCGCTCAACTGAGTCCTAGCTTGACAGTGTTGAGTTTTACCGAGTTCAGCCGAGCTTTGACTGTAACTGAGCTGAGTTAAATTAAAATATAGTTAAGTCGAGCCCAGAGGCGGCTCAATAAGATCGGTGGCCGAAAGCCAACTTTAACGGGAGGCCTTATTTTTGCTGCTCAATATTAGTTAAAAGAAAAATTAACCTATAAATCTATTGTAGGTAAAAATTAGGCTTCATCCTTCCTTAACTAGAGATCTTGGGTTCGAGCCTCAAAACAAAACAATCTCGCTAGAGAGTGCTTCCTTCTTTAACCAGCCTTGCAGGTCTCGAAATCGAATTAATTGAAGAATTCAATAAGTACAGAACACCGGATGAAAAAAAACCTAAAGCCCCCGCTTTAGTGGCTTGGCCCTTTGGCCGGCCCTGGTCGAGCCCTTAGCCGACTCGACTTATTGCCCAGCCGTATAGTATAATAAGTATATAATCGGTATAAAATCACAAATTATGTAGTGCGCCAATAACTTATGTTGTTTATATACTGTACGCTAGCTAAAATTAGAATTATTTATTTTTTGTTGTGTGTTTTATTGTGCTATTGCATTGGGTAAAAACTCCATTTCTAAAAAGGGATTTTAGTTAGTTTCCATTCACCTTTATTTACGTTTTCTTTCCCACCGTCAAACCCAATTGTTAATCCACTCGTACAGTTACAGCGTCAATTTGCTTATTATACATTATCTCTCTTTGTATAATTTCGTAGAGTTTAAATTTGGTGCACAGTCAGTGTATAAGACTTTGTACACCATCGGGTAATTTCAATGGTAAACATGGTAACTTTATCAAGTAATTAATACTACCTTTTTCCTAATATAATTATAATTTACAGAAGAGAAAAAAAAATATTAAAGGTAAGTTGAGTCCTATTTGTCCTCTAACTAAAATTAATTCCTAGTTGTACTGGTAACAGATTTATTTCGTCCTAATTCTTCTAACATTTTTCTTGATTTTTATCAACTTAATGTCAAAGCCAGAAGTTCTTTAACGCCTCAAACATCAATTTGTATGAAGTTATTCTTCAAGCCTCAAACAATATATTTGAAAAAAAAGCCTCAAACAAATGTTTAAACTACTCCATCCACCGACCTTGGTCCAGCATATTACTTTTGAATAGGTAAATTACATAACTTTAGTTCTGATTCAACTTTTAGAACATATCAGATAAATTTGAGTTAATGCCCTAAAAAGGTAATTCATGTTTTGACAAGTGCCTCCTAATATCATTATTGTTTTTGTTAGGACTAGAATATCACTCAACTATCACCATTTTTCTAAAAAAATACTGATCATTACAAAACCTCTTTCTCTCCTAATTGGCATGCCATGTCACATTAAAAATTTATTTTTTAATAATAAACTTATGAAATACTTTCAATGACCTCCCTCCAAGTTTGTCTTTATAACACTAGTCTCCCTTATTTTGATTCTTTTGTAACCAAACTAATTTTAAATACTAAAAATTATTTATGTTCCTGATATACCCTTTTGTCACCTTATTTATAATGTTAAACTTTTGATAATAATAGCTTCTCATTGATCGTAAGATTTTTCCTAATTTATAACTATAATTTTACAGGTAAAGTGCTGGGTTTTTTTTTTTTTTTGTGCTTGAAAATTATAATCTCAAACGCTAAAACATGAAATTCAACAACTGTGATATGAAAATTGATTCAAAAGGCTTGGGCTTCATATTGCTTCATTGATTATTTTTAAAGTCTCACGCTGTATATACAGTTTCCAACCCTTTTTCATAGATGTAATTATGCTCCTTCTACCCAAATAATTAGTTGAAAACTTATTGCAGTTATACAACTATAAGAATTTAAAGAATGAATTATTCATCTCACCCTCTAAATGGTAAAAGTGAGATCTGCTTATTTTAGCCTAAATATTGTTATTAATAACATGATTATAGGAACAAAGAAAAATATAACTGTAGCACTAGAATTTAGGATTTCTTATTTAGATATAAATTAGTTTTAAAATTGTAGCCTAACTATTAATATAATACCGAACAATTTTAGGCGAGAGACTATCATGAAGTATTGTTCCCATAATTAAGTTATAAAAGGGTAAATTTGGAATATATAATTTTTTATTATTATTTAAACAAGTTTTTGTTACAAAAATTGAAATAAGGGAGGTTAGTGTAAATATCTCAAACCACAAGGGAACTAAGTGTTATCAAGACAAACTTGGAGGGAGGTCTTTGAAATTATTTCATAAATTTATTATTAAAAAAATATATTAATGTTATGACATGTCAACTAGGAAAGAAGAAGAGTTTTGTAATATTTAGTACTTTTTTAGGAAAATGGTGATAGTTGAGTGATATTCTAGTCCTAAAAGAAACAATAGTAATATTAGGAGACAATTGTCAAAACATGAATGACCTTTTAGAAATTAACTCGATAAATTTTCTATGTAATTTGTAAAGAAATCTGAAGCTTAAGATTTTGTATACTTGCAAGCTTTTATCAATGGTCCTCAAATCACCCATCCATTTTCTCTCTTTTGCTTCTTCTCCCCCAATCCCAGATTTGAAGGAAGGCCATAGGAGGTTTGTATACCTACAAGCTTTTATCAATTGTGCAGAAAGCTAAAATAACAGAGCAATTTGACATTCAGCAAAAGAGAGAAAATGGATAGGTGATTTGAGACTCCACAATAGACGGATGTTTTGAAGAGGATAGAGAGAATTGATCAATAAAAGTTTAGCGTAAAGTTTTAGAAAAAGAAAATTAATTAGAAAAAAATTGGTGATCTGCTATTGCTAGTTGATGTCACCTGATAGTGTAAAAAAAAGGTCACTGACAGTGCGCTACACTTAAACTCAATTTCGTTTGTGCATGCTGAGATTTTCTTTGTGAGCATGCCAGTTTATTTTTTCTTTCTCTTATTTTCAGTCCACTACTTTTATATTTTACTCGTCATAGAGATGAGCTTACCAGCTAGGTTAGTAATTCTTCAAGAAAAAAAAATATTCATACCGAATGCTTATACCAAAATAATGATTGCATTATATGTGTTTGCACATATACAATTATCTCTTAATCATGATTAATTAACGTATAAATTCACTTCATTAAATTATTTAACTATGATAAGTTACATCGATCTGGTGTACACACCTGATTTAGGTAAATATTACCGTAAAAGCGGAGGATAAGATAATGGAAAGGAATTAGGAGAATTCAGGATTTGATTTTAATTGGTTTGAGTTCGAACTTTTCAGGATTTGATTTAATTGGTTTGAGTTCGAACTTTTATTACAACTTACTTGATTCGGACAAACCCGATAATTATGTAAATTGGCAAAATGAAATTATCCTCATTTAATTATTTGTTTCTTTTTCTTCTTTGCTCAATCTTCATTAAGTTCTTGCCTCAAAACAATAAACGTAAATATAGATAATGTCGAAGCACAAATCAGCTTGAAGCTTGTTTTTAGGCTAAATACCATTTTGAATATATTTTTGAAAGAGAATTTTGAGTTAATTCCCTAAAAGGTCACTCATGTTTTGACAATTGTCTCCTAACATCACTTTTGTTTATTTTAGGACTAGAATATCACTCAACTATCATCATTTTTTCTCAAAAAATACTAAACATTACAAAACCTCTTTCTCTCCTAATTAGCATGCCATGTCACATTAAAATTTTATTTTTTAATAATAAAATTATGAAATACTTTCAAAGACCTCCTTCCAAGTTTGTCTTTATAACACTTAGTTCCCTTTACACTAGCCTCCCTTATTTTGATTCTTTTGTAACCAAACTAATTTTAAAACTAAAAAGTATTTATATTTCTAATATATCCTTTTGTAACCTTATTTATAATGTTTAAACTTTTGATAATAATAGCTTCTCATTGATCGTAAGATTTTTCCTAATTTATAACTATCTAATTTTATAGGTAAAATGCTGATTTCTTTTTGCTGTACTTGAAAATTTTAATCTTAAACGCTAAAACATGAAATTCAACAACTGTGATACGAAAATTGATTCAAAAAGCTTGGGCTTCATATTACTTCACTGATTATTTTTAAAGTCTCATGTTGTATATACAGTTTCCAACCCTTTTTCGTAGATGTAATTATGCTCCTTCTACCAAAAAAATTAGTTTAAAACTTATTGCAGTTATACAATTATAAGAATTTAAAAAATGAATTATATTCATCTCACCCTCTAAATAGTAAAAGCGAGATGTGCTCATTTTAGCCTAAATATTGTTATTAATAACATGATTATAAGAACAAAGAGAAACATTACCGTAACACTAGAATTTAGGATTTCTTATTTAGATATAAGATAGTTTTAAATTTTTAGCCTAACTATTAATATAATAATCCTAACAATTTTAGGGAAGAGAATTGTTATGAAATATTGTTCCCATAATTAAGTTATAAAAGGGTAAATTTGGAATATATAGATTTTTTATTATTTAAACAAGTTTGGTTACAAAAATCGAAATAAGGGAGGTTAGTGTAAATATCTCAAACCACAAGGAAACTAAGTTTTATCAAGACAAACTTGGAGGGGAGTCTTTGAAATTATTCCATAAATTTATTATTCTAAAAAAAAAATGTGACATGGCATACCAACTAGGAGAGAAGAAGGGTTTTGTAATGTTTAGTATTTTTTGAGAAGAATGGTGATAAGTTGAGTGATATTCTAATCCTAAAAGAAACAAAAGTGATATTATGAGGTAATTGTCAAAACATGAATGACCTTTTAGGGAATTAACTCAAGAATTTCGGGTATTTCGAAATAGAACTCCCACTTCCCTCTCAACTCCATTTTCGTCATTCCTTATTCTCCTTATACCGATACTTTTAATTTATATGTTTTGTAAAGAACATTAAGGGCATATCAGTCATTTTAAAAATAAAAATTGCTGATTAATCCAAATTTTCATCAACTATTTTTTCTCAGTTTCAGCACTTCAGCCTAAACATTTAACTACTCATGATATTAGTTTCAATACTTAATGTTTATCAAACTACTTTCAATCAACTAATCCAAACAAGCTCTAAGCAAGGTTTTTCCGAGTTAATTATCTGCATGCTCTTTCTTCTAGCTATCACAAATTTTTTAACACGGTATACTTGGAAGTGTAAAGCGAAAAAGGCGAGGAAGCAATCGAAGAACAATTACATATTAGGCTAAATACCTCTGATGCATTTACATGTCTAGTATAGTTTGAAGGTTGGAAATGGGGAAGAACCCATGTAGCTTATCATCTAAAAGTATCAGCAAACCAGTCCAACAACAAACTCAACATGCTGGCAGAAAAATGAATAGGCAGGCAATGACCTATCTTTACTGAGGAACCTATCTGATACAACAAAATTAGAGTTTTAGTAATCTAGAAACCTAAGTATTTTGGGGCTAGCAGAAACAGAGGTTCCAAAGTACTTGGAGCAAACTTCCTTGCAAAAAGAAAGCACATTGATGTATTTCGGTCGTTGTACGTACAGTTACGTCCTTCCAGCATTCTCTTCATAAACACTTCAGTTATATCCGATTTTCCAAAAGTGGCAGGGTGAGCCCCGCCCCTTGACCAGTCAACCCATGTTATACTTCTGTTTGCCAAGAGATTTGATGCTTGAATAGTCAACATAGTCGGGAAGTAGTGCTCGTCTACATAACATGCTGGCCTGCAAAACTCTGCAAACTTGGGGTAGAATTTTGTGTCTTCGACTACGTAAAGAGCAAGCTTCCTACTCATTTCAAACCATTGTGATCCTTTGCGCCACTGAGAAATGTTAACCTCGGGTAACATATTCTCATTATATCGACCTCTTCCATATGGTCCAGGATCATCAAATGCACCAACAAAGCCATGCTTTGACTGACTTATGTACTTGTAGATGACATTGAAATTGTAGAGAGGGATGCATGACTCAGAAAGCAGAACAAACCACTCATTGGAGATGTCGAGCAATGCATTTGCAAGGAGTCTTCTCTCAGCATCACACATACTCATCCTTCCCCATTCTGTCACCTATTAAGAATGAAGTTACAACACCATTAGCAACTTACACACAACTAAGACAATTGCATTAGAACACCTCCTGAAAGAAGTTTCTACTGAAGATAGAAGATGTAAAACCATCTCAAAGAGATGGCCGTAGAGAACATGAGATAACTGCTATCATATAAAAGCAGTCACGAGAAACTAGCAGCAGAAGTGGATGAAAAGGATACCAAAAAAATCAATGATTTTGCAACAAGCTACATTAACGAAATGCTACTTGGTCGCATTATCATTCATTGAGCATTTAAGGACCATCAGAAAGGATCATGAATATAATAGAAAAGTCCTGTTTTTTTGCAAGTGTAAGTTGCTTCTCTTATCAGTAAACAAGCAGAGTGCTATGCGATCTTTTTTTTTTTTTTTTTTTTTTTCAATTAACCAAGAAATCCCCGAGGGCCAATGACGCACGGTTCAAAACTCAATGGATAACGGGCACCTATCCTGCTCCACTCATTTACCAGACTTTTGTTAGAAGCAGGTTCAAACCCGTGAAACCAAATTGAAGCTGAGGTCTTACCACTAGACCAAAGCATTGGGGGCATTATGATGTTCTTGTTACAGCATAACTTACATTGTTTTGTTTGACTGATTGGAATTACAAATGCTAATAACATTTGACATTATACAAAACATGCATGCACAAGAGCTAAAAGCCAAACTTAATCCTCTACCACTTGCGTAACTGTGCAATATGATGTTAGCTTTTTTGGATATTTTTTAAATTTCACTTTAAAAAGGTCCACTGTCATTATTCTGCTCACTTAACTACTACCTATGGGAAAGAGAAGATCAGCTCAGATCACTGGAGCGGAATGCTCGAAACAGAACATATAAACTAAAACCGAGAAGTATTAACACAATTATACTAATATGTCGCAAAAGATGCAAGTCAAACAATTCGGTGGCATATCTTGGATGAGATGACTGACAAATGTTAGAAATATATGCTCCTGGGGAAACTAAGATTTTTCAGGCAACATGATCCTTGACATTAGTTTTCACCTTCAAAATCTTCCCCTTGGCAGTGCTATTCAAAAAAACTTTAGAAGCTAACAGTGTGAGATAAGAGGTTTGCCTAACAGCCTAAGCTTTACTTATCAACAGCAAATACTTAAAAACTCGAGCACACCGTCCTAAACTTAAATCAAGATTCTTCAACAAGATCTTAAGCATTAACTTAACAGGGAAAACCCTCTGGTTCAAATATCTAGAAGCAAATATTTCTAGCTCAACTACCAAGAGGAATACCCGAATAGACAATTATACTGCAGGTCCGCCCAAGTGATCCTGAGATATTATTCACAGGGAATAACTGGAGGATGACTTAAACACGCCACATCACTACATTACTTGTAAATTTGGTTGCCCGTAGATTCAGATGTACGGTGAGACACAAGAACACCAATGAAGGTGCCCTTGATTCAGAACATCCACACTGTTTCTGAGAATACTCTACAGCCATTTGGCAAGGACATGGAAACCCATCAGAATCTATGACCAGCAAAAAGAGACTCTACATGACTTGTTGAAAGTAATTGTCCAGCAAGACCCACTGTACAGACCTTGCTAGTTCATGTTAGTCTATTAGAAGACAATCGTAAATGATATCCTACTGACTTATTTTATTTGGATAAGTAAATGATATGGAAGATGGAAACAGGTCTGGAAGACCATTCCTCTTCGTATCATTTGGACTATTTGCTTGGAAAGGAATAAGAGAATGCTTTGAAGATCAAAAGCAGAATATTTCTTTTGTAATGAACAGATGCCTACATGATTTATACTTTTGGTGCAGGAGTAGGATAATAGAGAATATTTCTCAGTATTTTGACTTTCTTGACTTTTTGGGAGTATGATTGGAACTAGCAATGTTGTAATCCTTTCTTTTTGAAGTGCCTTCTTGATACTCTATTATAGAAATTTATCTTACCGTATCAAATAAAATAAAAAATTGGATAAGTAAATGATATCCTGCTGAATTGAGAAGGTTAACTTGTTCTATAGGTTTTTATTTATAAACAAAGGCCTGCAGTAACAAGTTCAAACTACAGGACTTAAGAGCATGGAAGTTTTGATATGAAACAAGCACTTCTATATTATTTGTTATACCGCTCAATCCCACCCTAATGGCACACATTTAAGATCAAGCCGTCATCGTTTTATCCGGTGATCAACTTCAAAAATTAGATCTGCTCATGGAACTGGATAACTGAAACTTGTAAGAGAATTTGCATAAACATGTTCAAAGCTCTTCTTGAAGAAGCTAGCAACAATGCTGCCCAAAAACCAATCTTCAGATGGTTTGCAAAGAGGAAAACACAAGGACGTGTCTTTAACATTACAATGCAATATTAGCTGATTGATCAGGCTTTCCAACTTAGATATACAAATATACACCATCAATAATGTCTGCGGTGTCCAGCATGATATACTGGCAAACTACCACATTTTGCATAAGTTGTAGATATGCTTGCCCCAACTTCAAATCAAAAGATGCATCTCTTACTACAAATAGCTTATCCTCTCTCCCTCTCCGATGTAAAAAAAGAAATTTGAAAAAAAGTACAAATTGCCTAGGTCACACCAAGGGCGAAAACTGGGAAAGGATCACCGTTGTCTCCAGTGCTACGAGAAGTTTAGGTCACACCAAGGGAGCAAAAGGAAAAAAAAAGTAAAGAAAATCCTGATATATCCCACATTGGTAATGGCAAAACGAAGGTAGGACTGATCATAAAAAGTAGAAATCCTTTCATGGCATCAGCCCAAAAAGACATTAATTAGGAATGATCTTATGGTCATGGAGAGTACATGAATTCCCTTCAACACAAAAAAGGAAACCTGGATGAATGAAGTTCCTGTCATTAGGGATGCATGAGTTGGCCTTACAAGAGAAAATGCAATCTAGTACTTGTTGAACCATATCTCTTTTTCAGGAACAAGTTACATGGAAGGACAGACATAATAAAAGATCTGGCCCACGGTTTAGATGGTATTATGAACTGCAGAGACAAAATAGGAGACTACCACCTTACATCATAAAAGACACAAAAACAAACATAAAACAAGAAAAACATTAAGGGGTTGTTTGGTGGCTAGTTAGAGTTATGCAGGTATTAGTTATTCCACCTTCTACCCAGCATAAAATAATACATAGATTCTCTCATAACATACACATGAATTAGATATGCGAGATTGTAAGCTGGTAACTAGACACTGCACTTGGTTTACTAAATTTTATACATAGCAACTAAAATGCCACCAAACATGATACTACTAGTTATGCTGGTTTTTACATGAATAATTCACTTTCTAACCAGCAACCAAACGACCACGAAGGTATAGATTGATACAGAAGACATGTATAAACGAGGGCAAATCTGCAGGGACATACCTGACTGGGAATTTGCCTCTTGTAGAACACTGATGAGGCCGGGAAATTAGCCTTAAATGATGGCAATGAATGAATATAAATAGAATATAACCCTTTATGCCCCTTAAAAAACCTCTCCCAAATAGGTGCCAATGGCAATGGCCCTTTAGTCAAGAACATGAATGCAATCTTGGGAACCCTCTTGAATGGATACTTCTTTATTCGCGGTACCATAGAAGCCCTCCATAACAACTCTTTATCAGACATTTTATGTAGCAAATTGGATGGTGGATTAATCCAACGCTCTAAGTTTTTATTAGATTCTTCCTCAATACATGGCACTAAACTAGGCTTTACTGAAGGAACTATGCTATGAAATCCAAAGTACTTGATCATATAAATACTAGCCACAGAAAAAGTAAAACACAAAAACAGAAACAACATCAGTAACTGTAACAGCCTCTGTGGCAAAGCCCTAGTTTTATTCTCCTCCATTTGAACAACTCTTGATTGCATCTAATTATATGTCAAAATCCAATCTTTATCAACAATCTAACATCAAACTTTCCCTTCTAAGTATGTTTCTGTTACTAAACCCCATAAAAGTAAAGATTATCAAAATGATATCTTTTCCAAACCCCAGAAACTAAAACAGGATTTACAGAAAAATAGGAACCAAGATTCAAACTTTACAAATCAAAGATTTGAGCTTTTTGACAAATATGGGGTTTGCTGAAAAGAGAAGAACAGTCGAGTAAATCTTGAAACACAAGTTTGTTAGAAAAAAGGCTAGGAGTTACAGTATTGTGGGCTACAAAAGAAAGTAACAGTCTATAATTGAATGAAGGATAAGATTAATTTGGAAAGCTTATGCTGAAGAGATTAGTATTGAAGGCAGGACCAATCAGCTTTTGACAATTAGTGAAGGAAAAATTATTGATTAGTCAAATCTTTGACTGTTAATTTTGAGGGACAAGAGAGTATAAAAAAAGAAAAGAAAAAGCTGAATGGGCAAACCAAAAGAGAGAAAAGTGGGGTAAAAAGAAAAGGGAAGAAAGAAAGGAAATGAGCATAAAAATTGGCAAAATAGTGAAAATTGCAAAGGTGGTAGCAAGTAACTAGTAAGGGGAGATTGAGGGAGATCTAAAGAATAAGGAATCTGGTTGAACGTGTTTGGGAATGTTGGCACATCACATGCGCTGAGAGAGAGAGATCCTCCTCAAGTTGGTTGGTAGGTGGGTGTTGCGTGGGCGGTGAGGTTGAGTGGGGTCTAGTGGGGTTGGGTTTTCCTCATGTTTTAGGGGTGTTTGGTATAACGAAAAAAAATTACTCAAAAAAGACAACAAATTATATTAGTTTTATTATAGCTAAATTGGTGTGAAACTATATTAATGATCATATATACATATTGATATGATTTTCGTTATATATGTATTGTTTAATTGTTCACGAGTCATACCAGCTTGGTATGATTTGGTATTACGTATCTTTGTTCTATTTATTTTGTTAAATTATTCACAAGTCATGCCGGATTAATATAGCTTTCTGTTATCTTTATTCTACACTTCTTGTTAAGTTATTCATAAATCATGTCAAATTGGTATAATCAGTCGCAACCCGCTAGATTGATATGACTTTGTGCTATATTCATTTCACATATCTTGTTTGATTGTTCACAAATTTCGTTGGGATGACATGTCTTTGTGCTATATTCATCGTACGTATCTTGTTCAATCGTTCACAAATTTCATCGATTGACATGACTTTATGCTTGTTCAATTATTGATAATAAAAAAAAAAAAAAAAAAAGAGCATAATGGAAGAAATCATGACGATCTGGCATGACTTTATGTTATATTCATTTTATCTATCTTGTTAAATTGTTTACAAATCATGACTAATTGTCATGGCTTTGTGCTATATTAATTCTACTCATCTTGTTAAATTGTTCTCGAAATTCCCGTCGAGTTGGCATGGTTTTGTGTTTATTCATTTTACTTTCTTGGTAGATTGTTCACAAATCCCTTTGTATTGGTGTGACTTTGTCAACTTTTCACCAAATTTTGTGATTGATATGATTTTGTGTTATCTGCATTCTACAGATTTTGTTAAATTACTAACAAATTCCGCTGGGTTAAAATGATTTGTTTGTGTTGTTCGACAAGGCGTTTTTTGAATTTGCAATTCAAATTTTGATCAAACCACCCTAAATTTGCTCCAAAATGATCTCTAATTTGAAATAAAATCTCGAGACACCAATACAAACAACACCAAATCAAGAAGACATTTCTTCGACACTTTCAAATGACTAATATGGAGTTTTGAGATTCTTCAAGTAAATCTTTAAATGAGTGTTTTAACTACAAACACTTTTAAGTCATTTTCACTTGCAACCAGGAATGACTTAAAAGTGAAGAGTTATGATGTTCTTGATCTTGCAACGACGAATTACTAAATGCTTTTGGATAGTTTTGCAATTATGAATAGAAGAAGAAGAAGAAAAAAAAGAAAAGGAAAAAGAAGAGGAGGAGGAGTTGGATAAGAAATATCCAAATGAAAGTGTAAAAACATAATCTATATTATATTAAAAGTACAAAGGGTCTTAAAAATGTTGATTGAACTTTTTGTCATTCATTAAAATACTCTATAATAGATAAAATTGTCAAGAGAAACCATAAGCTAGGGAGGACAACACCCTTGATCTTCAAACCCTAATTATCTAGGTAAATTTTTACTTTTTCGTATTTATTTATATTCGTAAGTTTTGTTTGATACATTCCTTCTTTCTCTTTGATCATAGGCAGTGTCATACAAAAAATTGAGCTCAAAATTTTGGGAAAAAAATTAGTATATATAAAAGCACGAAACCTCGTAGTGAAATATCATTTGCCTTTTATACCTTTTAAAAATAAATTTTATATTGGACATAATTATCATTTAATTTTTTTAATAATATAAAATTATAATTAATTAAAACTTTGATCATTAACATCTTTCGGTCTTTCCTTATTTGAAATGTATAAAAACTCCAAATATTTAGGAATTTAAATTCAGTAAGTTTTGGCTTATATAAATTCCTTTATTTTAGGATGTATTATTTCAACATTAAATAATAATTAATTAATAAAAAAGATAAATTTTAGTACTTACAAAATATCACTTTTTTCCAAGTTTTTGCATCAATAAGTACCTGTGTTACTATTATATTTGGAATGTTTGTTTCTTTGTACTTTTATGAAAACTATTTTTGTTAAATTACGTTTTGAAAAAAGGTCAAAATTTTGTTCAACAAAAAGTTTTAAAAAGTTAGAACTTGATTAGTATTAGAAGTGCGTGCAAAATTCATAAAAAGTTCAATGAAATATAGACTCCAAATAAAATGGTAACACAACACCCATGTTGCTACAGAAACTTGGAAAGAACCAATGATTCTTAAGTCTTAGGATTTACTTTTTAATTTGTGCTTATATTTTAAAAAGGGCTTTTTGTTAGAAATGTCTTTTGAAAAATATTTTTGAATAGTAGCGATTTGTGTTTGGCTAATCAATTTGAAAAAAAAAATCTTTTACCAATATTAGATGTGAAATTTGTGTTTGGTCAGGTACTAAATTGCTTTTGAGAAAAAACTATTTTTAACTTCTAAAAAACAAGTTCTGCTATTACCCAATAGCGCTTATTTCTCCCCTATAAAAAGCATGAACAAACACTTCAACTCTCTAAATAAGTATTTTGATAAATTCTTAAAATACACTTCTGCTACCCAAACGCTGGGCCAATAGGCTATTACTCTTGTAAAAGTTGAAGGACTACTCTTTTCATTCTCAAATTTCTAAGAAATCAAAAGTGCCAAAATTCTATAATTCATGTTATCGTTTTGAATTTAGAATTAAATCAATGAATAATAATAATTTTTCAAAAAAATTGTTTAGGTTTACAACGATATTCAAGTTTGCATTTTCAAGTCGTTTTCTCAGAGAATGACCTTTATAATATTCAAGTTAACAATATGAATATAAGTTAATACGTTATGCTACTCTCTCTAAGCTTCTAAAGCAAACATGAATTCTTCCTTTATTGAGTCAGCTAAGTTGGATTAAGATACATAATTTTAGGACCTTACCACTTTTTTCTTTTAATTTTTATTTTAATACTAAAACTATTATTTTATAATAAATTGCATTTGGATAAAAGTGTTGAAAAACTAATAATAAGAAGTTGAAATGTTTGGTAATAAAATTTTGATAAATACATTTTCCTGTTAAAATGATTTAAATGCCCTTGTTGTTATTTACACTATAAGGACATGATTTTTGCTAAACTCGAAATTCCAAACTAATTCAAATATAAAATTATTGTCTCATTTATTTTTGATACAAAATTGATTAGAAAAGATTACTTTCGATAAAAAGTAGTTATTTTATGATAAACTAAAATATAATCGACATTATTTCTTACAAACACAACACAAACGAATTTAAAACGTAAAGAAGATGAATGGTCAAAGAGAAAGCTTAACAATTATTAAGTCAATAGCACATAGAGACTAAAATATAGACCAAAATTTATTGTTTTGGTTAAACAAAAGATCAATTTAACTAAATATCATTAATAAAGAGATACTCCCTCCGTCTCAAAAAGATTGTCCTCTTTTGACTTAGACGCAAAGTTTAAGAAATAAAAGAAGACTTTTGAAATGTGTGGTTCAAAACAAGCCTTAGATATTTGTGTAGCTGTAAATCATCTCATAAAGTTAAATTGTTTCTAAATGTAGAAATGTAACAATCTTTTTGGGACAAACTAAAATGGAAAGGAGGATAATCTTTTTGGGACAGAGGGAGTATCAAGTAAGATACTACATAGCGTAGTGACATCTCATATAATAAAATATGAGCTCTTTTAAATACAGCTCAACTAATTTAACAAAATTCATCATTCTTGCATTCTGAGGATACCAAATTTAGCTACTGTGTCAATGCAATAACATTTTCTCATCATTTAAATAAATATTGTATTTATTCTTTTTACAAATTATTTTATTGATCAACATGATACTCACGTGCAACGCACGTACACTAAACTAGTCTATATAAAATAAAAGAAACCTATTTATATAATAGGGCAAAGGTGCAAATATACTCCTCAACTTTACGATTTAGAGCAGATATACCCTTCGTTAAAAAAGTGGTGCATATATATCCCTGCTGTTACAAAATAGTGCAAATATAACCCTGTCGTTACACAAGTGGTGCGAATATACCCTTTTTGCTAACAATTTTTTTTAACAAATCATTTAGCTTATTTTTAATTAAAAAATGCCACATGGCTTTGAAAAATAAGTCTACTAATTTTTTATTTTTTTTAGTGGACTTGTTTTTCTAAAGCGAAGTGGTAATTTTTTTTCTGGTGGGACGGGTTTGATTCCTTTAAAATAATTGGTAAATTTGCTTCTTTTAAAACCACAAAGATATTTTTTAAATGAATCAGACCCAGCTCACCAGAAAAAAAAAATTACCATGTGGCTTGAAAAAAATAAGTTTACTAAAAAAAAAGGGTGAACTTATTTTTTTAAAGTCGCATGACATTTTTGAACTAAAAATAAGCTAAAGGATTCTTTTAAAAAAAATCATTAGCGAAAATGGTCTATTTGCACCATTTGTGTAACGGCTGTGGTATATATGCACCACTTTTTTAATGAGAGATATCTTTGTTTTAAATCACAAAGTTGAAAGGTATGTTTGCACCTTTTCCTTTTATAATATATGCAAAAATCGGGTCTGAACCGGGACATAAGATGAATATCAGTCCCTTAGGGGGATAACCTGAGAAATGTCTTCAAATGGGGATCCTTTTTGACCACTTTTTATTGTTACTAGATGGCGTATGCACGGGCCCAACACTTATATAGTGTATCTACGTATATGTAGTTGTGTACAATTATAAAGATTTATGTATTGGGTAGTGATAGTATATATATATATATATTATATTGTTAATAAACATACATAAGTTTGCACTATCTATGCATATATAGATGAACATTAATACATATACACAAAGCTAGTGCTAGCATGGCTCAACACAAAAAATAGTGCCACACTTTTCTTTTCTTTTTATTTGTAGAAATCATTTAACTTGAAACTTTTCCTTTTACCTTTAATGAAATGATTTAAATCCACACAAATATTTATGACTTGTTTTAGACCACAAGTTTCAAAGATTTTTCCTTTCTTTTTTAAACTTCGTGCCTAGTCAAACTATGTCACATAAATTAGGGTAGAGAGCGTACCTTTTAGTAATATAATTATGAAATTTTTATTCTAGAAAGTATTATAATTCAATTAATTGAAAATATCAATAAATATTTTACTTAGTCTGCTTCTTCCATATATGACTTTCCTGGTTTGGTTCTCCAATTGAAAGATTTGAAATACAACTTCTCCTACCGAATTTCATGTCATCATCTCTTTCTACTCAACAACACTGAAAAACGCTTTCATGTGTTAGCATCTGTTATAATCTTAAATTTTTAAGTATAGACCAACTTCATCATTCTAAGAAAATATGTGTATATGTTTCTTGACCGTTTACATTTCGTTTTCTTGATGTTATTCCTCATTATTTGTGTGAGACCTATGTGTCTAAAATTAGTGCATTTTTATCCTTACCCAAAGATATAAGTTTTAAATCCTTTGGCTTTATGACTTCTTTAGCGGTTTTTGTGTTCAATTTAAATCGTTATTTCTTTTTTCCTTAATTTCTCTTCTTTAAATTTTCTCTAAGCGTACCTTTACCATTTTCTAAACTTATTATCATTAATACATCTTCTCCTACCG
Source organism: Lycium barbarum (assembly GCF_019175385.1). Taxonomy (NCBI): domain Eukaryota; kingdom Viridiplantae; phylum Streptophyta; class Magnoliopsida; order Solanales; family Solanaceae; genus Lycium; species Lycium barbarum. Next base: position 35,526,029 of record NC_083340.1, on the reverse strand, counting down.
AGTTTCATGCCATCATCTCTTTCTACTCAACAACACTGAAAAACGTTTTCATGTATTAGCATCTGTTGTAGTCTTAAATTTTTAAGTATAGACCAACTTCATCATTTTAAGAAAATATGTGTATACGTTTCTTGACCGTTTATATTTCGTCTTCTTGATGTTATTCCTCATTATTTGTGTGAGACATATGTGTCTAAAATTAGTGCATTTTTTTCCTCACCCAAAGGTATAAGTTTTTAAATCTTTTGGTTTTATGACTTCTTTAGCGTTTTTTGTATTCAATTTAAATCGTTATTTCTTTTTTCCTTAATTTCTCTTCCTTAAATTTTCTCTAAGCGTACATTTACCATTTTCTGAACTTATTATTATTATTATTATTATTATTATTATTATTATTTTTTGCAATTGTCCCCTACTTCTTCACGTGGACCTCACCTTAATATTTTATTTTTCCAATTGTCTCCTAATTCTTCATGTGGATCCCACCTTAATTTTTTTTTTAAAATTATTTTAATTAACTATATTAGAAGAGTAGGTGGTTGAAGATCAAACCCACTCTTCTAATTCTAAAAATATATAGTTAAATATTTCAAAAATATACAATCCAACATAAAATATTACATCCACGTAGTTATATTTTTAATTTACATCTGTATAGCCAACTTTTTTTACAATAGTGTTTATACACACGATATACAACATTATACACTTACTATAAATAATGTGTCAATCTTATATAAAAGTGTATAATAATGTATAAAAGGGTCATTTTGGGTAATACTAAAAATATGAGTCATTTCGGTAAATATTTTTTCATCCACAGCACACATGTGGATCCCCACCTTAATTTTTTTTTCTTACATGAGTAGGAGGTGGACCCACCATTTTTTTTTACATGAGTAGGAGGTGGATGACGATACCACCTCCAAACTCATGCTTTTAATACACACTATATACAACATTATACACTTACTGTAAATAATGTGTCGATCTTATATAAAAGTGTATAATAATGTATCAAAAGGGTCGTTTTGGGTAATACTAAAAATATGAGTCATTTTGGGTAACACTGAAAATATGAGTCATTTACCATTTTTTCACCCACAGTGCACATGTGGATCCCCACCTTAATTTTTTTTTTTTTACATGAGTAGGAGGTGGACGACGATACCACCTCCAAATATAGTTAAAATTACTGTAAATAATGTGTCGATCTTATATAAAAGTGTATAATAATGTATAAAAGGTTCATTTTGGGTAATACTAAAAATATGAGTCATTTCGAGTAAATATTTTTTCATCCACAACACACATGTGGATCCCCACCTTTTTTTTTTACATGAGTAGGAGGTGGACGACGATACCACCTCCAAACTCATGTTTTTAATAGACACGATATACAACATTATATACTTACTGTAAATAATGTGTCGATCTTATATAAAAGTGTATAATAATGTATAAAAGGGTCATTTTGGGTAATACTAAAAATATGAGTCATTTCGGGTAAATATTTTTTCACCCACAACACACATGTGGATCCCCACCTTATTTTTTTTTTTTTTACATGAGTAGGAGGTGGACGACGATACCACCTCCAAACTCATACTTTTAATACATACGATATACAACATTATACACTTACTGTAAATAATGTGTCGATCTTATATAAAAGTGTATAATAATGTATAAAAGGATCATTTTGGGTAATATTAAAAATATGAGTTATTTCGGGTAAATATTTTTTCACCCACAGCACACATGTGGATCCCCACCTTAATTTTTTTTTTTTACATGAGTAGGAGGTGGACGACGATACCACCTCCAAATATAGTTAAAATTACTGTAAATAATGTTTCGATCTTATATAAAAGTGTATAATAATGTATAAAAGGGTCATTTCGGGTAATACTAAAAATATGAGTCATTTCGGGTAAATATTTTTTCATCCACAGCACACATGTGGATCCCCACCTTAATTTTTTTTTTTACATGAGTAGGAGGTGGACGGAGATACCACCTCCAAACTCATGCTTTTAATACACACAATATACAACATTATACACTTACTGTAAATAATGTGTCGATCTTATATAAAAGTGTATAATAATGTATAAAAGGGTCATTTTGGGTAATACTAAAAATATGAGTCATTTCGGGTAAATATTTTTTCACCCACAGCACACATGTGGATCCCCACCTTAATTTTTTTTTTTTACATGAGTAGGAGGTGGACGACGATACCACCTCCAAACTCATGCTTTTAATACATACGATATACAACATTATACACTGACTGTAAATAATGTGTCGATCTTATATAAAAGTGTATAATAATGTATAAAAGGATCATTTTGGGTAATACTCAAAATATGAGTCATTTCGGGTAAATATTTTTTCACCCACAGCACACATGTGGATCCCCACCTTAATTTTTTTTTTTTTTACATGAGTAGGAGGTGGACGACGATACCACCGCCAAACTCATGCTTCTAATATGGTTAAAAAATCTTGTAACTGTATACTAGTAACTAGTTGTAACACTTATTCAAGTAATGATGTCGTCTGAATTTTCAATGTAACTTGGCAACACATAAATAAATCATGAATGTGTACAAATGACATACGTCACACACTCATATGATATTTTCCAGCTCAGATATTCACTTCGTTTGGTTCACTTTACTAATTTGGTTGTTCATTTCCATTTCCAGATTTGTTTTGTTTTGTTTTGTTTGGACAAGTTGGATATTTTAATAAGTTAATAAAATAAGTCGCTGGACCCACCAGTGACCTTATCCTGCAAAAAAAAAAAAAAGAAAAAAAGAAGAAGAAGATATTTTCCGTGCAATTTATGTTTGGCTTGCATCAAATGAGGTAAACTAATTTCATCAGTATTGTCCTTTAAAATAGAGAATCCTTTTCGGCACTCTTTATCAGTAAATCTTTGCATTTTTATACAAGTTATACTTATTTAATTAAGGATTTCATCTGAGTTGTTAATCTAATTTGACAATACAAAGAAAAATTATGTTTTATAATCTGGTAGACGTACTTTCTCAAAATAAATTTATCAACTTTGGGCAATTTGCACTATTGCCCTTACTCGGGGGTGGGCTTTAATTTTTGCCCCTCAAATTGCTGGTCTTTAATTTTTGCTTTTCGCCTAATATCCCGTGATCTGGATTCGAACCCCGTCTCAGTTAAAAAAAATCGCAAAGCAAAGTTTCGTAACAAAATTAGGCCTATTCGGACAAAAGTTAGGCATTAAGGCAGAGGTTTCGCGAAGCCTTATCTTACGATTTTTTTTTTTTTTTTTTTTTACTGAGTGTGGGTTTGAACCCAGAACCTCAAGATATTTTCGGCCACTTTTTTAAGCGAATATCAAAATTAAAGACCAACAATTTGAGGGACAAAAATTAAAGACCAGCGCCTTTGAAGAGCAATCCGTGCAAAAAAAAAAAATGAAAATAAAATCTAGCGACTCACATCCTCTGCATTCAAATATCAATAAAGGTGTATAATTGTTGGGAACAAACAAGCAATAACCAAATTGCACGACGAGGTAACAACGGAAGAAATACCCAAGTCGAAACTTCCCACACTATTTGAACCAAGAGAAGACAATAAACACTAGCACAAATGGAAATCCAGGAAGCAGCTATACCAACAATAAAATAGCAAAGCAAGCAAAAATAAATCGAATGGAAGAGACACCAAATTTACGTGGTAAAACCCCTTCAAGGTGAAGAGGAAACATCCACAGGACCTCCGGCCCACAAAAGCTCCACTATAAACAACAAGAGTTACAACAATGTTCTCCAAATGGCTAAAACAACAAAGCCAAGCATGGAGCAATAACACATAAAAGATAGCACCAAAACTAGCGAAGAAAGGAGAGAAATCACCCCCAAAAACGAGCTACTGTTAGTACTCGAAAACTGGAGCTACAGACCACAAAATTCGATCTCCATCGTTGAAATCGAAGAACCAGATGTTGAGAACCCGCAGTTCCAATTTCAGCACGATCCAACGTTTAACGAATCGAAAACGCAATTTAAAGCGGACTGCTGTAGCAGAAAATTTCTGGGCGAAAATCTGCTTTGTCTCTCACTTTTTTCTCTCTATATGGCTGCTATGAATTCACTCTTGTGTTGTCAAAATAAGACCTAAATTGATTCTATATATAGAGGAAATTTTGGGCAAAATTGGCCTGGTCCAAATTGAATTGGGTTTTATTAATCCAATTCCACATAGGAAGGGAAAACCCAAAAACCTAATTGGATTGGGTTTTAGTAATCCAATTCCACATAGGAAGGGAAAACCCAAAAACCTAACAATTCTCCCCCTCCCGACTATGTGGAGGAAATCGCCATCCCGACGATCAAGCAACACTCTACAAACTTCCCTCTTGGCAAAGCATTGGTCAACATATCCGAACCATTATCATCGGTGTGAATCTTCTCAAGTTCAAGCAACTTAGAACCTAACACATCTCTAATCCAATGGTATCTCACATCAATATGTTTCGACCTACCATGAAATGTAGAGTTCTTGCCAAGATGAATAGCACTTTGATTGTCCCAATAAAGCACATACCTCTCTTGAGCAAAGCCAAGTTCCTCCATAAATCTCTTCATCCAGAGCAACTTTTTACAAGCTTCAACGACATCAATAAGCTCAGCTTCTGTAGTAGATAGAGCAACACATTTTTGCAACCTAGATTTACAAGACACAACTCCCCCTGCATAAGTAATCAAGTAGCCCGAAGTAGACTTACGAGTATCAACATCACCGGCCATATCTGAATTAGTGTAACCACAAAGAATAGACTTTCCTGTCCCAAAACACAAACTCATACTAGAAGTGCCACAAAGATATCTCATAATCCACTTCACAGCATTCCTATGCTCTCTTCCCGGATTAGAAAGAAAACGACTGACAACACCAACAGCATGAGTAATATCAGGTCTTGTACAAATCATTGCATACATCAGACTGCTAACGGCTGAAGCATAAGGAACTTTCTTCATATCTTCCTTCTCACCATCACTGGAAGGACACTGCTTCGTGCTCAATTTGAAGTGCATAGTTAAATGTATTTTGACAACTTTAGCTTTATCCATGTTGAACCTGCGAAGTACTTTCTGAATGTACTTCTCTTGTGATAACCACAACTTCTTGGCCTTTCAGTCACGAACAATTTGCATGCCAAGAATCTGCCTTGCTAGTCCCAAGTCTTTCATCTTGCTTTTCCATATATGGTAATTACTACCATTTAAACAAACCATCTTGCTCATATTTGCCTCCATCATTCAAATAGACAATTGACACAACCAAATACAACCACAAGCTCTGATACCACTTTGTTGGGAAGAAACAAGCAATAACCAAATTGCACGACGAGGTAACAGCGGAAGAAATACCCAAGTCGAAACTTCCGACACTATTTGAACCAAGAGAAGACAATAAACACTAGCACAAATAGAAATCCAGGCAGCAGCTATACGAACAATAAAATAGCAAAGCAAGCAAAAATATATCGAATGGAAGAGACACTAAATTTACGTGGTAAAACCCCTTCAAGGTGAAGAGGAAACATCCATGGGACCTCCGGCCCACAAAATCTCCACTATAAACAAAAAGATTTACAACAATGTTCTCCAAATGGCTACAACAACAAAGCCAAGCACGGAGCAACAATACGTAAAAGATAGCACCAAAACTAGCGAAGAAAGGAGATAAATCACCCCCAAAAATGAGCTACTATTCGTACTCGAAAAATGGAGCTACAGACCACAAAATTCGATCTCCACCGTTGAAATCGAAGAACCATATGTTGAGAATCCGAAGTTCAAATTTCAGCACGATCCAACGGTTAACGAATCGAAAACACAATTTAAAGCGGACTGCTGTAGCAGAAAATTTCTGGATGAAAATCTGCTTTGTCTCTCACGTTTTTCTCTCTATATGGCTGCTATGAATTCACTCTTGTGTTGTCAAAATAAGACCTAAATTGATCCTATATATAGAGGAAAGTTTGGGAAAAATTGGCCTGGTCCAAATTGAATTGGGTTTTATTAATCCAATTCCACAAAGGAAGGGCAAACCCAAAAACCTAATTGGATTGGGTTTTAGTAATCCAATTCCACATAGGAAGGGAAAACCCAAAAACCTAACAATAATCTCTAGTTCTATTATCACTTAGTTCAGGTGACGACTCCAACCTGTGATCACGGTAACGATATATGCCACACTTTGAACAGATTGACGACTCCAATCAGTGATCATGGTAATGAATGTGTTAGAAGCTAGCTAATGAATAAGCTAGCTAAGTGGGTGTGAATGAGAAATGGAGGGAAAAATAAAATGTAGGGAAAATTGAAATTTGGAGAAGTAACTTTTCTAAGTGCTCTTTCTCCCACATTGGTGGTAGAAAATAACATTTGTGTGCTTATATATAAAAGCACTTCTTCTAGCTCTTAAAGAGTTGAGAAGAGGGACTTCCCTCGCGTCGTCGTCGACGCTCGGCTTTGGATTTGAATTTGGTCAAATGATCTGATTGATTGATAATAATTTTAGACCAAATTTATTTTATTCATTTTCCAATTCTGGAATTTACAAAACCGAGTCAGTGTCTTGTGTGATTCATTGTCATTTTTGAGTTCGCGTGAAGTTAAAGGCATTTGAGGTACTACTACATCTTTGACAGATTTATCCGTTTTATCTTGGGAGGATGTAATCCTTAACCTCAGGTACTGGAATAACAACCCCTGTCATTGGCTCTACGAGCAATGCTACTAGTTCTAGTCGTTCTGCTCCGGCACCGCAACCGGTGGAGAAACCCGAAAAATTTGCTGGAATTAATTTTAAAGGATGGAAAAAGAGAATGTTTTTCTATTTGACCACCCTGAGTTTGCAAAGGTTCATAAGGGAAGATGCTCCAGTTGCTGAAGAAGGAGTACCGGACAATGAGCACTTCATGGTTATCGAGGCTTGGAAGCATTCAGATTTTTTGTGCAAGAACTATATCCTTAGTGGTTTAGAGGATGATTTGTACAATGTCTACAGTACTGCAAAAACTTCAAAGGAGTTATGGGATGCTCTGAGAAGAAGTATAAAACTGAAGACGCGTGTTTGAAAAAGTTTGTAGTTGTAAAATTTTTGGACTATAAAATGATGGACAATAAATCTGTCGGAACTCAAGTCCAAGAGCTTCAAGTCCTTATCCATGATCTCTTTGCTGAAGCAATGATAATTAATGAGGCGTTTCAAGTGGCTGCTATGATTGAAAAATTGCCTCCTTCGTGGAGAGATTTTAAAAACTACCTGAAACACAAACACAAGGACATGACGCTAGAAGATCTTGTGATTCATCTAAAGATCGAGGAAGATAACAAAGCTGCAGAGAGGAAGGTTCATAGTAATTCAACAATATCAGGTGCAAATATTGTTGAGACTACTCAACCAAGGTCCAGCAAAAGGAATAAATCATCCGGGCCGGCGAACAATTCTAAGAAGAAAAAATTCAAATGAGAAAAGTTGAAAGGATACTGCCTCAATTGTGGCAAGACTGGACATAAATCTGTAGATTGTCGTGCCCCCAAGAACCAGAAGAAGAAAAATCAATCAAACATAATTGAAAAGAATGAAGAAGAGGAGGAATTGTGTGAAATGTTCTCCGAATGCAGTTTGGTTGGAAATCTGATGTGCCGTGAAATTAGGGGATATTCGATGCTAATTCCTTAAGCTTTTGTGAATCTTCAAGCACTTTTGGTGTTACTTTTCGTGTATTTATGTCGTTTTGTAGGATAAGATGTCCGGAGAGCATAACGGAGCAAAATGGAGCAAAAATAGAACAAGCAGCACACGCTAACAGCATATGCGAGTAGCATGTTGTGCATGCGAGCAGCACTTGCTGCAGCATGTGTTGACAGAGATATGAAAAATTGAAGATAGTTGGTGCAGCACATGCGAGTAGCATGTTGTGCGTGCGAGCAGCACTTGCTGCAGCATGTGCTGCACCACAGCTGCTTGCATATGCACAACATGCTAGAGTTTGGTGCAACATGCTACTGGCATGTTGCACATGCGACACCAGATACGATTAGCATGTATGACATGCAGGGTATTTTTGTCCAGAAATTGTTCCTGTTTTGGCAAGTCTATAAATAGAATGCTAGGGTTTTTAAAACTCATCTTTGGCCATTTCAACACAAGTTTTGGAGACTAGGGTTCTTACACCCACACTTGGGGATTGAAGATTTGATGACTCTGATGAGAAATTTCTTACTCTTTTATTCATTTCTTCAATTCCTTATTGTGCATTGAATATTTAAGTGTGTAGTATTTATTTTCTTCACTTGAATCTTGTTTATGGAAATATTCTATGATTAAAGTGTTGGATGAAACTCTCGTTTTGCTTACGTATTGAATGATTTTTATTGCTAATGAAGTGAGTTAATGTTGTTTCAGTTAATCTTGTTCTTTAATGTTTCTTAAAGGATTAGCTAACCCTAAGATCCGCCCATTTACTTTGATTTGAGCTCGGGAGAGGAAAATTGAGGTTGGGAAAGATTAATTAACAAAAATTTGAGGCCTTAAACCTCATCTAATAACTTGAGCTAGGAATAGGAAAGCTACTTGAGATTAAATTAGTTGTGCTTGATATCACACTCTAAGGCATGGAAAAGCTTATAGGAAAATTCATTGATTTGGTTGGAAGTCTTTCAATGAGGTCTTAGAAACCATTATCTATTAACATAAGCTCGCTCTTAGCTGTAAAATCGTGAAATATATTGGATCGTTACTTGACCGTAATTTTCTTTGTATCCATACTTGTGGCCATTGATCATTTTACCCGCTTGATGTGCCGTGAATTTCGGCACATTTTATGTCTTTTTCACTAGAAGTGTTGCTTGTTTTTAAGTGTTTTTACATCGTTTCTTATGTTATTTTGGTGTTTTGCAGGGTTGGTTGACTAAGGAATGGAAATGATAAGAAATGCTGAAAACGGACAACTTGGAGCAAAAGGACGGTCCGTAACTCGAGTTACGGTCCGTAACTCGAGTTACGGTCCGTAACGTGATCCGTACCCAGAGAGAAAGATCCAGATACGTGCTGCTATAAAGGACGGTCCGTAACTCATGTTACAGGCCATAACGTGTACCGTAAGCTGAAGAAAATTTCCAGTAAGAAGCCTAAGTAGTGGCACATGTTACGCCCAGAAGGACGGTCTGTAATGCAGGTTACGGGGCGTAACATCATGGCGTAAAGCATTGGCCACTGAACACTAAAGCCATGATCCGCTGGAAGATACGGATCGTAACCTGTGTTATGGTCATTCGCAAAAAGCCGTAACGGTTAACCTATATCAAGCTGACAAAGGATGGAACCGAAGGACGGACCGTAACCTGTATTACAGTCCGTAATGATGCCGCGAAAGGGTGTTTTTGTCCAGAACTTTGGCGGGATTTTTGGCCCTATAAATACTTAAAGTTAGGTTTTTAACATTCATTATGATCTTTTGGAGCATTAACTTTAAGCCTTGGATATTTGTGAAGTGGTTGGAGCATTTAAAGCACCAACTTCACCTTCATTCCATATTGTATTAGCATTGTAAGTATATTATGTTAACTTTTAAGCTTTCTTTGTTAACCAAAATGATGAGTATCTAATTTTAATTCTAAGGTTGTGGATCCCATGATGGGTATTATGTGAATGGGTTTCTACTATTGATATATGCATAATGGTTGTTGATATTTATTCTATCTTTATGCGTTAGCATTGGGTAATGATCGCAAGCATTAGCCTAAGCCATTATACTAACTTTTCTTGGGAAAGAGAGTTAGTATTGGTAAGATTGAATAACAATGACTCGGGGCGTTAGCCCTCATTTAATAGACTAACTTAGGGATAAGAACAAGTCTAATTGGCATTATTGGTCGCTCTTTGAGTTCAACTCTTTTACATTTGGAAAAATCATAAATAGGAAATAAGGCCTAACTGTTGGGAAACAGTAGGAAGTCCTTAAGAGATCAAGTGCATACTCTTAGAACAACCATTAGAAGTATATCGCATTGAAACCTGAAGCATAATATCTAATCAAAGTGGGGCACACAACCTTAGTCTCTCTTTCGCATTAAGTACAATTCAAGTCAAAGTATTCAATCACATTACACAACAAATATATCAAACTATTCGGAATAGGATTAAAGCCTTTAAAGACCAGTATTGCATACAATTAATACCCTTTTCTCTCCATATTCCCTGTGGGATTCGACCCCAACCTTGTTTGGGTTATTATATTTGACAACGTCCGCTTTACGCCATTAATAGGTGTAATTTGAGCGTATCACCGCTTTCTAGTTAGTTTTATCTTTATTAGTTGTTAAACCAAAAATCAAATATTGAAAAAGTGTTTGGCTTAGCGTAGAATGTGATAATTCCTTACTTGTTTAAATTGCCTGTTATATTGTTCCCTGTGGGATCGATCCCGACTCATAGTTGGGTAAATTATATTACATACGACTGTGTACACTTTCTCTTTGAGGAGTGAATTTGGACGTTAACAAAATCCAACAGATTAGTGGATTGATGTCTGTTTCAACAAAGAGATGTTTATCTCATATGCTCTAGCAGGGCCCGAAAAAATGATCTTTATGGGAAATTCGGCAACTGCTAAGGTTGAAGGCGTTGGGAATATTGCTCTCAAAATGATTTCGGGCAAGACATTGACTTTGAAGAATGTTCTTCACGTTCTAGAAATCAAAAAGAACTTAGTTTCTACCGGACTTCTAGTGAAGAACGGTTTTAAGTGTGTTTATGTATTCGACAAAGTTGTTATAAGTAAGAACGATATGTACGTGGGAAAAGGTTACCTCACCGAGGGCCTTTTCAAACTTAATGTAATTGCTATCAATAATAATAAAGTGGAGCTTTCGTCTTACTTGCTTGAGTCAGATTCTTTATGGCATGAATGTTTGGGACATGTTAATTATAAAACTTGGCTGGCCAAGCAAAAGAATGGTATGAAAAGCTTCCCAGCAATTCTATTCATACCTGGAGCGAGCTAGCCAATACATTTCTGAAGAAGTGGTTCCCACCGAGCAAAAAGGCTGAACTTCGAGATAAGATCTTTGAGTTTAAACATCTCCCGGGGGAACAATTATATTCGGCAAGGGAGCGATTCAAGTACTATCTAGCTCAATCTCCAACTCACGGGTTTTCGAATGCTATTCTCACCGAGAAATTCTACTAGGGCTTAGATACAATGAATCAGATTGCTGTCAATACTACCGTGGGAGGATGCTTTATGGACAAGTCATTTATCAACATCACCCGTTTTCTTGATAAACTCACCACCCACAATCAAGCTTGGCATTCAACTGATAGTGAGAGTCTCTCTTATGGTAGTCCATCACTAGCTGCTGTTGCAAAAGAAAACCATGAGAGAGATCATGCTTTTGCTCAATTGCAAACCACGGTGGATCTATTATCAAAGAAGTTGGCAGAAAAGGATGCACAAGGGGTAAATGTTGTTGAGGAGTTACCACCTCATCCACAGGGGATGTATCAAGTCCCTGAGGGGATGTACCAAGATGGGCAATAACATTATGAAGATGCTAATTATGTCAACAACTCGCAAGGGGGTTATTAAAGGCAAAATTATCAAGGTCCGGGCCATCACCCATGGCAAAAGCCTCAACACCAATTGCAAGGGAACAATTATTGCAGAAATGATCAGGAAAATCCAAATCAAGGGAATTACAATAACAACAATTATGGCAACACGTGCTCTAACCCCTACATTCCACCAAGGGGGCAAGCATCAAGTTCCCAACAGTGGAGAGACAATTCAGCTAGCAACTCTGCTAGCAATGCTGCTAATGATTCTGCAGAGCTGAAAAGTATGATGCAGAAAATGCTAATGAATCAGGATAGAACTGAGAGTACAATAAAGGGAATGTCTCAGGTTCAACTATCTCATTCAGCAGCCATTCAGAAGCTTGAATCGCAATTCAGAGACCTTTCCAGAGAAGTGCATACTCCTCAACGTGGACAATACCAAGTGATATAGTTCCAAATCCGAAAGGTAGTGGGGTAAACTCTGTGGAGCATGTAGCTGCTGTCAGCACCCGAAGTGGAAAAATACTTCAAGGTGCTGATAAAAGGGTGATTGATCTAGAGCCAATTGTTGAAGAAGAGGCACAACCTGATGTATCTGATGTTATTGTAGAGGAAGAAATAGAGGAGAAAGTCTCTATTATAGCTGAAGAAGAGCAAAATCTTGATAATCTCAAGGCACAAGGAGAAAAACATGAAAAGGGGAAGGCAAAATTTTCTGGCGCTCAACGCCCTTTGACTCAAATGTTCAAATCTTCACCGCCTTTTTCTCAAAGGCTAGTGAGGAAAACAGAAGATGACAAGTATTTGTGATTTTATGATCAACTCAAGCAATTGACGATGAACATTCCTTTCATGGACGCTGTCCAAGAAATGCCTGGGTTTGCTAAGTATTTGAAGGATCTCTTAACAAAGAAGAAGAATCCATTTGAAACACGACACTGTGGTATCACTCATCGCGTCAGTGCTATTATTTCCAAGACCACAGTGCAAAAAAGGGAAGATCCTGGAGCATTCACCATTCCATGCACCATAGGGCAGCAAGATTTTGCCAAGGCGTTGTGTGATAACGGGGCTAGCATAAATCTTATGCCCCTTGAGATTTTCAAGAGATCAGGATTAGGGATACCAAGGTCCACTACCATGAGGTTGCAGATGGCTGACAAGTCGATAAAAAGGCCAGTTGGGGTAGTTGATGATGTGCTTGTTCAAATTGGGGAATTCCTACTGCCGGTAGATTTCGTGATTCTTGACTGTGCTGTTGATCAAGAAATTGTTATTATTCTAGGGAGACCTTTCCTTGCTACATGGAGGGATCTTATGGATTCAGAGAAGAATGAAATCAAGTTCCGGGTTAATGATGAGGAGGTGAATTTTCACGCCAGCAAGGGTATGAAATTTCCTAGTCTTTATCAAAGTATTTTAGTCATTAATTCTTTTGATGTGATGGATGAAGCGGTAGAATTCAAGATGGAGGAAGAATGCTTGGGTGAATCATTATCGGCCATCTTGGTCAATTTTGATGCAGAAGAAATGGAGGGATATATTGAGACGGTGAATTCACTCACCGGTCTAGGGTCTTACTCTTATGAGCCCAAGAAATTGTCTCTTGATTTAGAGAAGCGAACAACTCCTCCAGCAAAACCGTCAATTATTGAGCCACCGAAGTTGGAGCTCAAGCAACTTCCATCCCATCTTAGATATGAGTTTCTTGGAGAAAATTCCACTCTCTCAGTTATTGTGTCATCACTTCTGAATGAGGGCCAAACTCATAGACTCATCGCAGTTTTGAGGAAACATTTGAGAGCTTTGGGTTTGACTATTGCAGACATCCGTGGGATTCCCTCCGGAATTTGTGAGCACCGAATGCAGTTGGAAGAGGAAAGTTCACCAAGTGTTGAGCATCAGAGAAGATTGAATTCACCGATGCAAGATGTGGTAAATAAAGAGATTATTAAGTGGCTAGATGCTGGGGTGGTTTACCCGATTGCCAACAGTCCACGGGTACGTCCAATCCAATGTGTTCCAAAGAAAGGGGGCATCACTGTTGTCCCTAATTCTAAAAATGAGTTGATTCCTACAAGAACTGTCATCGGTTGGAGAGTGTGTATGGACTACAGAAAGCTGAACACTGCATCTTGCAAGGATCATTTCCCGATGCCTTTTATTGATCAAATACTTGATCGCCTAGCTGGAAGGTCTTATTATTGTTTCTTGGATGGGTACTCAGGTTACAACCAAATCAACATTGCATTGGAAGACCAAGAAAAGACTATTTTCACTTGTCCCTATGGGACATTCGCTTTCAGCCGAATGCCATTTGATCTTTGCAATGCCCCAGCTACTTTCCAACGATGCATGATGTCCATATTCTCTGATATGGTTGAAAACTTTCTTGAAGTCTTCATGGATGATTTCTCTGTGGTGGGAGATTCATTCGATGAATGTTTTGACCATCTTGATCGGATGCTACAAAGGTGTGAGGAGACAAACCTCGTTCTCAACTGGGAAAAGTGTCATTTTATGGTAAATGAGGGAATTGTCCTTAGCCATAAGATTTTCGAAAGAGGGATTGAGGTTGATCAAACCAAAATCGATGTGATTTCAAAACTCCCTCCACCCATCTCAGTAAAAGGGGTTCAGAGTTTCTTGGGGCACGAAGGATTCTATAGAAGATTTATCAAAGACTTCTCCAAAATTGCAAATCCAATGTGCAAACTCTTGGAAATGGAGTTCAAATTCAATTTTGATGAGAAGTGCATCAAGGCTTTCGATGAGTTGATGTTAAAATTGACCTCAGCCCCTATTGTTGTGTCCTCGGATTGGTCATTGACCTTTGAATTAATGTGTGATGCCAGCGGTCTTGCAATTGACGCTGTGCTTGGTCAGCGGCTCAACAAAATCTTGCACCCAATTTATTATGCCCGCAAAACACTAAATGAAGCTCAACTGAACTATACAGTAACAGAGCAGGAACTACTTACTATTGTTTATGCCTTTGAAAAGTTCCGGGCTTATTTATTGTGTGTCAAGGTAGTGGTTCACATTGACCATGCTGTCCTACGGTACTTAATGGCTAAAAAGGATGATAAGCCTCGATTGATAATTTTGGTGTTGTTGCTACAAGAATTTGACTTTGAAGTCAAAGACCGAAAAGGGTCAGAAAATCAAGTAGCTGACTATCTCTCCAGACTTGAAGCACCAGGGAGACCGATTGATGTGCTGGATATTGATGACACTTTTCCGGATGAAAGAGTCTTGGCAGTCTCTAGTGATGTGGCACCATGGTATGCCCATATTGCTAATTATTTGGTAACTGGCATTGTTCCTGAAGATTTGAAGGCATATCAAAAGAAGAAATTCTTGAGAGATTGCCGACAGTATTATTGTGATGAGCCTTACTTATTCAGGACTTGTGCAGACAATATGATCAGAAGATGTGTGGCTGAATCTGAGGTGATGGATATTTTGAAGGCTTGTCATGATTCTTCGGTTGGTGGGCATTACAGTGGAAATAGAACTGCAGCCAAGGTGCTAGAGTGTGGCTACTATTGGCCAGCCATTTATCGTGATGCGAATATGTTGGCAAGTTCTTGTGATAAATGTCAGCGCTAGGGCACAATAGGTCGGAAGCATGAAACACCGATGAATTTTGTGCTTGAAGTGGAGCTCTTTGATGTGTGGGGCATTGATTTTATGGGGCCCTTTGTGAGCTCATATAGCCTGAGATATATTCTTGTTGCAGTGGATTATGTCTCCAAGTAGGTGGAGGTGGTGGCCTTGCCTAACAATGATGGTAGGAGAGTCATTGCCTTTCTAAAAAAGAACATCTGTACTAGATTTGGCACTCCTAGAGCTATTATTAGTGATGGTGGTTCTCAGTTCTGCAACAAACCATTCGCTGATCTTCTTGAAAAATATGGCGTGCATCACAGGGTTGCCACTCCATATCATCCTCAGATGAGTGGTCAGGTTGAAATCTCCAACAGAGAGATAAAGAGCATCTTGGCAAAGACGGTCAATGTGAATCACACTGACTGGTCCAAAAAGTTGGATGATGCTCTATGGGCATATCGCACAGCGTTCAAAACGCCTATTGGGACTTCACCATATAAGTTGGTATTTGGGAAGGCATGTCATTTGCCTATTGAGCTTGAGCATAAGGCCCTTTGGGCATTGAAAAAGCTGAACATGGATTGGTGTGAAGCAACAAAGCTGAGGTTGTTTCAAATCAACGAGATGGATGAATTTAGGTACAATGCCTATGAAAGTGCAACACTATACAAGGAAAAGATGAAATACTATCATGACTCGAAGATCCTCAAAAGGAATTTTCAGCCGAAGGACTTGGTCTTGTTGTACAATTCGCGCCTAAAGTTCTTTCCGGGCAAGCTAAAGTCTCGATGGTCCGGTCCGTTTGAAGTTGTAAGTGTTTCCCCAAATAGAAGTGTCATTGAGGTAAAAATTGAGAATGACACTCAGACTTTTAAAGTGAATGCACAAAGAGTGAAACACTACCATTGGTGCATTGATGATGGTAAAGTGGTTGATCGGTATCGTTTGAAATACAGTTCATGAACTGGAAATTGAGGTATCACGTCGAGCCGTGACGTTAAACCAAGCGCTGTGTGGGAGGCAACCCATATTTACTGCTTTATAAGTACTTTAAGTATCGTATTTCCTTTGTTTTCTTTTATGTTTATGATGTTTGCTGATGTGGTAGGATTTTGAGGACCGAAGAGGCCAAAAGAAAGTAAGTGCTAAAGTTTGCAATGAAAGGACGCTCCATGTTACGGTTCGTATAATGGAGTGTAACAAGATGAAAAAATGCAGCAATCACTAAAGGATGAGGGAAAAGTGTTACGGTCTGAGTTACGGACCGTCGAATTGCATTACGGACCATAAGACATGAGCGTAACCTTGACAGAAATCTGGGCAACCACGACAGAAATCTGGGCAACCACTGGAAAAATTGCACCCGTTACGCTAGGTAATACGGACCGTAACACGAGTTACGGTTTGTCGACTGTATTGCCATGTCATTAATGAAAAAATGAAAATGGGGTCGCTTGGTTGACCGTAACACGAGTTACGTCTCGTACCTTGTGTTACAGTCCGTAACTTGAAGCGTAACGGTCGAGCATGTTTAAATACATCACCCGACGGTTACACTTCAAATTCAAATGGCACTTTCCCTCTTTTTAACTCCCCCTCTCCCTCATAACCTCTCTGATCCTCTCTTCATCTCCCCCTCACCATCTCTCCACTATTACCTTACCATAGTTGTTGTTTTTCTCGTCAAAGTCCATTGTTGTTTTGGTTTAGTCTCTAGTTTTCATCCAAGCATCGTCCACGATCAGGTATGACAATGTGTTGACTCTCTCTAGTCTTTCATCTATCGATAGGATTGGTATGATCTTCCATGATTAAATTCGTATACCATGCCATGTAGTTATGATTTTGAATCCCCATTGAATAATTGCACGGGATTTAACAATGGTGGGGGGTTGGGTTCGGTATGATTGTTGTTTGAGAGACTCGTGGGCACAAGGACATTGTCTCCCACTGAGTCGGAGGGCATCCCGATTGAAGGTTTCATTCGTGAAACTACTAAATTGGTTTGCCCGCCAATTGTTCGATAAAAGGTTTCAAAGAAAACTTAGATAAAATCGGGTGAAGTCTGAGTAACCCGAGGTATGTGAGGGGATAAACTGGTGTTTTACACCATACCCCAAGGAGCATAAAGTTGACAATCTTGGCCTCGTGCTTAAACGGGAAAATTTGGCTACGCTGAGCATCTGTGGAATGTTGCGAGACGTTCAGTGTTCTGGGCCGTAACGTGTGTTACGGACCGTAACACCCTATCGTAACACTTATGATTTCCATGAAAACTTTCTGGAAATTTGGGTGACGTTACGGTAAGGTGTTACAGACCGTAACACGGTTGACGAACCGTAACATCATACCGTAACACCTATGATTTCCCCAAAACTTTCTGAAAATTTGGGTCAGGTTACGGTCAGGTGTTACGGACCGTAACACGTATTACGGTCCGTCGAACGTGTTAAGTTTCCTGTGTTGTAAATGAACAAAATGAGTTATGGATAAAAATACGGCCCGTAACACCATCGACGATCCGTCGACCGTGTTATGGTGCATGAGCTAATTGAAGTCCTGAAGTTCAACCAATAAGTTGTATAATGGAAAAGCTTCTTGTGTATCATAGCTAACTTTTCCTTCAACAGGTATGGGTAACCCAAGGCAAGGAAAGAAGGTTGCACCCAAGGTTGCCGGCAGAGGAAAAGGTCGCGGTGCAAGCAAGGTAACCTCACGGTTGCGCGATGAAGATCAACTCAAAGACACAAGGGCTACAAAGAAGCCCACTGCACCTAGCATGCCAGCCTCACCATCCGAAATTTCCTCCTCGTCTGATGAGGAGAGTTCTTCTAGTTCGTCGTGCCATAGTAGACCCAAGGATGCTGTCACACCATCACACCGGCCTTAACCACTCATTAGACAGCCTACTGCGGAGGAGCGCGAACAAGAGCGCGAGCGGAAAGAAGAGAGACTGACATCCGGATGAGGGCTGTGTATGAGCAGGACCTCCGATTTTCTGTGGATGGGTCTGAAGAACTGTACAACAAAGGGTGTGAGCTAGCAAAGCATGAGGGGCAGGGCCCGAAGAGAAGTATATTTGAGGAACGGAACGTCAGTTTCGATGGTCTCGATGGATATCCGGGCATCCGTGACACTCTCCGCTTCCACAAGTTAGAGTTTTTGAAAAATCCCGTGGAGTCCTACATCCCGGCTCTTGTTCGGGAATTCTACGCTTCTGTATCCAAAGCATGGGAAAAAAGGGTAGCGCGTAACTCAAGTGCCGGCCATGAATGAGGTAGTAGTGCGCAAAAAGAAGATTGATGTTTCTTCGATGGCCATCAATAAAGTAAATAGGATTATATTGCGCCTACAGCGGCGGAAGAAGGAGAGTTTGTCTACAAAATTGCACAGAAAGATACAATCTCAGTCAAAAAATGGGTGCCCTCAGTGATTGCACGGTCAGCAGATCCCGAATGGGCAATAGTGCTAAAGTTGACAGCCACTACGAGGATTTGAAAAAACACCCTCACACCTGAGGCAAAGTTTTGGTGGCAGATTGTTCTGTTCTGCATCCGTCCTACTCAGGCAGATAATTGTTTGACCCAGACAGAGCTGTTCTTGTGGCTGCCCTTATGTCGAGGTATAAGATCAACATCGGAAGACTGGTAGCCGCAGATATCCGAGAGAGAGGCACACAACCAGCCACTTCCCTGATTTATCCATGTTTGCTCACGTTCTTATGCCTGCGCGAGGAACCAGAAACCCTCCCCTTTGTCGACCAGAGTGTGATCGCCAGGAGTATCTATGACATCACAAAGGGCAGAGATGATATGTTGGGCCAAGGTACAATGTTATCTGCCTCGTCTTCTGATGTGCCGGAGGGGTCAACGGGATCAGATGTTCTACCCTTAGCTATCATGGGTGCTGAGGCAACTACTGCGGGTCAACCGACAGATTCAGAGGCTTCACCGATTGACTATGCTCCACAGCCCATGCCAGATCCAGCTCCACCTACTTCGGGTGGTACTACTTCTTCCACCGGAGCGAGCCCAACATCGGCTCAGCCCATACCGGGAGTCCCACCTGAACTTGCGAGAAAGATGATTTTTAACTGAGAGAATTTTGGGTCAGTGGTCCTGCAAGCAGATAAAACAAATAGGCAGGTCAACCAACTCATGACCAAGTTGAAATTGTACACAAAAAAGGCTATTGATGCAGCGTTAAGGCCGATAAAAGAACAGATGGCTGATGACCACCTACAGATCCACTCTTCGATAGATGGTATTGAGAGCAGAATGACGGAGCTGACTAAGACACACCCCGCTGTGGAATTAGGGACTGTTCGGAGTGAGTTGCGGACACTAAAGGATGATGTGCAGAAATTGAAGGCACAGGAAGTTGCTGTTGTGACGGACCAAATTCTCAAAGTACACACAAAGTTTGTACAGAGTTTGTATCAGAGCTTATATGATGAGATCGAGGAAACGGTTGATGAGGAGCAAGAGGAGGAGTTAGAAGATGATACCCACTCTTTGGATAAAGGGAAGGGCAAGAGAGTCACGCTAGATGATGAAAAACTTGATCCCATTCTCAAGAGTCTTGATCCGTTTGATTCCTTGCGCCCACAGAATGAGGAGGAGGAGCGGCGAACATTGAAGAAGATCTAACATGATTCTCGTGTTACACCTCAGAAAATCTTCCGTTGATGCATAAGTAAATGGGCTAGTGAGGAGTACTAGTATACAATATTTCCGTAAGTAAGAAATGACATTTGATGACCCTCAGCGAGGTTTCAAAGGCATCCGATGTTAGATGAGAAAGTTGGCCAAGAAAAAGGCAAGGCATACGATAGGTATCAGAAAGAAAATACGAGTAACGAGTTAACGAGGCTTTAATGATGCCTTGGAGAAGAGTGATAACTTCCCTTGGATTGGTATTGAGGTGTTGAACAAGTGTTAAGAAGGTTCTATAAGGATTGGAGATCAAACGAGTCGACGAAACGAACTTCGGAACCACTAGGGATTATACGGCCAAACATACTGGCCGTATAAATTATACGGTCTGTATTTTTGGGACCGTATAATCATCCCAGAATGGAATAAGTCTCTGGACCAAATGTACGGCCAAACATACGGCCCGTACAAATTATACGGATCGTATGTTGGTCCGTATATACGGTCGGGCAGATTTTGAATCAATAAATGAGGGGACCAAGGGTTATTTCATTTCACTACTACATCACACCCCCTCTCTCTAAAACATCTCTCTACATTTATTCCACAAGATTTCAAGAGGTATTAGTGATCAACAACACAAACCAAGTAAATCAAGTGTAAGAAAACCCATTAAAGATCATTCAAGTCAAGAAATCTCATTGGAGATGAACTAGGGTTTTGTTCAAGTGGAGTATTTGGAGTATTATCAACCAAGGCTTGTCCCTACAACTTCTAAGGTAAGAATTATGGTGTTTCTATGTTGTTTAAGGTATTGGAGAGTTGAAATGCTTGGATTGTAGAAGAGTGTAGAAAAATGGGTTATGAATGTTGAATAGTGCCATTTTGAGTTATAGCTTGAATTGAGTCGTGAATCTTGTTGTGTTGTGATATGAATATGCTATAAATGACGTTAAGATCATGAAATAGACATTGTATGTGAATGGACGTAATCGTGTGTTATGACCTTAAATATGGACGATTGGAGGTGAATTGAGAAATGTGGATAATGTGGATGATTAATGACTATTGCTATAGTATTATGAATGTATTATTGACGTTTGGGAGTTGATATATGCGGTGACAGAATGTCGTATTAATAAAGGAGATGCTGTCCGATTTTCTCTAAGTTTAGTCATGTATGCTAGCTATCGATTTCTAATGATAGTATGACTTTAATGAAGGTAGAAACGTGAGCATTGAAGAAGCATGAGCAAGAGATAGAATAGTTGAACGAAAAGGTATGTAAGGCTAACCCTTCTTTCTTAAGGCATGGTTCTTTGGGCAAACATCTAAATCTTCTATGAGATTATGATATCCTTCAAATGAATTGATCCTCCGAGCTAGTGAGCTCACGATTCTTGATATGCTATGATTGTACTAAATTCCTCGTATGACGAGTAAGCCTATAAAGATAGAGGTAATGAATGACGACGATAGTGATAACAATAATGATAACGACGATAGTAGCAATGATGATAATTATGACGATGAGGATAGTATGATGATAGTAAAGATGCTTATGAGCTATCATGTATATGTAACTATGTATGTCTATTATGGAAACCCGAGCTTATGAGGCCGGGTAGAGTATGTATACGATTACGTAATGTGCGCACACCTCTGCAGAGGGTACGGATAACCCTGACGCCTTGGTAGGGCCAGGTAGAGGTAACCCTGAAGCCTTGGTAGGGCCAGGTATGTGAAACCTTGAGCCTTGGTTGGCCAAGTATGTATGAAACACCGAACCTTCGTGGTCGGGCACGCTATATAAATGCTATGTATATGACATCAATATGAGTACGAATACGCTAAGCATATGTAAATTCTATGTAAGGACTATGTATATGAAATGTGTATGGGATGTATACGATATGAATAAGACTATGTATACGAATACGAAAATGGATGCGAAAGGTAAATGAATACGGATATGGATGTATGTACTCGGATACGCAATAGAAACGGAAGGTCCCTATGGAAAGCAAGTAAGTGCTATAACGATGACATTATTATCTCCCGTCCTATGTTGTCTCATATGTTATATATTATGCTCCTATATTGATGTTGATCATGCTTTACATACTCAGTACATTCTTCGTACTGACGTCCTTTTGTTTGTGGACGTTGCGCCATACCCGCAGGTGGCCAGGGAGACATATTCGATTCGTAGCTACATTCTCAGGGACTACATAGCGGAGCTCCATTCCATTCAGAGCCGTAGCTTTTGGGTACTTATTCTTTTGTGTACATAATTATGGGCATATCGGGGTACTGTCCCGCTTATTTGATATGTTGTACTCTCCTTAGAGGCTCGTAGACATGTGTATATGGTTGGGTATGTCTGGCCTTGTCGGCCTACGTTTTGTACATCATTTTGTTAGCCTTGTCGGCTCATGTACATTAATGTGGCGTAAATGCCAATGATGATATAAAGCTTTTGTTGTCCAATGGGACTAATATGATTGATAGATAGAATGCATGTTTTGTTTATGGCTCACCTAGATGTTATGTAAGGGTATGCTAAGGGGTGCCCGGGTAGGCTAGCACCGGGTGCTCGTCGCGGCCCCTAGTCGGGTCGTGACATCTCAGCTGAGTTCTGACACCATTGGAGCGACTTCTAGCTCAGCCCATCCCATTTAGCCGGCTCACCATAATTCTGCTCCACCCACTGAGACTGGGACTTCTAGTGTTGGCAAGCCTGATACCACCACTGCTCTTACCTCCGAGGTTATCCAACCTCATGATGCTGCAGCAGATCCAAGCGCCTAGTGCACTCCAGGGTGGCCCTACATTCTATTGATGGATTATATAGATGCCTTGAGGGCAATGCATATTTTTAAGTTGGGGGTGTAGGGTAATTGCTGGTATTGTTGGTATTGTTTTGGTATCTGATATTGTTTGGTATTATTTTTATTTTTGTTGGTATTGTTTTTATCTTAAATTGTGATATTAAGTATGTGTTTAGGACCCTCTTCGGCTGTTCTTTGCCATGTGTTCTTTTCCCGAAGAGTGTTATTTTATGTTGAACCGGGCATGTATAGGATGTTTAGTTAAAAGTAAAGTAAGGATTGACTTAAGTGGTGGTGGTCCGTGTTTTCTGGCATATCTAAAAGTGTTTTACGAGCCAATGATATCCCTCCAAAAAATAATTTGTGATGTACATCAAGAATGGGTTGTTGATATTGACATGTATGGTTCTTTTAATGACATTGCAAATAAAGGGTGTCCATGTGTGTGAAATCTTCAAACGGAAGTCAAGTCAGAGTATTAAAACAATTCTTATGCCATTGTGTTGTGAGTTCTTAGTTTCTATGTGTGTATGATGCTTGTAATCTAGAACTTTCCCGGTTGGTCGTGCATGAATTCGAAGGAGAGTTTGATTGTGAAGTGATTTTAGGCTTTCTTTGTAATGACTCCAGAGCCTGTTTTTCTTAAATGAGCCTAGCCTGTACAGAAAATGATCCCTAGTCTCCCATTTTGAGCCTGTAGAATTTTTCTTTGATTAGCCGTTAACTAACCTACACCCCTTCTGTGAATAAACCCATTTGGCACCAAGTCCTTGCTTAACACTAAAGAATGACAAAAGAGGCTAAAAGCCTAAGTTGGGGTGATAAGTGAAAGATGCAGAAAATGAGGCCAAAGGCCTGTTGGGGGTGATCGTGAGTATTGCGGGGCATGATTCGGTGTGGTTAGAATAGATATAAAAAAATGGTGTGTATATATATGTATGTATATAGATATATAAGTTCTAAATAAATTCACGCCGGAGCTGTAGGGTCAGAAATAAAAGGAAGAAAGGTGAATGAAGTCAAAATGAAGTGTTAAGGAGGGTGAGTCACCACTATCCAAATACTTATCCTACCCGTCCCTAAGCCAATGTTACAAGCCTCAAAAGTCCTAATGTGATCACAGTCGAACTGTTCAAAGTTGAAGGCATGGAAAATAAAGGCAAGCCTATGGTATTTGCAAGTATGGTATGCAAATTTCTTTGTGAGTGTGAGTGTCCTTCTGTCTCTTTAGTCTCTTGTACCATTTATTTTGTAAATGTGTGTTGGGACATTCTTTGGTCTATGTGAGGGCGTAAGGATTGTAGACTACGAAATAACTGGCTTTCCAGAAGTTGAAGTTCATGTGCATAGAGACTCCCATACTATGATTGTGTTATTAATTGAGGTTGCATAGTGAATTGCAATTGTTCTAAAATGTGTGTTTTGTGTCAAAAATAGGACGTGGATAAGAGCCCAATATTTTTCTTGGATTGAAGAGTCTGTGTTAGACACACATGCCAAAACCAACGTAGGCATTCTTATTTTGCTAGATGTCGTGTGTTAGTAGTGAGTCTTGTTGTAGTTGCTTGAGGACAAGCAAAAGCTTAAGTTGGGGTGTTGATGTGCCGTGAATTTCGGCACATTTTATGTCTTTTTCACTAAAAGTGTTGCTTGTTTTTAAGTGTTTTTACATCGTTTCTTATGTTATTTTGGTGTTTTGCAGGGTTGGTTGACTAAGGAACGGAAATAATAAGAAATGCTGAAAAACGGACAACTTGGAGCAAAAGGACGGTCCGTAACTCGAGTTACGGACCGTAACGTGATCCGTACCCAGAGAGAAAGATCCAGATACGTGCCGCTATAAAGGACGGTCTGTAACTCATGTTACGGGCCGTAACGTGTATCGTAAGCTGAATAAAATTTCCAGTAAGAAGCCTAAGTAGTGTCACATGTTACGCCCAGAAGGACGGTCTATACTGCAGGTTACGGGGCGTAACATCATGGCGTAAAGCATTGGCCACTGAACACTGAAGCCATGATCCGCTGGAAGATACGGATTGTAACCTGTGTTACGGTCCGTCGCAAGAAGCCGTAACGGTTGACCTATACCAAGCTGACAAAGGACGGAACCGAAGGACGGACCGTAACTTGTATTACGGTCCGTAACGATGCCGCGATAGGTGTTTTTGTCCAGAACTTTGGCGCGATTTTTGGCCCTATAAATACTTAAAGTTAGGTTTTTAACATTCATTCTGATCTTTTGGAGCATTAACTTTAAGCCTTGGATATTTGTGAAGTGGTTGGAGCATTTAAAACACCAACTTCACCTTCATTTCATATTGTATTAGCATTGTAAGTATATTATGTTAACTTTTAAGTTTTCTTTGTTAACAAAAATGATGAGTAGCTAATTTTAATTCTAAGGTTGTGGACCCCATGATGGGTATTATGTGAATGGGTTTCTACTATTGATATATGCATAATGGTTGTTGGTATTTATTCTATCTTTATGCGTTAGCGTTGGGTAATGATTGCAAGCATTAGCCTAAGTCATTATACTAACTTTTCTTGGAAAAGAGAGTTAGTAGTGATAAGATTGAATAACAATGACTCGGGGCGTCAGCCCTCGTTTAATAGACTAACTTAGGGATAAGAACAAGTCTAATTGGCATTATTGGTCGCTCTTCGAGTTCAACTCTTTTACATTTGGAAAAATCATAAAGAGAAAATACGCCCTAACTGTTGGGAAACATTAGGAAGTCCTTAAGAGATCAAGTGCATATTCTTAGAACAACCATTGGAAGTATATCACATTGAAACCTGAAGCATAATATCTAATCAAAGTGGGGAATACAACCTTAGTCTCTCTCTTGCATTAAGTACAATTCAAGTCAAAGTATTCAATTACATTACACAACAAATATATCAAACTATTCGGAATAGGATTAAAGCCTTTGAAAACTAGTATTGCATACAATTAGTACCCTTTTCTCTCCATATTCCCTGTGGGATTCGACCCCAACCTTGTTTGGGTTATTATATTTGACAATGTCCGCTTTACACCATTAATAGGTGTAATTTGAGCGTATCACCGCTTTCTAGTTAGTTTTATCTTTATTAGTTGTTAAACCAAAAATCAAATATTGAAAAAGTGTTTGGCTTAGCGTAGAAAGTGATAATTCCTTACTTGTTTAAATTGCCTATTATATTGTTCCCTGTGGGATCGATCCCGACTCATAGTTAGGTAAATTATATTGCATACGACTGTGTACACTTTCTCTTTGAGGAGTGAATTTGGACGTTAACAAAATCCAACAGATTAGTAGATTGATGTCTGCTCCAACAAAGAGATGTTTATCTCATATGCTCCAGCAGAGCCCGGAGAAATGATCTTTATGGGAAATTCCGCAACAGCTAAGGTTGAAGGTGCTGGGAATATTACTCTCAAAATGACTTCGGGCAAAACACTGACTTTGAAGAATGTTCTTCACGTTCCAGAAATCAGAAAGAACTTAGTTTCTACCGGACTTCTAGTGAAGAACGGTTTTAAGTGTGTTTATGCATTTGACAAAGTTGTTATAAGTAAGAACGATATGTACGTGGGAAAAGGTTACCTCACCGAGGGCCTTTTCAAACTTAATGTAATTGCTATTAATAATGATAAAGTGGAGCTTTCGTCTTACTTGCTTGAGTCAGATTCTTTATGGCATGAACGTTTGGGACATGTTAATTATAAAACTTTGCGGAAAATGATCAACTTGGAAGTATTGCCTAAGTTTGAATGCAACAAATCAAATGTCAAATTTGCGTTAGAGTCTAAATATTCTAAGCATCCTTACAATTCCGTTGAAAGGAATAATAATCCGTTAAGACTTAATTCATACGGACATTTGTGTTATGAAGTCAATACCATGTCGTGGTGGAAATAAGTATTTCATAACTTTTATTGATGATTGTACACGATATTGCTATGTTTATTTATTTAATAGTAAAGATGAAGCAATAGATGCATTCAAGCAATATAAAAACGAGGTTGAAACACAAGTCGACAAGAAGATAAAAATGATGCGAAGTGATAGGGGCGGTGAATATGAATCTCCTTTTGAATAAGTTTGTTTAGAATATGATATCATTCATCAAAAAAATGCTCCCTACACGCCACAATCCAATGGGATTGCGGAAAGAAAGAATCGAACTTTAAAGGAGATGATGAATGGTTTATTAATAAGTTCTGGATTACCGCAGAACTTGTGGGGGGAAGCTTTACTTACAGCTAATTGAATACCCAATCGAGTACCTCATAGCAAAACACAGTCCATTGCATATGATGTATGGAAAGGAAGAAAACCCAACTTGAAATACTTGAAAGTGTGGGGGTGGTTGGCTAAAGTGCAGGTTCCTAAACCCAGGAGGGTAAAAATAGGACCCAAAACCGTTGACTGTGTTTTCATTGGATATGCCACCAATAGTAAAGCATATCGATTTTTGGTGTACAAATCAGAAAATCCCGACATGCATACCAATACGATAATAGAGTAATATAATGCTGAATTTTTTGAAACTATTTATCCATATAAAGGTAAGTGTGATTCATTTGGCGAAGGATCTAAATGACCTCGGGAAGAATTAAAGGAAAATACACCAAGTAACGAAAATCCAAGGCGTAGTAAACGTCAAAGGACATATACATCATTTGGATCAGA
This sequence comes from Lycium barbarum, assembly GCF_019175385.1. Classification (NCBI taxonomy): domain Eukaryota; kingdom Viridiplantae; phylum Streptophyta; class Magnoliopsida; order Solanales; family Solanaceae; genus Lycium; species Lycium barbarum. The sequence continues at coordinate 35,498,621 of NC_083340.1, read as the reverse complement.
TTTCTAACATTTTTGATAGAAAATGAGCCTCAAAATTTTAAAGAAGCTATAACTTATTCGGAAGCTCAATATTGGAAAGAGCCAGTCAATAGTGAAATTGAATCCATATTAAACAACCATACATGGGAGTTGGTTGATCTTCCACCCGGGAACAAACCTTTAGGTTCCAAATGGATATTCAAAAGGAAAATGAAAGATGACGGTATTATTGACAAATGTAAGGCAAGACTTGTTGTTAAAGAATTCAGACAATGAGAAAGTCTTGATTATTTTGACACATACTCACTGGTAACAAGAATAACATCTATTCAGGTGTTAATATCTTTAGCCGATGTGTATGGACTTGAAATCCATGATATGGAGGTTAAAACAGCTTTCTTAAATGGAGATTAAATGAAGAAATCTACATGGAACAACCCGAAGGGTTTGAAGTTCCAGGGAAAGAAAAGAAAGTATGTCGACTTGTTAAGTCTCTGTACGAACTAAAACAAGCACCAAACAATGGCATGCAAATTTTGATCAAACGATGTTGGCAAATGGATTCAAGATTAATGAGTGTCATAAATGTGTTTACATTAAAAATACTCTGAATCATATAGTCATTGTTTGTTTGTATGTTGATGACATGTTAATAATGAGTAAAGACATTGCTGACATACATGCTACTAAGCGTATGCTAGCTAGCAAATTTGATATGAAAGACTTAGGAGTTACTGATTTAATTTTAGGAAGTCATCCAAACAGACATGTATTGTTCGCTTTACAATGGAATCTGAGTTTTTAGCTTTAGACAAAGCCGGTGAAGAAGCTGAATGGCTCTAAAATTTCTTAGAACATATTCCTTTGTGGCCCAAACCTGTGGCACCTATATGCATACATTACGATAGCCAAGCAACTAGGAAGGGCAGGGAGCGTTATGTATAACGGTAAATCTCGTCACATACGAAGGAGACACAATACCGTTCGATAACTACTCTCTAGTGGAGTTATTGTTGACACCTAATTTTCACTGCATAAAATGTATATTTTTAATTTCCATATTTCCCGATTCCAATACGGGGTGAGGATGCCCTTAGAAAATTCAAAAAATTCAAAAATCCCGAGAAAATTGCAAAAATTGACGTTTAATTTTTTTTTAACAATTACAAGAAATTACGAGTTATTTATTTTCACAAATGTGATTTGAAAAGAAGATGCACATCCCGTTCCGTCTAGCTTGGGAAAATTATTAATTAAAATGACGTATGAATTACGGTACTCTTGACCATATTTTTCACATTTTAAATATTGCTCGAAACTATGTCAATATTGGGCTTGTTTTAAATATTGTATTTTAAAAATACATATTATAAATCTTGTTTTCGTCAAAAGTTATTTTATGAGGAAGTTTTAGACGAATGCATTAATGAGTACATTATTTAGGAAAGGTGTTTTCATTAAAGGAAGGGGTTAATTTAAACCTTTTAAAAAACTTAAAAAAAGGGGGGGGGGGGGGGGGGGGGGGTTATATATAGCAGAGGACCAAAGTTGTAAATGGGCAACTTCAGTCCCCATTTGTTATCCCCGTCTTCTCTCTTGTTCTCTGATATTTCCATGGCGATTTGGGTGACACGATTAGGTTTTGTTTCGTTCCTTCGTTTCAGCCACTTCTATGGCTATTTCGCGTTAATGTTTTGGGGGTTTTTTGTTCCCCTGAGTTCACTGGTGTCGATTACGGGTTTAATTTATGTTTTAATCAAATTTTAATCCTAACGCTAAAGGTGTTACACGCGATTTTACTCGTGCCATGGTTTCCATGGATAGAGGTCTCTGAATCTGCTGTTATCTTGGCCCTATAACACCTCAATGAGTAAATTCGTAGGGGGAACCCCTTTTGTGCAATTAGGACTGAGATATCGTATGGATTGCTAGTTTTTATTGTACTATTTGAACGTTATTGTGTACTATTTTAGCTGTTTGTGTGACTCACTGTACTATTCCTAATTTTTGGGGGTTTTGTGTATGTGAGTTGTGCTATCCATGAGAATTCGTAGGTTTTTTTCATTAAAAGTGCAGAATTTGGATAAGGATAGTACAAGTAGTGCGGTTAGAATTGGATTTGTCTATACTTGTTTTTAAATTTTTAAGGCTGCATTTGGCGATTTTTGGGGGGAATTTTCAGTTTTGGGAAATGTTTATTCATTACCAATATGTCCCCAGAACCCTAATTATTCCCTATAAATAGAAAGCATACACGCCATTTTTAGGGGTCTGGTTTTTTTTTTCCTAACATTTCTCTGAAAAATCCTAAGTTATAAACTATACACTTCATATATACATATCCTATATATAAATAGATACTAAAAAAAATCAGCATATATTACTTACATTCTACTAAATATACACTACTATCTTCTAAATATACACCTATATAAGAATTCAAGAAGAGAGGGGCCATTTCTAAGGTCATCAAGTGTTGGTGTTTGAAAGTTGACTCATTTCCCTCCTCTTTGATCTTTAGGTTGCCTCCTAAAAAGGTAACTCCTTGTTCTTTTACCGTCACTTGCTTTACTGTTATTTGACATATGTTTCAAGTTTACTGTTTTATTGACATATGATGCTCATATGTCTTGTTTAATCCTACTTATGCATATCTGAGGTAATATAAGCCTAAATGGTGGACTAGTTCTTGTTCTGTGGTAAAAAATGTAAGAATGTGCTAAGTTAGTATGTGTCATGTCATGTTTGTTCTGGTTTCATACTTTATAGGTGTTTATAAGGTTATCTTGAGTAGTTTAATCTAGTCTAAAGGGTGCCTGAAGTTTAAAAACTACTACAATAGATATAAAATAAGCTTTAAAAACTTGGTTCTCTATGTATTTGATGTTGTATGGTCGTACAATGTAGTGTTATGCTCTGTCCAGTTATAACTCAGACCCTTAAAACTGTGCAAAAAACTTCTTTTCCCTAAAATATGCCTAAGTTAAGATTGGTTGTGTGTCTGGGATCATATGTTAACCAGTAATCACTTAAAAAATGCTTTTAAATTTTAAAGACCTCTGATGTTGTGGACTCTTTGTGGCCTGCAATCTTCATTTGAATTTGTTTCTACCTAACGTGTTGGCTTTTGTGTGTGTCTTACTTTAAAGCTGGCTCATAAGTGCTATGTTGTTCTTTTTTGTCAAATCTAAGACTGAGCTAAAATTGGCATATGTGATCTCTAGAAGTTAAGATGAGGCCCCTGCTAGCTTAAAAGTTTTAAAATGAGTTGAAGCTCCCTTGTAGTTGACTCTATGATCCTGGAATGCTCATAATGTGATGTTTATGTCTTTGAGATTACTATCTTGCCTAGATCATTTGGAAAATCTCTTGTTTGAATCATTGCAACCCTAAAAATTACTAAAGAACACATCTCTGAACCCCTTTTTGGTTAAAACAAGTATATATTGTTTTGTCTAAAATGTTTAAGAAATTGACTTATAGGTTAGAGGCGCTACTTGTGTTACCTTAGCCTTGTTCTTTCTAGAAATTGGTGTTGGGAAGGACTAAGGCTATGATGGTTGAAGCCCATCTTGTTTTTTTATATGTTGTTGCCTGGCTGAATAGTTGATGATCACCCTTTCTGTGCTGGAGTTCCTTTTTGTAAAATGAACACTTATAGCTTGAACTCCTTCCTTGCTTGTTGTAATCCTCTGACGTTTAAAAAATGATTTCTAAAAGCTAAAACTATGCTTCCATGATCTTGTTTATGCAAACCACACCTAGGACCTGAGTGGTTAGACATTTAAGCTTGTTTTGAACTTGTAGCTTGTCTAAAAATCATTCTCTGAACTTGTTTGACTGCTGCATTGTTTCTGTGATTTCAATTGAGCTTGTCTACATTTGATGCTATCCTAAAACTAAGTTTGTTGTGTTATTCTCTCTGCGATGCTATAATTGGGCTGGTTGTGAGCCTTGGCTGAACTTTGAACTTGTTCAAAAAATGTAAATCACATAGTAATATACCTTTAGGAAGTTTCAATCTAATCTGTTGGCATTACTGTGTATGATATGTGAAACAAAATGAATTTGAATTTATTTGTTCTTTCATCTCTGTGTGGTTTGGTTTACTCACTCATGTCCTAAGTGTTTTAAAGGATAAATAGTGGTGGTGTTGGTTTGTAAAACTTAATGTTTCAAGTAGCTTTATGGCTCAAAAAGCTCTACACTAAGTGTTAGATAACCATCTTATCATTTAATACTGCCTATTATGGCCTTTCATGTGCATTCACCTTCTGTTTTGAGCAAAGGTGGGTTTGGTTTGTTGCTTATCCTTGTGTGTTGTTGTTGTGTCCTCACCTAGTGTCTCAAAGTGAAGCCAGATTAGTGTGTTCCATGTGCCATTGTTTTGACTCTCATTTGTTCCTAAGAAACCACCTAAAATGCCATCTAAAAGATTTTGCCTAACTGTCACCTTAACCTGCTTGCCCTCTTGCTGTCTAATTGTTTTGGAGTCATCTTGTGTCATCATCTTGCCCTCTTATTGTCAGTTTGGTTCTGGGAATATTTGATGTCACTGATTCTGAGTATCCATTTACCATTTTTGAGAACTTAATGCCTCCTTACCTGTGTGTTAGTGCCTACCAATGCCAGTCTTGTAAGTCATAAAATACTCTCCAAGTCTACCTACTTGTTTGTTTCTTCACCTTAAGCTAACATAAGTTATTTACTCTAAAACAACTAAAACTTTGCACCAAAATAGAACATCTGAGTTTAATCAACTATTACAACTGCTTGGCATTAAAACCTTGAGAAAATGGTTTCAAAGAACTAACATAGACACTCAGCAGCACTGATTTTTTGAACTGCACTTGAGACCATTTAGTTCATGATAGGTGTGTGAAGGTGTTTGGTGTTGAGTCTAATATTATGCTTGTTTAGAGGTCTCATGTGTTATCCCTAGTGATGTTTAACCTATTCCTTAAAACTACCCTTCTATAGTCTTACGTTGTCTATGTTACCCTCCTTGACTTGTGAACCTTGGTTGCCTATGCTACACTGTCTTGCTTCTCTAAGTCCTTGGTAGGACTTGTAATCTGCTGTACTTGACATGGTGTGATATTATGCTGTGAGTCTCTATTAGTGTTGACTGTTTGCTTGAATTTTATCTAGAGGTGTCCTATATGTGATTTATGTGCATTAAGTTCTTTAGATTAGCCTGGATACGGAAGGGTATGCCCCTTGCTGTGAGGTTTTGCCTTTCATCCGAATGGCAAGGCTTGCTAGTTTCCTGAAGTACACTCGCATCTGTCTATCTATGTCATAGTTGCTTGGAAGGAAGGTCTCAGATGTACCTTGGGCATGTATGAGATTTTCTTTCCTTTATCTATGTCATACTTGGGATTCACTGACAGCCAATTCCAAGTGGATCCTCCCTCCCCCACGCCTTTCTTATCTAGGTATATCATTGGTATATTTGGTCCTCATACTTAGAAAAAATTTAAAAAATGAGAGTATACCAAGCGGTATATCTTGTGTATCACTGTTGCAGTTCAATACTTAGAAAATGGGGTAACAGGGGTTGTATATTGGCTTGTATATCATGTATATTCTCATGGCACAGTTAGAATTATTTTGATAAAATTACCGTTGGGCCTTGGATTGGGCCTGGTCTTCAGTCGCATGTTTAGTCCTATTTTTCTTCTGAGAATTGGGCCAGTAATGGCTACCGGATTGCACTTTCTCATCTTTGATTTATTTTATTATTGGGCCTGGCTCAAATGTGATAATTTAATTTAATTTTTGGTCTTGCAATAGCAATTAGAAGTTTGATTTTCAGCATTTTAATATTAATCATTGAATATCTACTAATGTATGTATACCCATTTGTATTTCTACCCCAAAAATCCGTTGGTAGGCTTCCACGAGGCCCGCTAACACCACTCGATCGATTCAAACAAATACCGAGCGCAAATTAAAGCATACGTTGGATTAAGGACTTGAAATTGCAATTTTACTTTCTCTCTTGGGCTTGGTCGGCCCAAATCCCTCAACTTTACATTTATGCCATTTAAATTGTGCTTATATGAGTTTTAAAATTCTAGATTGGGACCCTTATGTTTAAAACTGTGTATTTGAGTCGCTAAAACTTCTTTCACAAATTAATTGACGCTAAAATCAGTAAAAGACTAAAGTGGGACTGTTTGGACGATAAGGGACTAAATCTGATCGATTTCTAAAATCTTGAGGACTAAAATAGCATTTTAAATACGTTGAGGACTGGACCGTTGAGAGCGGATTTGAGACTTCTAGACTGATTCGCAACTTATCACTTGTAAAATTTGATAAATACTTGTATAGAAAAATGTTAAAAATGGGCCCAAAACTTGTATAAAAATTGGATAATTTAGTTAAGTAAATTACGTTTTGTATACATATAATATGCCTACAAATTATTTTTTGTAAAACTATTTTCAATACTTAAAATGTTTTTTTTTAAAAAACCTTTTTGGGTGGACTTATGTAGAGTCCTACCTAGGCTAAGAGCCTTCAGGTATTAGCCTAGGTGTTCGAGTCTGACATCCTCGCCCAATTTTGGGAAAAACTATACTTCGACAATTTCTTGAAAAAAAGTTTTTTTTTGCATGTAAATGACTAACCTTTCGTTGCGAAAATGTAAACTTAAGCAAATTTATCCAAAAACAATTTATAATCATAAGGCATACTATTAGAACCCGTAGGTAACCCGCGATTGAGCAGATCCTTAATACCGGGGTGCTGAACACCTTCCCCGGGGATCACCAGAACCCTTACCCGGACTTTGGTAGATTAGGTTTCTTTTAGGGTAGTCATAAAATTACTATTTTAAATGAAGTCTTTTCGAACTGATTTTCCTAATTTCCTAAAAATTAGGTGGCGACTCTAAAATACATCCTTTAGAGCACCATTAAGTGGTTGGCGGGTTTTTCTGACTTTTTCAGTACGATTTACAACCGTACTTTCCCGGGACACCTCCTTCCTTTTATGAGGCCTGTGCGAGCTGGTTAAACTTATAATTCTCAACGCCCGCTACAGATGGCGACTCCACTGGGGAAAATCTAAGGTTCTAACCATAAGAGTTCGAATTATTTGTGTGTTTGTATGATATAAATTGTTTAAGTGATATAAATTATTTATGTGTTTAAATTTTCGCAAAATATAACTGTCATTCATGCGTGCATACTCCGCCATTCCTGGCATTTATTATATATATATATATATATATATATATATATATATATATATATATATATATATGCATGTATATTCTTTTCAAGGATAACGACTTGGGATGAGCTGCGGTCATACCTTCACTAAAAAACCTTTAATATATACTTTGGAGGTCTCTAAGGTTGAGTGGGTATGCGATCATCTCATAGCCTTAGAGAGCCCACCCCCCAGCTTGTCCGCTTGGATAACCTATGTCATTCGTTTGAAAACCACTCTAGAATAATTACCGTAGAGCGAAGCCGAATCCTCACTGATATAGCGCATATTGACCATAGACCAGTTTGGATATCTCAGACTTACCTGAATAGGACAGGAAAGACACCCTACTGTGTTCAAACGGTGTAAAAACCTGAAGACACCGCATCTCACTATTTGCTATTTGGAAGCATTATTGTGCTAAGTGTGAAATAAATTGTTGTTCCTAGGGGCGGGGAACTAATAGTGTTATGTTTTGGAGATGTCTCTTGATGTGGAGTTTGATATGGTTTTGGGTCCACCACCAGGTTTAGTGATGTGGTGGAAAGATTTGACTAATGATCAGAAAAAAGAAATTAAGAGTTGTGTAGGGCATCTGCCTTCATTAATGAATATGATGGGGATCCGGGTTTGCTGGAGATCATTACCGATTATTGGGACAATGACAGAATGTTGTTCAGATTCGGAGAAATAGAGATGACTCCCACTTTGGAAGAGATTAGAGATGTTTTAGAAAGCCTAGGAAGTGCTAACAGATCCAAAAAGAAATTGACCCAATATATCCTTATCCCTCACAAACCCACCCCAAAAGAAATCAAAGACATGTTTGCTGTCAACAAAGCCGATTGGGCGCAGGGACCCACTCTAGCCTTCAGAGAGTTATATGGGAGGTATTCATCCAAACAGGGTTACAAGAACCACATCCTCGAGTTTTCATCAACCCAATCCTGGGAAGCCCATCAAACACTAGCCTTTATCACTTGCCTATTGGGAACTATGGTATTTCCACAAAATGTCTCCCTAGCTATTGACACCCGGGTTGTCTTTGTTGCCCAAGCTGTCCTTAGGGGAGTCACAACAAACGGGCTTACCAAATATTTTGACATCATCCCCAATATCCAATCAGACATATACCGAGCTTTGGGAAAATGTCACGACCATTACTACTACTTCCAAGGGTGCAACCTCCTAGTCCAATGGTGGATACTTAGGCATTTGGATAGGAATGACTTACCTACTCACCGAGATCCGGCCCTAAGAGAGGACGATTTGGGAGTCGCTGTTATGCCTTGCAGGGTTCAGGATAAAAAAGGATGGGCTCACATCTTTTCCATATTGAGAGAAGAACATATCAGGTGGAGGGTACCTGATTTTCACTCCAAGACTATTTGTGTTAAGAGTCGGAGACGTCTGTATTTACCACTTATGGGCATTCGGGGAACCAGACCCTACACACCATTGAGAGTTCTTAGACAGTTTGGCATGAGACAAGTTATTCTGAATGTGGGTAATATGGGAGAGCTTACACGAGATTATGAAGAAGGTCGCATCGAGGGAATAAAAAATGCTCAGAAAGATTGGAAGAATGTAATAAGAGAAGACAAGTTGGATAAGGATCCAAATAATCTAAGCCATGATGAAAATTACTATAAGTGTCTTAGGGCTGAGTTAGCTGATGCTGCCGCTCCAGGACCATATCTGTACAAATTTCCCAAGGACAGGGAAGCCGTGAATGCAATCCAAGTTAGGAGAACGAAACGGCGAATGGAAGGAAGATAAATGGATCATCAAGCAAAGATAGAATATAATCAAAAGATAATTGAGAGTTTGACAAACGAAGCTGAGGCTTCATTGAAGAGTTTGCAATGGCTTGACACTTTTGTTAAGGAAGCCATAGATACAGGGACATCATTGCCTGACGATCAGATGGGTCAATAGACTGGGACGGCATTGATGCCAGCACATGTAGCCATCCAGACTGCCATTCGAAGGGCCAAGAAGGCACGAGATGATAGAGAGCACATTTCCGCCCGTGGAGTGGATTTTTTCTGATTATTGCATTTACTTTTAAAAAGCCTTGTAATACCACTTGGGAAAATATCGTTAATGAAAAGCACTGGGATTTTATCTTTGGGAACAATACATTTGTTTTACATATGGCACAATTTTGCTTCACACGGTAGTATCCTCGGAGCAACGAGGTATAGGAAAGCGAATTATATACTATCTAAATGCCTACTTAATATATCTACTTTGTGTGAAAATCATGTAATTTGTTGAAACTCTTGATTGGTCCACATTTTGGCCACTACCCAAAAGAAAACCAAAGAAAATAACCATCAAAACAAATTTAGATCCATTTTAAAAGGTTGATTTGCTAATAGGAAATGGAGACTCCAGACAGCATGAATGCAACTTCACCTGACGTCAACCTAGTCAATGACGATGAGGGTGCGGAAGCAGCAAGTGAGAAAAACTGACAATGAGATGAAAGAATGGCCTTAGCCACTGCTAGAATGAAAGAGGTTGTACAAACTATTAAGGCGGCCAATGAGAAAATGAAAGAAGCAAAAACTCTCCTAGCTTATGTTGAGGAACTAACAAAGCAACACTCTTCCTATCGGGTAAAATGGGGGAAGACTCCTGAAGCACCACTTGGGAGTTATGTCCCACTCAGCCAACAAGAAGGGCTTGACTCCATCCATATGGGGAAAGATGATCTACTTATCCCCAATCTGAAAGTTTATGGAGACACACACGGCTCTCATCTCGATGAGCCTCTTATTTCATGCACAATTGTTCTTAAAGGCACAAGATCACACAATTGGGGTGCACCAATAAAATTGTCAAAACAAGAACTCTTGGAAACTTTGGGATGCATTGGGGTGTACGCACAAATCCCAAATTTGTTACCATCATGCGCTCCTTCTGTGGGTTACGGAAAATGACTCTACCACCAAGGTCAATCAAGTCACATTGCCAACGAGTGTGTAGCACTAGAAAGAAAGCTTATCCAATGGATTGATCAAGCAAGAATTAGCCAACTGTGGGGACCCCACTCTCTCCTGACTCATGACCAAGGAAGAAACCACCCAGAAAGGAGCGAGGTTAGGTTCTGGAGGAGTGAGTTTTCCAAATTCAAAGAGTCGTACGCCAGAATCCACTCCCTACTAGGTAGCGTGAAAAAGATAAGGGCGGTGCCATAAACCTATCAGGGTCGCCCAGGATCTCCGAAAGAAAGGGTTTGTGTGTATCACCATGGCCGCCCCGGCCACGACATTGAAGAATGTGTGAATTTCAAGCTTGAGCTAGAACGCCTCGTGAATGAAGGTTGTGTTTGGATCGTTGCGGGAGCACGAGGATAAGAGATGAAGATAAAGAAGACAATGAACACCTGTTTAGTATGGATGGGTAGAAAAACATAAGTATCCCTTTACTGCTTTCAATAAATAAAAGTATCTCTTTCCCTTTTTATGTAAACGAAACCACGCCGACCTGATGTCCAGTTGGGGATGCGTGGGAAGCCTACTTAAGGCTTGGTTAGGGTAGAAAAACTAAGTTTCGGGTAACATAGGAAAAACCTTTTATGTGTATCCCTGAACTACGGATGGACCTGATTTCCCTTTGGTGGGATACGTAGGCAGTCTATTTAAGACTCGGTCCTTTATAATAAAAACCTAAACTCCCCCTTAGTATAGGATGGGTAGAATTAAATCAACCATGAAAACTAGTTACCGAAAATCAGTATTCCCAAAAATACAAAAAGACGAAAATACCCTTGGAATATGAATCAATCAAGAAGTTGAAACAAAATATATGATTCTATGTGCTATAAACTGCAAACAACGTGATTTTTTGTGTTTCGTGCTTAAACCTAACGCTAACTTGGGAGCTTTTGAGTTGTTTTCTCTTATAGACAGGGGTCGATTCGCTGGCACCAGTTACTCGATCAAGAGCTGCCACAGCGTCCTTAAACTCTCAAGAAGAAAACATGCCTGAAACTCCACCATCGAACATAAATGCTTTAGTAGAAGGTACCCCCAATAGCTGACATAGCTGGAATGCATCTGGAAGAGGCTATCGATCTGCTGATGAGACAATTGGTTGAAGCCAGAGAAGAAGCAGACCGCCTGAGGGCTGAGAAACAAAATGCTACTAATGCTGAGGCTAAGAGACCTCCACCCACTTTCCTAAATTTGGATTTACCATTCCTGATCATTTCCCTCAAACCCAGACTGGGGCTACCTTTCAAACTCCACTACGCCGAAATACCACTTATGTGGGGAGTTCCTCCCACCAAACCCCAGCTTTTCAAACACCAGCTCGTACTGCAAACGCAAATGCTTATCAAGCCCCTCAGGCAATAGGAGTTCCAGTGACCCATCCCGTACAACCAAATGTCACTTTTCAAGATCATGTCCCCAGAGGCAAGCGGAACCAACTCACCACCACGCACCACCTCTGATGGCAGAAAACCTAATTCCTGACAGCCCAACGCAGTGGCATTCTGACTATATTCCATATCTTGAATGTCTCCAAGGTCGTGAGGATGCATTTGTCTTCACAAGAGATGATGATCAAAGTCACCAAAAAAGTGGATTGAACCAAAAAATCTCATGACTGATGAATGCGTCCTTGCAAAGGGAATGCAGTTCACATAAAAAAAGATGTTGCAACGGGCTGTCAGAATGTATTGTATAAAGAATATGAGGGAGTTTAAGGTTTATGACTCAAACAAATCGGTATGGAGGCTGATTTGTAAGCGACATACTAAAGGCTGTCGGTGGTTGCTTCGGGGAATTGCTAAGCCTGATGGTCTGTGGAAAATCACAAAATTCCACCCTAAGTACACTTGTGATATAGGACAAAGTCGAGCAGATCATTTTAATCTAGATATAAACATGATTGCTCATGTGTTACTTAAACACATTGAGAAAACTCCAAGGTAACTTATCTAACCGTTTACATTACATACGTTATAGCAATTAAAATATCATTGCTAAATGTTGTTTGTTTAAACTTATGCAGGATGCCTATCAAAACTTGTATTAGCATGGTCCACTCACAATATGGTAAAATCATAAGCAAGAGAAAAGGATCTCTCGGGCGTATACGTGCTTTTGAGACGATCTTTGAAACCTGGGAATCCTTTTTTCAGGCGTTGTCGGGGTATATGGCGGCTCTAAAATATGTTAATCCTGGCACTATTGTACAGTGGCGGCGTTTAGAGGGCAGAATTTTTGACTTCGTCTTTTGGGCATTCAAACCAAGTATTGATGGTTTTGCTCACTGCCGGAATGTGATATCGATAGATGGGACGCATGTATATGGCCGATATGACATTAAGCTCCTAATTGCAGTAGGTATGGATGCCAATGGGTCAATATTCCCTCTTGCTTTCGCAATTGCAGCCAACGAGAGCAACTAGACATGGGGGATGTTCTCGCCTCATCTACAAACTCATGTTGTTAAGGGTCATCGGGGCATATGTGTCCTACCGGATCGTCATAAAGGCATATTGCACAATATGCGTACTCTGGAAGGGTGGCAACCTCCACATGCTTACCATCGATATTGTTTAAGGCACTTAAAGGCTAATTTGCAAACAAAGTTTGAAAATGGCACTGTAAACAAATTGATGTGGGGGGCTGCGATGCAGCATCAACAAAGAAAATGGGCTGCAAAAATGGAGTTGCTAAGGGAAGTGAGTGAAGAGGCATATGTTTGGTTGATGAAATTAGAAGTTGAAAAATGGACACTTTATGCTGATGGAGGAAGGAGATGGGGCATGCTCACAACGAACAGCTCGGAGTCTTTCAATGGAGTCCTCAAATTTACTCGAAGACTACCTGTCACCGCAATGGTAAAACTAACTTTCAGGCAGGTCATGGAGCGATTTGCGGATAGGACAAGGCAAACCAGAGCTATATTAGCCGACGAGAGAACATGGATTCCAAAGCCCTACAAAAAGATGGAGCACCATAGAACAAAGGCAGAGGGTCACCAAATGACCGAGTATAACGTCGTTCAACGAGTGTGTGAAGTTAGAACGGGTTATTGCGACGGCAAAGGAGGAAACAAACATATCGTTACTGAGCGTACAAAATCATGCGCTTGTGGTAAGTGGCAAACGTACCATATGCCATGTTCTCATGCAGTCAAGTGCTTTGAGAGAAAGGCCAGAAATGTAACTGATTATGTGGCGGAGGAATATAAGGTCGTAAAATAGCTTAAAGCATATTCCGGCCACTTCCGCCCCCTTGGTGATCAAGCTTATTGGCCAGCCGCGCCATTTTCTATGATTGCGAACAAGAACCATATCCGTAAATTGAAAAAAAAAATAAGCTAACCCGTTATCACAATCAAATGGATGTTAGCAAAAAAACTTATTATCGCAAGTGCTCGACATGTAAGCAATTTGGGCATGATAAGCGTTCATGTGGGCAAAACTCCCGTGGTGGCAGCACATCTGGAAGTAGAAGAGTGTCTAGAACTTGATTTTTTTTAAAGTCTATTGTAATTTAATGATGTATTTTGTTGCTAATGGAATGGAATATTTTTCAATTATTATGAACCTCTCGTATTGGAATTATTTTTAAATATTATAGTTATTTTTGCACATTCAAAAGGTGCCGATTACACAATACAATAACCAAATAAAAAAGACATAAAAGAAAAAAACCTAATACAAAGCAGAGTAATTTTTTCTTTTCTATCTTTCTTGAACCAAAAAAGTACTTTCATAGCTTTGGGAGTAAAACAAAAGAGATTAATCAAAACCCTATAAAATATGACACTTAAACCTAAATATAACAAGTTTTCAAACGTATTTCGGAGCACTTTACAACCCCTAAAACGACGATCCAATGTATATGTATACTTGATGTAATGAGCCGATATTATTGTACACTAAAAAAATATGAAGTTCTATATAAAATATTTATATTCCGGTGTTTTGAAACGTGACTAATCTTCGGTCAAAGTATGAAAAAAAAAAAACTTAATTTTGAGTTTGAATTCCAAAGAATAAAGGTTGGGGTCAGGGGTTTTTGGTATGGGTTTCACGCACAGATTCTGTGCGTCAAGCCTAGTTTGATTTTTTTTTTTTTAATGGGTTAGTTTGGTTCCAAAAAAAAATTTTGGGTTACAAAAGTGCCGGGCTCCAAGGAACAAGATGAGTTTATAGACACAAACATATTTCGTGACGACCGAGGTTTGACTTCCAAGGAATAAAAATGATCTTGGGCTTCTGAGTTTGTTTGGGCCTGTTTCTAATAAGTTGGGCTCAAAATTAATCAGCCAACAGAGCCCAAATACTCTCATCCTCAGCACAACGAATATATACACAAGACCACGCAATATAAATGGCACTTTGCATAAGGCTCCTTTACGCTCATGAGTTGTATAGATTTTTGTTTAGGTTGTTACATAGTTTTGGATATTAGCATTTAGTCCTTGATTAGTTATAGATATTATTCTTCAGTCCTTAGCATAATTGTATCAATAGTCATAGCTTTGTATACATTGAACATACATAAATACAAGAGAAAATTTCTCATCTGAGTTTTTCATTATCGGATTCTTTGAAATCCTTCATATTTACTATATTATTTTATATATTTTTTTATTTTAGAAGTGACAGTTGAGGGACGAACAAGGGTACGAATATGGGCATTATGGGAATTTTAAGTTTTTCAAGGGTAATCCTATTGATTTGGTAGTATTCCTCATGCTTTCATTAGACACGTGCATTGTATATTAGCAAACAAGTGTACTGCCCTTTACACGATTTCATAGCCTAATAATCTCATTTTTCTATTATATATTTTTATTATATATAAGTGTAAAGAGAGGACTAACACAATAATACAAATTTGTACCATAAGCTATATAAATTATACATTTTAATCAACTCCCTTTTTATGTCACGTGGACATATGTCATAGTACTGAATATTTATCTCTTCCCATGTATACACATATGCACTTGAAATTTAATTCTCTGACACATTTATTTCCTCTGTGCACTTATACTTGTAGACTTTTGACTTTTCAAGTTCTTTAAAAATTAATAAATGAAGTACTCCTCTGTTCCATATTGTTTGGTCACATTACTAAACTACTTTTTTAGTTCCCTCCTCATGTGTACACGTATGCACTTTAATTTTAATTCTGCGACACATATTTATTTTCTCCGTATACTTTTACTTGTTCATAAATGAAGTACTCAACATTACTAAAAATATATGTCCTAATTACTTGTTCATTTATAAAATCAAGATAAAATTAATTAAATCTTTTCCATCTTACCCTTAAAAATAAATGTTCTTGAAAATAGTCAATTTTGATTAGAATGTATTTATTGGAGAGAGATAGCAGTAAGATAGTAAAATACATCTTTTATTTATGATTTTTTAGGAGGCATGCAAAAGGAAAAGTGACAAGTAATATGGGATGGAGGCAGTATATATTTTACCATAATATTCATATTTATTGGTGTAAGTCTTAGTAACTTTCGAAAATGATTTGAAAATGAGTAATTAATGTGAAGGGTAAAATTAATAATAAGAACAATTTTTTTTTCTCTTGATATGTTAACGTGGACAAGTAAAAATAAACGGAGGGAGTGACTTTTATCCCCCTTTTTCTTCTTTGTCAATACTTTAAACGTGAAGAGAGGACGAACAATAGCAATGCAAATTTGTATCAACAGTTATATAAATCATACACTTTAACCAACTACTTTTTTATCCCACTTGAACATATGTCATAGTACTGAGTATTTATCATCTTCTCATGTATACACGTATGCACTTCAATTTTAATTCTCCTACACATAACTTGTCCACTTTTGACTTTTCACGTTCTTTAAGAATTAATAAATGAAGTATATATTTTATCATAATATCCATATTTATTGGTGTATAGTCTCAATAGCCTCAGAAAATGATTTGAAAATGAGTAATTAATGTGACGGGTAAAATAAAAAGAAGAAAAAAAATTCTTTTTCTTGATATGTTAATGTGGACAAGTAAAAGTGAACGGACGGAGTGTCTTTTATCCCCGTTTTCCTTCTTTGTCAATACTTTATTATTTTACTCTCCTTTGCAGTCTCTGATTATTGTTTCTTTACATTTATAAAATGTATTACTTTATATTTTCATTTCGGAATTAAAATTTGGTGATTTACAATATAACATATATCTTTCTAATTTTTATTTCTTTGTAACAATTTTTTTTATCTATAATTGTTAATATAAAAAATTCTAATATATTTTTTAATTAATTTAATAAAAATATTTTATTAGTTTTTTCTTTTAAAAATCCAATATATACAACAATGGTTCTTATGTTTGGATATGAACAGTTAGTTAATTGAAATGGATATCAACCTGTCGGTATACATATAAGACATTAAAGAATTTAAAAGAAAAAATCTAGAAGCAAAATATTAATTTTCTCTCATATTCTTACTAATTTTCTTTTTCACATCGATGAATAACTTTCATTATCATTACAATGAGAAAAAACTTCGACTCTTTCCATCTTAAAGACTTATTCCATCATATGTTTTTAATTTTTAAACTCTATTTTTTAATTTTAACTAAAGTGATGGTACATAAAATACATTTTGTATATGTTGCTATATATAATAACAATTACAATGTTTTTAAAAGTTATTTTCAAAATACAAACCTTAAAAACTGACTAATTAAAGTGAATAGACATGTTTTGTCCGTGCATCGCACGGACATGTATTGCTAGTATTATAGAAATGGGAGTTGGGTGGACGAACCGGGGTATTATGGAGATTACACATTTATTTAAGGATAAATTAGTAATTTGATATTGCTCCTCATACAATTTGGCATCGGATGGACTAACCTTTTTTTAAAAAGAAAGGACACGTTGAAACTTTGAAGTGTTTTGAGCAGATTGAAAAAGTGTTTTTTTAAGTATCAACAGCACAGGGGTTGCTTTTTCCCACAAGCAAAATTAGTAGTAAAAATAATCGTTGTAACATTGTTCATTCTCCTTTTCTTCACCGTGACTTTTTTATTATTATTTTCACAACTCTTTATTTTCACAAATCTTTAGAGAACTTCGAAAAAAAATCAAATAAACTTCATTAAAGTTTCTAATATAAATATTAACACTTTATTTTTAAAATTATATTAATTGTAAAATAATTATGTACATATTTTTTTTCCTAATGAACATTTAATGATTGAACAAACAAAAACTACTTTTCTAACCGAACTAAAGTCATTCTCAAATGATTGGACCAAAACAAACTGCTAAATCTTCAAAGTATTTCTTTGGAAAATACTTTTTAAAATATATAGATTTATTAAGCCTTTTTTTCAATCAAGGACGGATATTTTATATAGCTATATATATATATATATATATATATATATAACAAAATATTTTTCAAGCTAACAGTAGCATTAATGCTACCCCATTGTTTGAAATAATCCACAGTCTTATAAGTAATATTACAACCCAAAATTGTGTTTATTAGATGTAGCTCCAAAAATATCTACTATACTGCTTCTGTGACAAATATTGGAGGAACTATAATAAAAACTTGGGTTTTCAAAAAGTTGTTGCTTTGCATCTTCCTTAGCCAGTAGATCAGCTACCCGGTTCAGTTTTCTGAAGTGGTGTTCCATGACTGGATTCCCCAGTTTCCTTAGTAGCAACCTGCATTCAAAGATAATGGGATTAAGTTTTTGATGCCCGTCATTGATCATACACGTATTACCTCAGTAGAATCAGTTGCCACTTCTATAGGAATGAATTTGTTTCCAGGCTAGTTCCAATCCTTGCGTAAAAGCCATTTATTCAAAGTGTCAGTACAATGGCGCATAACCCCATGCATGAAGCTAATCATCCAATCCCTCGGGTTGTTGGCGTGGATATGGGCAGGAATTGATTGAAACTTTAGCATGGGCTCATGAACACACATCTTTGGCCAATTTGATTTGCTGGAGGGATAAATCAGTGGCCCTTTTCATTGTACAAGCAAGATTGGTTGGATTAGCTCACTTTTCTGCTGGTTATGCGGCTTGTGTCGCCTGATCAACAAAAAACTAGAAATTTCTTCTTTTTACTCCACCTATTCCACCTGTCCCAGGACTCCTTATTGAAATTGCTTTATCTTCCAAATTTTCTTATGGTCGAGGGCGGCTAAGTATGAGATAGGTTGCAACTATAGACAGAACTAAACCTAGCAAATTTCCTAATATTGACCCCACAGAGCGGTAGTGAAGGAGACATCATTAGTTGTCAGCAGTGGCGGAGCCACGTAGAGCCGAGGGTGTTCAACCGAACCCCCTCGGCGGCAAAAAATACTATTTTTACAAGGTTAAAATTATTTTTTATGTATATATATATTAGATGTTGAACCCCCTTAGGCTTCTTCGTGCGTTTACTTTTTTATATTTTAAACTCCCTCGACGGAAATCCTGGCTCCGCCACTAGTTATCAGGTTGTGAAGTCAGGATCCGGAAAGGGCAATGACTCATTACCTTTTGAGTAAGATTTTAATTTGTTTCTTTCGTTAGATTTCTTTTTAAGGCTTCCATAAATAGTGTCATCACTGAAGAATGTGAATGTTCTTGGGCAATTCCAAATTGGAATGTATCAATCCTTTATTAGTATTCTCTGTGTCAAATTACAAAGAAGCCGGTGTGATAATTTTTTTGATTATATTATTTGTTTATGTGGCTTTGAACCAGAAGATGGACATTAATTGATTATTTTCGTTGTAGTCATGATTTTCACATGCATATATAAATAAACTAGATGGCTTATGTCCGTGCTGCGCACGGGCCCAACACTTCGTATTATAGTGTATCTATGTATGTAGTTGTGTTTAGATAGTGATAATATATATATATATATATATATATATATATATATATATATATTCTATGTTCAAAATACGATTAATATAACATTGTAGTTTGTGCTCCGTATCTAAAACTTTATTTTATTCGTGTTTACTACGAAAATTTATTAATACTTTTTAAAACAGAATACTTGTTTAAAAGAAAACTATTTTCCTCTGTTTGAGATAAAATAATAGCAATATTTAAGCATCAGTTGATACTTTCAATTTTAATTCGATTAATTTAAAAGTGTAAAATACTTATTATTTTTTATCAAATTTTGATGTGGATAATTCTAATTCAAATTATTAAATTAATTTTACATGTTTGAAACGAAACAAAGTAGAAATTAACTTTCTATTTAAACGAAGAAATGCTATTTTTTAATTTTTGGTAAATATTCTCGGTTTAACTCATTTTACTTGTCATGTTGTCTTTTGCATGGTTTTTTAAGGAAACGTGAATTAGAATTATAATTTGACTAATTTACTTTATTCATTATTTGATCTCCATTTGATATTAATATCTTTCCACATTTATTAGAGTAAGGAAAAAATGAAAAAGTAATTAAATTCTATCTTATTTTAATATATAAGTATTTTAAGTATATTGTTGTACAATAATTTCATTTGCTCCCACTAATGGGTTGATACGCATGTGGCAATGAGTCAATCATTATTAATTTAATTGTTTGATTTTCTAAGTACTTTTTATTAACATTGTTTATTTTTTTAATATGGGATTCATTTTTTTTTATTAATATTGCTTGATTTTGTTAATATGGGGTTCACTTTTTTTTCCCGTGAGTTTGGACGTGGTGGGTTCCACTTTTTTTTTTTTTTTTTTTAATACTGGTTGGTGTTTAATATGGGGTCATGAAGAACTTCTATTTTTTTAATTTTTAGTAAATATTTTTTGTTTAACTCATTTTACTTGTCATGTTGTTTTTTACATGGTTTTTTAAGGAAACGTAAATTAGAATTATAATTTCACTAATTTAGCTTATTAATTATTTGATCTCCATTTAATATTATTTTTTCTTTTATGACATTAATCTCTTTTCACATTTATTAGAGTAAGGAAAAAATGAAAAAGTATTTAAATTCTATCTTATTTTAATATATAAGTATTTTAAGTATGTTGTTGTACAATAATTTCATTTGCTCCCACTAATGGGTTGATACGCATGTGGCAATGAGTCCATCATTATTGATTTAATTGTTTGATTTTCTAAGCATTTGTTTTTTAAAATTGTTTGTTTTATTAATATGGGATTCACTTTTTTTTTTTTTTTAATATTGCTTGATTCTGTTAATATGGCGTTCACTTTTTTTTTCCCGTGAGTTTGTATGTGGTGGGTCCCACTTTTTTTTTTAATACTGGTTGGTGTTTAATATGGGGCCCACAATTGTTTTTAACATTGTTTGTTTTTTTAATATGGGATTCACTTTTTTTTTAATATCGCTTGATTTTGTTAATATGGGGTTCACTTTTTTTTTTCCCGTGAGTTTGGATGTAGTGGGTTCCACTTTTTTTTTTTTTAATACTGGTTGGTGTTTAATATGGGGCGCACAATATTGTTTTTTAATATTAGTTGTTGTTTAATATATATGGGGCCCACAATTTTTTTGCCTGATTCTGTTAATATGAGGTCCACTTTTTTTTTCCCGTGAGTTTGGATGTGGTGGGTTCCACTTTTTTTTTTTTTTTTTTTTAATACTGGTTGGTGTTTAATATGGGCCCACAATTTTTTTTAACATTATTTGTTTCTTTAATATGAGATTCACTTTTTTTTTTTTTTAAATTGCTTGATTTTGTTAATATGGGGTTCACTTTTTTTTCCCGTGAGTTTGGATGTGGTGCGTTTCACTTTTTTTTTAATACTGGTTGGTGTTTAATATGGGGCCCACAATTATTTTTTTAAATATTAGTTGTTGTTTAATATATATGGGGTTCGCAATTTTATTTTTTACAATTTTGTTTTTGGATGTGGTGGGTTCCACTTTTTTTTTTTTTTTTTTTTTTTTTAATACTGGTTAGTGTTTAATATGAGCCCACAATTTTTTTTTAACATTGTTTATTTTTTTAATATGGGATTCACTTTTTTTTTTTAATATTACTTGATTTTGTTAATATGGGGTCCACTTTTTTTTCCCCCTGAGTTTGGATGTGGTGGGTTCCACTTTTTTATTTTTTTTATTTTTAATACTGGTTGGTGTTTAATATGGGGCTCACAATATTTTTTTTAAATATTAGTTATTGTTTAATATATATGTGGTCCACAATTTTTTTTTTTACAATTCTTTTTATAGGCCTGTTTAATATGGGGCCCAAATTTTATTTTTAACATTATTTGTTTTTTTAATATGGGATTCACTTTTTTTTTTTAATATTGATTGATTTTGTTAATATGGGGTCTACTTTTTTTTTCCGTGAGTTTGGATGTGGTGGGTTCCCCTTTTTTTTTTTAATACTGGTTGGTGTTTAATATGGGGCCCATAATTTTTTTTAAATATTAGTTATTGTTTAATATATATGGGATCCACAATTTTTTTTTTATAATTTTGTTTTTGGATGTGGTGGGTTTCACTTTTTTTTTTTTTAATACTGGTTGATGTTTAATATGGGCCCACAATTTTTTTTAACCTTATTTTTTTTTTAATATGGGATTCACTTTTTTTTTTTTTAATATTGCTTGATTTTGTTAATATGGGGTTCACTTTGTTTTCCCGTAAATTTGGATGTGGTGGGTTCTACTTTTTTTTCTTTATAATACTGATTGGTGTTTAATATGGGGCCCACAATTTTAAAAACAAAATATTAGTTGTTGTTTAATATATATGGGATCCACAATTTTTTTTAGGGCTTGTTTAATATGGGGCCCAAAAGTTTTTTTTTTAATATGGGATTCACTTTTTTTTTTAATATTGGTTGATTTTGTTAATATGAGGTTCATGTTCGTGTTTAATATGGGGTCCACAATTTATTTTTTAAAATATTAGTTGTTGTTTAATATATATGAGATCCATAATTTTTTTTTTTAGGGCTCAATTTTTTTTTTATGAGGCCCATCAACGGACGACGAAGAAGGACCCCAACTCGTGCTTCTAATAAGTAGTAATGACTTTCTCTCACTCAATTAATTTATCCTCTTCATAAATCTAAAAACGCACCCTGATTTCTCCTCTAGCGATGACTGCTCTCCCAATCCTTGTTTCTGTTTTTGGTTGTATAGGTTCAAGAGAAGTTATTATTAATAGCTTCAAAAATATCGATTCAATTACAAGAATAAGTTCGAGTTTCAGAGATAATTCCTATCTTCTGCAGAAGTTTATAACAGAAATCATCAAAACAGAGGAGCTTTGACAACATATTTAAATGGAAAAGATCTCAGATCGCTTCCTACAAATTAGATTTGTTTGTTATTGTACATTCTCACCCCCCATAATAATTAGCAGTCGAATAAAATTAGATAGAGAATCAACACAAAACAAAGGAAAATAATGTGAAAGTTATTTACAGCCCTTTGAAATGCAAACCTTTTTTCTTGACTAGATGAGAGAGAAATAATTGTATACGGTAAAAACCGGGTCAATGTGTGACCGGTGAGATCGGAGCCGAGGATAAGTCCAAATGAGTACGAGCATGTTCGATCTTTTCTTCACAACGGGGTTTCGTACCGGATGTAATGGACCCGAGATAAAAAAAGTGTGTCCATTGGTCCGGATACACCGAGCCCAAACCAACGTGTCCGTTGGTCCGGACAGACTTAGCCTAAGTCAACGTGTCCGTTGGTCCGGATAACTAGTTTTGAGGTTGCCACGCTTCAGAAAACCGTTCTGCCATTTGCACCGATGATCGTATGGGTTTCAGACCGTACGGTCATACTTTATCTTTTTAGGGTTTCTCTATTCAAAAAGGCTTTTTGTGTTGCATTCATGGCCCACAAGGCATACCTATAAATAGAGGGCATTCCTCCTCTTTTTGGGGTTAGCTTCTTTTTTTCATATCTCAACATTGTAATAGTCAAATATATACAGTTCTCACCCAAAAGATATTGGTCCGGATCTCCTGGGTTCTTCATTAGTTTGCTTATCCTTTCAATATTACTTAATATATTTGGCATAAATCAACGACCATCACACGCATATACACACACACACACACACACACACACACACACACACACATATATATATATATATATATCGTAAGCACCTATTCATATGAATATAGCTACAAACAAATCCATTGGCACTTCACACTAATCTAATAGATTAAAGTTCATCCACATATCCTATACCCCACTTACAAATTTAATTGTTAACGAAATTCGGGGTAAACAGTTTGGCGCCCACCGTGGGACTAGGATCATAGTGGTTTTTTAATCTTTGCTTCTTCTTTCTTCCACCCGTTGATAGAAGAATCTGCAAATTTTCGCAAAAAAAAAACGACAAAATGGCAAGCAGCGGACATTCCGGTCATGTGAACAACAACGAGATAGTAGCTGCAAACGAGAACAACAGAGGGTTACGAAACCTGCCTGCAGATCCAATCGACCCAAACTCTGTTGACTCGAGAGAAGGCCTCAACCGGCAGAATACCGCGAATCAGGAGAATGTCGCCTTTCCGGCCACCGATCCCTTGAATACTCATAACTCAATTACTTTGTCTCGGGCTCAAGGCCAGAAAACATCGGATACTCCAGATGAGATTAACTTATGTTTAATATTTGAAATGTTGCAGGAACAAGGGACCGCCATAGCCGAACAGGGGATTGCTATAGCTCAGCTACAGAGTAACAACGACAAGGCAGCTCCGGTAAGATCAAAGGGGGTAACCGAGCCCAGATGAGACGAAGCACGGATAGTCGAAAGCAATGGATCTGGAGCCGGTTCTTCTACCGAAGTTTTGAATATGCTCGAGACCTTGGCAAAACGGGTCGATTCAACGGAGAAGAGGGTGGAAACGTATAACTCTTGGGTGGATCAGATCCCGGGAGCGCCACCGATTCTGAGAGGGCCGGATTCAAAGAGATACATTCAAAGGCCTTTCCCTCCGAGTACAGCTCCGAAGCTAATCCCGAAGAGATTCAAAATGCGAGATATTCCAAAATACGATGGCACAACAAACCCACAGGAACATGTGACTTCATACACCTGTGCCATAAAGGGCAATGATGTTGAAGAGGATGAAATTGAGTCCGTGTTGTTGAAAAAATTTGGGGAAACACTCTCGAAACGAGCATTGACCTGGTATGACCATTTGCCCGAGCATTCCATCACTTCTTTCGAGATGCTCGCAGATGCGTTCATCAAGGCCCATGCTGGGGAAAAAATATGCAGGCCCGGAAGGCAGACATCTTCAGAATGGCCCAAAGGGACGATGAGTTGTTACGAGAATTTGTGAACCGCTTCCAAAGGGAACGGATGGAGCTCCCTCCGGTTCCAGAAGAATGGGCAGCACAAGCTTTCACCAAAGGGCTTAATCCTTGGAGCTCGATTGCTTCATTCAAATTGAAGGAAAATTTGTTGGAGTACGAGGCTGTAACTTGGGCAGATGTCTATAACAAGTACGAATCTAAGATTCGGGTAGAGGATGATCAACTCGAACTTCCCCCGGGACCTATAAATATGAGCAAATGCTCTGAGAGGTCAAGAGAAATTACGAACTGGAGACAAGGCTATCGAGGGAAAGATACCGATCGTACTGTCAATCGGAAAAATCGAGTTTCAGGTCGAAAAAATCGAGGGTCGACCCCAGTCACTTCTCTAGTAAGGGCGATTGTTATACCCCATTTTAACCGGGTTAATTTAGGAGTACAACATATTGGTGATTCCTATTTGTTTTATTTAAGGAGTCGCCACCTAATTAATTTAACGGTGAATTAGGACACCCAGATGTAACTAAGGTAAAGTTAAAACTAAACCTCTGTTAATAGTCTGCTTAACCAATGTGATTCTAGGTAAGAGCTCTATATTATCCTAAAGGGAAGGGGTTAGGCATCTTTTAGAATCCGCTAACTACGGTTGTCCGGCCAAACTTAGATTAATTAATTGAAGTTAAAGATGGAAAATATAAACTGCTTAAAAATAAGACTAAACATATTACTAAGGCTTTAAATAAGAAGGCTATTAAAAATAAGACTAATATTTTGTATAAAGGGGAATCTTAGAATGCTATTTGAAATAAAATTTATAATAGTTGCTAATAGTTTTAAAGGAAGTAGCATAATAAAGATGAAGTTTACAAAATATGATAATTTACATATAAATAGAAGAAGATGCGAACTTATGCGATGTTTTAATAAATATCTAAACGAACTAAGCAATGAGGTATTAATTGAATTTGAGTTTTAGAAGTGTGAGTAAAATATAAAATAGCTAATAGATTTCCTCTATCCATTTTTTATTATCTTTATCCACTATGCTTAATTAAGAAATGCGTGATTGACTCAAAATTCAAAGAGTTGTTTAAAATATGTTTGAATTTATATTTGCATATTAATGAGAAGTAAATATTATGGATACTATAAATAACTTTAATATAAAAGAAGAAAAAATGAAATTTTGTGGAATTAATCGTTGGTTTTCCTTAAATTAACTACCCATTATTTCTAAAACTGTCCATACCAATTTCCAATAATTCGTCTAAACTAACAAAAATAAGAAAAGTATTAGTCAAATAACACAAGCTAAAGGCACAAAATAAAGCAGAGGCATAAATGAGGTTACATGGGCTCAACCCATTTTTCTATGACTGCTGCTGTTGTTCTTGTCTATTGGGCTTTGACCCAGGATTTCATTTCTTTCTTTCTTGCGGACAGAACCGGACAGGAGAGAGGTCACGTTGGGCTTTTAGCCCAACTCCGAATGCGGAGGAAGACAAGTCTCTCGGACTCGTATGCGATAGTCATGCATAAAAAAACGGAAGAAAAAGGATTAGTACATAATCAATGACTAAGGCTAAACAATATATATAATGTAAATTTTAAAATTGACCAGTGGATTATGTATACACCGTGTATATTTAAGTATATTTCTTGTTAAAACAGTGGGCTTAACTAGTTGAACTATCGGGGAATTTAGAACAGATCAGTGTATTTTGCAGGACATATACAAGATACCCAAGGTGGACATGAAAACGAAAGTCTATGGACGAACAACATATTCCATATGTGTTTACTGCTACAAAGACATGAAGCTGACCATTTATAAGATTAAAAACAGAGACAACTACTGAAATTAAAAGAGGCGCTGCTTGGTGACTTGCAATTATAATATTGGTACTCTCAAATACACATAATCATTTAATGAACAACTAAAGCACTCATACTTCAAATCTGATAGTTGTAAGACAAGATTGAAAGGGGAGGGGCACACCTAAACTGAGTCTGAACAAACAAATAGATATTGATTTTCGTGTATGTTTATCTCATAACTTTTGATTAGGACCAACAAACATGTTTGTCCATCTTTCTCAATAAACAGGACCAAACATTTGAGCAGCCTAAGCAAATCAGTACCCCAAAAGAACAGAGCAGTCAGTTTTGGGTATTTCAGGATGAGGGGAGCATATAAGTGGTGAACACCCAAAAGTATTTATCTTATAATGCTACATGTTCAGATAGACAAAACCATTTACTCTTTACTCTTATCCATAACAACAGATGACCACCAGAGAAACAAATACTTAACTTTAACATCCAGCAAGCACAAAATGATGGCTAACTATAACTCAATTACACAACCAGATCGATATACTAAAGTTTAAAACAAACACTACCCTAAGCATTGAAGCAGAGGTCAATTATAGAGTCCTATTTGACGAATCTGGACATAGCGTATGCGTATCAAGGTTGCCATTCATATCATAGGACTATATTAAGTAATAGAGGCAAACATGCTAACGTCCAATCTCACTTGTCTATATTAGATAAGAGTGACACCTATAATTATCAACCAAACAGTATTTCAACATAGGCTAAAGCTAAATAATACCATATGCAAAATACTAGCACATGAACCTTCTCTTAATTAGATGCATATTAGAGATAGTCAAAGTAGCCAAATAAACATCTTATTTTAAATCAACAGGCTAAAACACAACATGAATCAAGCACAGATTCATTAAGGTATGTGACTGACCAAGTTGGGCATGGATCATGTTCAAACAGACTGTGGACTAACAGCTTCTAAGGAGTACCTCTTAGGACAGTTTTCACTTTAAACAGAGCTTATAGGAATGCCAGGTTCAAATACAGAAGACTAGTTCATTATACCCTATTCTATAATTCATACATATACTCCGAATCCTCAAGGTAACAAAATTCACACATAAGCTCAAAACAGGTTTATTTCTTATGTCCTCTAGTCTATTTTACTCAGATAAGCAACAACATAAAGGCTGGCTGATTGCACTGTCATGCTTAACCAAACAGAATCAAATCATGTTTGAACCTTACTACACGATAACCCACCAACTGATCTCATTATGGTAGTATATTAATACAGGATATATATCTAATCTGTATAAATCGTGCTCCGACAATGCTTGAAGCATGTTTAAATTAAACAGACCAGGCTAAGACCTAGTCATGATAAACAAACTAATTACCTTAAATCTACTGAACAACAAATGATACCAACAAATCAACTACCAATCTGGAAACTAAACCACATTAAACAGGAATATCTAAACAATTTAACTACTTAAAACGAAACCAAACTAACTAAAACAGGAATATGTGTAATGCTACCAAGCCAAGCTAAGCTGAAAATAAGCCACTGAAATAGCAATCATGAATGAATACATAAACACCTACTGAGCTACCAGACTGAAATTAATTGACTAAAGAAAAGTTGTTTTCATGCTTAAGCAAACTAAACTGAACAATCATACCTAAACATGCTTGACCACATAAACAGGCTAACACAGAAACATATTTAACTAAACCTGAATCGAACTTGGCATATAAACACAAGAACACATCTTGACTGCTAAACAGAAATTAACTAAACAAAGAAGAGTTGTTTACCCTTTAAGTAGACCAAAACTAAATTATCATACATAAACATGTTTTACCACATAAAACAGACTAACACAGAAACAAATTTATTTATCGAACTAGAATAACTTAACTAAAACTAACATACTTGAATTATGGAACAATAAACCAAAAAATAACACAGAACAACAAAGACGCAACAGAAATAAAAAAAAATAATGGAGAATTACCTTCTTCGGGCGTAGCGAAGTGAGACCTCGAATCTTTGATCTACTTCGAACACTGCGAGTCCCGAATTCGTACACACTCGAATCCAAACAGAGACCAAAGGGGTAAAACAAAACGACGATATAGATTATTTTTTTTGATATCGGAAACTTAGGGGGAACTTTGCGACTCCGACTTCGAACCCTAATTTCTAGGGGATTTCTGCGGCTAAAACAAGCTGTTCTTGGGGAGATTTTATGAATCAAAGATCCTTTCTTTTTTGGGGTAATTTCATGAATCCAAAAATCCCCCTTTAACAGATCCCAACCCACCGCTATTTATAGGGTGGATTCGGGTTTCCGTTCGAAAGAAGGAGAGAGAGGAGCGGGGGGACAAGGTCGAAGTGGGGAATAGGAAGGCGTGGGGTGGCAGAAGCGTGGGGGGGACAGGGCGGAGTGGGGTGACAGCGGTGATGAAGGAGAAGAGAGGGAGTGAAGGAGAGAGAAGGGAGCGGGGAGGGTGTATGCGGCGCAGGTAAAGAAAATGAAAGGAAAAGAGGATTAGGTAAAAAATAAATGGATTGGGCCGGGTCGGGTAATGATTTAATGGACTGGGTTGGCTGAAAATATATGGGCTGGGGTATTTAAAATGTGGCTAGGTAAATTAAAATGTGGACTGATTTATGAATTGGTCCGAAAATAGTATGGGTTGATTGGGCTACTACGTTTAAATAAAAGACCTATTTAAATAACTTGTGTTAATATAAAATATGCAATTATTAGTGCTCAGATAAAAAATGGCGTTGTAATAGCCGTGCAATAATATTTCAAAAATTCACAGTAAATAAACACTATTATTTAATTATGCAAAGATAAATGCGATGCGTGTGCGTAAGCTGGTAAAATGATGAAATGATAAAAATTGTGAATTATAATAATAATAATAATAATAATAATAATAATAATAGTAATAATAATAATAATAATAATAGTAATAATAATAATAATAATAATAATAATAATAAGTGATAAATGATGATGATGATAGCTAGTAACTGTAATAGAATAATGAAACGCCGGTATTGATAAGAGGCTAATAATTATAGTAAAAAATACAAATATATATTTTTAATTTTCCAAAAATATTAGAAGCGTAAACAGGTATTTCGAAGAAGAGGCGGGACAAAATTGGGTGTCAACAGCGATAAACGAGCTGAGCTCCCGTCAAACAGTTGAGGCCTGTCTTTTAGAAGTGACGCTGGGAGTTCGGTTAGCAATAAAGACGTACCGAGGATATCGGAATACAACTTCAACATCAATACCTCGGACCTCGTCTTGGCTATCGGCTATATCACGGAGGCTAGATGGCCAAGGCCATTAAGATCCGACCTGAGTCAACGGGACCCAAACATGGTGTGTGAGTATCATAAGACACATGGGCACAGAACTGAAGATTGTCGCCAGTTAAGGGAGGAGGTGGCTCGTTTATTGAAAAATTGCCACCTTCGAGAATTTATGAGTGAACGAGCCAAAAACCACTACAAAGAAAGGGAGAGTCACAAACGAGTTGAACCGGTGGAACCTCAACATATGATCAATATGATAATTGGGGGAACAGATGCTCCACGAGGTTCGGTCATGAAAAGAACAAAGGTCTCAATTGTACGAGAAAAGCGCACCCGGGACTACGTACCCGAGGGCTCTATCTCCTTCAGTAACGAGGATGCAGAAGGCATCATTCAACCGCACAATGATGCATTGGTAATTTCTATCCTTATTTTTAAATCACAAGTTAAATGTATTTTGATTGACCCAGGTAGTTCAGCCAACATCATCCGTTGGAGAGTGGTCGACCAACTGAGGCTGCTCGACCAGATTGTGCCGGTAGCCCGAGTACTCAGCGGGTTCAATATGGCCAGCGAAACTAGGAAGGGCGAAATGTCTTTGCCGGTTAACATTGACGGCACCATACAGCAGACGGTGTTCTACGTCATCAAGGGAGATATGAAGTATAATGCTTTGCTCGGTAGACTATGGATTCATAGCATGAGAGCAATACCATCGACACTGCATCAGTTGTTAAAGTTCCCAACTCCGGAAGGGATAGAAACTATCTGAGGCGAACAGCCCGTAGCAAGAGAAATATTCGCGGTCGAGGAAGCCCCTCTTTTCAAAGAATCCGGATCAAAGAGATGAAGAATCAATCGAAGGAAAGGCCACCAAATAGCAATTAAAGAATACGGGTTCGGAAGCAGAGCAGAAGGAAACGGACCTGGTTGATGAAGAGGGCGATTTCGACGTGCCTAGATCATTTGTATCACCGGATGATTCGGATGCAACCAAGTCTACCGTAGAGGAGCTGGAGCAAATCATCTTGTTCGTACATCTACCGGATAGAAAGGTATACCTGGGCACGGGGTTAACCTCGGAGCTCAGGAACAAGTTAATTAAATTTCTTCAAGCTAATGACGATTGTTTTGCGTAGTCCCATATAGACATGACAGGTGTACCATAAGAATTCACAACCCATAAGCTCAGCCTCGATAGAAAATTCCCTCCGGTGAAGCAGAAAAGCAGACCAATGGCCGAGCCAAAACATGCCTTCGTAAAAGATGAGGTAACAAAGCTTTAAAAAATGGGCTCTATCCGGGAGGTGAAGTATCCGGACTGATCCGGGTTAGGCATTGTTCTTCAAACTCCCACATGTGATGTCATTAGACAATCGATCAGAACTATAAAATTGACTAACAATAAAGCCGAGTACGAGGCTATGATTGCAGGTTTGGAATTAGCTCGGAGTATGGGAGGCGAAACAATTGAAGAAAGATGTGACTCTCTCTTGGTCGTGAACCACGTGAATGGCGTCTTCGAGGTCAAGGATGAGCGGATGCAAAGGTACTTAGATAAAACTCAGGTGATATTACACCGGTCAAAAGAATGGACTATGCAACACATACCCAGGGAGCAGAACAACGAAGTCGATGCATTGGCCAATTTGGGCTCTTCGGTCGAAGCAGAGGAATTTAACTCCGGTGCCGTAGTCCAATTGATGAACTCGGCGATAGAAAACGGTCAGGCCGAGATAAATACAATGGGTCTAAATTGGGACTGGCGCAACAGATACATCGACTGCTTGCAAGATGGGAAGCTCCCGAGTGACCCAAAAGAATCACAATCACTTCGGACCAAAGCAGCTCGATTATGCTTGGTAGACGGCCAATTGTATCTACGATATTTCTTTGGACCTCTTGCCAAATGTTTGGGTCTCGGAGAAACAGATTACGTGATGAGAGAAGTCCACGAGGGTACCTGCGGTAATCACTCGGGGCGGAAGGATTAGTTTGAAAAATTATCAGAGCCGGCTATTACTGGAACCGGATGGAGGAAGATGCGAAATATTTTGTCCGAAAATGTGATGGGTGTCAAAGGCACACCCCGATGATTCACCAACCCAGGGAGTTGCTGCACCCGGTGATTTCCCTTTGACCATTCATGAAGTAGGGGATAGACATCATCGGTCCTCTTCCATGGGCACCAGGTAAGGCTCGTTTCATTATGTTTATGACTAACTACTTCTCAAAGTGGGTTGAAGCGCAGGCTTTCGAAAAGATTAGAGAAAATGAGCTTATTGACTTCATATGGGACCATATTATCTGTCGTTTCGACATCTCGGTCGAGATAACCTGTGATAACGGCCCTCAGTTCATTGGCAGCAAGGTGAATAACTTTCTCAAAGGGTTGAAGATCAAGAATATAGTGTCGGCTCCGTATCACCCGAGTACAAACGGGCAAAGCGGAATCCACGAACAAAATAATAATTCAAAATCTAAAGAAAAGGCTTGAAACATCGAAACATGAATGGAGGGAAGTTTTGCCGCAGGTATTATGAGCTTACAGAACGACGTCAAAGTCGAGCACAGGAGAGACACCATTCTCGTTAGTCTACAGGGCCGAAGCTCTAATTCTCGTAGAAGTTAGTGAATCGAGCCTCCGATTCCAATACGCCACCAACGGGTAAAACGAGGCGGTTATGTCCGTAAAGCTCGACCTGGCGGACGAACTACGCGAAAATGCGTTGGTCTGTTTAGCGGCTCAAAAACAAAGAATGAAGAGGTACTACAACCGGAGGGCCAATCTACGACATTTCCGATTTGGGGACTTGGTACTTCGGAAAGTTACTTTGAATACCAAGAACCCCAATGATGGGAAATTAGGTCCAAACTGGGAAGGGCCGTACAAGGTAACCGGAGTAACGGGCAAAGGATCGTACCAACTGGAATCCATGGACGGGCAACGGTTGCGCAATAACTGGAATGTGGCTCATTTGAAGAAATATTATTGCTAAGGTATGGACCGTTGACCCTTGTGATCATCTTTTATTAACCTATCCTTTTTTGCAGAAGCGGTATCAAGATAAACCCCGAGGGGGTGGAGTTAGGTCTGAAAACATGTGTTGCACTCTTTTCCTTAGTCTGGTTTTGTCCCGAAGTGGGTTTTCCGACAAGGTTTTTAACGAGGCAACAAGTACAACGTGTTACTTTATGAAAACAAGGCAAAGTACCCAGAAACGGAGGGTTTGCCCTTCGCTGGGGACTTAATAGTCCTTACCCGATCATGTTGCTCGGATAAACACTAGGGTACTATCATACCCACATCAAGGCCTATCTCGGAAAGGTAGAATGAGTTCAACTCATCGAAGCAGATGAAGAAACGACTAAACAAGGCCTATCCCAGAAAGGCCTTCGAAATTTTATGCTTCTTATTTTTGTGTAAACCCGGACCTTCTGTGTTAGGTTTCAATGTAAGGACCAAACGATCAAAACGAATCGTGTCCAGCTAGTATTTGCTACGGTAAAAACAGAAGGAAACAGATGAAATCCTCATATTATGTATGAACAAACACTGGCTATATAAAGAAGTGTTATGAAAGCATACGTCTCGGACACTTCTTTGTATTAAATACCCTATACCAGGGATTATTAACAAAATTTGGCAAAGGCAGCAAGGTCAAGATGAACCGAGCCCAAAATCTTTCAACACCTTCGAGTGGGGAATACCGTCTCAAAATTTCACAAAGGCGGGGATTCAGGTATCCGAACCTAATCTATTATAAGTAGACGGTCGGGAAAGGTTCAAACAAATTAAAACCCTCAACCCAAAATGCTCAACATGATTCGAAGACGTCTGAATTCACAAAGTACAAATAAGCCCCGCAGGCAAACCACTCGATACAACCCTCGGTAAAAAACATGCTGAACGAAGGAAAGGCCAATACTCAATGAGTTAAAAAAAGGCTCAAATTGGATAAAAAGGTAGCTCCGAACCTTGGTTATATCCCATATGAAATGAGCATTTAAGGCAAAAATCGTAGCATACAATAAAAGAATGAAGAAACACAACAGCCAAAAGGAAAATATGCATTTCATAAACCAAGGCTTTACACTTAGACTTCTAAAACAAGCCAAAACAAAAACAAAATGAAGGCTCGTACAGGACCTAGTCTACCCGGTATGGTTGGAGCCAGAATTATCAAAAACCGTTTGCTCGGAGTCTTCAGAGTCGGCATCAAAGACTTTCTTAGCCCTGTCCTCAATTTCTTTGGCTTCGAGTATTCGGGCCTGGATGTCCTCTAACCCTCTTTCAACTTATTCGAGGGTAGCACGCCGGGATTTTCACCATTCGTACTCAATCAAAATCGTAAAACGAGCCTCGACAGCCTCCATGTCTTTAAGAGACTCTTCTAGATCGACCTCGGTTTTTTTCAATCTAGCCTCTAGCTTGGATCTCACTTCAAGAAGAGCTATTCGAATTTGATTAACCGATTCAAACTCAGTTTGAAGCAGATCATTGGCCTCAGTAGCCTCCTCGAGCTTGCTCTTGACCTCATTACTGATCCGAGCTCGAGTCTCGGCTTTCTCCTCTGCCACTCTCAGTTTCGCCTTGTCATTGGCACTCTCGGATTCAAGCTGGTGATGTCTTTATGCCATCTTCACGGCATCAGCCTTGACCGAGTTAAGTTCATTCTGAAGTTGGAAAATAGTGGCCTCGAGTTCACCAAGCCTCATAGTAAAATTGGCATTATCTCGGCCAAGATCGACGTTATCAGTTTCCAGGAGCCGGTTCTTTTCAATCATATCGGCCAACTCGGCTTTTAAGCGAAGGTTCTCGGCCTTTGTCGGTTTGAGCTTGGATTGAAGGTTAGGAAGTACAGCGGCCCGACTCAGATGGTCTTCTTTCTCCTGCAGGAGGAGCTGGAACTTCTCCGTCTCTCGGCCCTGGGCATCCAACTAGGCCTTTAAGTCATCAATCTCGTGTTGGGCCCGGATAAAGCCCTCATTAACGAGCACAACACTCTGCAGAAGAAGAAGCAAATCAAGTTAGGAAATAGAGTAAACAAGAGTAGAAAATCGCACATCCATATTATGGAAAGACGAGCATAAAATTTACCCGGTTGCCTGCATGCATGCCTTCGTTTATAAGGCACTGCCAAGGAATCCAGGCCATTTTTTCCTTGTTCGAATCTGAAATAAGAAGCCTTAGATAACTTGAAACCCCAACAGGGCGGGATAAAAAACTACAATCCTCGAGGACGGTGACCACGGTCGACCTCCTCCTTCTCGGTTCTACATTGGGGGCGGGGAAAATACCTACAAGGTTGTTCCTCGCACCCGTTTTAGTGGACCGGCTAGCCGCCCTCGTGGCCCGAGGAATGGGAAGATGGCCAAACCTGGAAGCTTCCCCGATTACAGGAGGGATATCCGAGAACATGTCATCCAGGTTATCGGACCTCGATGCAGGAGCGCGAGAGACCGGAACAGCTCCAGCATCCCCGGTAGATGCGGGTACCTCAGATGTGGTAGCTTGGTCGCTCCCGGGTAATGCGTTGGTAGCCATTATAGCCTCGTTGTCCGGGGCTGATTCAGCCCTTTGATCAGCCTCGGTGTCCGAGAACGGGACAGATCTTCTAGGCGTCTTCACCAAGGGTGCCGCTTCGGGCGAGGCATCACCTAAAATGTCGTTCAATGGACCTTAAAGGAATCGGAAAAGAATATCGTCTTCCCCACCTGTGTTCGGGGTCGGAATGTCAGTTATTTTCTCAGCTGTAGATGAGGGCGGAAAGGTAGTTTCTTCCTCAGGAATAGAGGCGATGAAGGGGCCCGCATTAACCCTTCGAATAATAAAATCGGGCTCGGATTCATCCCTCAGGGTCCGAACTTCGCTCCTCGACCTTTTCTTTTGCTTCTGCCTTTTGGCCGAGGGTTTCCTTTGCCACTTTTTGGCAGCGGAAATAAGCCGGGATGAACCTGCCGTATCAAATTCAGATGTCGATGTGGCAGGCTCAGCCATTGGTTCGGGCCGTGGCTCCACAGAGCCCTTGGGCAAGCCTGAATATCAAAAGAGTTATAGAAAGACAAGGCAAAACGGCAGGGAGCAATAAGCACCGAATCAAGGGGAAGATTACCATGATTTTGGGCAACCCACCGGCCACGGGACAGGTCTCCCCATGTCCGTTCAGCGTGAAGGTATTGGCTGATAATTTCCTCAACCCACTTGGTAAGGTTACGGACATCGTCGGGTATCCATGCCTCGGCTGAGATAACGTTTTTATATATATATGCATGTGAGGGAGCAAATTTGGATAAAGTATAGAGGAAAGACAACTATAGAGGAAAAACAACTGAGGAACTTACGGCTGTTATTCCACTTTCCAGAAAAGGGCATATAATCAGCCGGAATAATGTCTGCGGTCCTTACCCGGACATAACGTTCCAACCATCTTCGATCTCTATCCTCATCGAGTTTGGAAAGAATCGGGTTCCGACCTCGTTTGGCGACCTTTATCACGCCCCCTCGGAAGATCCTTAGGCTATACAATCGGATGAAATGTGCCAATGTGAATTCCTTGTTGGCATTATTAGACAATAGACGGAGGTAGGCCACGATCCTCCAGATAATCAGCCCGAGTTGGGCTAAGCATACATTGTATGTCCGGCACATCTCGAGAATAATCGGATCATTTGGGGGATCGAGTTTAAGAGGGAATGGGTACGTGTAAACGTACAGGAACCCTTCTTTGTAGTCAGTAATGGACTCATCGAGGCCGGGGGCGAACACTTGCACCTGATGCTTATCCCATCCACAATCAGCCCGGACTCAAGAGAGGAGATCCTCTGTAATTGACGAAGGGTACCGCCTCACGTCGAAACCCCTATCCGCGATTTGTATCGATTTCTCAACGGCAAACTCGTGATTATAATTAGGTTTGGACGGTATTATGTCCAGAACGGTTGGTTCCACAAAGGTTTTGCCTTTGGGTTTAGAAGTAGGCTCGGCGCTCGGGGAAGAAACCGAAGGAACGTCCTGGGAAGCAGAATCGGTGTTGGACAACATTTTAAAGATGAAGGAGTTGGTATGAAGATTTGAAGATGCAGATGAAAGTTTCTAGGCAGGAACGAAATAATGAAAGATGAAGATTATAAGGATTGAAGACTCGGTTTGAACTTTGTTGTCGAAAACGTTGAAGATTCAAAGCAAGGAGGGAAGTTAACGAAAAAGCTTAAGATTAAAGAGGTAAGAAGTAAGAAGTAGGAAGTGAGAAGTGAAAATGGAAAGTAAAAAATGAGCAACTTTGGCCCTTATATAGACGGTTCACTGTAGCGGTTACAGAGGACGACCAATCGAGAGATTACATGTGTCCCAGAATTAATGGAATGTGACTTGAAGCGACGTGGGTTAAGGCGGTTCCCGAGGCTAGCCACTCGGGGTAAGACACGTGGCCGATGTCAGAAGGACGTGACATAACGGTTCCCGCCTAATTTGAAGATAAGAACGAGCTTGTGGAACCGCCGCTTTTGGGACTTATCCACTTCCCGTCGCTCCGATAAATCTACGATCCGGAAAGTGTGGGGACTATCTGTATACGGTAAAAATCGGGTCAATGTGTGACCGGTGAGACCGGAGCCGAGGATAAGTCCAAATGAGCACGAGCATGTTCGATCTTTTCTTCACACCGGGTTTTCGTACCGAATGTAATGGACCCGAGACAAAAAAAACGTGTTCGTTGGTCTGGATACGCCGAGCCCAAATCAACGTGTCTGTTGGTCCGGACAGACCGAGCCTAAGTCAACGTGTCCGTTGATCCGGATAACCGGTTGTGAGGTTGCCACGCGTCAGAAAACCGTTCTGTCATTTGCACTGACGATCGTACGGGTGTCAGACCGTACGGTCATACTTTATCTTTTTAGGGTTTCTCTATTCAAAACGGCTTTTTGTGTTGCATTCATGGCCCACAAGGCATACCTATAAATAGAGAACATTCCTCCCCTTTTTGGGTTTGCTTCTTTTTTTCATATCTGAACATTGTAATAGTCAAATATATAAAGTTCTCACCCAAAAGATATTGGTTCGAATCTCCTGGTGTTCTTCATTAGGTTGCTTATCCTTTCAATATTACTTAATATATTTGGCATAAATCAACCACCATCACACGCATATATATATATATATATATATATATATATATATATATATATATATATATATATATATATATATATATATATATCGCAAGCACCTATTCATATGAATATAGCTACAAACAAATTCATTGACACTTCTCACTAACCTAACAGATTAAAGTTCATTCACATATCATATACATCACTTACAAATTTAATTGTTACCGAAATTCGGGGTAAACAATAATGTTGTAGTGCATCTCCTTCTATTGATACATTTCACCGGAGCTTGAGTCCTTCTATTTCTGCTTCAAATTGCAAACGAGATGAAAGTCATAGACATTAATAAAGGGAAGCTCTTTGCACTTAAAATCAAAGTTATGTATTCTTATTGGAACACAAAAAATAAATCAAGCGGACAAGTTGATGAAAACCTTTCGGCTCTCTTTGAACCTAGGCTACCTAGTTTGGATAAGCTACTCGTCATACAACGAGATTTTGTATAAAAACTCCGTAAATGTCAAGTTAATGAAGAAAGGACAAAACCCAAGCTAATGTCCTCTTAGTAGATATAACGTTAGTTACCTTAATGAACAATTGGACTAAAAATACATATTTATTTACTTAAAGGTTAAATGTATTAGGACGAATAATGTAATTACTAAATCAGAATAACTAAACAGAGTGTTACTTCATAATTCAATCCTATTATTATTATTATTATTATTATTATTATTATTATTATTATTATTATTATTATTATTATTATTATTATTATTATTATTTACGTTTTATTGTTCAAACGCGCAAGGAGAAATTAAAATAGTAAAATTTACTTGGTGTAACTACCCCTAAGACTTATTTATGGATAATATCTAACATTTTTAATATTTATGATCCATAAATATATTTTTCAAATTTTACACTTCATAGCTACCCCACTTTTTTTCTAAATAACCGTGCAACACCATATCCCTCTTTTCACGCATAGTTCCCAAATATACTCTCTCTCTCTCTCCACCTAAATACACACAATTAACTCCCAATTCCCCCCATTTCTTCCATAATTCAAATCAGTTTCTTCCACCTCTTCAATTATCAATTCCGTTTTTCACTCTCACATAACACCACATTAT
Organism: Lycium barbarum; assembly: GCF_019175385.1. Classification (NCBI taxonomy): domain Eukaryota; kingdom Viridiplantae; phylum Streptophyta; class Magnoliopsida; order Solanales; family Solanaceae; genus Lycium; species Lycium barbarum. Next base: position 35,459,715 of record NC_083340.1, on the reverse strand, counting down.
TTTTACAGTTTCTAAGCAAAACATTTACCAAAAATAGGTAAAAAAAATTTCGGTTTTGATTTTGTGTACTGTATTTCAGTATATTTTTTGTGAAGATGCATGTTGTTTGCTGTTTTTTTAATTTTTTGTAAAATTCTCTATTGCTTTAATTTCATCATTCTCAGATATAGAAATCATCCATTCTTAGTGTTGTTTTTCATCAAGATTCACAGATTCCATTTCAATGGCTGAAATTGGCTCTCCGAGCACGAGAACTCGAGGTATAGAAAATATAATAGATGCTCCTAGTTTCTCTTTGGGATTCACTCAACAAGAAAACCCCATTGCAGGAGGGTCGTCTTATGCTGAGATGCGTAGCAAAAAAAATCAATGATCCAAGAAGGAACAAACAACATCATGATTCTCATGATGATAAAGAAACAAAGAGGAAACAGTCAGCACCAGATAAAGAAGTTTCTCAAGTGCCGCTACAGAAGAAGAGAAAGGTTACCAAGAATGTTACTGGAGGCAAGGGCAAAAACGAAGTTCTGAAGAAACCTTCAATTGATGTAGAAGACGATGGAGAGGTATTTTCCCCTTTTCATGAATGTATTTCAATTCACCAGATCTATATTTCCCATATATTTATGTGTATTTTTGTTTTCGTATTTCCTTTTGTTTTGAATTATTTATGTGTTTTTCAACTTGTTACATACATTTTAACAATTGGTAGTTATGTTTTTGAGTTTTGTTATATTTTTGTTTTTAATCTGGGTTGGGCATTCTATCAGTATAATTGTTCATTATATTTCAGTGTATTTTAGTCAATGTCAAAAATACAGCATGTTTGTTATAGATTTTAAGACTTTAGCAGTTGTGTTACTTTGTAGTTGTGATTTCTTGTTTTTAAATTTTTGTATCTTAGTTTCGTAGGGAAAATTGACTGTGTTTTTACATATGTCTTTTGGTCCAGGATTCTAGATTTTTTGTCACGAAGCAGCCTGCTGTGGCCCCATCTATGCAAAGATACACGAACGTCAATGTAATCAGTGACATTAGGGGTAAACAAAAGGGGGCTGGTCAGATGGACAAGTTTGCAGACTCTATTTTTGGAAAATATCTCAGAATGCAGCATATGGATGTACAAGCACAGTTGTTAAGGTGCTTCATGGTTAAAGAGCTTAAGGGAAGTACATACGAGTGCTTTACATTTGAAATAAATGGAAAAGTATTGCGTTTTAGCATTAGAGAATTTGCACTAATCACTGGATTGAATTGTGTCTCCGACGCAACTAAGTTTGTATACGATAAAACGGAAAAAAATAGGCTTATGGATGATTATTTGGGTGGAACATCTGATCACATCAAAAGGGGGCAACTGATTGAGTATTTCAACAATACAGATTGGGAGGACAAAGGCGAGGATGCAGTCAAGATGACCATATTGTATTTTATAAATACATTCGTATTCTGCGGTGAGCCTGTTCGATCGAACATACCTAGGATACATTTTGACGTTGTAGAGGATGGGAGATATGTTGATTATCCTTGGGGCAAAGAGTCCTTTAAAGAGTTGGTTACAAGCATCAGTCAGAAATATGCCAACTTCAAGCAATATTATAGGATTCACGGAATGCCAATTGCCATGCAAGTTTGGCTGTATGAATCTTGTTCAAAAGTCCCATCCAATATTTCAATTAAGTCGGGGAATTTAATTCCAAGAATATTGAATTGGCGGACTGTTGAAGAAAGACCGAAATTTGATGCTTTGATGGAAGGCATGTTTAGAGATGACATACACCCGGTAAATTTTACACATGCATTCCTTTTTTTTTTTATAACTGTATTTGAATCAAAGTTTTATTCATTTGCATCCCATTGCATATCACTTGTATTTTTCCCGATATATTTATTGTATTTCAGTATATTTCGCACTCAATTTTACTCTAATGTAGATCATCACTTTTTCAGGGGGTAATCATATGTATTTCACTATATTTTTCATCGACTCAGACCTCTATATCACTGTTTTTCTCATTGTAGCCCCCAAATATCATAAATGTTTCCATATATTCTTTTTGAAACCATTATATGTATCTACACAAATACATTTCATTCAATTTCCTTTGATGTACTTAAATGTATATCACTTGTATTTTCATATACATTTATTGCATTTCAGTATATTTCTCACTCTTTTTTACTGTAATGTAGATCATCACCTTTTCAGAGGGGGTAATCATATGTATTTCACTATATTTTTCATCGACTCCGTCCTCTATATCACTGCTTTTCTCATTATAGCCTCCTAATATCATAAATGTTTCCATATATGATTTTTGACACCATTATATGTATCCGTACAAATATATTTCATTCAATTTCTTTTTATGTACTAATGTATATCTCACAGTTTCTATTTTTTTTATTCACAGATTTGTACTTTTGATGATGTTGTTCCAACCACTGCTGAGTTGGAACGACTTAATTTGCCTCCTGTTGTTTCACAAGCTATCCCCAACCCAACAGACGGAGTTGAAGTTGCCGAAGGCAACGAGATGGTTGATGATGACTATGATGACTTCAGTACCACACCACCACACAATGTAAGGGGTAAACAGCAACAGCGGTCTGCCGTATCTGATTCACCGCCTCATAAGAAACGCAGACGGGTTTCAGTTACATATTCTACTGCTAGGAAACAACCAGCCCGGAACGAACCACTCACAACATCGAAGGACGCTTCGACGTCAAGGCATCGTGATGTCCAAACAGCCACCAAAACTGATGAGGTGAAACTGCTCAGACAGGAGTTTCAAGCTTTTAAGAACGATGTAAGTGTGTTGTTCTCCTTTTTTTTTTTGTAATATATTTGCTTTGTTAAGGGTTTTGAAAATTTTGACGTATTGTTCTGTCAAAAACACGTAGGTATCTGCTCAGTTTACTGAGCTTAACAAGTCCATGGATGATATTCGCAAGTTCATCGATGACAACTTCAAAAAGGTTGTTGAGGCAATAAAGGGAAATCAAACCTCAGAAAAGGTAAATCCAAAATAAAATTGAGTTTATTCACAAAATGCAGATTTTTGAATGAAAACTGTTCCCATACTTTTACGAATAACATTTAAATATATTTCTAAGGCTACCGATAGTGAAGCTCCGGTAAATCAATACGAGGTTGACATACAATACTCGCATGAATTCAATCAAGAACAACAATATGCCAAAGAGACATCAACTGTCAAAGATGGTATCGATGAAAATAAGGTAAAAACTACCCTTCAACAATATGTACTTTTTTTAATTTGTTTTGTTATACATATAGGAACTCACAAATAATATATATTATTGGAAAAAAAAATATGAAGTTGGCAGGCACAATGTTAACTGGCGATGTTTCTGGTGTTGGAATGCGCCGAAGTAGACAAAGTGGGGATACTTTAAAGGCTTCAACTGAAGAGATTCAAGGTAGCGGTGAAACACCCCCAAAGCCAACACAACCACAGGTACCTAAGAACAAAATTTGTTTTTTTTTTTTTCAGAATCCCATTTTTGGTTCTGTGAAAGGATGTGGTACACACATGTTTACTTGTATTCACATAACAAGTTTAGTATACCTCACCGTATTTCTATCACTAATTTGTATATTTCACTGTATTTCTAATCTTTTTTAGTATATTTGACGATATATTTCACTATATCTATAATTGTTCTTACTATATTTCAGTGTATAATTCACTTGTCACAACATTTTTTTTTATTCTACTGAATTTCACTGTAACTTTTTTTAGTATATTTCACTGCATCTCTAACACTTTCCAGTGTATTTCACTATATTTATAACCCGAGTTTTTATACTTCAAATTATATTTCACAGTTTTCTAACTCATTCTTGTATTCCAGTGTATTTACTGTGCAATGAACACTACACTGATTTTTTTATTGTACATCCCGGTGATGTTTTTAATTCATTTTGAATTTGTATTTTGTTGTTTCACTAAATGTTTATAACTGGTATAGGGTGAGGCAGTCATTGTGCATACACATGTGCCGGTTCCGACTGTGCAACAAGGTGGGGTAAATGATAATGCAGAATTTAGTGCATCAGAGCAAATGGTAGCAGAGTTGCTAATCCAGTGTCCTCTTGCCACCGTGATTCCATTTGGCCCCCCTGCAATACAAGTTAATGATCAATCTGATCCCTACATGTTTAAGACCCCTCAGAGCAGCAAAGTTGAGAATATTGTTCCAAATTCTCAATGGTTAATTCTTGATGATGAATTACCCAGCCAACTTGGAGTACAACCAACAACGGGGCAAGGTTCAGTGGCTGAAATAGCACAACCTTCAATCGAAAATACTGAACACCGAATGTTGTCCACCCAAGCATTGTGCGAGATAGGAAACCCAGCAAATACACTGTGTCCCCTTTCATGCCAAATTACAGCTCAGCAGGATCTTCTGCAAGGTCTTCTGTCCCTATCAAATTTGAAAAGAAGCACCCCTTTGTATAACATCCAATAAATGCCCCTACGGACACGGCGTATTTTCAAGAATATGAAATTTGGCTCAAGAAAGGTCTGTTATTAAGACATGATAAAAAGCAAGTCTTTTTAAGATTACATTTCTTTAAAATATGAAAATATTTTTTATACAAGATTTCTAATCATATGTTTCTTTTTTGTCTGTTGATATATAGAAGAGACAAGGAAAACCACTATAGAAAAAACAAGGAATTAGTGTGTCACGACCCAGCCCCGTGGGCCGCGACTGGTGCCCTATTTGGATACCCAAACTGACTTACGTACCAGATCGACATATCAAAGATTCATTCAGATTTAACATACGTTATTTCAAACAGATACTAAGAACAAATGTCATCTTAAGCGGTTGCCCGTACAGAAATATCATATCAAATCCGAAAGATTGGCGGAATACACATCGCCCAGATATACAAACATATACAAACATGTGGGCCGTTTTGGCCATAACAGCAACCGGGACCGCTTAAGGAACAGATCATAAACAGAAACGAACAAACACGACTCATGACCCACATATATGACTACAGGCCTCTACAAAACATGACAGAAACATATGACGGGACAGGGCCCCGCCGTACCCAAATAGCCATATATATACAGAACATGTATAACATAAGATATGTACCAAAAATATGAGCTCCGGATCAAAAGGAGTACTCTAAGTGGCAGAATATGTATCCTATACCGGAGGATCACCAAAACAAACGTCTGTACCTGCGGGCATGAAACGCAGCCCCCGAAGAAAGGGGGTCAGTACGAAATATGTACTGAGTATGCAAAGCGTGAAATACAGAAATCCAAATCATAACTGAAGTGAGGAGTACAGAAAATGGATACGGAATTAGTATGTCAAAACCTGTGCTGAAAATATATATAATGCAAATAAAAATCATGCATAGGGCTCAGGAATGTGGTCGCCACTCCGACGCTGGCGCCACAACACATCATACTCCAGAAGGTTTCAAATCTTCGTACAGTCCCCGAACATATCATATCATCAAACATATCACATCATCAGAACACATCATATGCCATATCACATCATAACGCCGTATATAAGCGGTACCCGGCCCTATGGCGAGGTCTCGGGAACCGTAACACATCATACTGCCGAATGTAACACAGTGCGCACGATCACAAAACCGGCCCGGGATCCGGCGAACGATATCATAGTAGTAGGCACAAGCAGAGTAGTGCGGAAACCATATGCATATACATAATTAAATTCCAAGACTCAACAAACAAATATTTATACTGATAGCAGAAGGCTCAAAGTAAGTATAGAGTCCATCGGAATTATTATACAAAAGTTGCGAGCTTTTAAATTACAAAACTTTCGAAAACACTTCATAGATCATTTTCTTGAAAATTAAGTATCATTCATTTTAAGGGAGCTTTCAAATAACATTATAGAGTACTTCAAACGGAGTTAGTATACGAAAGTTACAAACTTTTGAAGTACAGAACTTTCTAAAAGCATTTCAGAAGCTCTTTTCGGAAATTCAAGTGACATTCATATTAGGGGAACTTTCAACCATTACTATGGAGCAAATCAAATGGAGCCTTTAAGATCATATGTACTTATCAAAATATATGTATCCAAAACTTTAGCCATATCAAATATTTTTCGGACATCATTGTGGATCACATATTCATACTAGGAAACTTGCGGATAACATTATGGATCAAATCAAATGGGGACTTTAAGACCATATTTTCATATCGAAATATTCATCAAAGGCTTTAGTCTTCTCGTTTTTCTTTCGAACAACATTCGGAACATAACAAATAAAATCTTTGAACATCATAGAATATGTATCCAGCCATGTGGAAAAGCTTATGGAGGTCAAAGATGTTAGCCAACCTAGTGGCTCTAAGAATAGGGTTTCCTTTATAAGCATACATATACATTTTGTTTCTTCCAAAAAGGATCATGCCAAAAAGAAGGAACGATAGGCTTTGCATACCTCGATCGCCCGCTAGTCAAATCCCGAATCAAGTCTTGGGCTCTCCAATATCTACAATAATATTATCAATTACCAAATATTAGTTACAAGTACTTAGAAATTCAATTCTAACTAGTACTTGTCTATAGAAATTTCGGCAGCATCTCCCCTGTAAATTCAACATCCCCGAGAATTAAACTCGGCCAAATTCATCAACAACCATACCAACAATACCAACAACCAAACCAATAACATCAAAAACCAATTTAAAACGCATTCCACCTTAGTAGCCTCCCTTTCAACATAATTCCTCGACATTTAATTCAACTACGAATTTTTCAAGCCAATATCGACACTTACGCATTCATTACCAATTCAAGACCATTCAAGTGCAATTCAAAGTATTTCATACCATTCTACAAAATATACAAAAATCCCTCCAAAATTATAATTTACCCGAAACCTCCAACCTTCGACACGACATTCAAAACTCAATTTTTCATCTTCCAATTTCATCAACAACAACCACAATTTGCACCTTAACAATTGCATTTCCATAATTACATAAATCTACAATAAAATCACAAAATTTCCTACAACAACTTAACAATGAATTTTCATGCCAACTTGAACTAGTAATCTTCCCTTTACATCACAAGACCACAACAACACAATTAACATAATAAATAAAATTTTGAACATCCCTCTCCATCAACAACCATTTTCGGCCACACCCACACATACCCATAACACAAAATTTTCATACTCTACATACATTTCCACATACTACGTCATATATATAAAATTCTTCCAAGATAAAAAGAGTAGAATCTTTACCTTTTTCAAGAATTTTCACTTGATAAAAAAAGTACTTTCTTGCCTCTAAAATTGCATCACGTTGAAGAGGGTTCTGGGCTTAGTAGGAATTCAAAAGAGATGAATTTTGAACCAAAGATTTGAGCTCCAACAATATTTTTTTTTCTATATGGCCGAATGGCCCTTTTGGTTTGCTCTCACTTTTTCTTTTATTGAAGCTTCATGAGTGGCCCTTTATTTATTTGATTGTCTTGAATTAAATAACATATGGGCTTGGGCCCTTTTCCTTGAACCATGGCCGGCCACCTACAACACATTGGGCCCCTTTTTCTTTTTTTCTTTTTTTCTTTTTTTCGATTTTTCTAGCCCAATTTAATTATGGTTCTTATTTTGTAATTCCCGAAATTTTAATTTTTTCCCTTAGCCTTCCTCGATATTTCATGAACAACACCCATATTTTAAATAACGATCAAATTATGGCCTTATTTCTTACAAGTCAAAATTATTTCAAATTTTCCGAACATGCAAAAATGCGAGATATAACATAGTGGATCCTGAAGACGCCGATATGTCACTCAAGTTAGGCGTCACACTTGTTAAAGACAAAAACTGGTTCTACTTGTTATCAATGGAAGCGAAACTTTGGAATGATGAGGTTCGTTTTTTTACAAAATTTCCTTTTTCCATTTGCATATTTCAATGTTTATTTTACGATCTATTTCGTTAAATCTTCCTAATTTTCACTGTTTTTTCTTCATGTATTTCACTGTCTCTATCATATATTTTCGATGTATTCCACAGATCGACTTCACTGATTTATCACCCTTTCATTTTACCGTGTTTTTGGAAATGTGTATGTCAATGAATCTTATCCTATATTTCACTATATTTACCATATGTACCTTTCGTACTGTTTTTTTTTTTTTTTTTGTAATAACATTCTGTTATATTCCTATTGTGATATGCTTCTGTTTTTTTTAGTAGTTTTGCTATATTTTTTCAATATATTTCAGTGTTTTTTTGATGAAGTAACAACTGAGATTACTGACTGCCCCTATATTTTATTTGCAGCATCTTGATGTTATTTTTTATTACCTCCGTAAGAAAGGCAAATATGAAGATAATAGCACATATAACTATACCACCGTCAGCTGTATACTACATACCATAATCATGGAGATTTACCATGCTTGGAAAAATCCGGAATCATCCACAAGTGTTGCTAGCAAGGAATCTGATGTATGTGAGTACATAAATGGGTACAAGTTGATAGGTAATATACCATGGCATACAGTTGACAACGTATTAATCTCTGTCAATGTGAAAGAGGAAAATCACTGGATTTTAGTGGTAATATCATTCATTGACAGGTTTGTATTTGTTATTAAACATACGCTATAGAAATAATGAAATACACTTCTATAATGTATCTTTTTGTTGTTTTCTTATATTTGTTTATGATTTTTGCGTAGATGTCTGTATGTGTATGACTCATATCGAGCTGCAGGGCATGATGCCGTCGTTAGAAGAGAAGTGAACATGATGGCTGCCCTTGTGCCACATCATCTACAAATGTCCGATTTTTTATGAAAAGAAGAAGGATATAGATTTTCAGAATCACCCCGCTTATAAAAACAGAGCACTAAATGACGATTTTGATGTCGTTAATGTGGACGATCTACCACAACAACCATCTGGAAGCATGTATGTTTTTTTTTTTATTTTTTTTTTATCTTTGAAATACAAATTCAATAACATTGTTCTTCTTCTAAAATTTTACTAAAGCACGAATAAATTTTTGTTCATTTGGTTTCAGGGATTGTGGTGTATATGTGGTAGCTTTTGCTGAATTCTTGAGCTCGGGTGAAGGCATTCCAGTCAATATTGAAGCAAAGTTTCACCGTCAGAGATATGGTGCACTTCTTTGCGACTATGCTTGGGGAAAGGCAAACCAGAATGCAGAAAGTGATAACGAGCAACCAGCTGTTGACACCCAATTTTGTCCCGTCTCTCTGCCAAAATACCTATTTGCGCTTCTAATATTTTTGGAAAATAAAAATAAAAATATTTATATTTTTTTATAATTATTAGCCTCATATCAATACCAGCGTTTCATTATTCTGTTACAGTTACTAGCCTTCATCATCATCATTTATTATCATTATTATTATTATAATTCGTAATTTTATCATTTCGACATTTTTGCCAGCTTACGCACACACATCGCATTTTATCTTTGCATAATTAAATAATGGTATTTATTTTACTGTAGATTTTCGAAATATTATTACACGGCTATTACGACGCCATTTTTATCTGAGCATTAATGATCGCATATTTTATATTGAGCAATATTTAACACAAATTGTTTAAACTGGTCTTTTATTTAAATTTAGAAGCCAAACTATTTTTTGCACTTAGTCCGTATTTTGACTTACCGGACCCCAAATCAAAGTCCGATTAACTCCTAAATATTTTTGGACTAGCCCATATCTCTGATCTCAATTTTTAGAATAATCCATGTTTAATTTACTAGTCTGTTCTTTTAATACCCAATCTAAAATTTGACCCGGTCCACAAATGGACCGGGTCCAATTCATTTTTCAGCTGAATAAGGAAACCCTTTTAGGGTTTCCCCATCACTTTCCTCCATACCTCCGCCGCACCTCCATCGCTCCCCTCCCCTTTCCCCGTCGTCATCTTCGTCACCCACCGTCGCCACCTCCGCCAACCACCATCGTCGCCTCCACTACCCCATACCCCCACTATCCCCACGCTCCACTATCCCATACCCCACGTGACTTCCACTTCATGACTGACACCCAACATCACCGACACCCCTGTCGCACCACGTGACCACCATCTCCACCACACCCATATCCCCTTGTGACTTCCACAACATCACTGACACCCGCACCACACCTTCACATCTTGTTCCCCACGCGTCTTTTATTTTATTTGATTTTTTTCTCATTTTTTGAGCATCATAAAGAGGAGGATTTTGAGTGATTAAAAGGGGGGGATTTTTTTTAGATTGAGAAGAGGTGGAGAGGGCCGATTCTCTTTCAATTCAAGAAATTCCCTGTGAAATTTTTGTTTAGTTGTCCCAATTTCGCAAAATATCGAATCAAAATACTCAGACGATTTTTCGTTCTGTTCGGTGTTGTTGCAAATTCGAGCATCGCAATCTCTAATTTGGTAGTGTTCGAGGGTAAATCGAAGACTCGCACCCACTTCGCTGCACCCAAAGAAGGTAATATCATTTTCTTCATCTTAGCCTGTATTCTTCCTTTGGTTCTGTTACACTAAGTTGTGTTTTTGTTTCTGCTTGATTAAAATATAGCAAGACTTATGATTAGTGTTAAGAATCTTGTTTGTTTGTTTTGAACTTTAATCAGTAGAAAACTTGGTGTTATCTATACACTCTTTTAATGTAATATGACATATCTATTTAAATGATCAACTTCTAGTTATGGAATTGAAGAACTTGGCTCCCCTGTTTTCCCTCTCATATGATCACAAGTTTTATGTGTTTAAAGGGGAACATTGTGAGTCTGTTAGGATTCTGCAGTTAGTAACATGGTGCAGTCTTCCCTTACCTGTTGTCATTTTTAGCCCTGTGGTATTGCTGACTTGTTTTGGTATTTAGCTCCAATTCTGTTCAAATTTATTAAAGATTTATTGTGTCGTGCGCCTTCATGTTAATTTCCAGGTCCTCTCCAGCTTTGAAGTATTGTTTTCTGCCTTGGTTCTGAATTAGCCTAGCTAGCAATAACTAGTGTTGTTATTATCAATAATGGTCTTGCTGTTAGAATCACCATTGTTAGCTTATTTTCGGCTGTTGATTGGTTGGCTGCGTATGGTTAATTGGTTTAGTCTCCATATAGTAATCTAGTTTAGTTTGATGAACTCAGTCTTTGTGTATGTCGAGACCTATTAATTGCATTCACATAGTGTCTATAAGGATTAAGATTCATCCATAAGGGATCAGTTTACTGTTTAACTAATCATGGATATGATGTGCTTGGAGGAACAGCTTAGTACCAATCTAATAGCAACTCACCTTTGAATTTAGACAAATACTGGTGTCTTCAAACCCCTTTGGTTCTGTCCTTTTCCTTTAAAATATTCAAGATATGAATAGATGCCCCATCTTCTTATATTTGAATCAGTAAAAGTGAGGAGTACGCTAAAGATAAGGGAATTTGCTTTTGTTATAATCTGCATTAGGTGAAAGAGGAAGCTCCACTGACAAAGTATCAGTTTAGCCAAATCTTAAAAAATAAATCAGTCCAGCACATCTTTTGAGCATGATCCAAGTCGAATACTTATCCATTACATGCCTGTTATGAGACTTCTTCCCTTTACTCATTATTGTTTCAATATAGTTTGTTTAGCTGCCAGTCCCAGGATTCAGGATAAATAATCCTCATACTCTTAGTTCTGGGTATATCTTTTTTTTATCTGGTGCAGACTAGTTAAGATCTAGTTTGAAAGAAAAAAAAACAGTCTGTCCGTAACTGCTGTCTCCTTATCTATGGCATAAAAAATGTGTTGTGTTCTGCTTGTTTACCTCTATAAGTAATGAAACTGAAATGTTGATTTAGGTATTATCGTAGGCTATAAAACTGGCAGTTATTTAGATACATTGAAGATGTTCATATAGATTAAGACACACACGATACATGGCTGTCTGAAATTTTGTATACGTCCGAGTATCGCCTCGCTTGTACTGTGACTTGTCGTGCTTGAATCATATATACACGTGTATATTACTGGTATACCTTCATTGAAATGCATTAAATATACACAAACTGTACACAACCTACTGATCAGTTTGAATATATATATATATTTTTTCCGACATGTTGAATTTGTATTTTCATATCTTCGTCGATCAGATGCTAATCCTTTTCCTTTCGCTTATGCATGGCTTTCGCATATGAATCCGAGGGATTCATCTTCCGCATTCGATGTTGGGCCAAGGTCCTACAGAACATCATTTCCCCCTTTTTCTATCCAGTTGTGTCCGCAGCAAAGGAAACAAAATATTGGGCTGTTGGCCCAGGCAAACCGCAATAGTTTACAAATAGGCCGAGTCTATTCTTCCCAACAGCAGCTGGGTCCAGCAGTCCTAAATGGGCTGAGCCCATTTAACTTATTTGCCTCGTCTATTTTATTTTGTGCATTTAATTTGTATTGCATGACTAACTCTTTATTTTGTTTTTATTTTCTTAATTTAGATGAACCTCAGATGAATTAGTAGGTTTAGTTTTAGTGTTGGGTAGTTAGGAGGACTAATAATTAATTTCATAAGTTATTCTCTTCCTTTCATGTTAAAACTATTTATAAGGTCTAATATTTATTTGGAATAATTGATCCGCAAAATGTCATGACTATACATGTTAAGTTAAAAGGAATCATATTTTATTCTTACTATCTTAAAATTTCAAAACGTCACTAAATAGCAACTTAAGTATATCTTATAAACTTTGTTCCAAGATTCTTTTAATCATACATGTTTTAAACCAAATGTAGTCAAATAGAATTAGTATAAGAGAAAGCAAACTCATCTATTTTTTACATCCTATTCAAAATAAGTCTAGGTTTTCTACACCACTATATTTATACAATATAATTTTGTTTTAAGATTAAATCAGTTAAGTCTTATTTAAAAGTTTCTATTTATATGCAAATCATTATACTTTGCAAGTTTTCGTTTTTTAAATAAAATTATTATTTAAAGCTTAACAACCTTCATAAGTTTTATTTTTTAAGTGGACTACTATGTATTTCATCAAGTTAGTTTAAATAACATCATTATGTTTTCCTTTAAAAACCTTAATAACATTTACAACCTATTTTCTTAAGATTTAAGCATTACATCTAATCTTAATTAATTAACCTAAGTTTGGTCGGATAATCGTAAGTTAACGGATTCTAAAGGATGCCTAACCCCTTCCCTTTAGGATAATATAGAGCCCTTACCTAGAATCATATTGGTTACGCAGACTATTAATTGGGGTTTAGTTTTAACTTCGCCTTAGTTAATCTCTAGGTGTCCTAATTCACCGTTTAATTAATTAGGTGGCGACTCCTTAAATAAATAAACAGGAATCACCAATACGTCATACTCCTAAATCGACCCGGTTAAAATGGGGTGTGACAGCTTGGCGACTCTGCTGGGGATTTTAGGCTCTTAACCATAACAACTTAGGTTAATAAATCATTTGTTGGATGCTTTGTTTATTTTGCTTTATTTTGTCTATATTGTTGCTTTATATGCTTTTAAGTATTTTTATTCCTTATATGTATTTTCTGTGTAATATGTTATTACTGCTTTCCTTAAACTGGCATTCCGTTCATACTTCTTCCACTCCTGGAAAACTCACACATATTCACACACTTAAAGCGGCTTCGCAGTTTGCGCCCGTGCACTACTAAATTACCCTTTTAGTTGGATCGGTCTTGTGGATTTAGTCGATCGGCGGTGCAGTCGACGGCCACGGACTTTCCACTCCCAAGTTGTCCGCTTGGGGGAGCCTTGTGTCATAGGAAAACCATTCTTAGTCTACCTAGGGTAGAGCGAAACCAAAACCTTGTAAGGACATGCATCATTTTAAACCTAGAAAGCTTAATACCCTTGGTGTATTAAGTTCATTAGTCAACCTTACCAAATGTCCAAATGAGTCTATGACTCTAAGTGACACTATTCACTATCTATGTGCATTATTTGAAGGACAATTATGTGGAATATGTGGACCTAGTACTCTATAGATAAATATTTCAGGAAAAACTGACATTTTGTTGCAGGTTGTCGTGGAGCATCCGAATTAATGCCGGAGGTTGAAGACAACCAAAAGAAATTAGTGGAGTGGAAAAATTAGATATCTTAGGTTGATTTTGAGATGTATTATTGATTGGCATGTAATAATTTTTATTATTCTTGTAAATTATTTTTAGAAGGAGTTGTGGAATGATACATAAAAGACATGTTTTGTCCTTCAAATATTCGTTAGGCCTACCTCTGGCATAAAGAGGTCCCTTGCATTATAAAACGCGATGTATTATGTGCAATAATGTGTTTATATGCAATAATATGTCATTCCCGTATACTGACTCATTTTCCTTTTCTTTTTCTTGTTTTTATCTTTTTTCTTTTTAAACTTATTTTCAAAACAAAGAAGGTTGACTTGTGCTAAAAGGGAACTGGCGGAGCATCCATATTTCACACGGTCTAAAGCCAAGAAATCAGATTCTGACTCATCACTAATCACCTGGTTAACTAAAAGGACTCGTTCTAAAATGGAGCAAAGTTTGATCAATGCAACCACTTCATCTGAGCCATCTCTTAGTTTACCAATCACGAGTGATCCCACATCCTCTAATGAACCAGAAACACATTTGGAGACCATTGCTCGTCTGGAGCGACGAGTTGCCGAACTAAGTCATATGGTACTTCATAACCGGTCATTTTCTCAAACACCGCCACATATGACTCCGCCCCAGGGAGTTCGTCAAACTTTGCCTGTGCCACATCCATTCCCAAATTTGGACGAATTTAACCAAGCAAATTATTTCACCACTTCTCAGCCAGTTCGTTCCGAACACCTCACTCAAAATGCTCCCTTTTTATTTACAACCACCTCTTCAAAAGCTCAATTCATACCGCCAGCACATGACACACATCAAGTTCCGCCGGTGTATACTTATACCACAGCTCCACCCATGACACAGATTCAAGGACAATGTCGCACAGATGTTGATCATTATGTCGAAGTTGAAAATGAGGCACGGTCAGTTAATGATGAAATGATAAATAGAAAGCTCAAAAGTTTGGAAGATGCCATGAGAAGTTTGCGTGGACTTGGTAGTAACCAAAGCGTGAGATATGAAGAATTATGTGCATTTCCTGAGGTAGAATTGCCACCAGGTTACAAGATTCCAAAATTTGAGAAGTTTGATGGGTCGGGGAACCCTTTCTTCCATTTGAAGGTCTATTGTGAAAAGTTGATTGGTGTGGGGAAGAATGAAGGGATAAGAGTCAAACTGTTCAATCAGAGTTTGAGTGGAAAAGCCTTGGAGTGGTATTCTAAGCAAGATACAACCAAATGGCGTACTTGGGATGATTTGGCAAATGCTTTTGTGGATCACTACAAGTTTCATGTTGAGATCGCTCCTGACAGAATCTCAATTACAAAGTTGAAGAAGAAGTTCACCGAATCATTTCGAGAATATGCTATACGGTGGAGGGAAGAAGCATCTAGAGTACACCCACCCATGGAGGAGACAGAAATGGTTACTTTCTTCATTCAAGCACTAGAACCGGAATACTATGAACGTTTGGTGACAATGAGTGGAAAAACTTTTGCAGAAGTGATCAAAGCCGGGGACATGATCGAAGATGGCATTAAGACAGGGAGAATAACAAGTCTAGCAGCTTTGCAGTCTACCAGTAGGGCTATACAAACTGGTACTCTCGGAAATGGAAAGAAAAAAGAGAAAGAAGCAGCATCGGTGATGGCCTTGGGAAACACATCATACCGCCATCAACGACCACCGCGATACCAGCCTAACGCTCACCACTTACAATATTTCCAATATTCTCCACATCCCTACGACCAAGCTTTGTCATCTTACCAACCTCAATCACCACAAATATCCTACCCTGTTTACAACACACAACCAGCATATCGAGCTCCACGACCACCAACATATCCAGCTCCACCATCACAAACTCATCATCCAAACAATGCATCCGCACCTCGCCCAAATAAACCGTTCCGCAATTTCACACCATTGGGAGAACCACTGAGCGTTGTTTTCGAAAGACTGCAAGCTTCAGGCTTAGTATATCCCGTGGAAGGTAGAATTCCAGATCCATTACCCAGAAGCTTTGATCCCACTAAAACATGTGCATATCATTCGGGGGTAAAAGGCCATTCCACTGATCGTTGTTACGCATTGAAGCATAAGGTTGAGGATCTTATTGAAGCAAAACAGATCACGGTCAAACCACCAACACCAAATGTGGTTAACAATCCACTCCCGACCCATGATGGGGCCACGATAAATATGATTGGAATAGATGAAAATGTTGACGACCCAGCCGAATTTATAGTGCCTGTGGATCGTGTGGAGGATCATGATTTTGTAGCCGTTGCTTCTCCGGCTGTAGTGATAAGGGGTTGTGTGCCTGTCGAGATATTAGGAGCTTCATCAACGCCTGTGGAAGTAGTTCAAGCACCAAATCAGTTACCAGTGCTCGATACAAAAGCCGTACCATGGAATTATCAACAAACTGTGATGGAATGTCGAGGAAAGGACACGATCACTGACAAGGTTAAGACATCAGGAATGACAAGGTCTGGAAGATGCTATTCTCCAGAAGAGCTAGTTAGATTGGGGCAAGTTAAGGAAGCCAATGTACCTCCCAAAAGGGTCGTGACTGAAACCGAAGCAGAAGAATTTTTGAGGAAGATCAAGGCTAGTGAGTACTCAGTTGTGGATCAGTTGAAAAAGACCAATGCTCAAATTCCTATTCTCTCTTTGCTTTTGAGTTCAGATATGCACAGGAATGCATTGTTGAAGATCTTGAATGAAGCGTATGTTCCAAGCGAAACAACTAGTGAGGCGTTAGCTGGGATGATTGAGCGCGTACTTGACAGCCATCGAATCAGCTTCGATAATGAAGAACTGCCGCCAGAAGGATGTATGCATAACAAAGCACTCTATATAACTGTCAAGTGTCGTAACATGTTTGTGGCTAAAGTATTGATTGATGGGGGTTCTGGACTCAACATCTGTCCATTAACAAGTCTGAAGAAGATCGGATATAATGTTAGCGAGCTCAAGACCAGTGATATGAATATTCGAGCATTTGATGGGGCTCCAAGGCGTCCTATTGGGGAAATAGAGTTGAAAGTGTTGATTGGCCCTGTTGAATTCATTATGGACTTTCAAGTACTTGATATTTCCACGTCATACAATATGCTGTTAGGTAGGCCGTGGATTCATCTGGCTGGGGCTGTACCATCTACTTTGCACCAAACTGTCAAATTCGAGTGGGATCAACAACAAATATGTATACATGGAGAAGGAGACACGTCTTTCTATATAGAGCAATCCACCCCATTCATCGAGGCAGAAGGAGGTTTCGACGGAGCAGCTTACCACGCTTGGGAGGTTGTGAATGTCACTAAGGAGAGTGAAGTATGTCAAACTCAAGAGTTCAAAAGATCATGCGCCGCAATTATGGTTGCAAAAGAAATGGTGAGAAATGGGTACCAACCTGGATTTGGGCTAGGGAAAACACTAAATGGGCGAGTTGAGCCAGTCGTTCTCCCTACGCAACAGTTTACATTCGGTTTGGGATATGAGCCAACTGAGGAAGAAGTGAAGAAAGCACGAAAGAATAAAAGGAAGGAGATTGCATTGCCAAAACCTATTCCTACCATTGATCAAACTTTCTCAAAACCGTCAGATCTGATTGTTGAAGTTGCCTATGATGATATCGTGGAAGGAGTCAAAAACCTGTTCGTGGAAGATGAAGATGATCATGCTATGATAATCAAAGACTTTGCTGAAATATTGACTTTATAGGCTGGTGAGCCAGGACCTGAGTTGCAAAATTGGACTTCTATCTTAGCCCCGGTTCGTCGGGAGTTTCAGTATTTTAAGTTTAAATTTCCTTTTGTAGTAGGCCAGAGGCATCAACTAGAACATTTAGTTCCTTTTGTCATGTTACCTCTATGTTTTGTTACGGCCTTCTTAAATTAAGATTCTGTCATTTTGTTTGTAACGAACTACGTTTGGCCTGACTTCCTGTTGGATACGTAGGCAGCCCACATCGGGTTCGGCCACTCTTTTCAAATTATTTCAACGTCTTTGTTTTGTGGTTGGAACTACGTTTGGCCTGACTTCCTGTTGGATACGTAGGCAGCCCACATCGGGTTCGGCCACTTTTTCAAAATATTTCAGTGTTTTGTTGTATGGGTGGAACTACGTGTGGCCTGATTTCCTTTTGGATACGTAGGCAACCCATATCGGGTTCGGCCCCCCCTTTATTAAAAAAAAAACAAAAATTCAAAAGTCTTTATTTTTATCACGAACTACGTCTGGCCTGATTCCTTTGGGATACGTAGGCAACCCGAGGCGGGTTCGGCCCTTCTATCTTAAAATTTTTATCTTCAGTTTGTCCAAACATTTTGGTTCCTATAAAATACATAAGGATTTTTATACAAAACTTGGTCTTCCCCACCGCTTAAATTCATGTGTCTTAGTATCTTGAAACTAGGACAAATTTTTGAAATCGGTCAAATCACTTTCAAAATTTTTCATTACAACTTTCTCACTTTTCGATTGTTTAGAACCAAGTGTTTCCAGGACTTGAAACTGGGACAAATTTTGAAGTCGGTCAAATCACTTTCAAAAACTTTCATTATAAGTTTTTACTTTTCAAATTGTCTAGAATCAAGCATCTCTAGGACTGAAACTGGGACAAATTTTTAGAAGTAGCATAAAAGTGGTCTTAAATAAAAGTCCATTCATATTTCTAAAAATGTGAGTAAATTCAAAAATCGAGTCTTCTTAATCATGTTACATATTAGAGCCACTAAGTATTTCCTTTCAAAGTCATCTAAATCTCATTACTTTTATTTTCAAAATACATTTTTTTATAACTGAAACTCCCCGGCGAAGCAAGATATGTGGTGAGACATCGAAGAACGTGGACGCGACCGAGACAAAAGTCAATTCAAGGGCCAAGTTCCCCGACATGCACAAGTCAACCAATTTTCTTTTAAACTCACAATTTTTCTTTGTTGAGACAGGTCCAATTAACATGAACACGGTGCATGTATTAAATTATGGGCGTGATAAAAAAGTTAACTTTCTTCAAAATGCAAATACTCTTCAGCGTGGATGCAAAGGTAGCTTATGCCGAACGGTGGGCGTCGTTCCACTCATCACGAAATTTCAATTGCAACAGTGGACACAAGTTCATCTTCTCAACCAAGGGCTGTAAGTATAATTCTTTTAGACCCAGCTATTGATTCTTATCACTAACAGTTGTTTTAGCTCGTGACATTCATCGATGGATCGAATACATATAATCATGGACACTGACCTTGATCACCTGTTATTGGTTAGAATTCCTCAATTTCGTCATCACTTCATACATGTTCAAATCATTATCAAATTCTTTTAGAATGAAGTATGTTAATAAGATAACAAGATCGAAATATTGCATCGTATATCAAATTGTGGGGTTAATTATAGATTTAACCTCCGTCACAATGGGACATCGAGTAAGATGTGGATATCTTTTTACAATATTATCTCTAAAGTGGACGTAGATTTACATTTACATTGTGGAAGTGAAAATAGAATTATATTACGGAAAATATACCTACAATTGTATAAAGTGGATACAGATTTACGTTTTCGAAAGTAAAGTGGATTTATTTTGCGCCGTATAATACGGATGTGAAAGTAGATATAGGTTTATTTTGTACCGTATAATACAGGCGTGAAAGTCGACGTGGATTTATATTTTGTACCGTGAAAAGTGGGCATGGATTTACATTTTTGCACCATAGGAAGTGGACATGATTAGGCGCCCACCTTAGAATGCGGGTATGTCAATTTTCAATATAGGCGCCCACCTTAGAATGCGGGTATTTCGATTTTTAATTTAGGCGCCCACCTTAGAATGCGGGTATTTCGATTTTTAATTTACGCACCCACCTTAGAATGCGGGTATTTCAAAATTTAATTTAGGCACCCACCTTAGAATGCGGGTATGTCAATTTTCAATTCAGGCACCCACCTTAGAATGCGGGTATTTCAATGTTCAAATTAGGCGCCCACCTTAGAATGCGGGTATTTCAATGTTCAATTTAGGCACCCACCTTAGAATGCGGGTATTTCAATGTTCAATTCAGGCACCCACCTTAGAATGCGGGTATTTCAATGTTCAATTCAGGCACCCACCTTAGAATGCGGGTATTGCAATGTTCAAATTAGGCACCCACCTTAGAATGCGGGTATGTCAATTTTCAATTTAGGCACCCACCTTAGAATGCGGGTATTTCAAAATTCAATTTAGGCACCCACCTTAGAATGCGGGTATGTCAATTTCAATCTAGGCACCCACCTTAGAATGCGGGTATGTCAATTTCAATTCAGGCACCCACCTCCGAATGCGGGTATCTTATATTTCAAGTTCAGGCACCCACCTCCGAATGCGGGTATCTTATATTTCAGTTCAGGCACCCACCTCCGAATGCGGGTATTTTATATTCAAGTTCAGGCACCCACCTCCGAATGCGGGAATCTTATATTTCAGTTCGGGCATCACCTCCGAATATGGATTCAACTTTCGAAGCAGGGGTTGCAAGTGTAACTTCTCCAACCCTGCCTTATTTACATATATTTCTTTATTGCTAACATTTGTTTTTAGCTGATGGCTTTTGACAATATCAAAGTTGGCATCACACATCAAATCGTGGAACTATTTCTTCGGCAGCGAACTGGGGCAATTTGTCGGGAAGGATAATCAGACTTCTCGACACGGGTCAAAGATCTACCTCGAACACTCGTCTCTAATCACAAGTATTCTTTTGCATTCCAGTAATTCAATTTTCAAGTTCTATCATAATACCCAGTGTCATCATAATTCGACACTGGGGCAATGTTTTGCAAGATTCGCGCCAATCGGGGTTCATTAGTCATTCAAGTGTCGTAAGTATCCCAGAACTACACTCGACCTGATTCTCGTAAAGCCCGAGATATGTAGGCAACTCAGAGACCGGGGTCCGGTCATAATCCTCTCAAGTTTCCTTTAGCCGGGACAAAATAGGCTACTAAGTCAACGTCTTTGCCCGACAACTCTTTTCATCATTACCGGGCAAAGAGGGACAAGTTGTTGACACCCAATTTTGTCCCGTCTCTCTGCCAAAATACCTATTTGCGCTTCTAATATTTTTGGAAAATAAAAATAAAAATATTTATATTTTTTTATAATTATTAGCCTCATATCAATACCAGCGTTTCATTATTCTGTTACAGTTACTAGCCTTCATCATCATCATTTATTATCATTATTATTATTATAATTCGTAATTTTATCATTTCGACATTTTTGCCAGCTTACGCACACACATCGCATTTTATCTTTGCATAATTAAATAATGGTATTTATTTTACTGTAGATTTTCGAAATATTATTACACGGCTATTACGACGCCATTTTTATCTGAGCATTAATGATCGCATATTTTATATTGAGCAATATTTAACACAAATTGTTTAAACTGGTCTTTTATTTAAATTTAGAAGCCAAACTATTTTTTGCACTTAGTCCGTATTTTGACTTACCGGACCCCAAATCAAAGTCCGATTAACTCCTAAATATTTTTGGACTAGCCCATATCTCTGATCTCAATTTTTAGAATAATCCATGTTTAATTTACTAGTCCGTTCTTTTAATACCCAATCTAAAATTTGACCCGGTCCACAAATGGACCGGGTCCAATTCATTTTTCAGCTGAATAAGGAAACCCTTTTAGGGTTTCCCCATCACTTTCCTCCATACCTCCGCCGCACCTCCATCGCTCCCCTCCCCTTTCCCCGTCGTCATCTTCGTCACCCACCGTCGCCACCTCCGCCAACCACCATCGTCGCCTCCACTACCCCATACCCCCACTATCCCCACGCTCCACTATCTCATACCCCACGTGACTTCCACTTCATGACTGACACCCAACATCACCGACACCCCTGTCGCACCACGTGACCACCATCTCCACCACACCCATATCCCCTTGTGACTTCCACAACATCACTGACACCCGCACCACACCTTCACATCTTGTTCCCCACGCGTCTTTTATTTTATTTGATTTTTTTCTCATTTTTTGAGCATCATAAAGAGGAGGATTTTGAGTGATTAAAAGGGGGGGATTTTTTTTAGATTGAGAAGAGGTGGAGAGGGCCGATTCTCTTTCAATTCAAGAAATTCCCTGTGAAATTTTTGTTTAGTTGTCCCAATTTCGCAAAATATCGAATCAAAATACTCAGACGATTTTTCGTTCTGTTCGGTGTTGTTGCAAATTCGAGCATCGCAATCTCTAATTTGGTAGTGTTCGAGGGTAAATCGAAGACTCGCACCCACTTCGCTGCACCCAAAGAAGGTAATATCATTTTCTTCATCTTAGCCTGTATTCTTCCTTTGGTTCTGTTACACTAAGTTGTGTTTTTGTTTCTGCTTGATTAAAATATAGCAAGACTTATGATTAGTGTTAAGAATCTTGTTTGTTTGTTTTGAACTTTAATCAGTAGAAAACTTGGTGTTATCTATACACTCTTTTAATGTAATATGACATATCTATTTAAATGATCAACTTCTAGTTATGGAATTGAAGAACTTGGCTCCCCTGTTTTCCCTCTCATATGATCACAAGTTTTATGTGTTTAAAGGGGAACATTGTGAGTCTGTTAGGATTCTGCAGTTAGTAACATGGTGCAGTCTTCCCTTACCTGTTGTCATTTTTAGCCCTGTGGTATTGCTGACTTGTTTTGGTATTTAGCTCCAATTCTGTTCAAATTTATTAAAGATTTATTGTGTCGTGCGCCTTCATGTTAATTTCCAGGTCCTCTCCAGCTTTGAAGTATTGTTTTCTGCCTTGGTTCTGAATTAGCCTAGCTAGCAATAACTAGTGTTGTTATTATCAATAATGGTCTTGCTGTTAGAATCACCATTGTTAGCTTATTTTCGGCTGTTGATTGGTTGGCTGCGTATGGTTAATTGGTTTAGTCTCCATATAGTAATCTAGTTTAGTTTGATGAACTCAGTCTTTGTGTATGTCGAGACCTATTAATTGCATTCACATAGTGTCTATAAGGATTAAGATTCATCCATAAGGGATCAGTTTACTGTTTAACTAATCATGGATATGATGTGCTTGGAGGAACAGCTTAGTACCAATCTAATAGCAACTCACCTTTGAATTTAGACAAATACTGGTGTCTTCAAACCCCTTTGGTTCTGTCCTTTTCCTTTAAAATATTCAAGATATGAATAGATGCCCCATCTTCTTATATTTGAATCAGTAAAAGTGAGGAGTACGCTAAAGATAAGGGAATTTGCTTTTGTTATAATCTGCATTAGGTGAAAGAGGAAGCTCCACTGACAAAGTATCAGTTTAGCCAAATCTTAAAAAATAAATCAGTCCAGCACATCTTTTGAGCATGATCCAAGTCGAATACTTATCCATTACATGCCTGTTATGAGACTTCTTCCCTTTACTCATTATTGTTTCAATATAGTTTGTTTAGCTGCCAGTCCCAGGATTCAGGATAAATAATCCTCATACTCTTAGTTCTGGGTATATCTTTTTTTTATCTGGTGCAGACTAGTTAAGATCTAGTTTGAAAGAAAAAAAAACAGTCTGTCCGTAACTGCTGTCTCCTTATCTATGGCATAAAAAATGTGTTGTGTTCTGCTTGTTTACCTCTATAAGTAATGAAACTGAAATGTTGATTTAGGTATTATCGTAGGCTATAAAACTGGCAGTTATTTAGATACATTGAAGATGTTCATATAGATTAAGACACACACGATACATGGCTGTCTGAAATTTTGTATACGTCCGAGTATCGCCTCGCTTGTACTGTGACTTGTCGTGCTTGAATCATATATACACGTGTATATTACTGGTATACCTTCATTGAAATGCATTAAATATACACAAACTGTACACAACCTACTGATCAGTTTGAATATATATATATATATTTTCCGACATGTTGAATTTGTATTTTCATATCTTCGTCGATCAGATGCTAATCCTTTTCCTTTCGCTTATGCATGGCTTTCGCATATGAATCCGAGGGATTCATCTTCCGCATTCGATGTTGGGCCAAGGTCCTACAGAACATCATTTCCCCCTTTTTCTATCCAGTTGTGTCCGCAGCAAAGGAAACAAAATATTGGGCTGTTGGCCCAGGCAAACCGCAATAGTTTACAAATGGGCCGAGTCTATTCTTCCCAACAGCAGCTGGGTCCAGCAGTCCTAAATGGGCTGAGCCCATTTAACTTATTTGCCTCGTCTATTTTATTTTGTGCATTTAATTTGTATTGCATGACTAACTCTTTATTTTGTTTTTATTTTCTTAATTTAGATGAACCTCAGATGAATTAGTAGGTTTAGTTTTAGTGTTGGGTAGTTAGGAGGACTAATAATTAATTTCATAAGTTATTCTCTTCCTTTCATGTTAAAACTATTTATAAGGTCTAATATTTATTTGGAATAATTGATCCGCAAAATGTCATGACTATACATGTTAAGTTAAAAGGAATCATATTTTATTCTTACTATCTTAAAATTTCAAAACGTCACTAAATAGCAACTTAAGTATATCTTATAAACTTTGTTCCAAGATTCTTTTAATCATACATGTTTTAAACCAAATGTAGTCAAATAGAATTAGTATAAGAGAAAGCAAACTCATCTATTTTTTACATCCTATTCAAAATAAGTCTAGGTTTTCTACACCACTATATTTATACAATATAATTTTGTTTTAAGATTAAATCAGTTAAGTCTTATTTAAAAGTTTCTATTTATATGCAAATCATTATACTTTGCAAGTTTTCGTTTTTTAAATAAAATTATTATTTAAAGCTTAACAACCTTCATAAGTTTTATTTTTTAAGTGGACTACTATGTATTTCATCAAGTTAGTTTAAATAACATCATTATGTTTTCCTTTAAAAACCTTAATAACATTTACAACCTATTTTCTTAAGATTTAAGCATTACATCTAATCTTAATTAATTAACCTAAGTTTGGTCGGATAATCGTAAGTTAACGGATTCTAAAGGATGCCTAACCCCTTCCCTTTAGGATAATATAGAGCCCTTACCTAGAATCATATTGGTTACGCAGACTATTAATTGGGGTTTAGTTTTAACTTCGCCTTAGTTAATCTCTAGGTGTCCTAATTCACCGTTTAATTAATTAGGTGGCGACTCCTTAAATAAATAAACAGGAATCACCAATACGTCATACTCCTAAATCGACCCGGTTAAAATGGGGTGTGACACCAGCAAGACCAGTCAGGACTATAATTGATTACGATGCAGTGAATATAGTAGATCACGTAGAGTAGATGTTGGGGTAGATTAGATGTTGTTTAGTTCAAGACATTTTTTCATGTATTTTTGATGTTGAACATTAGTGTTTGGATCAGTTAATATTACTTTTAGACAGTATGTTTTTCTTTCAGAATACAACGAGTATGGTGTTGTCTTTTGTCTAGTGTTCTCGGATATTATTAAATACACTCGTATGCTGTCTGCAGTCATTTCGTGTTTGTTTGTTATAAGTACGCAATACATTTCCTTATTCATTGTATATCTGGTAAGCTTCTTTTTTGGAAAACCAGAAATGCAACAACCATGTCATATATATTGCAATAAAAGTCAACTGGTTCATAAGTTCACGAGTGTTCTTTAAAATGTATTCCCCAACAATGACACTATATTGAAATACAAGGAAATAAATTGAAATATAGAGAAATACAAAGAAATATAAAAAAAGTTACAAAACTCCTGAATGCTTTCCCTTTGTATAATAATTCGGCCAATTTGTTCTGTATGAATCAAATGTATTCCCACAACAATCATTGCACATATAAAGTCATTTATTGAGGCACAAGTATTGACCAATGTTTTTCAAGTTAATTTCATTGTAATTTTATTATTGAACAAATCAGTTCAATTCTATGACATAACACCAGTGAAATACATCACAGAAAAGAAAAAATGAATTCAAGATGGAATACATCTGATTTTTTATTTTTTTTAAACATCATCGGACAACTGTCCTAGAAATAAAACAAATGAAGACTAGACATTTATTTTCTTCTTCTTAAGTGGCTCATTACCATACGAACGCCGGTTATGACCAAGACGTCCACATGTACTACAAGCATTCCTACGTTTACCAATCATCAGCTCTATTAATGGCTTATCCCTTTTCTTTTTTGGCCTACCAGGAGGTCGCTTGTATCTCGGTGGCAGAACAACCTCCTCCAATATGTGTGTTGGAACATTCCACTCACTCTCGTCGGGAAGTGGATCAATCGGCACATCATACGTATTCACCATTGTATTTGGCTTGAATAATTCTGAGCAATATGCATCAGCCGTTAGATTTTTACTCTTTAATACAGCCCAGGCATGTGAACATGGTATTTCGTCCATTTGAAACATCCTGCAACTGCAAGTTTTCCTCTTCAAATCAATTATGAAACGCCGCGGTCCATCATTAACCGTATAAACATATTCAGTTGATGCTTCAACCCAAGAAACATGCACATTCAACAACAAAAATACATTGCATGTCAGTTTTCATAAACTTAAAAGAAAACTTAAGACAGTTAGCTAAATACAACAAAATATAGAAAAATACAGAGAAGTATACCCTGAGATATAAACAAACCAGTTTTATCATCAAGAAAAAACTTACCCTCATGCGTAACGATTTATACTCGTTCATTGAGAGCATTTCTTGGTATCATCTCGAAAGTGTTGAGAATGTGTATGTACCATTTTTCCTATTTGTGCAATTCCATCTCCCAAACATCCTCCTAACTTCTTCAAGGAAATCAAATACAGGCAACTCTCTTGCCGCTACTAGTTTTCCATTAATACATTCCGCTATATTCGAAGTCATCGTCCAACCTCTGTTAACAAGTGAATATAGTCTAGACCATTTCTCCCTTCCAGCATCATCCAAATATTCCTTTACTCGTATATCAACATTCTCAATCTTTTTCATCAGTTTATCGAACTCATCCTGTGTGTATGCTTTGGCAAGTGAATAAAACACAGGACTCAATACTTCATCATTCGACTTGTATTTCTTAGTCACATTTTTTCACAAATGCCATATGCAGACCAAATGAGGAACAGTAGGGTACACCCGATACACCGCTTTGATTATGCTTCGTGTCTGTCGGATACAACACACATGTTATCCCTAATACCATAAGCTTGCTTGAACTGCTCAAAGAACCAAGTCTAAGACTTATCATTTTCCGAATCTATCAAACCATATGCCAGTGGTAGAATATTACCTGTATATACATTTGCATTGTAAAAAGTTAATCCATAAACTGTGTTATTTTATCAGTCTATATTTTAAGTCTAGATAAGAGTAATGTAATCTATATTTCACAGTATATTTCGGTATATACAATGTATTTTCAGTTTATATTATTGAAATTAAACGCACAGGAATACACATACCTGCACCATCCAAAGTACTTGCTGATACAAATGTACCATTATACGTGCTTTTAAGGTGTGCACCATCTACTACCACTATTGGTATACAACACTCGAATCCCTTTATGAATGCTTTGAGTGCAACAAAGAAATACAGAAACTCATTGTCACACGATTTATGCATTTTAACATATGATCCAGGATATGTTTTATCTAGGATATACATATATGCCGGCAATTTATTGTATGAAGCAGCAGGATCCCCCCTCAAATCATTCATAGCTTTTTCTCTAGCTCTCCAGGCCAGCATGTAAGAAACATCTACGCCGAATTCATTTTTTACGTCGTCCATTATATCCCCAGGGCTGACTTTCCTCTTATGGTTCGCTATTTTCGGCTTAACAACCGATTCCCCAATAAACCAACTTGTTGTTTGCCTCTGTGAATATACCTTGTCCTTCAAAGGGCATGTATGTTCGTCATGGAAATACCTAACTCTGAACAGTTCAGATTTTTCAACACTTGACGCTCGTAATTTCCATTCACATTCAGGCGACATACATACAACTGTATAGCTAAAAAAAAACATATATCATTATGAAGTCATTCTCAGTAACGAGCAGTTTGTAATGCATTTATTATCTCCCGCAGAGTTAGAATATGGAAAGCACATACCTTATAGCATTTGATCTCTCAGTTTTGAAGTTGAATCGTTCTCGAATAGCATAATTCGCCTTTACCAGTTTCAATTTATCCTTATCCTTGTAAATTTGATCTACAAAAATTTCCTTCTGTTCTGTGTTGGAAATAATCAATTTGTTGTCCTCATCTAAAAATACAACAGCCTTTCCACAATTTGACAGATCAAATTCATTCGAATCATACGCAGCCATATACTCCAAATTATCATCGTATCCAAGTTGAAGCACATCGTCTCTAAAAACACACTCACCAGTTGCAATCTCCTCAATATCATTATCTGTAATACTAACACACAATGGATACATCCCCAAAACACTTTTTTCCCTCTTAAGCTCAACATACACCCTAACTCCCATATCGTTGTGTATTTCCATTGATTGAGTATCCCCCTCAACAACATATTTTATTGAGATTTTGTTTCTGCAACTATCCAGACCAAGTTGAGTTGAAATCGTAGCAACCAGTTCATCGTATTTGCAATAATCACCGAATACAACTGCATCTATTTTGTAGTTAACGTAACAATTTTGATCGTTCCAAAAAACAGAATGTCGGATCAAAGCGGTTATGGTGGCCATTTATATCATTACAAATACAACGATACTAGAACAACATATCTCCAATCAGATTGTTGAAAAAAATAATGAACGAAAGGGATTTTGCTGTATTATCGCAAACCTGATTGTTGAAAAAAAACAAAAAAAGAAAGGAACTATTGTTGTATTATCGCAAAGCAGATTGTTGAAAAAAAGAAAGAAAGGAACTTTAGCTATTTTTCTTTCTTTTTTTTGGGAAAGATAAGATGCTGATTTTGTTTTTTGAATTCAAAAAGTATTTGAATGGAGTTAATTTGATTGACAGACGTTAGCTGTAATGGAACCTCATGAGGTTTGCGTGAATCATGGAACCATAAATACAAATTAACATTTAATTTGGAAAAGATTCTTATTGCCATAAATATAGCCGTTTTTTACTCAACAGCCGTTCTATATATCAGTGTATTTCACTATATTTCAGCCAGCCGAGAATCTTCTGAAATATATCAAAAACCAGCTACGAAAAGTAAATATTCAACTTATAGCTATAACTTGTTAGAGTCTATTAAAAGGTAGCAATTTGTGTAAGTTTTACAAAATAATAACCGTCACAATGATAAGATGCAAAAGTTAACGAGCTGAGCTTTAGAGACTTTCAAGTGTAGGAGTTGCACCAAGTATCTGCTTTGAACATCTTTATTTAAAGCGTAATTAAAATTTTAAAGTATTTAAACGCTAGCCTGAAGAGGTGAACTTCAAGACAAACTGATGTTGCTTCATCTTCATCTTCAGCTTGAAGCATTGTTATTGCTTCTTCTTTAACGAGGTGTGTTAAGAGAGTCTCAAAGAGTGACAATCAATAGCAATAGTCCTACAGCAGCAAGGAGAGGTAGTTCTAAATATAACTACACACACATATACTGTAAATACATGATTTAGTATCACGTAGTCGACCGAATCTTAGGAGAGGTAAAACAAATCATAATACTCTTAATTAACAGTTATGACATGTATCAACATGAAACAATATGTAACTAAATATAATCAGAAAATCAATAACTTTTTGCTACAAATTTTTCTCACATTGTTTTAATTTCTTCGATTTAAATTTCCGATATTTGGGTTCACAAGTTATGAGTGACTAGTTCCCAACTTCAGACCTTTTGACAATAGTTTCAAATATAAGAATTTGAAGTTGGACTGCCAAACCTAACTTCAAATGTAAATGTCTGAAGTTTGAACTGTACACACAATATGTCATATCAAACATTTTGATCTGAATTGGGTTTGGTAGTTTCCAACTTCAGATCCGCATATATGAAGTCTTGAACTTTATACCCGTAATTTTCAACGTTAATCTCGCAAGTCCGAAATTGATTCTGAAGTGTTTAAACTTAAATGAATTTATAAACTTCGGCTACTCTTTAAAATACGGGTCCTCAAGACGGCTATTTGTGCACTTTCTTAAGCCGAACTTTTGTTAGCCCAATAGACCAATTGTCACCAATCAGGCTTTTAAATGACCAACATCACAAACTCATCCACCGTAATGCTGTGATCATCAATGCAATTACTAGCCAATTCTTTATTGCAAAAGCAAAATATTATTTACGTGTCGAATTTGAACTTGAAAGAGACTAATGACTTGGTTATAAAAGATTTGGGACAAAAGTTGCAATAAAAAGTGAAAGAAAATTCTTATCTGTGTTCCAACCAGATATTATTTTAATCTAACAAATAATCACTTTAGGATCTCTCTATGGTCTATCCATAACAACTGGGTCCACCCTTAGGCACTTTTGTATCCTTTCACTTATAGCTCCTTTGATATTTCTTTGACCTTTTTAGAATCCCTAATTCTTGCCTTTTTGGCCCTTTTCTTCGAATCAATTCTTGTTTAATTTTGCTTGGCTGTTCTCTCTTCTTATCATTTCCAACTGCTACTTTTGTACTCTTCAAAGTACATGTTTTTTTCCCTTAGTGGGTGTTTCAAGAATCGCTTGTTTTTGAGTTAAAGAATCGATTTTTGGTTCTGGGTTGGTCGAATTTTGTGATTTTTTTGGTGGGTTTTGAAAATCTTGGTGAATTTCTCTGTTTTTTCCAAGTGGGTCAGTTTTTTTGCAGTCAAGAAACTGACTTTATGTTTTTTGATCTGTGAGATTCAGCTGTTTGATCTTTGAATTCTTGGGGTTGTGAATCATTTGAATTTGTTAAATTTGGAGTGTGGGATGAATCTGTAGGAAGAAAATATGAAGAGAAAAGGTGAAGAGAAAGTTATGGGGCCTATGTTTCCAAGGCTTCATGTTAATGATACAGAAAAAGGAGGTCCAAGAGCACCTCCAAGGAACAAAATGGCTTTGTATGAGCAGCTTAGCATACCTTCTCAGAGATTCAACAACTCTGGGGCAAAGTTGGGGCCACCTTCCTCAACTCAGGTACAATAAGTTCTCAGCATGCTTATTGTTGTTATGTGAACAAGATATGTGTTGCTTGGTTCCTTAAACTTTATAATAGAGTCAGGGTCTCTCTTTGATTTCCTGTATTTTGGTTTATTGTTCTAAGTGGTTTTTGGATGATAAATTACTCCCTGTGTTTCAGTTTGTTTGTCTTAGTTTGGCCAGGTACAGTGTTTAAGAAAGTAAAGAATTGTGGTTGCCATGTGGGGCGTTGGAATTAAAGAGTTGCCAAATTAGGAGAGAGACATTATTTTTTAAACAGACTAAAAAGGGAAGGAAAGCAAGAACGAACAAATTGAAACGGAGGGAGTATTTAGCATGCCTCTTGCGTTACAGTTGGTTTCTGTTTGCTGTTTGAATTATTAGATTATGTTTCAAGTATTAGAGATTACAGGGAAAGAAAATCTTGTAGCCTATTGCTTTAGTGTATATGGTAATGTATTAATTTTCACTTCACTTGGTTAAACTTCAGTGTATCGCTTGACATATCATGAAAGGATCAATTGTCTTTTCTTTATGAGTACAAGTGATTTCTTTTTTTGTATTATCTAGTGTTGATCATCATCTGGATGTGCCTGTTTTTTATTACCGTTTTGGGAAGTTCATTTCTGAGAGCACTATCCTTTTGTATGTTTTTGTGTAACAACCACAAAGTGCGAGAGAACCCTAAATACTTAGACTTAATGCATCAGAAAGATGTAATGGTAGCTGTGTCAATGTTATATTTTTCCTTCCCTTAGCATATTATTTTATTGTAGTTATGGTTCCTTTACCTTGTTGACCTGCTTTGATATTGCTTTATCTTGAGCGGAGGGTCCTCTCTACCTCCGAAGGTAGGGGTAAGGTCTGCCTACACTCTACCCTCCTCAGACCCCACTTGTGGGATTACACTGGGTAATTTGTTGTTGTTGTCGTCCTGTGGTCCGTGAAAATGTGGGTATGACATTTACGGTCACATATGATTGTGTTTCTTAAACTGTGTAGTGATGCTACTGCTGGGCTTTAGAGGTTTCTTGATGTTAAACCATCTCTTTTTGGGCTATATTCATTGACTGTGTAGTTCATCAATAGCTGTTAATTTAGTGGTTGAGTAAGCTGACTTGGCTCAACTACTTGTTGCAGGGGAGCGGGCACGACAGAGTTGTATATTTCCCTGTACAACACCCTCCATCCAGACATCTAACTGATAAACCACCTGGCCACAGTTCCGATCCCACTACTCTCTTGCAGCAATATGAATTGAAAAAGAGAACAGAAGAGGATGACTTTACTGTACCTGTCTTTGTTAACTCCAAGCTTGGTCAGGCCACTGGGAGTCATAATCTGGATATGGAAAAGCTCTCTCCCTTCGGTCCAGTCTTTTTAGGGCGTCCTAATAAAGAGTTGGAAGGAGTTACAGATCTAACTTTGAGACAACAGCGCAATAGCCAAAACGAGGAGAATCCCAATTCTCTTGCTAGTAGAGAGAAAACAACCTCAAACTCTGCATCCAAGGGTAAGCTATCCAGAAGGTCTTATAATACAAATTGATCCAACCTTTGCATTTCTCACGAATATATGAGTCTTCTAATGACTTTCACACATTACCTAAGACCAGTGTATTTCAATGACCAGAATGCAGAGTGGATCCTCAGGTTGGTTGTACCATCATACCTGAACCTATTAAGGGTATAGATGATGGCGATCCGTATCCCATGAAAGAATTTGCACCAGAAGAGCAGATAATTACTAATGATCTTATTAATGATACGGAAACCCACGAAGACAGGACATGCAAATCATTACAAACAGGATTTTTGGACCGAGGTGACGACTTATCTGATGCTTCTATAGTGGAATCTATATCTGGAACAGACATCTCTCCTGATGACGTTGTGGGAATAATTGGCTTAAAGCGTTTCTGGAAAGCCAGAAGAGCAATTGTCAAGTAAGTTCGTGTTTCCTTCATATTGACATTTAAATATCCTTATCACATCATGCAAAACATCCAAATGTGTACCATTCCTTTTGTCAGTTGGGTGGAGAAATTCTATTGACTAGCTTTTCTTTAGACCTGACTTTCATTTTCCTGATGGTTGTACTACCCAGTGCCACTCAGATCATGATTTATAGAGTGAGACAAAATGACCCCCCTTGTATGTATCCTCATGGTCTTTTCTTATGAATATAAGGTATGCTCTCTGATATATTTTCATATTCCATAGATAATATTGTGCATGTGCAGTTTTAAGGCATGTATTGAGTACAAAGGATGTTTGTTTACCGGGCACTTTTTCCTTGGTAGCCTTTGCTTAGTAGAATATCTCAGCTCCTGTTTTATTTTAATTATGACTTGTGCATCATTATCTCCAGAGTCCAGATGATCTTTTTGTGTGGTGGTTTATCTTGCCAATTGATGAATTTTGAGTGACATGTTTAGGTATGTAAATCTTTATAAAAAATGTTTAGGTATGTAAATGGTCATGAATGATAATTTTGAACTTTGTGAATTAATTGTTGATGAAGGAGGTGCAGGAGCAACAAATGAGAAGTACCATTTTATTAGGATTTCCCAAAAGGACGGCTTTTATTTCATTTTTTGTATATGTTTTTAGCATTTATGATTTAATGATTAAAAAATAATTTACCTTTGTTTCATGATTCCAATAGGCTAACTTGGAGTTCTGAGACTTCCATAAATTTTGCATTAGCATTTGTTATTCATCTCTTTGTTTGCCTGAGTTTGTTTTTATTAATCTTAACAATCTATTATCCAACAATATGGGGAAAAGGAGTTTGTCTTTGCTATCTAGATTTGACAGATTATTGCTATATTTAGACACGTTTGGATGGGATAATAGCCTTTAGAATACTAGTTTGGGTAACTTTTATATTCTCTTAGAGATGCCAGTGATATCCCATTGCTGGTGTACATAAATGCCAAATTAAGGTTGTCTGTGGTCTCACGCTTTTCATGTGTCGCGGCTGAACTAATTCTTGAAGGAAATGTATGGCATGGTTGTAGAAGTTGTATGGGTAGATCTCTTGATGCTCAGTCTGATGATTCCCACAAAGTGGGCATTGTGGTTTACAGCAGCCCTTGAAGGATTTCAGCCGTGGATGACCTTCATAGATAGCAACTGTGGGGACCATGTTAGACTGTATTTTGTGCAAGGTGAACTGGCACTAGATCATATTCACTGTCGATTTGATATATTCTGCTGGGAATTCTTTTTCCTCTTTGTCCTTGTTCTTGGGTTGTAAACCACTCTTGCTGGGAACATAACCAGCTTATGGCGGTGGCGGTGGTGGTGGTGTAAGAAGATGATAGCTCTGGCAATTAGCATATGTAATTAGGAATCAGGTATAAAGGGTAGTGGCTTTTTTTTTTTTTTTGGATTGTTAAAGGTAGTGGCTTTAAAGGAGAATATACAACAACAACACCACCAACAACATACCCAGTGTAAACCCACAAGTGGGGTGTGGGGAGGGTAGAGTGTACACAGACCTTACCCCTACTTTGGGAGGTAGAGAGGAGACTATATGTGCGGTATACTTTAAAGGAGACTATATGCGCTATATTTTTAAGTCTTGATCATCCACAAAGAAGTAGGAGGAATCTCTAACTCTTTCCACATATCTATTGTTTGTGCTTGTCTAACTTTATCATGGCTTTTGTCGCTTTCGTTAGTTTCATTCCAATTTTGCTTTGTACTGATTGTGCTTGTCTAACTATTTCTCGTCATGTTTTCTCTTAAGCCGAGAGTCTTTCGGAAACAGCCTCTCTATCTTATGAGATGGGGGTAAGGTCTGCGTACACTTTACCCTCCCTAGACCCCACACCGTGGGATTTCACTGGGTATGTTGTTGTTGGCGTAGGCTCCGCTAGATGGGGTTTTAAGCTTTGTGGTCATCAGTTCACGTGATATAATATTACACATTTTCCCGTATGAGTAACAAATTTAGTGGCATTTTGGTTTGAACTTAAGATAATAATAATACAGTAGAGGACTTGTGTAGAACTTTTCTTTTTGCATATGTATTGAAGAATGTCTCTTTTTGTAGAAAAAGATTTTACCATTTGGTGCCTATTGACTGTGTAGACACTCTATATATATTGCATTGCTCTGTCTCTTCAAAATGATTTTTAGCTTTCTTGTTTTATTGTATGTAGTAAATACTTTTGGCCTCATGCATCTGAAGAGACAATCTCTTTCCATTTATTATTTGCTCTTTTTTTTTTCTTTTTTTTTTCTGACGCTATCTCCGTTGTTCTGGTACAGCCAGCAAAGATTGTTTGCCATCCAAGTGTTCGAGTTGCATCGACTAATAAAGGTAAAGCAACTCCGGAGGCTGAATCACTTGCAGCAATCGGTTGTTTGCCGGGGGGCTGGGGGGGTGGAAAAGAAAATGTGATCTATATACTGGTTTTTGATGCGTTAGTACGCCGCTCATGCATTGTTATTTTAACAGGTCCAAAAGCTCATTGCCGGGTCACCAAATAGTATGCTTGAAGATTCTGCTTATCTAGACAAACCTTTAAAGAATTCGTCTGGCAAAAGACTTCCATTGGACTGTATTGTTAGAGAATCTCAAAGTGTTCCGAAGCGCAAGAATGATTCTGAGAAGCCTAACTTCAGGATGGAATACTCTGCTGAAAGCACTGTGGGAAAGCCATCTCTTTCTTCTGTGCAAAATGGTAGCCAGCTCTCTAGCCACAGACCATTTTCAGGAAATCCACTGCCAACACCTGTGACAAATGATTCTAACGCGGGTCCTTGGTGCTTCCAACAACCTCCGGGGCACCAGTGGTTGATCCCGGTGATGTCTCCTTCTGAAGGACTTGTATACAAGCCTTTCCCTGGACCTGGATTCACGAGTGGGCCTCCAGGATCGACTCCAACGATGGGGAACTTTTTTGCTTCATATGGAGTTCCTGCTCCTCATCTTCATCACTATCAAGGGATGGGAGTTCCTTTTACGCCTCCAACTGGTCATGGCTACTTTCCTCAGTATGGCATGCCGGTTTCGAATCCACCAATCTCATCATCTGCTGCTGAAGAATCAAACCAGTTTACCTTGCCAGGTTTGCAACGCCAGTTTTCTGGAGTGGTTGATAACTTTAATAACATTCAACATGAGGACTCGAGTAATGTTCCGAGTGAGAAGAATGGAACTATTCCCGATGTTGTAAGGTTTCAGGCCACAAAAGATAATGAGCTACATGCCAGCTCTGCAAGTAGTCCAAGTGAGAGACCTCATGGAACGGACACCGCAGAAGGAAGAAACATGCTCTCTCTTTTCCCCACATCTCCAGCTACTGACAACCCTGATAGTAGCCCCCAGGCTTGTGTGCCTGATCATCCAGCAAGAGTTATCAAGGTTGTACCTCACAATAAAAGGTCTGCCACAGAATCCGTTGCTCGGATATTTCAGTCTATACAACAAGAGAGAAAACAATATGACTCAGGTTTCACACATCTATAGGTAGCACCTTACTATGTTGTGAATATGACCATTTGGTCATCCAAACTTAGATGTAGTAGTTTCGGTCAATTTGTTGTAACCTTTCTGATAGTGTACGTTATAGCTGGAGTTTAATGTGGTTGCTTTGCCCACTATGTAGATAAGCATACCTACAAAATTGCATTGTATCTTAGACCGGTGATTGCTTAGTCCAGCTGTTGTATACTGTAGTCAATTTTGTTCCGTCAGTCGTCATTTTGAGTTGTAATTTATCCTTATGTTATTCTCTTACTTTCAAAAAACTATTTCAAGTCATCATTGGGTTGTAATTTACCCTTTTATTCATCTATCTTTTAGATTATTATATATTATTTTTGATATATTTTGTTAAAGTTAGCAGCTGATCTTCATTCATCTAGATTTATCCCAGCAGATGTTTGTGTGTTTGAAGGCACCTTGGAGGACGTAATGTACACTAATTGAACTTTGCCTACTCAACTCTTGGTGAATAGAGTTACTAGGTATTTGCACTAGTGCGAGGATACCTTGGGTAGTATAATTGAGATGTGTGCAAGCTGGTCTTGTCAGAATTTTATAAGGAGCCAGTTAGGTGATGGTTATTTTAGCCTTGATATTGTTTCGGATAGTTATAATTAGAATGTTGGGATGCAGCATTCAGAAGATTTGAGTGACAGTTTTGAGTTGTAATTTTGTGAATCAAGAAATGAACCGAAATTAGATGACCTGAGATATAATTTTATATTAATGCATGGTGTTATTTTGGAGAATTGATGTGGAGAGATATTTGAAGATGATGCTCAAGCTCCATCAAGTTCTACTTATTGCTCTTTTCAACATATTCTCCTACTTGTTCAATAAATTTTCTCACCCACTTCTAAAGTTTTGCACTCATGAGCATATCTAATCATAAAGATTTTTTAAAATATTACCCTGTTTTGGAAATCTCTTTTTGGTGAACTTTGAGCTTTGTAACACATATCAATATTTAGCGTAATTCCTAAATATTTTTGGGTAGAGCATATAAATGTAATGTAGCAACATGTTATTGTTACTTGTTGACTTAATACTTGTCAGTTGTCACGGACAAAGTATACACACTGAATATACATGTGAATGATGATACGAAACATCACATGTATTTCAAAGGTGAACATCTTCCTATGAATTAATGAGTGGATCTTGGTAACTATGTGAACGTTGTTATGTGAGTTCATTGAATATTAGGTGACTATTTTTAGCCTATTTGTCTTTTAATTTTTGGTAAATTTAACCTTTTTTTTTGCCCTTCATTTTGGAGGATTTATAGTGTTTTCACACTTTCCCTCCAGCGTTACATGAATCATGAACCTACCGGTCGTCGGTTTAATTTTTGGTAAATTTAACCTTTTTTTTTTTTGCCCTTTATTTTGGAGGATTTATAGTGTTTTCACACTTTCCTTCCAGCGTTACATGAATCATGAACCTACCGGTCGTCGGTGGAGGCGTTTTACCAACTGAGCAGCTGATAAAGAATGTGATGCATGTATAGATCCACATACTACCGCAAAACAGTATTGAAATCATGTGCCCTTGAAAGGATAAATTAGGTATGCCCGATGTGCTCACCATTATTAATTAAAAAGAAAAATAAAGAATAAATGAAATAAGATGTTTTTCTGATTATGAATAATTTTCCTAAATAACCGACGTCTACGTCTTTTTGTGAGGTTTCAAATGTACTGAAATTTTAAAGTCACATTTTGGAAAATCTAATATGATAGTACTCCTTTGCGCAACCAAGACTTGGTTGTATACGGGTAAAACATATAATTATAAAATTTGGAGTGAAAGCAAACTACAGAAAAGTCATAATAAAGTTTAAAGGCTAAATACATGGACGACCCCTAAAATTTACTTGTAAATTTCATGATCTGTTCCAGTTGAGCACATGAACACGTGATGAAGTATTCCTATTCATTCATATGTTGGAAAAGTTTCTGTGTTCACAAACGTCTATTATTTAGATAAGTTAATCACATAAAATATACCCTCTCCTTATACACATCAGCATCGATTGGAACATGCATGAGATTTTACGTCTTATTGAGGTTAATTAATGCGTATAATTAAAGAAGGTTTTTGAGTCGGAAGTGTCTAATATGAACACTTTATCATATATTCAGATACTCAATCGAAATATGTCGTAGTGCTAAATGAAATTTACTAACAAATTTACGAGGCTATCGATACTCTGGAAATGTAAATGATGTAAACCATTTAACATAGCTCACTAGCTAGGAAACTGCAAACACATTATGTGACATACATGGGACGCGATAAAAAGAGTTCTGATCATTATAAATTATGAAATTCAATCTTTTACATCAAACAAATTAATATGATCGATACATGAAAAAGAGAACAAAATTCAACTGATACAGAATAAAATCATAAAACTCACATCGTTAACATCAAATACATGAAAAAGAGAACAAAATTCAACTGAGACAGAATAAAATCATAAACTCACATCGTTAACATCAAATGAACTAAAACTAAAAGTACAAACAATGATGAGAGAATTTTCTTCTTCCTTTTTGATGTGTTCAACATAGAATCCAAAACCGTTATTATAAGCATGCTTTGTGAGCAATGTAGAAGTCATGAACATTTATTAACTATTGCGTAGTGGATGTCTTTTTTTTTTTGGTTCAAAAGGATATTTATTTACTTAATAACTAGAGCGGATCATACATACTAGGAGTGCTTACACTATCTATGATAGTGATTACATTGAGGTTTCCAAAACTATTAATTATACATAGATTCTGAAATTAACTTGGTACGTAGCTAGTAGCTACTACTTCATTCATGTCAGCTTGCATTTGCTGTGATGCTGCTTCCGGTGGATTAGTCATGATGAAGAAGAATGGTAAGAGTAATCATAATTATGAATAGATGTTAGAGTTAGGAATGCAAATAGTAATATGCAAACTAATACCCTCATAATAGTTAGACCGAATACATAAACAATCTTTTAATTTGGCACCAATTTTATTTTAACACTCTAAAATGAGGTTTGTTCCTATTAAACACACTTCACTTCAGTTAACATGTACTACTTATTAAACACCTCACAACTAATTAGTACAAAAAATATAATGCATGAACTTCACACCCGTTGATGTGACCAAAATAACGAATGAATATTTTATATATAAAAGAAGATAATAAAACTGTCTTCTTTAACACAATGAGGATATATACTACATTAGTAATACAGGAAATAGTTCAGTTGAGACGAAGGAAGAATATATAAGGAATGGATCGAAGGTGGAAGAACGATTATTTCTCAGCGACGACTGAAGTGTGAAAGGGGAGAGAGGAATAAAGGAAAGGTGCAGGGGAATAGAATGAAGATAGAGAGAGAAAAAAAAATCTAAAATCTTTTGGCTTTTCACGTTTTTAATTAGAAGAAGTCACATTAATAGTGAGTCTAATAAGCAAAATTTAAACATAGATAAAGTATCTGATGAAAATAACTTAATTAAGATGTCTAAGTGAAAATTGTTGACAAACTCATTTGTGTGTTTTGACTAACATTTAACTTGTTTTCCCATAAAGAGACTAAAAGGAAAGAAAAAAACAAGAAGAAAATGAGGAAAAGGTCACGTGCTTAGCATATGGTAAGCACTATCCTCATTTTTTAAAATTCTAATCAGATTCTTATCCAAATAATCTTCTTTCAAAATTTCAAGTACGGTGCTAATAAATGATAAATATTGCATATCAACAAAAATGAAGAATGAATACTTCTCGGTCTGGTTGGAAGGTCCGATCACGTAGCGTCTACTCAACAAACGCGCATTCGTTTGCCTCGTAACCGTGGTAATTTCATTCCTTTTTCCTTCTAATCTATTAGAATTTTTGACTTTAGCAATTAAAATTCTTCCTCTCTTTATTTTCGTCTTTTTTTTTTTTTTTTTTTGTGGATTTTCATGGGTTTCTTTGAGTTTTTGCTATCCAGGGTGTTACATTTTTCATTTTGATTAAATTAAGTTTTAGCTCTCATACTTTCTTGAATTTTCTAGTATTTTTTTTTTTCGGGGGGACACCTTGTGTCAGCAAATTTTCTAGTGGCATTAT
The DNA here is from genome assembly GCF_019175385.1 of Lycium barbarum. NCBI lineage: Eukaryota > Viridiplantae > Streptophyta > Magnoliopsida > Solanales > Solanaceae > Lycium > Lycium barbarum. The sequence goes on along the minus strand of NC_083340.1, from coordinate 35,418,848 downwards.
CTTGAAGATTTTGCATCAATCAGGCATAGGAAATTTTAATTTGAAAACGCCACATTAATCGTGCGTTTAATAAGTACAGTTCAAATATAAATAAAGTATTTGATGAAAAATAACGTCAATTAAGATGTCTAAGTGAAAATTGTTGGTAAACCCATTTATGTGTTTTGCCTAACATTTTTTTTCCAAAAAGACCCACTAAAAATAAAGAAAATATAATAAGAAAATGAGAAAGGAGTCACGTAATTAGCACATGGTAAGCATCATTTTTTTTTTTTTTTTCAAATTTCAGCCAGATTCTTACGGAGACAATCTTCTTTCAAGATTCCAACCACAATGCTAATAAAATGAACATTACATATCAAGAGAAACAAAGAATGAATATTTCTTTCTGAAACTTGTTTGGATGGTTCGATCACATGGAGTCTACTCAACAAGCACGCATTCTTTTGCCTCTTGACTTTGTTGATTTCATCCCCTTTTACCTTTTAATATGTTAAATTTCTTATTTTAGCATCCAAAAAATTTCTTTCTCTTTGTTGTTGTCTTTTTCTTTTGTGGATTTTTTTTTTTTTTTTTTTTGAGTTTTTGAAAGAAATTAGATTTTAACTTTTATGCTTTCTTGAATTCTCTAGTACTTTTTTGGGGAAAATCTTGTATGTACAATTTTTCTGGTGGCATTAGCCTTGAAGGTTTCATCAATTAGACTCAGACAAGTTTAATAAGAAGAAGCCACATTAATCGTGTGTTCAATAAGCACAGTTTAAATATAAATAAAAAATAACTTCAACTAAGATGTGTAAGTAAAAATTGTTGCCAAACCAATTTATGTGTTCTGCCTAACAATGAACTTTTTCTCCTCTAAAAGACCCACTAAAAAGAAAGAGAAAAAAACAAGAAAAGAATGGGGAAAGAGTGACGTGATTAACACATGGGTTGTGTCAAGTCAAACATTACATTCTATATTCTATTATCGGAAAAGGCTCATAAATATCTCTAACGTATGGGAAAAGGCTCAGAAATACCCTTCATCCACCTTTGGGTCTAAAAATACCCGTAAATTTTGTTTTTGGAACAAATATACCCCTCAAACTAACAGATGAACTTAGGTCAGACTTGACACTTTTAAAAAGCCATGTGGCATTTTCTTATTGGCCCACTTTTTTAATTTCGAAATAATTAAAATCCACCCGTTTTTCTTAAATTAAACAATACTTACAATCTTTTCTCCCTAATTAGAAATTAGAATCTAGAGTTCTGCTGCTCCTGTGAGTCTCTTCGTCTCCATTCAAGAAAATTTCTTCTTCCTCTTTTGTTTTGTTTTTTTTTTTTTTCACTGCTTTTCCTTATCAAAATCCTCTATTAAAGTTTGCATAAAGATTTGTTATTTGTCCATCAGTGAACGTATTTCTTTTGTGTTCGAATGTCTCAAAATTTGGTGTCTTTTTGAAGCTTAGCCCAGTCGCGCAGATATGATTATGGACTGATTGCGGACCAATTGACAACCAAAAGTCTTATGAATGTTGGACTTACGTGTTGGTGTAAGTAATAATTTTTGCCGAGAAACTTAATAGTTTAACTTCCTTTTTTTCGGATATATTCACTGAAATTATATATGAAAGTTTGAATATTATGTTTTTTTAAGGTTTCCTGTGATGGACATTTGAGTGAAGTGGCTTAATGGGTATCGGAGATGAGAGATTAACGGATGAATTCACAAACAAAGGAGTTTAATTCTCCTTGCTTGATATATCAGATTCAAAAGAACATTTTAGTGAAGAAAAATCTTCACAATCTCCCATTATCAAAGGCAGCATTGTTCCATATCTGAAAATCTGTTGGGTTAATCCCTTCTGGGTATCGTAAAACACTCATTTTTTCTCAAATGGGTATCAACTAACAAATCTTTATGCACACTTTAATGGAGGATTTTGATAAACAAAAGCAGTAAAAAAAGAGGAAGAAAGAAATTTTCTTGAATGGAGAAGAAGAGACTCACCGGATATGCAGAACTCAAGAATACGTTCTAATTTCTAATTAGGAAGTAAAGATTGTATAATTTAAGAAAAACGGATCGGTTTTAATTATTTCGAATTTTAAAAAGTGGGCCAATCAGAAAATGCCACGTGGCTTTTTAAAAGTGTCAAATCTGACCTGAGTTCATTTGTTAGTTTGAGGGGTATATTTGATCCAAAAACAAATCTTAAGAGTAATTTTAGACCTAAAGGTGAATAAAGGGTATTTATAAGTCATTTCCCGTATACATTAAGGGTATTTATGAACATTTTTCGTTCTATTATTCCTTTACACCACACATAAAAATACTTTGAAATAAGTACAAATTGTAGCTACTCTTTTAATGTCGTAGCAAATTCCCAATTCCTTCTACTCTGTTTCTTTCCTACTCTCACCAGAACAAAATCATCCTTTCAAATCAGAAATACCGTCGATTTGTTTCTTCATCCACTCTATATCCTCTAATGAGGTCGCCGACGGTGATGGTTGTCAGAGTGACAGGGAAATTACACGGCACTGGTGGCGAAAAAATTAAGAAAGAAGAGGAATACGACGGAAAGGGCGCCGCCGGAGAGGACCAGCAACGATAGAGATACTACCACTCCCTTTGATGATGATAGCAGAGCCATGAGAGTGGTGAGATATCTCTGCGTTTCTGTATTTGTAGATTTTGTAGTTTAATAATGGCAGAGATCGAAAAAGAAGATAATGGCAAAGAATTTCAAGCTTTGCATCTATTATACCATGGCAGAGATACGCTTCTTCACCAAACCGATCTTTCGTTCGTCTCCATTTTGAGTATAAATAAGTGTATACAGTATATTCTCACATCTGGCCGGATTTACATTCATTTCCATTTTGAGTGTAGTGTATTTTTTTTTATTTTTTTTTGTTGCCTGTATTTATGTATTTCAAAGGAAGAATTTTCTGTATTTTTTGAAAATTTATTTTCTGGATCCCTGTTTTTCAATTTTGATTGTGCCATGTATGTATTATTTTTTAGGTATGGGGTATATTTTCGTTGTTTATATCCTTATTTTGACTGTATTCTTATTTGACTATATTTTTATGGTTGTGTACCTATGTAGATGCCCCTGTTTTCTGTTATTTGTACCCGCATATACGCCGATGTATTTGTTGATACATGTTGTACTCGTTGCGCGAACGAATACAAAAGAATACATCCGCCTGACAATGGAAGTATGGCTCCGAAAGGTAAATAGGGAAACTATTGCTATTAGCATTGAAACTGTAGCGCTTTCTGAAATTTGCTCATAAATAAAATGATAATTACACTATCGAACCCCTTATTATTATAAGTAGTCTAAATGTTGAGAAATCTTGTGAGATTATACTATGTATATTGTTGTTATTATTATAAATTTTGAGAAATGAACTGAAAATGAATGTAGTATTTAATATTATGAATAAAGTAGGTATAATATAGCAAATAATTTTTTAATTTTTTAAACTGGACAAGTAAAAAAGAAAATGAAAAACACGTGACTAGCACGTGGTAAACACCTTCCGTAATTTCCTAAATTCTAATAAGATTCTTACGGATTAAAAAACAAAGAAAAAGAGGCAGATTATTAGGGAGACAATCTTCTTTCTTTCAAGATTCTAAATACGGGTTTCAATAAATAGTGAAAGTTACATACCAACTGAAGAAACAAAGAATGAAAAATATTTCCCTCTGAAACGGGGATCTGCTTGGGTGGTCCGATCACGTGGCGTCTACTCAACAAACAAGCATTACTTTGCCTCCTGACCCTGATAATCTCTCCTACTAATCTACAAATTTTTTATTTTTGTGATCAAATTCTTTTTCTTTGTTTTTTTTTGTCTTTTTGTTGTGAATTTTGGTGGGTTTCCTTGGGCTTTTATTATCTTGGGTGTTACCTTCTCCATTTTGATGAAATTAGATTTTCATTTTCATGTTTTCTCGGGGTTTCTAGTACTTGTTTTGGGGGCACCTTGTAGGTGCAAACTTTCTGGTTATGGCATTAGTCTTGGAAGTTTTGCATCAATTAAACATGGGAAAGTCCAAATTTTCTATGGTTTTCTCGTTTGTGACTTTCTGAGTTTTTCCATTTACGTCATGTTATAGCCCTTTAGGTCCATTAAAACATTGTTTAACCATCCGACTTCCGATTTTTGATGTGTTACCTTCTCCATTTTGATGAAACTAGGTCTTAATTTTCATGCTTTCTTGGGGCATCTAGTACTCCTTTTGGGGACACCTTGTAAGGATAAATTTTGTGGTGGCAAGATTAATTAGAAAAAGCCACATAAATGTATGTTTAATGAACACACATTAAACATAGATAAAGTATTTGATGAAAAATAACTTCAATTAAGATGTCTAAGTGAAAATTATTGGCAAGCCCATTTATGTGTTCAGCCTAACATTTAATTTTTTAACAAAAAGACCCACGAAAAAAGAAAGAAAAACAACAAGAAGAAAAGAAGAACGAGTCACGTGATTAGCACATGGTAAGGATCGTTCCGTTTATTCAAATTCCAATCAGATTCTTACCAAAAAATCTTCTTTCCAGATTTCAAGTACGATGCCAATAAATAGAGCACAATAGAAATAAAGAATGAAAATTTTCCTCCGAAACTTCTCGATCGACTTGACTAGTCCGATTACATGGTATCTACTCAACATTACTTTGCCTACTAATCTAGATGATTTCATCCCTTTTTTCCCTTCTTACCTTTTAATTTCTGATTTTAGCGATAAAAATTATTCTTTCTATTTGTTTTCATCTATTTTTCGTGTGATGTTTTGGGGTTTTTTTGAATTTTTAATGTACAGGTGCACATATACAAACACGTGTAGATCTGTATATATCTTCGATATGTTCAAGTTTTGATTCGATGCAAATAATATTTATTCGTGAATACCAATTCTTATGGAAGCAGGCTCGAGTTGTTCCACAAGCATTCTATGGATGAGAAGGAGACATTGGGGGTGCAATGATTTACTACACCTGGAAGGCTAGGAATTGGAAGGTTTTCGAGAATAGAAGTGTACATACCAACTTTGTTATAGCACAGATACAGAGGGAAACTAAACTTAAATTAGAAATGTTATAGATAGTGAAGAGAGCTCATAAGATCTAATACTTGAAACATAGTAATAGTATTTAGTTTTAATTTCATAGCTGCAGTAGGCATACAAGATGTAACTAGTGGTGTATTTGTTTGTTTTGGGTTTCTGTGAGGCTTAGAGGCAGCAACACCCTTCCTGGAGGGTGGTTGTTGTCCTAAGTGCTCATTAGGTTGTAAATGCTTTTGGCTGGTATGGTAATATATTAACAGTTTATTACAAAAACAAAAAAACAAGAAGAAGAAAAGGAAGAACAAGTCACGTGACTAGTTCATAGTAAGCACCATTCTGTTTATTCTAATTCCAATCAGATTCTTACCGACACAATCTTCTTTCAAGATTCCAAGTACGATGCCAATAAATAGTGAGCATTACATATCAATAGAAATAAAGAATGAATATTCTCCTTTGAAACTTCTTGATTTGTTTGAATGGTCCGATAACATGGTAACTACTTAACATTCCTTTGCATCCTAATCCTGATTGTCGTACCCCATTTTAAACCGAGTCCAAATTGAGAGTACAACATATTGGTGATTTCTATTTATTTTATTTTAAGGAGTCGCCACCTAATTAATTTAACGGTGAATTAGGACACCTAGATGTTAACTAAGGTAAAGTTAAAACTAAACCTTTGTTAATAGTCTGCTTAACCAATGTGATTCTAGGTAAGGGCTCTATATTATCCTAAAGGGAAGGGGTTAGGCATCCTTTAGAATCCGCTAACTACGGTTATCCGACCAAACTTAGGTTAATTAATTGAGGCTAAATATAACACTTAAATTTTAAGAAAATGGGTTGCAAATGTTATAAAGGTTTTAAAGGAAAACATAGTAATGTTATTTAGACTAACTTGAAGAAATATAATGATTTGTATATAGATAGAAGCTTTTTAAGAGAAATCTAGACTTATCTTTTTAATAAAATGCAAAAGGTAACGAGTTTTCTTCCTCTAACTTTATTTGGTTGTATTCGGCTAAAATATGTATAATTGGATGAATCTTGAAAACAACGTTTATAAAATATGCTTGAGTTTATATTTGCGTATTAGTGACGTTTTAAAATGTATATGATAGAATAAAATATGATTCCCTTTACTTAAAATATATAGTCTTATGGAATTAATTTTAGTCTTCCTTAAACTAACTACCCATTTTACTAAAATCAAACCCATTAATTTCGCTAACTTCACTACGGTTCATCTAATCTAGTAAGACAAAATAAAACGTTAGTCATACAAGGCAAATAAAATACACAACAATAAAAATAAGGAAGAGAGTAAAGAGTGAATGGGCTAGGCACATTTTCTCGGACTGCTGCTGCGGTCTGTTTTGCTATTGGGCTTTGACCCATTTATTAAGACCCGAATGCTGCGAACTGTTCATGCTATTGGGCTTCAGCCCAGATTTTGTTTTCTATCTATGCTGCAGCTGGGCTGACACAAGAGAAGAGTTTCGTTGGGCTTTTAGCCCAACGCTGAATACGGGAGAAGACGAGTCCCCTCGGACTCGTAAGCGATGTTCATGCATAAAAAAAATGGAAAGAAAAGGATTAGCACATAACCAATAAATAAGACTAAACATGTATAATGTAAATGATTCATGTATATACCAGGTATACTCTCATGTATATATCCTAATATATACATGATGTCTCCTAAACCAATGCTTCAGTTCATTTGTTTACAGAGGCCAACAGGCAGAACACAAGGCCTTCTTTGCAATCGTGAATATAGGGGACAACAGTCATTGAACAATTTTTAGGCAATTATAAAACTTCCTCATATGTATTATGAAAATCCCAAGTAGGAAAAGAAAAACAGAAGATGGAGGAGAGGAATAGAAACACATAAGAAAACAAGTCACAAAGGGGGCAGGAGTGTTATGCAGAAAAATTAGCAGGAAACAGTAGCATAGAGTAGCATGGGTATGCAGCAGTCAAGATGAAAGAGAACAGGCAAGTTACAGCATGTTTGAAGGGAAGAGATTATGCAAAATTTATTCAATGATACACGATGACATGTCTAGTACGGGGAGAATAATCAACTCTAGATAAAGCACAATCCAAGCAACAAACTGAGTGTGACAGTAGGAATGCATCAGGGTCAATTATCACATTCAACAGAAAGGAAATAGCCAAGACAAGTCATGGAGTCAGTCACTGTACAAAAACAGATGAGTTCAGAAACAATTCCAAAAGCAGATGTGGGCATGAGCAGGAGACAATGCACAAGTACATACATGTGAAATTCACATCATAAAAAGACCTTAGTGACACAAACAGTAATAAAGTCAAACACATACTCCTTTGAAAGGGCAAAAACAGTAAACAGCAGTTGTAGGCAAGGCAAAAGGGAGAAGTATGCGGCTGCTGAGGACAAGCAAAGGCAAATTAGGTTGACAACCAACTCAAAACATTAATGTAGAGCTGAGTGGAATTTTTCCCTACAGTAAGACATAGAGGGAACATTTCAAAGTGGGAAGACACTGCAGCAGACTGACCAAGCTAAGCATGGATCATGTTCAAACAGGCTGTGGACTAAACAGCTTCTAATGAGTACCTCTTAGGACAGTTTTCACTTTAAACGGAGCTTATAGGAATGCCAGTGATTAGGTAAATGTATCTTAGCTCAGGTTAGGTTGAAGCAGTAACTAAACCAAGCTAAACCAACTAATGCATACAAACCAGATAACAACATCGTATGTATGATTTCTAAACTAAGCTATATAAAAAAAAAGGGCTAATGTTAATCAAATTTTGACTTAAAACTCATAAACTGACTAAATTATAAATCAAGCAGAGAAACAGAGAAACATATCCAACAAATATATAAAGGGCCCATTAACAGACTAATCTGCCAGAAGTCAATAAAGTTGCACTAGGCATCATATTAAGCCAACTAAACAACCCTCATATGCATAATTATCAAGCTAATCTAACAACTTAATATGATGAATGTCACACTTACAGATAGTCGGCTAGACCATATCTGATTAATACTGAACATACATAAATTACTAAGAAATGCTTAGTGACTAACGCATACCAACAGAATCCAATTAATCACTAAGCTAACACTCGACCATCACTTAGGCATAAGTTAAATAGATGGATAAAGCACAAAGCAATAGTCACATAGACATCAAATTTCAGGAATTGAGTCAACATGAGTTTGATTGAAGAATACGCTGACTTTAAACACCAAAATCGCCGTAAGTGATAACCAGCAAATGAATAAGCTAATCTAAACAGGCCCAAACAAACATGACTATGTCAAATTAGAGACCAAAACGAATCAGCGAACAACATTGACATATCATGTAATCATTTCATCGTATCTAACCCAAGCAGATTTCGTTCATGTCAGAGTATATTACTTGAATAAACAGAGTAAAAGAGGGACAGTGTCGACCTGTTTTAATCATATACACAATATACCTAAGGTATATACACCATGATGTGTATATCAGATGTATATCGAATGCATACCTCCCCCTTTACCTTAATACCCGTTGTATATCCTATGTATATTCAGCTTTGAATAGGTTCTAACTCCTGAGAATTCAGTCTAAGCATCCAAAACTACGATGTACATCTTTCAAATTCATTTTAGTAATCAACATCCTATCCTAACAGCATCCAAACATCCACAAACAACACGACGACAGGGAAACTACATAGTTAGCTAACTAGAGCAAAAACTAAATATTGAAAGTAAGAGACGTATCAAGATTTACCTTTTTTGTGTGCAGTGAACTGAGGCGTCGGGTCTCGGACCTATACTCGACTGCTACGAGATCTGAGCTTGAATCCACTCAGACCCAGAATAGTAGTAAAAAAAATGATTTAATATTTCGACTGAACTTCAAGATAAAAAACGAAAATTGATGAACCCAGTTCTTTTCTGGGGAATTTGAGGCGATAAAAAGTTTATGCTTTCGGGTATTCGAAAAAAAATACTGAAATAACTCCTATTTTTCATAGATTCGAAACAGCTAAGAATAATCTTTTCTTAGGGGGATCTCGGCCAACTCCACTTGTTCTTTTCAGGGGATTTCAGGTTCAAGATCTCCTTCCTAAGGGATTTCTTGCGATTCTCAGCCTTGATTCTTAGGGAATTTCATGAATCGAAAAACTCCTCCTTTAAGGATTAAACTCACAACTATTTATAGGATTTTTTATCTTTTGCGTTGAAGAAAGAGAAAGGGAGCGGGGGGAAGTGCGGTAGGTGAAAAAAGGAAGAGGAGCGGGGGGCAAACGGCGGTGGTGGGGACGAAGAGATGGTGGAGAGGAGCGGATGAGAGAGAGAGGTGAAAGAAGAGAGAGGGAGGAAGGGGTGTGCGGCTGAGGAGAAAAAAATGAAGGGGAAGGGAACCCTTGTTTTGAACGAGAATTGGGCCGCCGGGTCGGGTCCGGGTATTGGGCTGGTTATTTTAAAATGTTGGGCTGGTTGTAGATGAATAGGGTGTTGGGCTGGGTATTAAAATGACTTGTGGGTTGGTTTTATGGAATTGAGTTGATGAATTAAAATATGGGCAGAGTGAAAGAAATAGTTTGGCATCTAATTTAAATAAAAGACCTATTTTAATTAATTATACATTAGTGGGTGTCAAAATATCATTTAATATAAAAGTATGCAATTATTGGTGTTCAGATAAAAATAAAAATTATATGAGGTCGTAATAGCCGTGCAATAATATTTCGAAAGTCCACAGTAAATAAACACTATTATTTAATTATGCGAAGATAAATGCGATGTGTGTGCGTAAGCTGGTAAAAATGCTGATATGATAAAAATGTGAATTATAATAATACTGGTAACAAAATAACAATAATAATAATAATAATAACAGCTAGTAACTGTAATAATGAAACACCGATATTGATAAGGAGCTAATAAATTATAAAAAAATATGAATAATTATTTCTTAAGTTGCCAAAAATATTAGAAGCGTGAATAGATATTTTGGGGAAGGCGGGACAAAATTGGGTGTCAACAACTTGTCCCTCTTTGCCCGGTAATGATGAAAGAATTTTCGGACAAAGACGTTGACTCAGTAGCCTATTTTGTCCCGGCTAAAGGAAATTTGATAGGATTATGGTCGAACTCCGGTTTCCGAGTTGCCTACATATCTCGAGCTGCGCGAGAATCAGGTCGGGTGTAGTTCTGGGATAACTACGACACCTTATGAATAACGAATCCCGATTGACGCGAATTTTGCAAAATTATCTCAGTGTCGAATTATGATGACACTGGGTATTATGGTAGAAACTCGAAAATTCTGAAAATTGGATATGCTGGAATGAAGACGGAATATTTGGGTTTGGAGACGAGTGTTCGAGGTAGATCTTTGACCCTTGTCGGGAAGTCTGATTATCCTTTCCAACAAATTGCCCCAGTTCGCTGCCGAAGAAATAGTTCCACGAGTTGATGTGTGATGCCAACTTTAATATTGTCAAAAAGCCATAAGCTAAAAACAATTGTTAGCAATAAAAAAATATATGTGTAAATAAGACAGGGTTGGAGAAGTTTATACTTATAACCCATGTCTCGGAAGTTGAATCCACAACATACTTTGGAGATGAATTAAATTTATGGCTTCCACTTGAAGAAGAATTAAGTCAACATTGATATCCACTTTAACGAAAGCTAAATCCACATCCACGTTTGTTTTTAAGGAAATCTAAAACCATGATGATGTCCGCTTTTTGAGGAAGTCTAATTTATGATCACCTTCAAATCCATATGTGCAAAATCCATAGTGCGGAAATAGTAATCCACGTCCTCATTCACGGAATCCATGCCCACATCATAAAACTCATGATGTAGAAAAATGAATTCATGTCCACGTCCAAAGATCCACTATGCCCAAATATAAATTCACATCTACGTCCACATTTCACGGTACAAAAATATAAATCCACCTCCACTTTTGCAAACTTTAAGTGCAAAGAGATAAATCTACCTCCATGTCCACAAGATCTATAATGTAAAAAAAATAAATCCACGTCCACGAAATTCACTGTGCTGGAATTTAAATCCATGTTTATGCCCAAAATCCACAATGCAAAATAAATCCACGTCCACTTCCACGAACTTTATAATGTAGAAAAATAAATCCATGTCCACATCCGCATTTCACGGTACAAAAATATAAATCCACATCCACTTCCACAGACTTTAAGGGCGAAAAAATAAATCCACTTCCACGTCTGCATTCCACGGTACAAAAATATAAATCCATATCCGCTTCCACGGTACAAAAAATATAAATCCTCATCCACTTGTACGGTATAAAATATAAATCTACATCCACTTCCACGGTGCAAAAATAAAAATTCACATCCACTTCCGTGGTACAAAATATAAATCCACATCCACTTCCACGGTACAAAAATATAAATCCACATCCACTTCCACTGTACAAAATGTAAATCCACATCCACTTCCACGGTGCAAAAATATAAATCCACATCCACTTCCGTGGTACAAAATATAAATCCACATCCACTTCCACGGTGCAAAAATATAAATCCACATCCACTTCCGTGGTACAAAATATAAATCCACATCCACTTCCACGGTACAAAAATATAAATCCACATCCACTTCCACAAAATTTGTAATGCGGGAAAGATAAATCCACGTCCACGTCCACGTCCCAATGTTCATAATGTAAGAAGATAAATCCACTTCCACATCCACAATATCCACGATGCAGAAAATAAATTCACGTCCACTTTCACAAATTTTATAATGTAAAAATATAAATCCACTTCCACGTCCACATCCACGAAGTCATTTGTGCGAAAAATGATAGATCCACGTCTACTTTCACAAAATTTATAATGCAAGAAAGATAAATCCACGTCCACGTCCACGTCTACAATGTTTATAATGTAAAAAGATAAATCCACTTCCACGTCCACAATATCCACAATGCAGAAAATAAATCCACGCCCACTTCCATAAAAGTTTATAATGTAAGAAATATAAATCCACTTCCACGTCCACATCCACGAAGTCATTAGTGCGAAAACGTAAATCCACTTTCACAAAATTTATAATGCGAGAAAGATAAATGCGCGTCCATGTCCACAATGCTCATAATGCAGAAAGATATATCTACGTCCACATCCACAATATCCTCATCATAGAAAATAAATCCACGTTCACATAATCCATGATACTGAAATATAAATCCATGACTGCTTTCATAATTTGTAATGTAGAAATGTCTATCCACGTTTATGTCCACATCCACAAAATCATTCGTGAAGAGATATGATTCCACATCCATGTCCCGTTGTGACGGAAGTTAAATCTACAATCGTCCCCACGATTTAACATATGGTGCAAGATTTTGATCCTATCATCTCATTAAATACCACATTCTAAAAAGAACTTGTTAGCGACTTGAAATACATAAATATGTATGAAGTGATGATAAAGTTGAGGAATTTAAACCGATAACAGGTGACCATGTCCGTATCCACTTCGAAGAAGGTTAAATCCACGATTATGTATCCTTGATCCATCGAGAAATGCCACGAGCTAAAACAACTGTTAGTGGTAAGAGTATGTAAATAGCTGGATTTGAAAGAATTTACGCTTACAACCCTTGGTTGAGAAGATAAATTCATGTCCACTGTTGCAATCAAAATTTCATGAAGAGTGGAACAACGTCCACCGTTTAGCGCAAGCTAAATTTATGTCCACATTGAAGGATGTTTGCCTTTCGAAGAAAGCTAACTCATTGATCATGTCCATAATTAAAATCTGAGAAGAGTCCAATATGCACCACATCCATGTCAATTGAAACCTGTCTCATCAAAGAAAAATTGTGAGTTTAAAAGAAAATTGGTTGACTTGTGCTTGTTGGGGAACTTGGTCCTTGAATTGATTCTTGTCTCAGTCGCGTCCACGTTCTTCGATGCCTCACCAGATATTTTGCTTTGCCAAGGAGTTTCAGTTATAAGTAATAAAAAGTGTATTTTGAAAATAAGAGTAACGAGACTTGGATGACTTCGAAGAGAAATACTTAGTGGCTCTAATAGATAAAATGATTGTGCAGACTCGAATTCGAACTTATCAACATTTTAGAAAGACATGGACGAACTTTATTTAAAGTTGTTGAACATTTAAGACCACTTTTGTGCTACTTCTAAAAACATTGCCCCAGTTTCCAGTCCTGGAGGCGCTTGGTTCTAAACAATTGAAAAGTGAGAAAGTTGTAATGAAAATTTTTGAAAGCGATTTGATCGATTTCAAAAATTTGTCCCAGTTTCAAGATATTAGGACACATGAATTTAAACAATGGGAAGACCAATATCTTAAATAAAAATCCTTATGTGTCTCATAGGGACCAAAATGGTTGGACAAACCGAAGATAAAAAACATAGAAGGGCTGAACCCGCCTTGGGTTGCCTACGTATCCCAAAGGAATTAGGTCAGACGTAGTTCGTGAAAACTTGTTGGGGAGGAAAATGATTCATTTCTAGAGGGGCGACCGAACTCAGTGTCATGGATTGAAAGGGACTACAAAATTGTGTGTTGGGACCCTGATGAATAGATCGCGTTGTGTGCCTAGATCCTGATGCATACTCTGCTTTGTGTGCTAGAGCTTTAAAATGGAATACCCGCATTAGAAGGTGGGCGCCTGACTGAAATTAAAATGCCCGCATTATGAGGTGGGACTGAAATTTCAAAATACCCGCATTGTGAGATGGGTGCCTGAACTGAAATTTAAAATACCCGCATTATGAGGTGGGTGCCTGGACTGAAATTTAAAATACCCGCATTATGAGGTGGGTTCCTGGACTGAAATTTAAAATACCCGCATTATGAGGTGGGTGCCTGGACTGAAATTTAAAATACCCGCATTATGAGGTGGGTGCCTAAACTGAAATTTAAAAATACCCGCATTATGAGGTGGGTGCCTGAACTGAAATTTAAAATACCCGCATTATGAGGTGGGTGCCTGGACTGAAATTTAAAAATACCTGCATTATGAGGTGGGTACCTGAACTGAAATTTAAAAATACCCGCATTATGAGGTGGGTACCTGGACTGAAATTTAAAATATCCGCATTATGAGGTGGGTGCCTGAACTGAAATTTAAAATACCCGCATTATGAGGTGGGTACCTGGACTGAAATTTAAAATATCCGCATTATGAGGTGGGTGCCTGAACTGAAATTTAAAAATTCCCGCATTATGAGGTGGGTGCCTGAACTGAAATTTAAAATACCAGCATTATGAGGTGGGTGCCTGAATTGAAATTTAAAATACCCGCATTATGAAGTGGGTGCCTGGACTGAAATTTAAAATACCCGCATTATGAGGTGGGTGCCTGGTTCGGAATGAGCTGGTCGAGAAGCGGTAAAATAGCTTGCTTGGTTAAGTTCATCCAAGTTTGGGAATTGAGGTGGCATGGGCAAAGTCCGACGAACCCCATGAGATGGAGTCATATGTGGCGGAGTTTGAGAAAATGACCGATTTTGAAGTACCCTACGACTCAGTTTAGCAACTTGTTGCTCCAGACGAGCAATGATCTCAAATGTGTTTCTGTTTCATTAGAGGATGTGGGATTACTTGTGATCGGTAAACTAAGAGATGGCTCGGATGAAGTGGTTGCATTGATCAAACGAGTCTTTTTTTGTTAGCCAGGTGATTAGTAATGAGTCAGAGTCTAATTTGTTTTTGGTTAACCAGGTGATTATGAATGCTCCGCCAGTTCCCCTTTAGCACAAGTCAACCTTTTGTTTTGAAAATGAGTTTAAAAGGAAAAAAAAAAGATAAAACAAAAAAAGATAAAACAAAAAAAGAAAAAAGAAAACGAGTCAGTATAGTGTAAGGACATGTTATTGCACATAAACACATTATTGCACATAATACATCGCGTTCTATAATGCAAGGGACCTCTTTATGCCAGAGGTAGGCCTAACGAACATTTGAAGGACAAACATGTCTTTTATGTATCATTCCACCACTCTTCCTAAAACTAATTACAAGAATAATAAAAAATTATTACATGCCAGTTAAATATTCAAAGTTAATCTAAGATATCTAATACTTCATCTCCACTGATTTCTTTTAGTTGTCTTCAACCCTCCGGCATTAATTGGATGCTCCACGACAACCTGCAACAAAATGTCAGTTTTTCCTGAAATATTTATCTATAGAGTACTAGGTCCACATATTCCACATAATTGTCCTTCAAATAATGCACATAGATAGTGAATAGTGTCACTTAGAGTCATAGACTCATTTGGACATTTGGTAAGGTTGACTAATGAACTTAATACACCAAGGGTATTAAGCCTCCTAGGTTTAAAATGATGCATGTCCTTACAAGGTTTTGGTTTCGCTCTACCTAAGTAGACTAAGAGTTGGTTTCCTATGACACAAGGCTCCCCCAAGCGGACAATTTGGGAGTGGAAAGTCCGTGGCCGTCGACTACACCACCGATCGACTAAATCCACTAGACCAATCCAACTAAAGGGGTAATTTAGTAGTGCACAGGCGCGAACCGCGAAGCCGCTTTAAGTGTGTGAATATGTGTGAGTTTTCCAGGAGTGGAAGAAATATGAACGGAATGCCAATTTAATAAAAGAAAAAAAACATATCTATTACATGGCAAAGGCAAATAAGGCATAAAACAATAATAAAGACATTTAAAGCATATGAGGCAAAACAAACAAACACCAACAAAATATTAATTAACCTAAGTCTATTGTGGTCAGAACCTAAGATTCCCCAGTGGAGTCACCAAGCTGTTATACCCCGTTTTAACCGGGTTAAATTTAGAGTACAACATATTGGAGATTCCTATTTTTGTTTTATTTTAAGGAGTCGCCACCTAATTGATTTTAAGGTGAATTAGGGCACCTAATTATTAACTAAGATAAAGTTAACTAAACCTCCGTTAATAGTTTGCTTAATCAGTGTGATTCTAGGTAAGGGTTCTATATTATCCCAAAGGGAAGGGGTTAGACATCCTTTAGAATCCGTTAACTACGGTTATCCGACCAAACTTAGGTTAATTAATTAAGGCTAAATATAGAAATGGCTTACGAATATTGCTAAGGTTTTAAAGGAAAATAATGTTAGTTAAGATTTACGGAAAATATAATAATTTGTACAAAAGAGGACTTTAAACGCTACTTTAAAATAAGACTTATAAATGTCGCTTAGACTTTAAATGAAAATATAGTAAATGTTATTCAAAGATGAGACTTGTAGGAAATATGATAATTTGCCCATAAATAATAGCTTTTGAGAAAAGATTTAGCAATTTTGAACTTTGAATAAATTATGTTATATGAATGTAGCAATGTAGAAAAATATAGGCTTATAAACAGGATTCAAAAGGAAGTGAGTTTTCTTTCTCCTTTTTATTACTTCTTATTAATTATGCTTAGCTAAAAATATGCATGATTGATTCAAACTTGAAGAGTTATCTATAAAATATACTTGAGTTTATACTTGCATATTAGTGACTTTTTGGAATTTCTAGGATAGAAAGATAAAACACAATTCTTTTAATTCAAAATATGTAATCATGCTATTTTTTGAGAATCAATTATTCGGAAAGTGAATATTAAGATGTTATAAATAACTCTAAAAGGAAAAAAGAAAAACTCACTTCCTCTTGAATCCTATTCATAAACCTAGATTTTTCTACATTGCTATATTCATATAACATAATTTATCCAAAGTTCAAAATTGCTAAATATTTCCTCAAAAGCTATTATTTATGGGCAAAATATCATATTTTCATCAAATCTCACCTTCGAATAGCATTTTACTATATTTTCATTTAAAGTCTAAGCGACATTTATAAGTCTTATTTTAAAGTAGCGTTTAAAGTCCTCTTTTGTACAAATTATTATATTTTCCGTAAATCTTGACTAACATTATTTTTCTTTAAAATCTCAGCAATACTTGTAAGCTATTTTTATATTCAGCCTTAATTGATTAACCTAAGTTTGGCCGGATAACCGTAGTTAACGGATTCTAAAGGATGCCTAACCCCTTCCCTTTAGGATAATAAAGAACCCTTACCTAGAATCACACTGATTAAGCAGACTATTAACGGAGGTTTAGTTTTAACTTTACCTTAGTTAACATCTAGGTGTCCTAATTCACGGTTAAATTAATTAGGTGGCGACTACTTAAAATAAGCAAAATAGGAATCACCAAAATGTTGTACTCTAAATTAACCCGGTTAAAATGGGTACTGTTGAAGGTGAGATTTGATGAAAATATGATATTTTGCCCATAAATAATAGCTTTTGAGGAAAGATTTAGCAATTTTGAATTTTGGATAAATTATGTTATATGAATATAGCAATGTAGAAAAATCTAGGTTTATGAATAGGATTCAAGAGGAAGTGAGTTTTTATTTTTCCTTTTAGAGTTATTTATAACATCTTAATATTCACTTTCCGAATAATTGATTCTCAAAAAATAGCATGATTACATATTTTGAATTAAAAAATTGTGTTTTATCTTTCTATCCTAGAAATTCCAAAAAGTCACTAATATGCAAGTATAAACTCGAGTATATTTTATAGATAACTCTTCAAGTTTGAATCAATCATTCATATTTTTAGCTAAGCATAATTAATAAGAAGTAATAAAAAGGAGAAAGAAAACTCACTTCCTTTTGAATCCTGTTTATAAGCCTATATTTTTCTACATTGCTACATTCATATAACATAATTTATTCAAAGTTCAAAATTGCTAAATCTTTTCTCAAAAGCTATTATTTATGGGCAAATTATCATATTTCCTACAAGTCTCATCTTTGAATAACATTTACTATATTTTCATTTATAAGTCTTATTTTAAAGTAGTGTTTAAAGTCCTCTTTTGTACAAATTATTATATTTTCCGTAAATCTTAACTAACATTATTTTCCTTTAAAACCTTAGCAATACTCGTAAGCCATTTCTATATTTAGCCTTAATTAATTAACCTAAGTTTGGTCGGATAACCGTAGTTAACGGATTCTAAAGGATGCCTAACCTCTTCCCTTTGGGATAATATAGAACCCTTACCTAGAATCACACTGATTAAGTAGACTATTAACGGAGGTTTAGTTAACTTTATCTTAGTTAATAATTAGGTGCCCTAATTCACCTTAAAATCAATTAGGTGGCGACTCCTTAAAATAAAACAAAAATAGGAATCTCCAATATGTTGTACTCTAAATTTAACCCGGTTAAAACGGGGTATAACACTGATTATCTCATCCCCTTTTCCCTTCTTACCTGTTAAATTTCTCATTTTAGCGATAAAAATTATTCTTCTTATTTGTTTTCATCTTCTTTTTTTTTTGTGTGTATGTGTGTGTGTGAATTGTTTTAGGTTTATTTGAGATTTTAATATCTTTGGCGTTACATTTTCCATTTTGAAAAAATTGTTTTTTCACTTTCATGCTTTCTTGAATTTTCTAGTACTTTTTATGGGAACACTTTATATATGCAAATTGATGGCATTAGTCTTGAAGATTTTGCATCGATCAGACAGAAGCAAGTTTAATTAGAAGAAGCCACATTAATCGTGTGTTTAACCAATATAATGTAAATTTAGGTAAAGTGTTTGATGGAAATAACTTCAATTAAGATGTCGTGGCTAGCCCATTTATGTGTTTTGCTTAATATTTACTTCATGCGTCTATATTTACTTGTCGATGTTTGACCTGACACACCATTAAGAAACAATAAATAAAATGATAATTTTATCATATCACCCTAATTATTACAAGTCGTCTAAATGTTGGTAAATCTTGTGCGATTACACTAGATATATTGTTATTATTATTGTAAATGTTGGAAAATGAACTGAAAAATGCATTTAGTATTTTATAATAAGGAATTAAATAGGTATAATATGGTAAATAATTTTTTAAATTTTGTAAACCAGACAAGCAAAAATCAATATCTATTTTTAATATAATGCACAAATAACTTTTTTCCCAAAAAGACCAACTAAAAAGAAAGAAAAAAACAAGAAGAAATGAAGAACACGTGATTAGCACGTGGTAAACACCTTCCGCTTTTTTCCAAATTCTAATAAGATTCTTACGGATTAAAGAGGAAAGAAAAAGACGCAAATTCTTACAATCTTCCTTCAAGATTCTAAATATGTTTCAATAAATAGTGGAAGTTACATATCAAGAAAAAACAAAGAATGAAAATTTCCTTCTGAAACTTGGGGATCTGCTTGAATGGTCCGATACATGGCGTTTACTCAACAAACAAGCATTCCTTTGGCTCCTAAATGTGGTATTCTCTCCTTCTAATCTACAAATTTATGATTTTGTGATCAAACCTTCTTTTTCTTTGTTTTTTTGTCTTTTTTGTTGTGAATTTTCGTGGGTTTCTTTGGGTTGTTATTATCTTGGGTGTTACCTTCTCCATTTTGATGAAATTAGATTTTCATTTTCATGTTTCATTGGGGTTTCTAGTGCTTGTTTTGGGGGCACCTTGTATGTGCAAATTGTCTGGTCATGGCATTAGTCTTGAAGGTTTTGCATCAATCAAACATGGGAAAGTCCAAATTTTCTATGTTTTTCTCGTTTGTGACTTTCTGGGTTTTTCCCTTTACGCCATGTTATAGCCCTTTAGGTCCAATAGTACATTGTTTAACCATTGGACTACCCATTTTTGATATCTTGGGTGTTCCCATCTCTATTTTGATGAAACTATGTCTTAATTTTCATGCTTTCTTTAGGCTTGTAGTACTCTTTTTGGGGACACCTTATATGGACAAATTTTCTGGTGGCAAGTTCAATCAGAAGAAGCCACTTATATGTATGTTTAATAAACACACTTTAAATATAGATTATATCGGGTATAATTCATAGTATAATTTAATTGTATTTTAATAGCATTGAGGTATAATAATATATACTTGGTATAATATTTTCTTGAGATATACTTTGTGTATAAAAGTAACAATACACGTGATTTTTTATGTTGTCTAATGCTATTGACCCCCAATCAAAATAGAAAGGCCAAAGAGTATATAATGGAAAAACTGTGTAGGGAGGAAATGTTAGAATATATGGAGAAAGTGTAAAACGAAAATATCCTAAAGAAAAACAGTTATAGAGTCCACAAAATATGGGGAGCAGTTTCCTTATACAAAACAATTTATTTTACTATAAAACTAGTAACCTGTCATGAAATGTTGATAGCATTTACCTGCTATGAATATGTTAATATATATATTTTTTTTTTTTGCCTACTTATGTTTTTATCCCTAAAGTATTCGATGGAATATAACTTCAATTAAGATATCTTGGCAAGCCCATTTATGTGATCTGCTTAATATTTACTTCCCGTGTCCATATTTACTTGTCGATGTTTGACCTGACACACCATTAAGAAGCAAAAAATAAATGATAATTTTATCATATCACCCCCAATTATTACAAGTCGTCTAAATGTTGGTAAATCTGGTGCGATTACACTAGGTATATTGTTGTTATTATTGTATATGTTGGAAAATGAATTGAAAATGCATTTAGTATTTTATAATAAGGAATAAAATAAGTATAATATGGTAAATAGTTTTTTTTAAATTTTTTTAACTAGACAAGCAATAATAAATATCTATTTTTAATATAATAAACAAGTAAAAGAAGACGGAGAAAACAACTTTCCCCCCAAAAAGACCAATTAAAAAGAAAGAAACAAAAACAAGAAGAAAATTAAGAACACGTGATTAGCACATGGTAAATATCTTCCGCTTTTTATCAAATTCTAATAAGATTCTTACGGATTAAAAAGAAAAAGACGCAAATTCTTATAATCTTCCTTCAAGATTCTAAATATATTTCGATAAATAGTGGAAGTTACATATCAACAAAAACAAAAAAATTCCTCTGAAACTTGGAGATCTGCTTGGATGGTTCGATCACATGGCATCTACTCAGCAAACGAGCATTCCTTTGCCTCCTGACCCTGCTAATCTCTCATTCTAATCTACAAATTTCCGATTTTTGTGATCAAAGCTCTTCTTTTTCTTTGTTTTTTGTGAATTTTCGTGGGTTTTTATTATCTTGGGTGTTACCTTCTCCATTTTGATGAAATTAGATTTTCATTTTCATGTTTTCTTGGGGTTTCTAGAACTTGTTTTGGGGGCACCTTGTATGTGCAAATTTTCTGGTTTATGGCATTAGTCTTGAAAATTTTGCATCAATCAAACATGGGAAAGTCCAAAGTTTCTATGTTTTTCTCGTTTGTGACTTTCTGAGTTTTTCCATTTACGTCATGTTATAGCCCTTTGGGTCCATTAGAACATTGTTTAACCATTCGACTTCTGATTTTTGATGTGTGATCAAAACTCTTCTTTTTCTTTGTTTTTTGTGAATTTTCGTGGGTTTTTATTATCTTGGGTGTTACCTTCTCCATTTTGATGAAATTAGATTTTCATTTTCATGTCTTCTTGGGGTTTCTAGTACTTGTTTTGGAGGCACCTTGTATGTGCAAACTTTCTGGTCATGGCATTAGTCTTGAAGGTTTTGCATCAATCAAACATGGGAAAGTTCAAATTTTCTATGCTTTTCTCGTTTGTGACTTTCTGGGCTTTTCCATTTACGTCATCTTATAGCCCTTTAGGTCCAATAGTACATTGTTTAACCATTGGACTTCCTATTTTTGATATCTTTGTGTTACCTTCTCCATTATGATGAAACTAGGTCTTCATTTTCATGCTTTCTTGAGGCTTCTAGTACTCTTTTTGGGGACACCCTGTATGGACAAATTTTCTGGTGGCAAGTTTAATTAGAAGAAGCCACATAAATGTATGTTTAATAAACACACTATAAATATAGATAAAGTATTTGATGAAAAATAACTTCAATTAAGATGTCTAAGTGGAAATTATTGGCAAGCCCTTTTTTTTTTTTTTTTTGGTTAAACACGACATTTTATTTAGATATTAAGGAGCATACAGAGTAGCACCAGCTGATGTGGAGGCATTAGTTCTGGTTAGATCTGGGGAAAAGCCTACGTTAATATTAGCAGTAGATATAGTAGAGATACTACTAGTAGGGATTACATCAGAGTTGAGGTTACTAAGATTACCAAGTCTAGCTAGCTTATTACAAACCAAAAGTGGGACAGACCTAATACTAAAACGACCATTTTTGTCCTCCAGCAAGGTGTTGTTTATCCAAGGAGGGGCTTCCAACAAAAAATGCATTTGATCAGAGGTGGCTCTCTTTGAACCTTCAGTTGCTAGAACATGAGCCACCCTATTCCCTTGTCTAAAGTTATGGCGGATTGGAGGATTCCCCAGATTCCTCATGAAGAACCTGCATTGAGAAACAATATTAGAAAATAGAGGAGGGGGATGTTGTAGTAAAGTAATTTACCTCTGTAGCATCTGTTTCAATTTCAGATATATTAAAGTGATGGAGACATGCCAGACGGAGACCCTCAAGGAGGCCTTGAATCTCCATATGGGTAGAGTTGAGACTATTAGTGCGTTGGTAGTATCCCGCGACCCAGTTAGCGTTATTATCCCGGAAAACACCACCAATACCACCCTGAGTAGTGTCGGCCGGGAAAGCACCATCAAAGTTGAGTTTGATACCATCTTGGTTTGGGAGGAACCATTTGATAGTTATAGGGAATTACTTAGTAGGGGTAAGACAACTGGTGGAGTACATATATTCAAGTGTCCTAGAGATGACATAAGGAATAGGGACAGCGCGAGAGCTATTATTATAAATGTTAGGGTTGCGGTTGAGCCAGAGATGCCAAATAGCGAAGGGGAAAAAAAATTCCCATTGAAGAAGATGGTGTTGAAGGGTTTGGGGAGTGGAGTAGAAAAGAAAAAACCATTGAGGGTTTGGCTGCGGAGGAGTGATATGGAGAGCATTCCAAAAAGATTGGGCAATGGGGCAATATTGAAATATGTGATACATTGTTTCTTCCTCCCTGTGACAAATAGGACAAATATTACTATCAGTGATAGTGAGACGATTGAGATAGGAGTTAGTAGGAAGGCGATCATGATAGCAGAGCCACGGGAAAAATTTAATTTTGTTAAGGGTATGGAGTTGCCATATCCAGTGGCAGTTAGGTAACGAGGTGGGGGCAAGACTTATTAATTTATAAGTGGAGGAAGTGGTAAACAAACCATTGGAGGTGAGAGCCCATATAGGGAAGTCCTGAGGGGAATCAGGAAAGAGGGTGATAGAGTGGATTTTTTCTTGAATGGTGGGGGGGGGGAGGTCAAAGGAGCAATTAGCAAGATTCCAATAATTATTCACCCTAAGATCACTAACCTTTTTGTTATTATCCTCTAAAGTCAGAGGGCCACAGATGAGGTCCCTGAGGCTGTGATTAGGAGGAATCCATTGAAAATCCCAGAGATTGATTTTGCTACCATTAGAAATATTCCAAAGCAAACCTTGCTTACAAATATTCCAACCTTTGAGAACATTCTTCCAAATAAAGGAGCAAGACGAGGTTGAAGAACGATGACTATATTTTCTAATCAGACACTGGGCCCAAAGGTGAGTCGGATGAGCAAATAAGCTCCAAGCAAGGCCAGTTAAAGTAGCAAGATTTTTGGTAGAGGCCTTAGTAATACCTAACCCACCCTGATCCTTGGGTTTAGTGATTTGGTTCCAGCCGAGGTAATGCATTTCCTTTTTGATATTGGTACTACCCCAAACAAAGTCTCGCTAAATCTTGTCAATAAGTTTAAGAGTTTTTTGAGGAAGCTGTAAATATTGCATGGAGTAGTTAGGAATAGTGTTTAGGGTAGCACGAACTAGAACCAGTCTCCCTGAGGGTTCAAGCAATTTGTTTTCCAGGTGGCTAACTGTTGACGCATATTATCAATGATGTATTGAAAATCAGTGTGTCGAGGAGTTTTTGTTAGGATGGGAAAACCTAAGTATTTTCCAAAGGAACTAGCTTGATGGATACCTAATTTGGAAGTAGTAAAAAGGATAAAGTCATTTTTACAAGTTTGAGAGAAAATAATCTTGGATTTCCTTTTGTTAATACTTTGGCCAGATAAGGAACAAAATTTGGTAAGGCAGTGATTGATGGTAGTGAAACAGTGGGGCTGCGCAAGAGACATAAGCGTAAGATCGTCAGCATAAAATAAATGGGATAGGGGAGGTGCAGTAGGCGCAATTTTAATGGGTTTCCACAGACCAATATCTACATGGTGAGAAATATAGTTTGAGAAAAGTTCCATGCAAAGGATAAAAATATAGGGAGACATGGGATCCCCCTGACGAATTCCTCTAGAGGGGCTGAAAAATTGAGTTTTGGAACCATTTACCAAAATAGAGATGGAGCAAGTCGTAATACAGCTCATAATAAGTTGGGAAATTTTGGGAGGGAATTTAAAAAAATACAACATATACCGAATGAAGGACCACTCTAATTTGTCAAAAGCTTTTTCTAAATCAATCTTAAGGACAAAACTACCTTTAGAATTTTTTTGAGTGTTTAAGGTAGTTAATAGCTTCTTGAATTATAACAGCATTATCAGAAGGACGACGGCCTTTTATGAAACTACTTTGAAAGGGGCCAATTAATTTGTCTAAAAAAGGTTTGATGCGATTCGTAACAATCTTGGTAATAATTTTGTAAATAGTATTACACAGTTCGATTGGCCGAAAATTCTTTAAATGATTAGCATTAGGAATTTTTGGTATAAGACACAAATATGTGTTCAGCCTAACATTTAATTTTTTTTAACAAAAAGACCAATTAAAAAAGAAAGAAAAACAACGAGAAGAAAAGGAAGCACGAGTCACGTGATTAGCACATGGTAAGCACCGTTCCGTTTATTCAAAAATTCCAATCAGATTCTTACCGAGACATCTTCTTTCAAGATTCCAAGTACGATGCCAATAAATAGTGCACACTACATATCAATAGAAATAAAGAATGAATATTTTCACCTCTGAAACTTCTCGATCTGCTTGAATGGTCAGATTACATGGTATCTACTCAACATTAATTTGCCTACTAATCTTGATGATTTCATCCCCTTTTTCTTCTTACCTGTTAAATTTCTGATTTTAGCGATAAAAATTATTCTTTCTATTTGTTTTCATCTTTTTTTATGTGATGTTTTTGGATTTTTCTGAGTTTTTAATTTACAGATGCACATATACAAACACGTGTAGACCTGTATATATCTTCCATATGTTCGAGTTTTGATTCGATGCAAATAATATTTATTCGTGTATAACAATTCTTGTGGAAGCAGGCTCAACTTGTTCCACAAGCATTCTATGGATGAGAAGGAGACATTGTGGGTGCAATGATTTATCACACCCGGAAGGCTAGGAATTGAAAGATTTATGAGAACAGAAGTGTACATACCAATTTTGTTATAGCACAGATACAGAGAGAAACTAAACTTATATTAGAAATGTTACAACCAGTGAACAGAGCTCATAAGATCCAATGCTTGATACATAGACTTTAGTAATTAGTTTTGATTTCATAGCTGCAGTAGGCATACAAGATATAACTAGTGGTGTATTTGTTTGTTTTGGGTTTCTGTGAGCTTAGAGGCAGCAACACCCTTTCTGGAAAGTGGTTGTTGTCCTAAGTACTCATTAGGTTGTTAATGCTTTTGGTTGGTATGGTAATATATTAACAGTTCATTACAAAAAAAAAAAAAAAAAAATCCAAGAAGAAGAAGAAGAAGAAAAGGAAGAACGAGTCACATGACTAGCACATGGAAAGCACCATTTCGTTTATTCAAATTCCAATCAGAATCTTACCGAGACAATCTTCTTTTAAGATTCCAAGTATGATGCCAATAATTGTGAACGTTACATGTCAATAGAAATAAAGAATTAATATTCTCCTCTGAAACTTCTTGATTTGTTTGAATGGTCTTATAACATGGTATCTACTTAACATTCCTTTGCATCCTAATCCTGAATATCTCATCCCCTTTTCCCTTCTTAACTGTTAAAAGTTATTCTTTTTATTTATTTTTTTCATATTTTTTTTTCGTGTGTGTGAATATTTTTGGGTTTATTTGAGTTCTTAATATCTTTGGCATTACATTCTCCATTTTGATAAAATTACTTTTTTCACTTTCATGCTTTCTTGAATTTGCTAGTATTTTTTATGGGAACACTTTGTATGTGCAAATTGATGGCATTAGTCTTGAAGATTTTGCATCAATCAGACATAGGCAAGTTTAATTAGAAGAAGCCACATTAATCGTGTGTTTAACAAGTATAATGTAAATTTATGTAAAGTATTTGATGGAACATAACTTCAATTAAGATATCTTGGCAAGCTCATTTATGTGTTCTGCTTAATATTTACTTCCTGCGTCCATATTTACTTATTGATGTCTGACCTGACACACCATTAAGAAGCAATAAATAAAATGATAACTTTACCATATCACCTCTAATTATTACAAGTCGTCTAAATGTTGGTAAATCTTGTGCGATTATGTCACGACCCAACTAGGGGCCGTGACGAGTACCCGATACTTGTACTGAGCACCCCGTATCTATCATTTTACCTCTATTCCTTAGTGGGCCGTATGAACTATACCATATATTTTTTTTGTTACTGAACATTAACATTAGTAGCTATTTATAAACATAGGCTAATAAACTTTGTTAGCACGTTATACAGCGACGAGGACAATCCAAAGTACAAAACATCTAACTGTACATATCTGTCTACGAGCCTCTAAACAAAGTGCATATATACATAGGAAGGGCCGGGTTCTGCCGTGCCCGATTATATACACAAAAGTAGTACCAATAGGCTGAAGCTCCGGATCAACTGGAGCACTCTCAAGGAACAGCTGGTGAAGCTCCTAGGGATTAAACTCGTCTGTCTGTTGACCTGCGCGGCATGAAAGGCAGCGTCCGCAAGAAGGGACGTCAGTACGAATAATGTACCGAGTATGTAAGGCATAGAAACAGCATACTAAGCAACATTAAATATAAATAACAACATCATGGGCTCATAGAACGTGTGAGGAGGTAAGAAAGTAACCTGTACATAGGAATGCCTTTTTGGCCAGATACCATGCATGCTTGACTTTTCCGCCTCTAAATTTTCTTTTGTTTAAAAAAAAACATTTCTTTTTCATAGACATAGAAAATAGAACTCATATCCTGTCATGTCATATCATGTCATATCATATCGTGTCATATCGTGTCATATCATGTCATATCATATCATAGCGCCGAACAACGCCGGCTCGCCCACATAGCGCCGAAATACGTCGGCTCGCCCGTATATCCCGCGTCCGGGATGATATAACGCCAGCTGACCAGGTGGCAACGCGTCTATAGCGCAACATATATCCCTTCCCCTCATATCTCCCTCCCTCCCCCCATGTACATATACATATCATATACATATATCATATAAGCATGCCGGAGAGCCCAAGGAAAAATCATGTTCATCATAATCATCACAAAAATATTCTCATTAGAATAGTTACAATACTTATCGTTCGATAAACGAAACAATTAAGAAAATCCAGGAATAATGGGCCCACCTCGGGTCAAATGAGGTGGCGTACACGATTTACATACGTTACATTTCATGACGTCACTTGTGAGAGTTTTAAGGTAGTCGGGTCCTATTTGTGCAAGTTCTAGATGTTTAGGCAATTTTTCAACATTTCATACAATATTTAATTCAATTCTACTGAATGAAAAAGGGTCAACTTTAAACTCGGATTTCTAGGAATAGGATTGTCCCCGAGGCTCGTATCCACCCTATTGCCTAAGACATGCCAAAGAAGAAAGGGTGAAGCCTTACATACCTTTTCCGCTTCATACACGTCTCCAAAATCAAGTTTCAAATTCGCCAAAATCTACAATTTGGTCACAATTACCAAATGTTAATTGTAAGGCTTTAAGATTTCAATCTTAACCAATACTTGTCTACAAAAATTTGGGCAGCATCTCCCCTATAAATACAACATCCCCGAGATTTAACTCGGCTCAAATATCAACAACCATACCAACAACAATATCAAAACAACCCCCAACTATAACATAACGATGCCCGAAATTCTAACGAACACTTACAATACACCAAGCAGCCCATATACACTTCTTATACCTTATTTCATGCAATATTTTCAGCAAATTTCAGGGAAATACAACAGCAGCCACACGACACCACATCATCTACTCATATGCAAGAAAACCACATTATTATCTCTATAATCCTTACAACAACCCACAACAATTTTAACTCCAACTCTAACCATTGAATTCCTTCATTCTCCTCACATAATCTTTGATTATAACAACCAAAATATTAATTCAAATCAGTCCATCAATTTCAATTAAAACAGCCCCTAATCCATAAATATCAACAAAACAACAAACGAGTTTATAATGTTGTTTTCTCCGTTCTAATTCGTTAAAACTCTAAATAAACACTTTAATAAAATAAAATGAATCTTATAAATACCTTAGCAGCAGCTCCACCACGAAAATTCCATCCCCCAAGACCAATATTTAGCTCAAATTGAAGGCAACGCAACGTACGACGTTTTTCTCTTCATGAGCTTCGCGATTCGGGGCTTAGATTTTGGTCAAAATTGATTTTTCTCTAAATTTCTCCTCCCTTTCTCTCTCTAGAATGTTCTAAATGTTTATGGGTGTGTTTTGGTCTGAAATGTGGAGAGAAGACCGAAAATTTTCATTAAATGACAATAGAAATGGGCCTGACCCGATTTGAAGTCGGGTTGGGCCGAATTCACTGTTCATCTCGACCTTTCTGCCTTAAAATGTTCATATCTCCTTGTACCGACGTCACCTGGGAACCCACGACCTATGGTTGGAAATCTAATTCAATTATCTACAACTTCTATTTCTTGGTATTTTTCCAAATTCCAAACTTATAATACCGTTTTTGCCCCTAAAAGTCAGATCACCCGAAAACGTTTTCTTAAAAATATTCGTTTGGAAGACTTCCACTTTGATTTGGCCCAAGGGTCCTTCTTGAGTTGTGTTTAACTTCACATATGTGATTCATATGACTTTTCAGATGTCCCAAAAAAATCTCGATGTGTGGGCCCCACTTCAGCAAATAATCTGACGTTCAAAAATACAGGATATAACAGATTATACTTGGTATATTGTTGTTATTATTGTAAATGTTGGAAAATGAACTGAAAATGCATTTAGTGTTTAATAATAAGGAACAAAATAGGTATAATATGGTAAACAAATTTTTTAAACTAGACAAGAAAAAATCAATATCTATTTTTGGTATAATGAACAAGTAAAAGTAGACGGAGAAAATAACTTTTCCCCCAAAAAGACCAACTTAAAAAAAAAAACATGAAGAAAATGAAGAACACGTGATTAGCATGTGGTAAACACCTTCCGCTTTTTCCCAAATTCTAATAAGATTCTTATGCATTAAAAAGAAAAAAAGAAAAATTCTTACAATCTTCCTTGAAGATTCTAAATATGTTTCAATAAATAGTGGAAGTTATATATCAACAAAATCAAAGAAAAACTTAGGGATCTGCTTGGATGGTCTGATCACATGGCACTGAACAAACAAGCATTCCTTTGCCTCTTGACCGTGGTAATCTCTCCTTGTAATCTACAAATTACCAATTTTGTGATCAAAACTCTTCTTTTTCTTTGTTTTTTCTCTCCTTCTAATCTACAAATTTCCGATTTTTGTGATAAAAACTCTTCTTTTTCTTTGTTTTTTCGTCTTTTTTGTTGTGAATTTTTTAGGGTTTCTTTGGGTTTTTAGTATCTTGGATGTTATCTTCTCCATTTTGATGAAATTAGATTTTCATTTTCATTTCTTCTTGGGGTTTCTAGTACTTGTTTTGGAGGCACCTTGTATGTGCAATTTTTCTGGTCATGGCATTAGTCTTATGGTTTTGCATCAATCAAACATGGGAAAGTCCAAATTTTCTATGTTTTTCTCATTTCTGACTTTCTAGTTTTTCCATTTATGACATGTTTTAGCCCTTTAGGTCCAATGGTACGTTGTTTAACCATAGGACTTAGCATTTTTGATATCTTGGGTGTTACCTTCTCCATTTTGATGAAACTAGGTCTTAATTTTCATAAATTTTCATACTTTCTTGAGGCTTCTACTACTCTTTTTGGGGACACCTTGTATGGACAAATTTTCTGGTGGCAAGTTTAATTATAAGAAGCGCATAAATGTATGTTTAGTAAACACACTTCAAATATAGATAAAGTATTTGATGAAAAATAACTTCAATTAAGATGTCTCAGTGAAAAATTATTGGCAAGCCCATTTATGTGTTCAGCCTAACATTTAATTTTTTTAACAAAAATAACCACTAAAAAGGAAAGAAAAACAACAACAAGAAAAGGAAGAACGAGTCACGTGATTAGCGCATGGTAAGCACCGTTTCATTTATTCAAATTCCAATCAGATTCTTACCGAGACGTCTTCTTTCAAGATTCCAAGTACGATGCCAATAAATAGTGCACATTACATATCAATAGAAATAAAGAATGAATATTTTCCTTTGAAACTTCTCGATCTGCTTGAATGGTCCGATTACATGGTATCTACTCAGCATTACTTTTCCTAATAATCTTGATGATTTCATCCCTTTTTCCCTTCT
Organism: Lycium barbarum; assembly: GCF_019175385.1. Taxonomy (NCBI): domain Eukaryota; kingdom Viridiplantae; phylum Streptophyta; class Magnoliopsida; order Solanales; family Solanaceae; genus Lycium; species Lycium barbarum. The sequence continues at coordinate 35,388,084 of NC_083340.1, read as the reverse complement.
TACCTTTTAAATTTCTGATTTTAGCGATAAAAATTATTATTTCTATTTGTTGTCATCTTTTTTTTTTGTGTGATTTTTTTGGGTTTTTTTTTTGAGTTTTTAATTTACAAGTGCACTTATACAAACATGTGAAATCTGTATATATCTTCGATATGTTCGAGTTTTGATTCGATGCAAATAATATTTATCCGTGCATACCAGTTCTTGTAGAAGCAGGCTCAAGTTGTTCCACAAGCATTATATGGATGAAAAGGAGACATTGGGGGTGCAATGATTTACTACACCTGGAAGGCTAGGAATTGGAAGATTTTCGAGAACAAAAATGTACATACCAATTTTGTTATAGCACAGATACAGAGGGAAACTAAACTTAGATTGGAAATGTTACAAACAGAGAGCTCATAAGATCCAATACTTTATACATAGACTTAGTATTTAGTTTTAATTTCATAGTTGTTGTAGGCATACAAGATGTAACTAGTGGTGTATTTGTTTGTTTTGGATTTCTGTGAGGCTTAGAGGCAGTAGCACCCTTCGTGGAAGGTGGTTGTTGTCCTAAGTACTCACTAGGTTGTAAATGTTTTTGGTTGGTATGGTAATATATTCAATAGTTTATTACAAAAAAAATATGGAGAAAAGGAAGAACGAGTCACGTGATTAGCACATGGTAAGCACCATTCCGTTTATTCAAATTCCAATCACATTCTTACCGAGACAATCTTCTTTTAAGATTTCAAGTACGATGCCAATAAATAATAACATTGCATGTCAATAGAAATAAAGAATGAATATTTCCCTCTTAAACTTCTTGATCTGTTTGAATGGTCCGATAACATGGTATCTACTCAACATTCCTTTGCATCTTAATCCTGATTATCTCATCCCTTTTTCCCTTCTTACCTGTTATATTTCTGATTTTAGCGATAAAAAATATTCTTTCTATTTATTTTCATCTTTTTTTTTTGTGTGTGTGTGAATTATTTTGGGTTTATTTGAGTTTTTAATATCTTTGGCGTTACATTGTCCATTTTGATAAAATTATTTTTTCACTTCCATGCTTTCTTGAATTTTGTAGTACTTTTTATGGGAACACTTTATATATGCAAATTGATGGCATTAGTCTTGAAGATTTTGCATCAATCAGACAGAAGCAAGTTTAATTAGAAGAAGCCACTTGCAAGTTTAATTAGAAGAAGCCACAATAATCGTGTGTTGAACAAGTATAATGTAAATTTAGGTAAAGTATTTGATGGAACATAACTTCAATTAAGATATATTGGCTAGCCCATTTATGTGCTCTGCTTAATATTTACTTCCTGCGTCCATATTTACTTGTCGATGTTTGACCTGACACACCATTAAGAAACAATAAATAAAATGTTAGTTTCACCATATCACCCCTAATTATTACAGGTTGTCTAAATGTTGGTAAATCTTGTGCGATTACACTAGGGATATTGTTGTAATTATTGTAAATGTTGGAAAATGAACTGAAAATGAATTTAGTATTTAATAATAAGGAACAAAATAGGTATAATATGGTAAATAAATTTTTAATTTTTTAAACTAGACAAGTTGTAACGATCCGTTTGGTCGTTATCGTGCTTCCGACCCATTTACCCCCGTTGATCCTTCCCTGAGCCCTATTAGTACGATTTTGACCCGCGGGGATGGGTGGCACGGTTCCTGAGGTAATCGAGCGAGTTTTATGATGACTTATGAGAAATAGAACCTTAAAGTGAAAGACGTTTGGCCGATAGTTGACTTTTGGGTAAACGGACCTTTTTTGGTATTCTGTCGATTCCGAGGGGTACGAATGATCAATTATGACTTGTTGGGATGTTCAGTTCGATTCCCAAGGCACTCGAAAGCATTTTAGGTTATTAGTTGGAGAGTTGGTCTTTGGCCATTGAGTGTTGACCAGGTCAAATAGACATCCGTTGGGAATTTCGAGACCACGAGTGAGTCTGTAGCGCGTTTTTATCTATGGCTGCATGTCTGGTTTGTATCTGGAAGGCCTCGGGTGATTGTCGGGTTTTGGGAATGAGTTAGTGAAAAGCTAGGAATTTTCTAGTGTCTGGCGTCCGCCGTAGCGGCACCCTATGCGCGGTAGCGGACCAGCCTCGACGAGGCCTGGTCCGCTATGGCGAGTTATGAGGAATCGTGTTGAGTCGCCACAGCAAACGGAGATCCGCTATAGCGAACTCACGGTAGCTTGCTGGCACAGTTCCGCTGTAATGGAAGAGTGACCGCTGCAGCAAACGTCGTGGACCAGATTGCTATTTAATGGTAAGTTAAAACCCTTTATTTCATATCCCTACATTTATTGTTCCTAAGTATCTTTGAGGCGATTTGAGGAGGTTTCAACAAGATTTCATTCATTTACCTTCCATAACCATGAATCTAAGATAGAAAATCTATAGAACTTAAAAGGAAGATGGGTTTTTGATGTTTACTTCATTATTTGAGTTGTAGTCTTTCAAAATGAGATTTGTTGATGGATTTGACTTATCTAAGCATGGAATATCATGAATTAGGAACCAATAGGCTTGAATCTTCCTTTATAGTTGAAGAATTAAAAGATTGAAAGTTAGGGTTTATACCCAAATTGGGGGTTTTTGACTTGATGATGAAATTGACCTATTCTCTGGTTAATGTAGAAATTGGGGAGTAGAATTGAACTTCTAAAACGTTGAGTTACCTATTCCATCTTTGAAATACCCGTTTTATCCTTGTCGGCCCGTTTCCCTTCTTTTACTTAGTTGATTTTGATTTGAACGAATGTATAGCAATATGGGTATCGTAGTTTCTTGTTTCTATGTTAGAATTCGATATTGGATATACATAGAGTACTTGGAGGCTCTCTAAAAAGGCAAGGCAAAGGTTTGATTGTTCGTGGCTCCAGCTCGGCAACTATGTAGGTTACGGCTTACCTTTTTAGTTAGACTCCAATTAGCGAAGCATATGTAGAAGTTAGTTATTGACGGAGAAAGCATGTTAAGCCTTCGGGTATGGAGTTGGGATGAATATACGATTAGGTTGGTATGATTTCTGACTTATGTGGGCTTGTTGCCTTATTGTTGTGATTGGATTTGTCGCCTTATTTGCTAGTTGAGACTTGCTTATGCTTTCATCTCTCTTTATTATGTCGGTTATCATCGGAAGGAGGAAGAATTATGAGATTACGCTTGAATTTGATGTGTGTTTATGATAAGTCACGAATGAGATTCTTATTACGATTATAGTTGATTATGCTATCATGTATGGCATACATACTCATTTCCCCATGATACATTGATGTGAACTTTATAACTTGGTATTGATGATGATAAGTGAGGAAGTGGAACTTTAATTGGTAGTAAAAGATTGAGTTGTGATAAGACACGAATGGGATCTTGATTATGATTTACTGTTGGTAATGATATTATGCAAGACTTGATATAACTTATGGTGTTTATGATCTCCATAGCATATTCATTGGCATTGATTTTATGTGATTCAGCATTCATGCATGCATACATTCATACATGATGGAAATGGTATGAAAATAATTTGATGAGAGAAGTGTGAAATCAGTTTGATAAATTTATAGGATCAGGTTGCATGCCACAACAGATATTTATGGGATCAGGTTGCACGCCACAACGGTACATGGGCGCCTTGGGTCCCCTGCGAGTCATGACTATCGAGACGTGGAGGTACTCCGTCGGTAGCATGTGTGTACGTGCATCGCACACTCATTCATATTACATCCATTCACATCTCTGATTCTGTTTGTTGCATCTGTTATATTGCATAGTGCGTTTTAGCCTTGATTCTTTGGTTGTTAAATTATTTGAGATGTTGCGTGCTTGTTAATCCCTTACCTAGACACTTGATGGATTCGAAGGCTAGAGGTTCCGCCTAGGCTATGACTGTAGACTACTGAGATCTAGTGTGGTTCACATTATTGCAAGACTTACGGGGATGTGCTTAGTGACTGTATTTGGACTGCTTATCTGCTTATCTTTCAGTTTCTTTCTTTTATATATGTCAACTAATTGTTGTCAGCCTATGATGCCTACCAGTACGTGTTGTTTTTACTGATACTACTCTTGCTACATCCTTTTCGGGGTGTAGAGTTGTTCCAGATACTTGAGCGAGATTCAGTTAGCCTTCAAGGATCTCACGGAGTTCATCTAGACTTTTCTGTTAAATTCTCATTCTAAAAAGAAGTTGTATTCAGGTTGTGATTGTAATTTTTATTCAAGTTGTATACTTAGAAGCTTTTGTACTATTCAGATCAGATTCTTTGGGTAGTTTATGTATTTCCACAATTATTACTTTATATGATATTTGAGACTTATTAGCATTTATATTATTCTTTCGCATTGATAGATTATATGTTGGGTAAGGGAAGGGTTCGCCCACTTGGGGGGAATGTGTTGGGTGCCGGCTCGACCCTCATTTTGGGTCGTGACACAAGCAAAAATAAATTTCTATTTTTAATATAATGAAAAAGTAGAAGTAGACGGAGCAAAGAACTTTTCCCCCAAAAATACCAACTAAAAGGAAAGAAAAAAAAACAAGAAGAAAATGAAGAACACGTGATTAGCACGTGGTAAACACCTTTCACTTTCTCCCAAATTCTAATAAGACTCTTACAGATTATAAAGGAAAGAAGAAAAAGACGCAAATTCTTAAAATCTTCCTTCAAGATTCTAAATATGTTTCATAGTGGAAGTTACATATCAATAAAAACAAAGAATGAAAATTGCCCTCTGAAACTTGGGGATTTGCTTGGATGGTCCGATCACATGGCGTCTACTCAACAAACAAGCATTCCTTTGTCTCCTGACCGTGGTAATCTCTCCAATTTCCCAATTTTGCCATCAAAACTCTTCTTTTTCTTTGTTTTTTCGTCTTTTTTTGTTGTGAATTTTGTTGGGTTTCTTTGAGTTTTTGTTATCTCGGGTGTTACCTTCTTCATTTTTATGACATTGGGTTTTAATTTTCATGATTTCTTGTGGTTTGTAGTACTTTCTTGTTTTGGGGGGCACCTTGTATGTTCAAATTAGTCCCGTTTGTGAGTTTCTAGTTGTTTGCATTTTTGACGAAAGTAACTTTTTTCTCAAAAAAGGCCCACTAAAAAGGAAAGAAGAAAATGAAGAACACGTGATTAGCACGTGGTAAGAAAATGAAGAACACGTGGTAAGCACATTCTGTTTTTTCAAATTCTAATCAGATTCTTACAGATTAAAAAAAAAAAAACAGATTCTTATTGAGACAATCTTCATTCAAGATTCTATGTACCGGTTCAGTAAATAGCGAAAGTGACATATGAAGAGAAACAAAGAATGAAAAATATTTCCCTCTGAAACTTGGGGATCTGCTTGAATGGTCCAACTTCTTCTTCTTCTTCTTCTTCTTCTTCTTTTGTTTTCACCCTTTTTCTGTTGTGGATTTTCCTGGGTTTATTTGGGTTTGATATCTCGGGTGTTAACTTTTCCATTTTGAGAAATTAGATTTTAATTTTCATGCTTCCTTAGGGTCTAGTACTTTTTTGGGGGCTTCTTGTATGGACAATTTTTTTGTGGCAAGTTTAATTAGAAGAAGCCACATAAATGTATGTTTAATAAACACACTTTAACTATAGATAAAGTATTTGATGAAAAATAACTTCAATTCAGATGTCTAAGTGAAAATTATTGGCAAGCCCCAGTTATGTGTTATGCCTAACATTTAACCTTTTTCACAAAACGATCCACTAAAAAGGAAAGAAAAACAAGAAAAAGAAAAGGACGAACGAGTCACGTGAGCAACATTGGTAAGCACCGTTCTTTTTATTCAACTTTTAATTAGATTCTTACTGAGACAATCTTCTTTCAAGATTCCATGTACAATGCAAATAAATAGTGAACATTACATATCAATAGAAGTAAAGAATGAATATTTTCCTCTGAGACTTCTTGATCTGCTTGAATGCTCTGATAACATGGTATCTACTCAACATTCCTTTGCCTCCTAATCCTGATAATTTTATCGCATTCTCCCTTCTTATCATTTAAATTTATGATTTTAGCGATAAGAATAATTCTTTCTATTTGTTTTCATCTTTTTTTTTTTTTGTGAGAATATTTTTGGGATTATTTGAGGTATTATATCTTAGGCGTTACATCCTCCATTTTGATGAAATTAGATTTTAATTTTTATGCTTTCTTAGATTTTCTGGTACTTTTTGTGAGAACAGTTTGTATGTGCAAATTTTCTAGTGACATTAGTCTTGAAGGTTTTGCATCAATCAGACATAAACAAGTTTAATCAGAAGAAATCACATTAATCGTATATTTAAGAAGCACAATTTAAATACAAATAAAATATTTAATAAAAAATAACTTCAATTAAAATGTTTAATATAATGAACAAGTAAAAGTGAATCGTTGTGCAACTAAAGTGAAGAAAAAAAATAAAGAAGAAAATGAAGAGAGATTCACGTGACTAGCACATGCATCCCTTTTTCCAAATTCCAACCAGATTCTTAGGGGGAACAATCTTTCTTTTCAAGATTCTTAAAAACATACAGTTTCAATAAATAGCGAAGGCGTTACATAATATATAGTATATGTCAAGAAAACCAAACAAAGAATGAAAAATATTTGCCTGTGAAAACTTGGGGATCTTGCTTGGATGGTCGGATCAAATGGCGTGTACTCAACAAACAAGCATTCCTTTGCCTCCTGACCCTGGTATTCCCCGTCAAAACTCCTTCTTTTTCTTTGTTTTCATCCTTTTCTTTTCTGGGTTTCTTTGGGTTTTTGATATCTTGGGTGTTGATGGAATTGGGTTTTTATTTTCATGCTTTCTTGGGGTTTCTAGTACTAGTTTTGGGGTGTGTAAATTTTCTGGTGGCACTAATCTTGAAGGTTTTGCATCAATCAGATATGGGCAAGTCCAAATTTCCTATGTTTTACGTCCTGTTATAGCCCTATAGGTCCATTAGTACATTGATTAATCATTGGACTTTCTATTTGTATGTGTTCTTGTTTGTTATCTTGGATGTTACATTCTCCATTTTGATGAAATTCGGTTTTTAATTTTCATGCTTTCTTCGGGTTACTAGTACTTTTTTTGTATGTGCAATTTTTCTGGTGGCATTACTCTTGAATATTGCTTGTCCAAATTTGCATGTTGAGCCATGAATATTTGCATGTTGCTTCATAGCTAACTATGGCATGTTGTATTTGACCTAAAATTTTTTGTCATAAGGAAAAGAAATAATAAAGAAGGATGTAAATGAAAACAGCCTCTCTACCTGTTAGGTAGGGGTAAGGTCTGCGTACATCCTACCCTCCCCAGGCCCCACTTTGTGGATTACACTAAGTATGTTGTTGTTGTTGTAAATGAAGACTGAAAGTTCTTTGATGTCGGTCTTCATAGGGGACAAAATCCAAGGGGAAGACGAGGCACATTTTTCTTCAGTTCCAATCCATGTTGTTACTAATCCATCTGAACTACCTGTTGAATTCTTGGAGCCTTCTCCTGAGACGCAACTGGTTATTGGTTTTGATTGTGAGGGTGTTGATCTTTGTCGCCATGGGACTCTCTGTATTATGCAGGTAAATCCACAATCTGAATGTATATCATGTCATTCTGCCTTAAAATTTCAAATTATTTAAGTTGAAGTATGGTGTTACATGGCCTGCAATAATGAAATATTTTGAGGTTAGTGAATAGTGGTCCATACAGCTCTAGATTAATGAAAATGTTAATCCAATTTGATGGTCATGCTTTTCATGGACCCCCGTAAGCCTTTGAAGTTATGAGCTTGTAATGTAGAGTTTTCAGATTTGATGTGTTTTGCTCAAAAGTTTCAGTTTACCTAACGCGGTAATCCTAGTTTGGGAGGGATGATTAGGGGACTTTTCTTTTGGTGAAGTATCTTTTAATGCTCTATTTTTGCAACTTGATGAACTAGGGCATAATTAAGATGGTTCTCCCAGAAAATATTTACTTTTCTACCATATCCACATCATGTGCTCCCTAGATCATCAGGTTTAAGACTAAAAGCTACACCTGCTTGCCTTTTTACGAGGTATATGTTTTTGAATTGTTGAAGTGTGTGACTATCTCATGTAAAAATTTAAGGAGAGCACACCTTTATTTACTTAATTATGTCTTCAGCCAAACCTTCTCATGTGCGGGCATGATTCTTTTTTGTGGTGAGTGGCGGCGAGACTCGAACCTAAGATCTTCGTCGCCTCTAATACCATGTTAAAGTATGTGACCATCTAATTTAAAAGCTTAAATTGTTAGAGAGAGTACAATTTATTTACTTAATTATGTCTTTGACATTTATATTCTCCAAATGTATCTTTTTCTGCTGACCATCCGCAGTAGCCTTAGATGTCCCAATTGACTAGTGGAGTATTTGAAATGCTGAAAACTGGCATGTGGCATCAGAGAACCTCATACATTCTCTAACATGTCATGATACACACGGGCAATGTAATTAAGGTTTTCACTGTTAGTAGCATATGAAAGTCTGTTTTGGCTGTTTGCATCTGTGATCTTCTGTGTTTGGGAGAATTTATGTTTGATCGAGGAGGAAGACAACAGGTGAATTGGAAGAGAAGTATGAGAATAGACATCTTCAACATGTTCAACATTGAGATATCATAGCTAGTTCTGTTGGATCTTCTTCCTTTCTTTTGTCACTCATTTTACCAGCAATGAATGAAGATCCAATGGTAGACTGAAGAATAAGCAGTTGAAAAATGTGACGGAAGAGAGATCATGGAGGAAATTTTTAGGCAAGGAAGGAGAGAGGGATATAACTATTTTTAGACAACAATCCTCAGCTTTGACAAATGGGGTGATCTGGAGAGTGTTGGTGGGGTTAGAGAAGCCTTAAAAAGCGTATTTGATATGATAAAGCTTTTATCATAGCTATTTTTAGGCTTTACCTTTTTTTTTATTTAAGGAAGAGAATATCACTAAAAGGCATCAAGAAGATGCAGTGAGTACAAAAGAGTGCGATAATAGCTCCAATACAGAAAATCTAAGCTAAGATCAGGGAGCTAACAAAATCCAGAAAGTAGTCAGCACTAGATAGTTCCAACTAAATAAGTTCATTAAACAACTACCTTTAAGGAAAATGTTGGAGTTGATCAGCCATAAAAACACCTTCGGTTTCTTTCTTTCCAAATGCACCAAAAACTAACTGCTGGTATCATCAGAAATTCCAGTTTCTTTTTCTTTTCTAGAAAATCTTGCTACATCGAAAATTATGACAAAAAGTAGGTTCGAGGAAATTTTTAGTGAATGAAGGAAAGAGGAATATGGATATTTTGAAAAGTCAATCCTCAACTTACATGAGTGTGATGGAGTGTGAAGTGCTAGGGTTAGAATACCTACATGCCTTAAAAAGTGTAAGTTGATGCTATTAAGAATATATACAGCCAGTTTTGCAATGATCTGACTTTCTTTTTAGGCTTTCTTATTCTAAATTTGAAAAAATCTCGCGATGTGGTGGCAGCATGTATTTCTTTTTAAAAAAGAATGATTTGATCATATCCCTTTCTGCTCTTATTCCTTGTTTCCTTTTTCTCTTGCTGCTTTTGTAGTCCCTGCATTCCCAATGTTTTTTATGTTTTTATATAAGTTCCAACTGTTCCAGAATCCAAATGCAGCTAACTTCTGCTACTTTTTGGTTTGTTTCAATTGATTTGACCCCTCTTTAACTGTCTTCAAGATTTCAAAATAAATTTATGGTAATACCACTATTTATTGGTTGATAGGCAATACTGTCTATTTTCTAACATTGATGTGATGTGATATCTTCTCAACATAGTACCCAACTTCCATACGAAGTCAAAGCTATTGACACACATACCTCAAACTAACTACAACAGGGTAATATAAAAAAACTCTTTCTAAATCTTCATATTAGTCAAATTGGGTCGTCTAGATTGGGGTAAGAGTTTTGGGAGTTATCAAAAGTAATTTTAAATGTGCCTTGTGCTAAATTTAATCCTTGTGCTTGTATCCTTGCCTTCAAAACATTGATTCTCAAATAGTTGGCCTCCGAATCATAATATTCAGTTTCTTCTTTATTGTCTGGTGAATTGAAGGCTTCACCATCCATAAGGAGCTTCTAAGGCTGTGGCATATTCAGATTTGCCATTAAATTTGTCTGCTTGTTTCAGATCAAAACAAAAAAGTGATATTTGCAGCCTAACCTAGTATTCATAATGCTTCCAGTTGATAAACTTTTGTTTGTACAGCTCGCCTTTCCTGATGCAATATATTTGGTTGACGCTATTCAAGGTGGAGAGACTGTTATCCAAGCCTGTAAGCCTGCACTTGAGTCTAATTACATCACAAAAGTTATTCATGATTGCAAACGAGATAGTGAGGTCTCTTATTGATTTCTTCTCTTTTTAAATTCTTTGTATTGTGAAGCTTTGTTGCATGTTTAATTTACTTCTTCATTCTTCTTTCAGGCATTGTATTTTCAGTTCGGCATAAAGTTGCACAATGTTGTGGATACACAGGCAAGAATTCTCACTTGAAGTTGTCTCAGTATACTTAATTTGCACATGCCTTTAGTTTAAGATGTGTTATGATAATAGTTGAAATGTATGAAGCTGGAGCAGTTTGTTAAAAGAAAGTCATGTTAAAACTAGAGTTGATACAGCTATTAGTAGTATATGTTATAAACAATAGATTAATAGCTAAGATGTCTATAGATAGACATGTTTATTGAAAGACAAACTAGAGTTAATAATAGTATTGGTCGTTTGAATAGTTTGAATTTCGTACATAGACAAGTTTGTTGCTCCGGGGAGTGGTTAAGCAATTTTGAGCGGACGATCAAAGAGTAGGTCACATGATTTGTGAAGGAGGAATTATTGAATGTTGTGTTTGCTGCTACAGTTTAGCTAGAATAATTAGTTGTTTAGTTTTAGACTCCGTCTACTACTTTGTTTAAATTTAAACTTATCTTAGAGATATTTCAGTTTGACTATTTATTCTGCAGATTTTCAGCAGGTTTTTATGTTTTCAAGTGGCTATTTAAAATGCTATGGTTAATTAAAAATTTAGGAGAAAATTGTAATCATATTTTCAACCTCCTTGTCGCTCCATCTTTTAAAGAACCCAACAGTGATATCAGAGCCTCAGTTTCTATTATAGGATCTGTGAGTTCACTCAAAAAGAACCATTTGAAACTATTTTTCAACATGGCAAGCAACAGTCTCTCCTCAAATGCCCCACAAGCCTTCATCGGTGAAAACTATCAAATTTGATCTGTGAAATGAAGTCTGGTTTTGAAGCCTATGATCTATAGGAAGTTGTGATGGAAGATAGACCCTTAATTCCACCACCCCCCTGCAATTTCTCGATAATCAAGCACAAACAAAAAACACAAATTAAGGAGGAACAATGTTCTAGATTGAAGCAATTAAAGCAAAGGAGTTTTAAATATTGCATTAGCTGTTATAGTTTTGCTACAATAACTAGTTGTTAAACTTTAATTTTTTTTTAGATATTTTTGGTTGTTGAGATATTTTAGTTTGAATATTTATTCTCAGATTTGCTACAGGCTTTCTGCTTATAAGTGACTGTTTTAAAGCCCTATGGTTAATAAATTTTTATTCCCTCCGATTCACTTTGTGTTTTAGTTTGACTAGGCACGGAGTCTAACTGTCTAAGAAAGCAATGGAGACTTTTGAATCTTGTGGTCTTAAACTAAAGATGTGTATAATGTACCAAAATGCCCTTTGAATCTTATGGTCTTAAATATGGCATGCGGGATTGTTGAAATTAAAGAGTTACTAAATATAGAAAGTGACATTGTTCTGGAAAATACTAAAAAGGAAAGTAAGACACATAAATTGAAACAAAAGGATTAAGACAAAATTTGAATCATATTTTCAACCTACCTCCTTGCTGCTCCATTTTTTTTTTTACGAAACCCAACATACCAGGCCGCTTTATGGGGGACCTTTTTAATTTTCGTTACTGCCTTACTGCCAAGTATTGGTGAAGGGTAAAAGTAATACTCTTGCATTTTCAGTCCATTCAATTACATTTGGTTTGTACCTATTCACCACATGGGTCCTTCCTTTAGTTTTCTTTCCTCGACCTCTTCTGACTGTCAATGATCATTCTTTAGATTCTTCACGGTAGTTTCTTCTTCCCAACTGGTTGGTGATGAAGTTAACAATTGTGATTACATGTTATGGATTGAATAGACTGATTCGAAAACATATTAGAGATTAAGTGAGTCACATCCTTCATCGTTTGTTCTCTATCTTTCTGTTTTTATTTCCCAGAATATGTTCCTTTGCATGTCCGATTGTCTGTTCTTTCTATAAATTTGACATTGATTATGGTAGCTGATTATAGCTAGGGTTTATTTACCTTGAAGTGATAAATGGAGAGTAGTATGGTTGTGACCAGTTTGATACCTTGGATAATTAATGTTTATACTCTCTCCTAAAGCAGATTGCATATTCTTTGATCAATGAACAAGAAGGACAAGCACGGGTCCCAGATGACTACATATCATTTGTTGGTCTACTTGCTGACCCACGTTATTGTGGTATTGATCTTTCTTCTGTTTTAAATCTTTTACTTGCTTACGTGTGCCTTGAACTTTCACAACCTTGTTCTGTTGATCCTGCTAGATAGATATGAGCTTGAAAGCAAGGATGAATGAAGCCTAACATCTAGTGGAAACTATCATGTATATGAATGCATTTTTCTATAAAATTAGATAACAAGTTCCAAGGGAGAAATAATAACCTCATTAAGATCTGAAATTATCACAATTTCCATGCTGGCTTCTAAACCTAATGAGTTCTATCAACTGGAGCTTGTACTCAAGTTGTTTGGCATCCCTTAACACTATGCCGGTGTGGCTTTATTGCTTATGAACTTTTTCGTTCAATGTTTTTTGGACTCTTTCTTTTCATATTTTTACAGTTTTGAATCTTTCACTTTCTCTGCCCTTCGTTCAAATTGCTGTCACCTACGAGCCCGAAGATCTTGATATTTTGGCCCTGATCTCTAGCATTTCAGATCTTTTAAGTTGGTGTTTTCTAAGGATTCGAGTAAAGGATTGGTCTGCAGGGGTGATGAGTATTCTATGTTCTTTTGGCTTGGTGGGGGCCTGATGGAAGGCATAACGAGTAATAAATCTATAATAAAAAGAATTTTAGTAATCTGATAGTTTTCTTAGTTGTAGATTATCTGGAATAGATTTGGTGGACTAAGGGATTTGCGTATAACACAGTTCGGCAAACTACCTCTAATCATTTTGGCACTGTCATAATACATTTCTAATTTATTTGCGGATAGTAGGCTGCAGTTTTACTCTTAACAGGAGAGGCAGTCATTTCTTTGTATCTTATGGTTGAAATGTAATTTCTCATCTTGATTGATCAAAAGTGTATTTGCTACTGATCAAAATAAGACCGAAGTGTCTCAAATAACTGCCAGGATTTGGTTTATTATTAGCAACTTTCTTAGAAAAGCATAGATGAGTTAATCTAAAGTTCAAAAGCCTTGTTAAAGAATATTAGAGCAAGAGTTATCTTGGCCCTTGTGACAGCTATATAAATGCTCTTTATGTTTTACTTTCTATCTGGGAGTTGCTGGAATACTCTTAGGGGTAGTTTGATTGGTGGGCTAAGGGATTATAATCCCGGAATAAACGGTGGGATATTCTGTCCCATATTTGGTACAATTTTTTATTCTGGGACTAGCAATGCCAGGATTGTTTATACTACATTTGTGGTATACTTTTATACCACACTTTATGTGGAATAATGATCACCAGGATTACTACTCCTGGGATAAAATAGTGTCACACTGTTACTCGGACTCTTCAAAAATGTCGACGGGTGCGTGTGGGATCCTTCAAAAGTAGTGTGTTTTTGGAGGATCCGACACGGGTGCGGCAGCAATTTCGGAGAGTCCGAGCAACTTAAATCAACAAAGTGACACTTGTCCTTCTCCAAAGCTTTTCTCCCAAAGTATTTTTAGAAAGAGTTAAAATTTAAAATAAAAGTTTATCCAATTTATCCAGTTTTAAACAATACACTAGTTTTATATTATACCTCGTATATCGTATTTTTAGTCCAATGAACCAAATACCTACCAATAAAAGTATATCCACTAAATAATCCCGTCATTATTTAATCTCTGTATTATAATCCCCTCAAAATAATTGTTCCCATACTGGTTGTTCCTGGTTGTTCACTGTTCAAGAATTCTTGTTTAGACAATTCAGACCATCCATACATAGTCTTTTAATCTAAGATTGAAATTCTTCCATATTTTATTGCTAAAATAACTTGTTCACAGACCAAACAAACCTTTACTCTTCGTGTTCTTTATACCCACCCAGCCACCCTAAAGGAACTGCAAGGGTTGGAACAGTTTGAGTTTGGTGCAGTATTTAGTGTTCTCTTGTGTTTGTGTGTTGAACTTAGTGCTTCTCTACTCCGGTTTAAGTTTTGAGCCGATGCAGATTTGGAATTTGTGGGAACTAAACATCTTCTTGCTTGTTGGACAGGAATATCTTATGATGAGAAAGAAGAAGTTAGAGTTCTTCTAAGACAGGTGAGTTAAAATTTTGCTTGCACTTCAGCAAAGAAAAGCTGTTTTCTTGGATTAAATTATGTCCATATGTAGCTATATGTACATTGATTTGTTTACGGATATGTATACGTGACCGGTACGGGTACATGCAGTTCTTTTGCTAATTTTTAGTGTATTTTGAAGAATTTACATGAAGTATTATCCATAACCAAATCACACCCCTTCAACACGGGTATGTCAAAGGAAAAAGATGGACCCATTTCTCGTAGTTAGAGACCTTAATATGTGTACTTCAGCCTCTAAAGGTAAGATGGGGGGCTTTTTCAACATTTTGCTCCTCAATTGGAGAGCCAACTACTAAACTGGAAGGAAAGGAAATAAACACCCCAAGCTTGTCTCCTTTTATCCTAAGCAAATAATGGGAGATGTGTCCTTTCACATGTTGAGTAGTAAGATTTTGCTACTATAGGTCCTAGCCAGGAGAGAAGGTTCCATGTTTTCCTCTGATTTGTGATCTCTCTTTCCTGGTCAAAGTTTTTATGGCTAAAAGATGGAAGAATCTTTCTCATGTTGTCTGAATTCCCTTTTCTTATTCTAGGAAAGCCATCATTTGTCTCAGCTATGTTTTTCTCGTTTCATCCAGTAGCATTATGTAAGTGTTAAATAGTAGCACATACAAGAAATTCTGATGAGAGAGATAAATAGTGGAAGGTCAACTGCGAGATGATGAATTATTTGTCAAAGCCTGTTTCCCTCCCACCCACCCCCACCCCATCCCCCCCGCGAATATAGATGTTTTTGTAGTTTTCAGTCACTAAATCTACTTAAAGTTTCTATGGTTAATTATGTCTTTCACATCTGCAGGACCCAAAGTATTGGACATATAGACCATTGTCTGAACAGATGATCCGTGCTGCTGCAGATGATGTCCGATTTCTTCTTTATATATACCATAAGATGGTGCAAAAGTTGTGTGAAAAGTCCTTATGGCGCCTAGCTGTCCGTGGTGCCCTCTATTGTCGCTGTTTCTGCATCAATGACAATCATTTTGCAGACTGGCCGCCTCTACCTCCAATTCCAGGTTTATTTCTACCCCGTCTCTCTCAGTATTAACTGGTGTTGTTTGATTCTTACATGTAAATTCGGGCATATGTAGATTTGAATGGCTTTTTATATTCGGCAGTACAATATTTTTCTTTGGCTATGAGACGTAAGTTCAAATAAGGAATGGATGGAAAGAATATCTGTTAGCTTTACATGGTTCAACCCTAAGCTTGCTGTAAATGTGTAAAGCATTTATGGTTTATCTCATGGAAATGATTTCATCTTTTAGGCAGTGTTATCAAAAGCGAAAAGTGCGAAAAAAGCTCTTAGGTCAGCTGGGGCTTTAAGCGCGAAGCGCATATAAAGCGTGGGCTTTAATGAAAAAAAGCGCAATGGTACAAAAATACAAATATATATATATATTTAGTCCAAGATTAATAATAATAAGCATGAATAACAAATATATGGACAAAGAAATTGTAAAAATATTAAGATAAAGTGAAATATCAATCATCTAGTGTCACCTCCTCAAGAGAGGCTCATTGGCAAGGAAAAGTATGTCTTAGAGCCTTGATGACGACACTGAAGCGCACATAAAGCGAGGCGAAGCGCTCAACATGTTTTGAGCCTCGCTTCAGGGCTTAAGTGCGCCTTTGATAACACTGCTTTTAAGCAAATAGGTATATAGGAGTAAATGTATTTTGAACCGCTAGTTTAGAGAAGCCCCAGTTTGCGCTTTTTTTTTTTTTTTTTTTTTTTTGATAAGGTAAAATTTGAAGCCCCAGTTTGTCTTAAGAAGATGATTTATTCAGTATTGGAATGAAGTGGGCCTGAATAGAGTGGAATGGATATGAAGGATTTATATGGACGACTTCAACTAATTTGGAACTGAGGCCTATTTGATTGATTGAAGCATATAGGCAGCTATAGCAAGCATGCTGGTAAAAGTTTGATTGGTTCCACTGAGCCATAAATTTAGTAAGTAGTACCTTTTCAAGAAGCACACTTCTAAAATTGTCTAGTCCTGAGATAAGGAGGTTAAAGTTGTGATTTCAGATATCGGTAAGAAAATTTAACTTGATAAAGCAATGAATTATGTCTCACAGGTTTTGTTCAGTTCTAAAACCATGCAGATGTTTGTTTTATATGACCAGCGCAGACATACATCCAAATATGCTGCTCTGGCGTGTAGAACTCAGACTTAAGAGATCATGTCCCAGATGAAAGTCCTAAGCTTGTACATTTAGGCATAGTACTAATATTAGGTGGGTTGTGATTGCAGAAAATATTGCTTCTGCTGATGAAAGTATCCATGAGGAAGAAATCTTGTCTGTTCTTGATGTCCCCCCGGGGAAAATGGGACGTGTTATTGGCAGAAAGGGAGCTTCTATATTGTCGATAAAGGAGTCATGCAAGTATGTTTCTTTACTTCAGCTTTTAATGTGTGCCTTATTGTCTGTTGGATGGTAAAAACTCTCCTTTTTTCCAAACATTATTTAAATGTTCAGCTTCTGGGCTTAAACAGCAAAGATAACATGATCCCGTTTGTTCCAATGCACAATTTCCTCTTTTATTCTAGATCCCATGAAGTATCGAACAAATGCATCTTGATTCTTGTGTAAAGAGAATGGGAAAGAGAGGGTAAGAGTGCAAAACAATTAAAATGAGCATTTCAAACGTGTTGCCCGACTTTTTCTCAAGGTCTAAAAATAAACCTGAGATTAGTTTCATTAAAATGATGACAGCGCTGTGTATCTACTGATTTTATCTAGTAGCTTATCACCCGACGTTAGCTGCTTTAACCTAGTGTTTTGTCTTTGCTTGTATGTATGTATAGGTTTATTAGTAATGAAGTATTGATGTTTGGTACTTTGATATTCTTTTCATTTGCAGTGCTGAAATATTCATAGGAGGTGCTAAAGGTCCTCCTGATAAGGTTAGTGCTATATTGTGAAAGATTGAATGCTATTGTACCTCTTGAAATTGTCCTTGCACCAATAATGTTTACATGGTACGCATGTTATTTTTCCTTTTGATAACTAACATAAACAAGACATGCAACCAAGTTTTACTTTGTACCTTTTGAAATCCTCAGGTGGTTGGTTGCCTGTATCCTTTCTTTTTGTGTGTGTCCCTCGTCGTATTTTCATGATTTAAACATCTTAGATGCAAAATTGCAAATAGTTGAGTTTCCCACCTTAACTACTGTTTCTGCAATGTTGTTGACTAAATTTAATTGCTTTGAGTTGTTCATTTATATGGTATTGAACGGTTACTTTTGGCCTAAGGGAAGGTCTTTTAAGTACCAATACCAAGAAAATAAACAGGTCAAGTTTTCTTCTTCTCAAAAGCAGTTCCAACTGCAGTCCCAGTGTACTCGTGTAGTTGGTCTCACCTAAGATTGCTTTGTTGCAGGTTTTCATCATTGGACCAGTGAAGCAAGCAAGAAAAGCCGAAGCCATTCTAAGGGGAAAACTGCTAGATTTCTGATCAGGAGTTCATGCAGGACTTATATTGTATCTTTAGACTAAGAAAAAGAAAAGGCAAAACACATACCGGCTCTCGTACTTTGTATCATAAATAAGAAGTTTGTGTGGCTACAATGTAAGATTTGATTTGCTCACCAGTGACAGTTTTTCAGCTACTAGACTGCGAATATTGAGGAAATGGAAAGGATGAAATAAGAAATTTTAGTGATGCTCTTAATCTTGAAGTTCATTTAAATTACTAAAGCATTGGAAATTGTTCCAAATTCACTTCGATGACGAAAACAATTCTTGGATATTTCATCTACAGCTATTAATCACAGCTTTCGCAAAACTTTCAATCCAACACTGAAAGGTTATAATGAAAGCAGTCGAACAAAGATTGGCGCTCATTAATATAGGAGCAATCAGTATCAATAAATTGACATGACTATCACACTCTCACAGGTTCAACAAGTGTGCGCAATCACATACCCTAATGGCAACAAGCTGCCCTAGAGTTTGCTGTTTATTGATGTATATATGACAAAAACTTCAAGATATGATTTGAAAATTGGATACAAGAAAGCTCCTCAGAGTAGAAAAATAGAAGAAGCTGCATGGTACTTCAAATAGTGACTGGTTACCCAATATTTGGTCACTTCCCTAATTTACACAATCACACTGTTGCTCTCCAATCGTCAAAGCTCACAATTGAATATCTTGAGTGAAACTGAGCGACCTAATATGTGTTGCAAGGGCAATTAAAGCAATTATTCACTTCTGAAAGCTGCCAAACTGATAGTTTTGTGTGTTGAGACTTGAAAATATGTCATCTCCAGCTGTTGCTGCTGATGGAAAACCGGATTTGCCATGCCCGATTCCTTGACCCATTGCTCTGCTAGTGTAAAAAGAAGTTGGCCCTTTTTCTCTCTCATCTGATCCATCAGTCAATCCTCCCACGATGCCAACATCTGCCAGGTTGACCTTTTTGGCTGCAAGTTAGGGGAAAAGAGTTAAAGTTCAACTTTCCGTAATACCACTTATGGGTAATTTTTGTCATTCAAATTGTTAAATCTTTCCAACATGTGCACATGTATGGTCAAACCATCAAATATTAGGCACAATCGGCTAAAATTCACGTAGTTGATAAGGATCTGCTCTCAGCAGGGACGGCTGAACCATCTTTTGAGCAAAAGTGAGTTGGGAAACAAGACAAAAAGAACAGTTCTGCATTGCTAAAATTTGCAATTAGGCTGGCCTCGTAATCGGCATTGTTAAGTATCCAATCAATGACTCAAAATGTTGCTAATCTGACTAAGCCCACCAGGTCACTGAAAGTTGCACCAAGATCATCCAACCCGACTCATTCATTAAGTGTATGCTGAAATCAAATAGGGCATACCAGGATGCAGTTTTTTCTAAGGGTAGTTTTCAGAAGAATATCCAGTAACTGTAAGACTAATTCAACTTAATGCATGACACCTCCAGAATCAACGTTTGATGAAAAAACAGCACACGTCACTAAATATGAATAGCAACAGCACA
This sequence comes from Lycium barbarum, assembly GCF_019175385.1. Classification (NCBI taxonomy): domain Eukaryota; kingdom Viridiplantae; phylum Streptophyta; class Magnoliopsida; order Solanales; family Solanaceae; genus Lycium; species Lycium barbarum. Next base: position 35,368,441 of record NC_083340.1, on the reverse strand, counting down.
CATGATAATCAACATTAAACAGAAATGTAAGTGATGTTACCCAGCACTCAGAACTTACGTGCACTTATATTCAGATCAATCAGCCCACGGCTCAACGAATCAGCCCATATTCCAGATCTGACTTGAAATGTATCCTTCTTCGGTGGTGTTTTAGCTTCAACAGACGATTTGCTGACTTTGTCACGAGCCTCATGACTCCCACCATTGGTAGCATTTTCATCGTGCATAGGTGCAGGTTTATGAGAAACAAATGAACCAAAAGGGTCAGAGTTATCAAAAGTATTTAGTGGAACTGAAGCAAATGGATCAACAATGTTAATATTCATCTGGTCTGGTTTTGAGGATCTGTTATCAGACTGTATAACTGGATCCGGGGCAGCAAAAAAATCTATTGTTGAAGCTGCAACTGAAGAGGCAGGCTGGGTGGCAAACAGATCCACACCCTTCTGCAGAAAAGATAAATGGCTACTTTATAACTAACCAACCAATATTCAGAGTAAGATTTTTAACAGGGTGATGGATGGATTCTTACTGGAGTTTGGGAAGTTACACCCGTTTCAGTTTGTGGTTTTGCTGATACAAAGGTGGCATCAGAAAATAAATCACCCTCTGATCGAACACTTTGGGAAGTTACACCCGTTTCACTTTTTGGTTTTGCTGATACAAAAGCGGCATCAGCAAATAAATCAACCTCTGATGGATCAGTGTTCACTGTAGATGTAGCAGTTGGAGCAGGTGTTGGTGCATCCAATAGGTCACCAAGCAAATTTTGCTCAAATAGATTTACTTGGTTAGAATTCCCTGCAGAAGGTTCTGTTTGACAGCCAAAATAACTTGGTAAATTTCGAAACAAACAAATAGAAATCAAGCTGTAAGTTGCATTCTATATTGGATTAGGACCTCAATGGTTTCCTTTTTAGCACACATATGTGCTCTCATTCAATGTGCGCTATTACCCCTCTCCCATCCCCCCACCCAAGAGATTTATGACGCAAATTTTACTTTTGGCACCCAAAAGGCCTGCACTTCTGCACAATAATCTAATGTAAAGATAGATGTCTCCTATATCAAATAGATGTCTTAAAAAATGAATAATAGTTTTGTAGTTTTCTTAGACCAGTATATTAATATGCTCTAATTCCTTGATCATTGTATCCGGTAAAATAGGACAGTCAGGTAAGACAACTTGTTTGACTTTTATCATTTGGCCAACCAACACACTTATAAATTTTACTTGACTCAAAAAGAACCTAAATTTTGATTTAGCACACGACTCCTGCCACTACCTTCAATAGCATAATTTGTTGACACCCATCCCCATGCTTGGGCAAAGTTACAGAAGTTATTTGGCCCGTATCTTTGGATCTGTAACTTACAGATAAATATTGGTACATAAAACATGTTATAGGAAACTTTGCACAAGGAGGTCCCACTCCTATAAAAAAACAAAATAGAAGACTGCAAACTGAACCTCTTCGAAACCTCAACAGATACTTACTAGAACTCGAAGTACCCCGAGGATCAAAATCGTCAAAATCTTCCTCGTAATCGGTTGACGGTACAGTTGAGCTCTGTGAAGGACGTGAAGATTTTTCAGGCTCACCTACCTTCTTTATCGTCTTTGATCCACTAGCAGAAACAGTTTCTTGAACTTTGCTGCAGATGTCATCAAGTTCAGCAAAGAGAGACACATGTTAAAACATGCAAGAAAACTACCCATTCATGAAAAAACAGCTTATTTAAAGTTTTGAACTTAATTCAACACAGCGCTAAATTTTATCTATGATATATATTAAGGGGGAAACTAAAGTTCAAACAAGCTCATTATTGCAGCTTAAAGTATGAGGGCAGGAAAAAAACACACTTTAAATGAAAGGACAGAAAAAGCACAAATTTGAGAGCCAGTGTAGACCACGGAGCAACCTATTTAAACAATCAAAAGCCCAGTTCAGAAGAAAATGAAAAAATAGAGAAATTTCTTCTTTTTTTTCAAATCAAAGAAATTATTAAAAGAACTTCCCTACATTTTCTCTCTTATTCATCTTTCTTTTCTCTACTCTATTCACGTCCTCTCTGCTGTTACCTTTCTCTTGTGCCTTTTGTCACTTTCTCTTTTTAACTTTCTTTCTACTTCAGCTCAGCTTTCTCATTCTATGGACAACAGACTCCTATCACTCTACTCTCTGTAATCTTTTTGGTTATATCGATTAAAAAAAAATTAGTTTATCACTAAATCAGTGCTAGTACAATTTGCAAAGATAGGAATCCTTAAAAAAAAAAAAAAAAAAAAAAAGGAATCCCTTCTATACAACTTCCTATCCCTGTAGCAAGCCTATGAAATCCACCATGCTAATTTCATCTTCAACATCCTGTAGATTCCACCAACAACAACAAGCCCAGTATAATCCCACCATGTGAGGTCTGGGGAGGGTAGAGTGTACGCAGACCTAACCCCCACCTTGAAAGGTAGGGCGGCTGTTTCCGAAAGACCCTCGGCTCAAGAGAGGAGAACAAGAGAGGAAAAACAAGCCAAAAGTGATAACCATCTATACTTAATCTTACGCACGTTATTAGCTTTCTCTTCAAAACATCTTGCATTTCTTTCTTTCCACAACACCCAGCAAACACAAGCCGAAATTGTTTTCCAAGTCTTCCTGACAGGTTTCCTAATTCCTTCAGTACTCTAGCTGGACAGTCGCTCCCTCACTGAATGAGGCGTGGTGAATGGTATCTTGAATAAGTTAAAAAACAACGACCATAACTGACTTGCCACAGAGCAATATAGAAAGAGATGGCTGCAATTTTCCCCTTCACTGTTACACATAACTACTACATAATGACAAACCTCTTTTCTGTAGATTGATTGTCAGGCATGCCTCATGAGTAACCAACCCCATAAAGCAACAAACTTTGTAAGGAGCCTTGGACTTCCACAAGTGCTACTATGGCCAACTAAAAGGACTTCCCCCCTCACAACTAGTTGTTTTGTAGCATGAATTAACTAGAAAATTCCATTTGTTTGCCTAGTCTCAGAGGGTACTGTCAGGTGCCTCGACATTTAGAGCCACTTTGTCCAAATCTTCTAACAAAGAGCCACTCTATGTATCTCCCAATCGGAGCAATTCCTTCTAAAGCTAATGCACAAGCTGCTACCATTCCAACGGTCTGAGACCAAGCTATCTGTTAGTGGTAAATCCATATAAGTCCTGATATTTTATTTTCAGTGGTGTGACCTATCCAAGCATCTTGCCAAAACCTGTCTCCCATTCCCCACTTTAATCCTTATGTTGCCGTAAGCTACAAATATGTTTCCAAAGGCCTACTCCATGGGAAGTATTAACTGGACCCGTGTAACAAAGACTTTGTTCCTTGTATTTGTCTGAGTTCATCCTTCTCCACAAGCTTCCCACTTCTTTACGATATCTCCACAACCACTTCATCAGTAGGCTATTGTTGTGTGTTTTCAAGCTTCTGATGCCTAGACCACCCCTTCTTTTATCTTCCAAAACCGTGCCCCACCTTACCATGTGGAAGGCCCTCCTATACTTATTTATTACCTTCCCAACAAAAGTTCCTCCTAATCTTGTCTATCTACTCTCTCTAATCTTACAAGATCACCACATCACTGCACAGACTGTTCATTCTACATCAACCCTCACACACCAGAGACAACAAACACATAATCCTACTATTTGTCTCGCCAACAAATAAGAATGCAGATGATAGTCAAGAAAAGTTCTAGATATGATATCTAACAAATCCTTAAGCTGGCGGATCTTAGCAATTAAAAAGAAAAGGGGCAGCCCAGTGCACTAAGCTCCCGCTATGCGCGGGGTCCGGGGAAGGGCCGGACCACAAGGGTCAATTAATTGATATTAATTATAGACGATTTTAGGCCTAAACATTGGCGATGAAACTTTTCCAACGCATCTGCATTTCCAGAAAGAAGTGAGGAAAAATCAAAGAAGTTCACAGGCGTCAGTAGTTCCCTCATCAATCAAAATCAAATTCCTGAAGATGGAGCAAATGCTAACCAAAACATAAAAACATCAATGTGCAAAGAGCCTACATTATGTGGACTCATCTAAAAGCATTAAATCTTCTTGTAACAGTAACTCATGTGTGAATCTGTTACGGACAATCTCACTATAGTTGGTTTTAAATTTTTCAATGTAGCTAAAAGGATCCATAAGATTCGTCTATAATTTCTTAGTGTAGTTTAAAAGGATTCATCAGAAGCACTTATCCTTATCCCCCAACCCTCCCCCGGCTCCCCAAAAAAATACAGCACCCTTCACGCCTGTTTGAAATGGGTCCTTCAAGGCAAAAATAGAGAAGTGATAACATAGATAACTTCCTTTTTCTAGAACAAGCAGAAGATAGAGCAAAAGTTTGTGCTAGCAACATGAACATCTGGGAAGATAATAACATATATCCTCATTTTTTCCATTTTTCTGGTATATATGTTCCATTCTTCTGCAATAAGCTTTGAAAGAGTATGTTAGTTGAATGGTTATGCATCACTAGATAAAAGGTTCAGGAATTACATAAAAGCATGAACTGTCCTAGACCACAAACCCCAAATGTGAGTCTTTTTCATGCAAAAACCTCAAGGTTAAACAGCTACCGTATAAAGGCAGTGGAGAATAAGAGCCCGTTTGGATTGGCTTATAAGTTGCTTATAAGCTGTTTTCAGCTTTTTTGAGTGTTTGGCTGGCCAGCTTAAAGTCATTTTGTGCTTAAAATAAGCTCAAAAAAATAATTGGGCCCATTTGACTTAGTTTATCTAAAGCAGCTTATAAGCTGAAAACAGCTTATAAGCCAAAAAAAATAAGTTAGACTACCCTAACTTATTTTTTTTAGCTTATAAGCTGCAAACAGCTTATAGGCATAAGCCCATCCAAACAGGCTCTAAAGGAAGTCAGCAACACTTATTTAACAAAAATAAATGATCAAATAAATAAGTTAATGTAGCCGGGTGCACAGACCTGCCATAGCGAGAAGATCCCTTCTTTGACTTATAAGTACTTTGATCAACCTTATGTTCATCATATCGATTCTTTTCATTATAACTATCCTTAAATGAATCACCATCACTTTTATTTCCAAAACCTCCATATCGCTCACTACTCTGAAAGCCTCCACTGCTACTAAAAGAGGCAGAGCTTGCCTTATATGTCATTCCCGAAGATGATACCCCAACGTACCTAAAAGGAAACATCTGATATCATCAGCATGTAATTATGCAATTAAAGTTTTCAGGGACTCTTGAGTAATCAAAAGTAAAGTCAGAGCTTAAAAATTACTTACTTCTCACGATTTGCAGCAGCTTTACTCCTAACCTCTTGTATCTTCTCTTTGTTATTCAATAGTGCCACAATATTTTCTGCCTTCTTCCTCACATTAATTCCCAAATCCTTACCACTTGGCTCAACGTACTCGAAACTTGTGAGAGACTTGAGTAGAAAATTGAAATGATAAATGCATAAGATATAAAAAGTACCATACTTGTTTCGTAAAACTAGAGCTCTATGTTTAAGTAATGACGAATGAAGAAAAGAAAATTGACACAATAACATGAAAGTACGTACAGAGATCTGATAGGTATGTTCTATAATGTCATCTACTGCACGGTCAGCTCCGTGCGCCACCAAGTACTCTATAACAGCCAACGACTGGTACAAAAATTAATTCCATAACTATTTAAATAAGAGATTGTTTGAAAAGTTAATAGAATAAAAACTCGAAAAGAGACAACAAAGTTGACCACTGGAAGCTTAACTCTTTGCTATCTTTTTGTATTGTTTGAAGTGCTGAAGTTTTTATTCTCTTAGCTATGAAAGTTGATGCCATAAAAAGTACAGTTCCTACCTTATAGACAAAACGCCAGCTCTTTCCAGTTTCAGTCAATCTTGTCCAGAGCACATTCATGACCATCTGACACTCGGAGCTGCAAAATACCTAATAGATCAACCAGCTGAAGAAAAGACTCAAACAAATAATTACTCAACTGAATCCAGAAAATATAATGGATAAGTCATACAATTTTTTTGTGGCCTGTGCTATCTCAGCCAAAGCAGTACCATGAGGGCCCCAGGGCTCATCTTCAGTAGCATCCAATACCTAGTACCATGTTGAGCTAATCACATCATCATTCAAACCAATGGAAGGAAATGAATAGAAGAGAGTCCTAAGGGTGTGTTCGGTATGAAGGAAAATGTCTTCTTGGAAAACGTTTTTCAAGAAAATAAGTGGGTTTCTTACTTATTTTCTTGTGTTCAGAACGTAAGCAAAAAATATTATCCTAAAAGCATTTGTATATAATCTAGAAAAATACTATGGGCGGTGGAGGTGGGGATGGGGGCTACGGGCTTGGGGGTAAAGATGAGGTGTGTCGGAGGGTGGAGAGGACAAATTCAATGTGGATGCCATTTGTGGAACTTGTTTTCCTTACTATCACTAGGGAAGTCATTTTCCTCTTAAGGAACTTGTTTTCCTAGAGAAAATATTCTCCAAAAATTTTGAGCAACCGAACATGGAAAAATCGGATAACATTTTCCAGAAAATATTTTCCTCCATATACCGAATACACCCCAAGTCCTAACATCCCTATGCATCTCCTTTCATATAAAAAGCCTAACTTAAGGATAATCACCAGCCTATGCGTAGACCAAAAAATAATCCTGAACTATTTAAAGTTAAAACGTATCGTAAAGAGCATAGCCATGCCGATGCTTTCATGAATACATTTAGCCTACACTAAACTTCATTTTTAGGGGCCCAACACGTCGTCAATTATGTAGGTGGTTAAGATAATTAGCAAACAGCAGATAGAAATCTGAGCCGCAATAAGGACAGAGATCAGAAATTGAAAGATCCGGCCAAATAAGATGTTGATAGCATTGTAATGTTATTTCCATGGTCCAACCCCATAGGGTTCTCTATGTGTTCTTCTATACATTTTCTACTCAACAAAGGCGACACAATTTTACTTCAGAAAATCTAGTGTACTCACTACAATCAGAAATTTTCATTTCATCCGGGAAAAAGCCATCTTTTTCTCAACAATGTCTTTGTCATTTGATCGAATATCGTTCCGCTAGATTTAGTAATAATTCAAAGGTCCTTAGCTTGAGCAAGTAGTTCATTAACTTAATTAATCAGTCATTAATCTACAACATCAAGGAATAAATACTGTATACTCACAATGAGCTATAAAATAAAAAAGTTTACCTTCTGCTCGATCTCAGGTACTTTCAACACTTTCAAATTCACCTCCCTCTTACTGCAAAAATCCCAGTAAAAATTAGTAATGCATAAAACAATTACTCCCTCCGTCTTACTTTCCTTTTTAGTCTGTCATGTCCCAAAAAGAGTGTTTCTTTCTATATTTAATAAGTTGACGATCCAAACATCTTACGTGGCAAGTTTAAAATCACAAGATTCAAACGACATGTATATACATCTTTAATTTAGGACTTCTTTATTTCTTAAACTCCGTTCACAGATGAGTAAATTAAAGCTAATCTTAATTGAAAAAGATTAAAAGATGATACAAATTTAGAGATTTAAGCAAAAGATGATAAATTGAGAGCTTACATTTCGCGGACCGTTTGATCGAAGACCTTCATGAAATCCATGGCTGGGATCTGATCTTTTACTTGTTTTTAAGGGAAATTGGGATCTGAAAGGAATGAGGATGAGATCTCTCTCTCTCTCTCTCTCTGAAAAAAGGATGAGATGAGATCTCTCTCAAAAGTGTAGCTTTGCCAAGAGCTACACAAATAGCAGCAAAAAGCATACAACTCTGTTTTTTTTTTTTAAATAAAATAAGGGAGAAGAACAAAACCGACACTCGTAATTATGTTCCTTCTTTATGACTACCTCTTTCCATTTTATGAGTTACCAAAATAAAAACAAGTACTAATTACTTTACTTCTTTCACGTTATTAAAGAAATAATTATTGTGAGACAATTTTTTGAGCTAGATTGACTATTGATTAGAATAAGAGGAATTAGTACTCACCAATTTCCTTATCTTTTTTTCTTTCTTTCTGTCCTCTGTTTTTCTGTTTAATTTACAAGTTGTGATAAGTTGGAAATTAGTGCTACTGTTTTGAACAATTTTATGAACAACACAAGCTGTTATTACATTTTACCGGATTCATCTTTTATCCATCAAGTAATCTAATTATGTGCTTTAGTATTTTGTTACCATTTTTATATCGATGCTACAAAAAAAAAAGAGTTCAGTGATTAAAAAATGAGAGGGATAGATTTCTGATATTTGGCACAAATATCTATATTTAGCATCATTTTACCTCTCGTTCTTAGTTCTTTAATCGCGTTATCTATGATGGAATCGTTGTATTCGAGCTTATGTTGGTATGTTTTGTGTGTTTAGATATAACGAGGACAATTGACGAAAAACCGAGCAATTTTGGTAGATTTTGGAGGCAGTTTCATTTGTACAAGGTGACGAGAGGATCGCACAACACTTAGAGGATTTTTTGGGAAACTGAAGGACCTCAAGCGTTAGACCCGCCTCGCGGGAGGGGTAGGCTCGTGTTGGTCACACGTCGCGCCCCCATCACAGAAGAATCGACTCTCTGAACTTTGCAAATCAAAGTCTACATAACACACCCGCGTTGGACCCGTGATGCGGGTGTTGCCCAGTTTTTCCCGTTTCGATCGGGATTTAGTCTACTTATTTTAGTTTTAACCCTAGACTATAAACAGACGTGTTATTTATTGTAAACGACCTGCTGGGATATCCATAAGACTTGTACGCCATCGTCCCTATTTCTCTCTCTTAAGTTTTATTTTATTTTCATTATTCAATCCTTGATTACTCATGAATGTTCTTCATCTCAAATCATGAGTAGCTAAACTTCTTTATTCTAGGGTTCTGGCAAAGACATGATATTTGGTTTGGCGACAATTTATATCGGTTAAATTTTCATATTTTGGCTTGCTTATTTCTTCTTGTGCTTAATTGTTTAATTACTTGATCACTAATTAGACACTATCTGTAGTGTGTGAATTGAACTAGGGATAGGAAATTTGCATACGTAATAAGAATAAATAGGGCTTGTTCGATATAATCATTTCGCTAATGAGAATAGGAATATACCCTTTAGCCTTGCTTAGTTAAATACGGAGATGTAAATGCGTTCTTGTTACTTTCTGGCAACGATAGGGATATAGGCGTTAGAGTAGCATCTACAGGCTTGTGAGCAATTCGGAAGATACTCATAAAGTTGCAATTAACCCGTCAACCAGTAACCCAGGAAATAAGATAGGTAGAATTGTCAGAAGACTAATTGGATTGTCGAAAGCCATGCCCCTGAAGCTTTCTCTCATCTGATAAACCTTACAGTCTTCGTCACAATTGTCTCAGTCACAAAATACTCATATTGATTTGTTTACTTTTAGTCATAGTTTAGTTACAACAAACTCCTTGATTTTTACCTCTTGAATAGTCATAACGGAATTTGAATTTGTTGAACAGTATAAAATCTAAGTCTCTGTGTGAGTACGATACCTAAACTTTAAATTATATATTACTTGTACGACCACGTATACTTGCGTGTACATTTGGGAGCAACAATCTCCCTTCCCTATCCTCTTGCAATTATTTTTGTTATAAAATGACGCCAACTGCAAGTGTTTAAATAGCTGTAGTTGCGACCAAAACAACAATAATATACTACTCCATTACGTTTCAATTCCTAATCTATATCTATATATAATATAAAGGTAGCAATAAATAAGGTGATGTGGCCCTTCTCTATAGCCAGCATTCCTATTTATTTTTTTCCCCTTTTTTTGACATTTTTTCCTCCATCTCTCTATATAAAATACATACAATAATCTACTAAAACTAATTAATCTAATACCACGTAGCTATTGCAATTAAGCCCATTACTGTAGTAATTGTTTGTCTACTCAGCCCACGTAGCATGGTAGCAGCAAATAAGACTATCTTTACTGGTAAATTAATTCTATTTGGATTAAAGCCTAAAGTCGTTTCCTCTCAAAGTTAGCTCACCTTTTATTGGAATCCGCGACTTTTGTAAGACAAAAAAAAAAAAGTTGAACCAAACTAACATAGAAAAAAAAAACATAAGTAGGTTTTACGCACTAATTTAATGCGTGAAAGGACCAAACTGCAAAAATAAAAGTTTGGCCTTTCACGCACGAAATTCGTGCGTGAATGAGGCCAACATAAAGTCATGCAATATCTGCCTCTTGTTATGGGTTGACCACAAAATATGTGCTTTCTATTTTTCCAATCCGATTACAATATCTAAAGCATTGTACATTTATACCTGCTAATATGAGATATTTCGTTTCTCTGATGCACCATACCACAAAATCTTCAAGTAGTTGGCATTTGTTTCAAATTTCTAAAAAATGAGTTTGCAAATTATGTTTTTTTAGGCCCCGGCCGTTTGAAACCTGGTTCCAAGTTATGTTTGGACATACAATTTGGATATTTTAAGTTGTATTTTCTCTTATAGACATAAAAACCCCACAAATTGTGAAAATTATCAAAACATTCTCAATTCTTATACAATCTTACCAAATGAGTAAATCATAGTTTATAACAAAATTAGTACACTACTACAAGGCTTTTCTAAAAAATGCAACATCAATTAATCAAACTTTACTTCAATAAAATCGAAAATTTAACATGAATAGTAATGTAACTACTATTTCATATAATCTTCCCGCATAAATTAAAGGTTGGTAGACATAAATAAAGGTTGGTGGAAGTTAATGAGATTGGTAAATGATTGATGGGGCTAATTGCTAAAAATATTTACCAACTTATGAGTCTTTTTTTACAAAATATTAACTTATGGGTTAATTTTGTATTTTAAAAAGTTGAAACCATGGTTTCAAACACCATGCTTTTTGGATGATTTGGGTTCAAACCATGGTTTCAAACCTGGTTTTAAACCCTGACTGAAAATTGATGACCAAACGCTGGTTTGAAACCACAGCTTCAAAATTGATGGCCAAACGCCTACTTAATATGAGTGAATGTGTAATTTGTATGTAGGCAACTACATTTTTAAAAGGTACAGTGTATACATATACAACTATACAAGTATTAAAGAAGAGTCTTCATAATAATTCCTTACATAGTTTTTGTATTGTTTTGTTGCTAACTTCAGTTTGTAAGGGAAAATGGTATTGCATGACTTTTTGTTGCATGACTTACAAGAGGCAGATATTGCATGACTTTTTGTTGGCCTCATTCACGCATGAATTTCATGCGTGAAAGGCCGAACTTTTATTTTTGCAGTTTGGTCCTTTCACGCACTAAATTAGTGCGTGAAACCTACTTTTTTTTTTTTTTTTTATCTTACAAAAGTCGCGGACTCCCTTTTATTGGGTACAACAACTCTTCGTCTCATAGCAACTCTTATTAGTCTCTTCAAAATAAACATTGTACATGAACTCTTCTGGCAGAAGTGAGCAGCTGTTTCTTGCATCATTCTCATCAATATTTTCTCATTGCAGTGACTTTTAATATGTATTAATCATTTATAATTACACTTTCATACTCTATTTAATCAATTCTTGTGCCTTTTCATCCTCTATTTATGCACTATTTATGGATTGGAAGTGAATCTTTTTCATGTTTTTTGTTCTGTCCACCTTTTAACTGATGTTATGAGATATACTTGAATTTTCAGGGTTATAACTTAGGGGTTTGATGTTGTTTGGTGTAATGAATAATTGAGCTACTGATGATTGGCTTTCTTGATTTGTTCTGTTTTTCATCTTTTTACATCAGGTTTGGCAGAGCATGCGTCCCCAAGCATGGAAGTTCCGGTGAAGCTTTTGTCTCTTTCTTCTTATTCGTTTTTCAATTGACTTTCACAATATCTTGTCTTGAGATTGGATGTCCCAATCTATTTTCTTTCCCGAACAGGTAGGGAGATACAAGATGTTAATTTTTTATTTTAGATTGAGGTGGAAACTAATGAATTTGGTAGGAGCAATATTCGAGCATTTTGAACATTCATCTCCTGTAAAAGGAGACACACTTGAATGTTGCTATGGTTCGCTCTTTTTAAACACTTTGTTTCTGCAGAATTTTCGATTATTATGATAGAGCTGTTTCGTTTTGAGACACTTTGAATGTGGTGCAACTCTTCAAAATAGTTATTTGTATTTAGGTGAGAGTTGTGACTAAAATCAATTTGTTAGACAGATTGAAAATAGTTATTTCAAATTTTTATTTGTTTCGTACTTGCTAATCTGTTCAGCAAACTATAATTATCCACATTCAAAGAGAAAGACATTTAACAATATTAACTCTTTCAGTTACTTTCCCATTTTAAATGATTCTATCCAATTAAAGGCTCGTTAGAAAATTGAAACAATGTGTCCCTTTTTTTCCAGAAAAAATGCCATTCTTAAAAGTTCTTTGGCTAAGATTCTCCTTTTTGGCCTTCTTTTGCTCACTTTTTTTCTTTTATTTTAATTCACTTCAATTTGTAATTTTTATTAATACACCAATTTGCAGTTATTATTTAGTGGTGGAATTCATAAGTAACGTATGAGTAGTTTTTTAGTGGTCTATCAATCTTACTTCAACTTTTCATTTTCCTTACTAATGCAAAGAAAAGAACCCTTTAAGTTTCCAGCAACCCTTTGGCAATAAATTTAGTGGATGAAGGCATTTCTAGAGGCTAGGCTCCTATTCAGTGAAATAATTATTATGCCAATTATCAAATTCTACTCCACAGAAATGCAGTGCATAAAGTCCCAATTGAAATCTCACCAGAGATTTGCAAGTGCATTTCCCAAATACTGTGATATTGTTAATAGAACCAGATTATACTGTATCAATGTCCTAGAGCATTAAAGCTAATCGTAAGATACTTATTCACTAATTTTTAGTTCTTATATTAGTGTGTAATTGAAGTGTGATAACTGAGAGTCACTGAATCCTTCTTTTTCGGTACATTTTTAATGTGTATGCTTTTCGTCTATTGAAAAGTTATACTATAGTTGGTGGAAGGGACAAAGGACTCTGTAATTTTTGCATTCTTAGCTCATATAAATTGCTTTTTGTATATACATAACAAGATCGAACTAAAAAAAGTTAACAATCTGGCGCTAATGTTATTTAGGGACAGATGAATTAGATTTAATCCTCTTTGCTCACCTACCTATATGCCTTTGAATTTGTTTAATTAGTTACCTATATCTTATAACTTTGAAATTAGAGAATAAGAAGGAAAATAAATGTTTAAAATGAACAGATCGGCAAGTACGAAACAAATTTAAAGAAGAAAAGGAAGTAAAGCAGAAAAGGTAAAAGAGACCTAGGTACAAAAAAAAAAAAAAAAAAAAAAAACTCAAGTGATGAAGAAAAGTATCAAAATTAAATGTGTTAATAATAATAATAATAATAATAATAAAAACTTGAAATTTAACGTGATAAGATTTAAATAATTTTAATTCTTATTAGTAAAAGATTAGTTAGGTCTGTTCTAAAGTTCACTAGTCCTAAATAATCTGGGGTTGATTATATCAATTTTACTATCTCACTAACTTGAATTTCCATTTAAATTTATATAGACTAACACTATACAAAATAATAAAAGTAATTAAATTTTCTATATTTCCTATCGCATAAGAATCTTTAATCTACATATATTAAAAATGCGAAGGGCCTTAGAAATATTGATTAAACTTTTTGCCCTTAGTTAAAAGACTCCACAATAGACAAATTTGTCATTTACTATTTTATTACTAAACACTAATAATATAGTATTTCCTTACAAAATAAAAACTGCAATATAAACTTGTCGTATTTTTAGCACAAAAAAAAAAAAGCGACCCTAAATAATAAAAATCTCTTTCTTCCTCCGTAGTAATTAATGATAATTATTAGAGTCCTAAATTAACACACAGTTTTACCTTATATTTAGGACTTCAATTAAATCTATCTATATATAAAAGCAGAGGCAAAAACACCTCATTAAGCCAAATGGAGGCCTAATAATCAGCCATGTGGCAGCCTAAAAAATTAAAGATTTAATATTCTTTAAAAAAAAATCAAACCAGTTACAACTCTACGGTTTTACATTAGGGGAAATTTCAATAATGTACAATGATGCATACAAAATTATATTCGCGTAACCATGTTTTTAAATTACACCCCTTATTAGCCACTTTTTTCACAACATAAAACATTATACAACAATATATATCTGGAGTAGACAATGTATCAACCTTGTATAATAGTGTTTAAAGTGTATAATAATGTATAAGAGGTGTTTATATCCAAGAAAATTCAATTGTATACAACAATATACAATAATTTTTCAATTATAGTGAGGGTACAAATATACAACAGGCTTTTGAAGTGAGGAGTACAAATTAGGCCATTTCAGCTAATTTTACAAACATGGGCTATTTGGAGTAATTATTTTTCCTAAACAGTCATAGATTATTTTCCCTTTATTTTAATCTTCTCTGCGGTTTTCTTCATTCTCAGTGGTACTTCTTCACTCTTTACTGAAGTACCAAAATAACCACAGTCAACGACGATGATGGTGACTTTGACTTCAGCGAAGACTCTGACATCTTCGATGAAGGTATGAGTTACAGCAATCACTCAGTTCCTTTAATTTTGTTTCAAATTTTGAATGTCTGACGGAATGACTGAGAAATTAGGAATTTTTGATTAATCGGTTTGTGGAAGTGTCTTATTTAAAACCCAAAGCGGTCACGTTAGGCCTCGAATCAAAGTCAAGGTCCTGATTTTTGTAAAAGCCCTAAGTTCGAACGCCACGTCTATTTCTGAATTATCCAAGGAAACAACCATGTGATTGACGACTCGACGCATGTTCGCTTAAACTAACGGTTTGTGATTGTTTTCATTGTTGTTACAGAAGATTCACGGTTTGAGAATGGTAACAGTACTCTGTGAAGCATCACATCCTAAAGGTTCTTATGCATTTGTTTATGGGTTTTAGTTCCTGGGTTTGATAAAATGGGAAGTTGATGTTGCCTAGCAGCGGGGTTAGCTCGTGCACGCAATAGCAGCGTGCCAATTTCCAGTCATATAAAGTATAATTTTCTAACACAACAAAGGGGAAGGACGTGAACATACCGCGTACGCCCACCGTAGATCGTATTAGGCGTATACCCTGATAAAGCAAAAATGAAACAAGGAAAAAAAAAAGTTGCAAAACATTCAAAACTAACTATATATATTGTAGATAATAGATTATAGTCTACATCTAATTACCATAAGCATGATTCTTATACAAAGCAATGTATGTAACAAGATAGAAGATGCAGAGTACAAAGTGTTGGGATCGGAAAAAATCAAGGCATCATGCGGAAGCTAATAATTGTAAACCTTGAACACGATAAATTAGACAATAAAGAAAACTATGCTAAAAGAGATATAAAATATTGATATGATTTGGCCAACTGGCATAATTATGAAAAACTAATTAAAAAATATAAAAACTATTGGGAGAACATCTCCCGAACAAATCTTCTATTCATGGAATTCTAAAACTTTCCTCCAAGAAAAGATAGATATTTTAGAGTCCATTTCCATCCAGAATTTTTTTTTTTTGAAGTAAAACACAATTATGATAAAATTAAAATAAGGTAAGAATATCAGACAATCCTAACACAAAGTTTACATTTTTTTAAGCGTGCAAAAATTAACCTCGGAGAGTTTGACCACACCAATGCTTGAAAGGTCTTTATTTCGTCACAATCAATATTCCTGGCCTTAAAGGTGAAATAAAAGAACATCCCACCGGCATATGATGAGTTTGCATTCACAATGTCTACAAACTCATACTGTTGATCTTTAGCGTTCCAATTGCCAAGTTGCACAGCTCAGTGTATTTCTGTTTTCTCATTGGAATCCATGAATGACACAATATGGGCGTGAGGCGGACGGACAGAGAAATCGAAACCCTCGTTCTCATCCAACTCCCTGTTATAGTGGTCCCACACCTTGCGGTCCACCTTGGTACCCTGGGTAAGGTCAACAACATAGTCATTGTATATGAGGTTAAGAACATCCACAGTTTCACTAGAATCATATGAATCTTCATTCATGTGCTCCTCTTTCTCTACTAATTGTCGTTTCCTCCCATGAAATGAAAATTCCTCTTCATTGATATGCTTCTCTGAAAATTCCCAGTTTCCAAAAGGGTGCTCCATTGCAATTTCAGTCCTAATTCCCCAATTTCGATCTCTAACTGTCTTTGTGAATTGTGAATGAATACTTAAAAGCTGTCATCTCTTGTGTTTATAGTGAGTAAAGGCAAACCAAATTAAGGTCAAATTAGGACATAAATAAAAAAAAGTGATATTATTATTATTATTATTATATAATAATAATAATAATAATAATAATAATAATAATAATAATAATAATAATCTATCTACATATATTAAAAGCACGAATAATTTAAGCTAAATGTTGAATGACCAAAATATCCCTTATATATTGATAAACTTTTATGCCCTTAAAATTTTAATTTAAGTGAGGGTAAAATTGTAAAATAATTACCAAATTTAACTAATTTATATCTATATTATATTAAGAGCACGAAGGGCCTTAGAAATATTAATTGAATTTTTCTCTTCATTAAAAGACTCCACAATAGACAAAATAGTAATCTAATAGTTGTCTAGTATTTATATTTAGGAGTTAAAACTTAAAAGTCTATTAAAGTTTTATTATAAAACCTTTCCTCATTTAAATTGCGCATCTAAAATTTAGAACTTTGAAATCAACAAAAATTGTAATTATTATTGTTCCTTATTCGGTTTATATACAATATAATAGATATGGGAAAAAAGTTAGTAACGCATGAAAATTTACATTACGAAATTTTGGAATAGTTTATGGTAATGATATTTAATTACTTTTGCATGCAACACTCTATTCCTATAACTTAGTTGGCTCAAACCAAAAAATAAAAATAATAATAAATTAGTTGGCAACTTTTGTTTAGGAGAGATTTATAGCCTGTTTGGCCAAGTTTATTTTTTCCTCAAAAGTACTTATTTTTTTAATAAGTGCTTATTTTTAAAAAAGTGAGGTGTTTGACCAAGCTTTTGGGAGAAAATAAGTGTTTTTAGGGAGTAGCAAAAGTAGTTTTTCAGAAGCTAAAAAAATAGCTTTTGCCCAAAAGCACTTTTTTGAAAAGTACTTTTGAGAAAAATACACATAGAAACACTATTTAAAAGCTTGACCAAACACTAATTGCTGCTCAAAAGTACTTTTTAAATTAATTGGCCAAACACAAACTGCTTTTAGCCAAAAGTACTTTTAAAAAAAGTACATTTTAAAATAAACTGCCCAAACAGGCTATTAGCATGCACTTGTACAATGTCTTCGGTCATAACAGTTTATTATTTTGTTATATTTATTTTTTAAGGAAATAGAGTTGTTATTGAGTATCATTTTTTCCAGATTTTGGTGGTAAATAAAATTCTATTATGATTAGAGAAATACGTTTATACCTCTAGAAAAGAATTCTATTGATGGGTGAAACAAAAAAAAAAACTTCCTTAAGAACATGTTCGACAGTCTTTTCTTTTGATATAGTGTTCTTTTGCAAATATATAATCTTTTATAATTTACATGGGTTAAAATTGTATATGCTTGATCGGTGTGTGATTAGACTTTTTTTTTTTTTTTTTACTTTTTCATAGATTGGTTGATTCATGCCACAAATTCTATTACTCCATCTTGTTGATTTCTTCAACCTTGCTACCGAGCTCGAAGGCAAAAATGTTAGAGTTTTTTGGTTTTATTCATTAAAGGTATTTATTAGTTATTAAAAGCACGAAGGGCCTTATTGGTTATTTACTGGTACACAACTCAATAGTTTTTTCTTTTTACATTTTGTTCTTTTTGAAATGTACATAGGTTAAGTAAGGATATCGTAGCTAGCTAGATGTGCAATTGATGATTTGGTTGTTTCTTATTTTCTGAGAGATCTGGTTGATTCAAGGCATAATTTTTCTTGAACGTCCTGCTGGTTTTCTTCTACCTTGCTACATCAAGGGCTTAGCTATCAATATATCACAGAGTTGAAGGTAGAGAAGGGTTAGCCTTTTTCTTTTCTGGGTTTTCATGATCATTAGAATTTTTTGTTAAAAATTTATTACTTTTTACTTTAAACACAACTTAATTTAATTATAGTTATAGAGGGATACTAGGGAACTTGCCGCGCTTCGCGCGGTTATGAAAAAAGTCAGCAAGTTTAGAAATATCTTTTTTTATAAATTTGATCGAGATACAAGAAACAAAAAAAAATCAACTTTTAGAAGTAAAAAAATGATAAAATCACAATATAGAAACTTTAGTAGAATTGGAGCTTATAAAAATTACTTTTTTATTGTCAAATATTCTTTAAAATGAAAAGAATAATTTATTAAGAAAAGTTGCATATATTATAAGGTTAATACACAATTTTCTTAATTTAATATAGTTCGAATTCATATATTTAAGGACTTGATTTTTCTTCTTGCTTTCATTAAACGGTAAAATTCTTGTTCGATGAATCTTTCTTCTATTCAAGTAAAAATAAAAAGAAACCAAAAGTGATGAGGCTAAAGGAGGAAAAAAAAGTATCTATTTCATTTCTTTTTTTTATATTTTGTCCTTTCATTGTCCTTGTTTTTTTTCTCTCGTTTTTTATAATCATCTAATAATTCCCTCTTGTTTATTTCGTCTTTATCCTCTATTACAGTATTTGTTTTCTATTCCTTTATTGCTTTTTCTTGTTTTTTTCTTCTTTTCCTTCACTACCAAAAAAAAAAATGTAATTTGCGGAAGTTGAAAAATACGAATCGCGGAGGTTTTAACCTCCGCTATTTGTCCTACAATTACTCTAAAAATAAGTTTTTTTTTTTCATGCTTACAAATCTCTATTTTCTTACTCTAAGACATCAAAATGTATTGTTATTTCAATATTTTCATTACTCGACTTACAAATAAAGAAAACTACATCTCCAAAAAAGAGGGAGAAGCAAATAGTTGGAAAAAGCAAAAGAAATAAACTTATATTTTACGTAATTTATAACAAATTTCTTGTCAGCAAGAACATTTGGTCTTATTTTTCATTTAACCTTTAGTCCATTATGAGCATTTCATATGACAATAGTAGATTGGGATTGTCACCTGTTCACTTCATCTTGGCCTCAATTATGATCAAGAATTTACTTAATGATATTGCCGATATTCTTTTCTGTTTACTAAATTAGATATGATTGACTCTGTCAAATTTTTGCTAATTTTTTGAAACTAGAAGAAATGAACAAATCTTTAAAGAAAACATAAATGGTTCTTCATACCATAAGAAACGCCTAAAGAGGGGGCGTATTTCAATATTTAATATATATTCCTTTTAAGCAATTAGTAATATTTTTTGAACCTTCGTTAATAGTTAGCAGATTCCCGACAAAGTTACAAAAAATTAATTTGAGCCTAAACGAAAATAAAGACTTGCGACACTCAAAATTCGTAAAAACTCAAACTAAAGAAGTTTCATAGAGAGAACACCCGAGAAAATAAAAAGAAAGAAAAAAAAATACAAAACACACATCTTCCTTAGGATTTTAATCATAAGAAAATAGATGAAATAAGAAATACGGAGTAAATGCACAATTTTTGAGCTGTTTACGTCATCTCCTCCCGCAAACTGATCAACATTCAAGAGCCTTCGTCATCGAGTCAAGATAAAGCATAAATCTATAATACCATGAGAATATTACTATTTCAATATGGAATGAAAAGAATAATGTTGATTTATATAGGGAAAACTTGAGGAATATCATAAGGTATCTTAAAGTTGAAATTAAATAGTTGGGGGTTATGAATATGAAAACTTAAAAATCATGGAGTTAATGACATTATTAAGAGTAGAAGTTTAATTGGCATAAGTTATGAAGATGAAAATTTGAAAACAAATAAAGGAAAAAAACAAATAAAGAAGAAAAAAAGATAACCGAAAAATGTATTAAGTGCTATAGCCTATAGCTACATGAGTTAGGCAAAGGAAGGGGATCAGATTTTTTTTTTCCAGTAATAATCCAACTGATCAAATTTTTCCCGTACTAATTCAATGTGTTTAGTAGATTGAAGCAGAAAAATGAAAAAAATGCCAAAAGGAAAGGAGACTAATATGAATATGTTATGAAATATATTAATGTGGATGTCCTTGTAGTCCTTCCACTACTCTTCACCATTATGTTCCACCTCCATGTTCTCAAATCTTTAATGCCATAACCTCCCACACCTTCGCAACTTCATCCATGATCTTTCCCATTATGTCAGTGATTAATGTATTTTAAGACATCCCTTTTGTAATCCTACATTTATGTAATTGTATAAATAGAGGCATGGAATGTGATATGAAACGCACTTGATATTTGGAAGAACTAAAAAATCCTCTCCTCTCTTTGTCACTTTGTTGTTCTTACTTTCATCTTTTGATATATTGTACTAACTCTTTTAGGTTGATTTTATAACACGTTATCAGCACGAGTCTCTAACCTGTTGAGTTATATATGTCTACGAAGTTGTTCTACATTGAACCCTTTTTCTCAAAGCTATGCTTCGCTCCTTCATCTGGTACGTGAGTCTAATTTTAATTTGAGTTTGTTATGCCAGTTCCAATTTGATACAAAACTCTTTTGCTATTCTCTGCCTAGCTCCTTCATCTGGTACGTGCGTCTAATTTTAATTTGAGTTTGTTATGCCAGTTCCAATTTGATACAAAACTCTTTTGCTACTCTGTGCCTAACGTTTGTTAGTTTAAATCTGCTTTTTGTGCTATAAATTTTAAAGTTCTTTAAACCATTGTTTGTAACCACAAATTTTTAAGGATCAAAGAAAAATTATGTTTCCAAATTAACAGAAAATGTGACACATATATGGATGTGCTATCATTTCTTTTACGTGATTGTCCAGCAGAAATTCTCTATATATTCTAAGATTGATATGATATTACTGTTCTTTAATTAAAGCTATTCTGGCATATAAACTAAGTAGAAACCAGAGTATGATATCTCATACATATGTTAGTAAGTAAGTTCTCATCTAAAAAATTACTTTTATGACAATTATCAACCACAACTTGACAAGTTATCAGGCTATGTAATAGGTTGATTATTTATTAAATGTTTGGTTGTTTCCATTTCCCTGTCTGCTTGGCCGTTTGTCAACATATTCACATTAGAAAGATTTAGAATTTTTAAGTGGCAGTAGATTATATAATCTACGGAAAGAATTCTTTATTAGTTATATATATGTTTATTGACTTCTTGTTAATTACACAGCTGATATTTATTTAGCATACCTGCTATATAAATATTAGTCTACTTATGAGTAAAAGTTTTCGTTGATAAATTTTCTCTCTATTTCGTTGATATCAATATTGTAACTCATGCACTCTCAATTTATGAAGCACGTATATATGACTATAGTCCATTCCTTGAACAGAATATTATGACTTGTGATGAGCATCGTGAATGCTCGCCCATTTTTGAAAGTGAAATGTGAATACATTATGGGTAAGGACGTGCTCATGTATGGTTGGATAAATGTAACATCCTGTTTGGTCGTTATTGCGTTTCATACCCTTTTGATCCCTTTCCGAGCTTTATTAGCTCATATTTGAACCGCGGGGACCATTGGCATGCTTACCGAGGCCATCGGACTTGATTTGGGTAAGTTTTGGAAAAGTTTGGCTTTTAATTGAAAACCATTTGACTCATAATTGACTTTTGGGTAAACGGACCTTTATCGGAAATCCGTCGATTTCAAGAGGTCCGGATGGTCGTTTAGAACTTGTGTGTATATTCGGTTTGGTTCCCAATGCACTCGCGTACATTTTGAGACTTGGATTGAAAAGTTATTTTTGAAGTATCGGGGGTTGACGCAGTTAACGAGACCTCCGACGGAAATTCTGAGGCCACGATGCGTTCGTAGCGCGTTTTTACGTATATCTGCATATTTGGTTTGTATTCGGGAGGTTCCGAGATGGTTCCGGGGGTCGATTTCAAGTTTCGAAATACACCAGAATTTTCTGGTGTCTGGTGACTATTGAAGTGGTGGCTAAACCGCCGAAGCGGTAGCGCGAAAATGGTGGCCGAACCGTCGAAGTGGTAGTGCGAAAACAATGATCGAACAACTGAAGCGGCCGACAGACCAGATTTGGCCCTAAGTCTTACATTCATTACCCACTCCGAAAATAGATCTTTTGGGAGCATTTCTTGGGGGAGAATCATTGTGGTAAGTTCTTCCATCTTCTTTACCATTCCTTATTCCATTAATCATCATAGGAAAATCTATAAAATGTGCTAGTTTATTTAAGAACTTGTAGATTAAAATAGAGTTTTTATGAGTTCTTCTTTCTAGCCTTGTAATCTTGATTAATTGATTGGGTTTATGCTAGATTATGATGTATCTAAGGTTGTTAATCATATATCTTCCATTATTAGTGTTGGATTCTTGAATCTAAGAGTTAGGGTTTATACCCAAAATTGGGAGTTTTGCTTGGATTTTGAAATTGGATGAATCCTTGAGTTATAGCAATTAGTTGAGTTTGATCCCCTAGTATTTAATTGGATATTTTACCCCCGAATTTCCCGTTTTGACCTTGTGGGCCCCGTTTCCTTAAATTCTAGGGTTAGTTTTGACCTAATTTGAATGATAGTAATATAGGTATCGATCTTCATGATTTCTAATCTAGATTTCGAATATGCCTAGACTTTCTTGATCTTGAGGCTCAACAGAAAGGCAAGGCTAAAAAGTGATTGTTGGTATATTGCTGTTCAGCCATCCAGGTAGGTTATGGCTTACCCTTAGTGAGACTTCGTGTAGCGAAGCATATATTTAGATGATATTGTCGGAGAAAGCATGTAAACCTTCGGGTATGAAGTTGGGTTGGTTATTATCTTAGGTTGGGCTCTGTTACATGATTGGGGCTAGCCACCCCGTTGTGTTGTGACGTGATTGCTCTATTGTTATTGGCTTGATGCCGCGTGGTAATAGTAGATATTGGAGATTATTGATGTATCTTGTTCATGATATTGTGGTACCTCACTTGTTGATGTTGGTACGAGGATAGTACTCCATATGACTTGTGTAGTCTTTCATGATATGGTTGGCGTACCCATGGTTGGTACTTGTGATATTGACCTGATTATTGATGTTGATTCATACATTGCACGCATTCACATCTCTCATGATATACTGTTGATACATTGTTGATATTTGATGAAACACTGTGATGAGCTGTGCTCAGTTTGCATGAGAGTGATGGGAGAAGTTCGATATCCTATGGTTATCCCGGAATCGTGGATTGTGTGGAGTGATGTAAGAAGTCCGATATCCGATAGTTATCCCAGAATCGTGGATTGTGTGGAGTGATGTGAGAGTCCGATGTTCGATAGTTGTCCCGGAATCATGGATTGAGTGAGTACATGGATTTCGCGAGTCCTGATAAGTTGGTATTTTACCAACTTATCTCTTCTTTAATCTTATATTTTTACTATGTTTGCTTGAGAAAATAGTGCATTTAATATCATTTACATCTATTTTACAGGTTTTATATGATTTAGAAGTGATTGGAAGAAACCAAGTGAAAATAAAGTCAAAAAGAGGCCAAATTGGACAGATTTGCAAAACTGTCAAAACTGGACAGATTTGCAAAACTGTCAAAACTGGACAGTTTTACAAAAACAGGATAGATTCGCAAAAACGGGCAGAATTGCAAATCTGAAATATGGGGCATAAAAGAGAGGCTTAGGGCAAAAACATGATGATCTTTGGCATCACACGTAAACTTGGAAGCTAGGGTTTCATCACCAACACCATTGGAGGAGAAGATTTGAAGCACTTTAATGAGATATTTCTTAATCCTTTCTTCAATTCCTTGTTTTGTATTGAATATTTATGCGTGTAGTATTTCATTTCAATACTTGAACCTTGTTTATGGAAGTATACATTGTTTAAGTTTGGATTGAATCTCTTGTTTTGTTTATGTGTTGAATGATTTTATTCGTAATGAAGTGGGTTAATGTTTCTTTAATTAATCTCATTTTGAATGATTCTTAAGGGAGTAGCTAACCCTAAGACTTGCCCATTTATTTTGATTTAAACTTGGAAGAGGCAAACTCGGGATTGGGAAAGATTAATTAACAAGAATTTGGGGCGTTAACCCTCATCTAATGGAAATCGACTTAGGGATAGGCGACACCACTTGTAGCCATATTCGGGTGTTCTTAATGCTCCTAATAATTAAAAAAAAAAAAAAAATGGCGCCGTTGCCGGGGAACAATTTGGCGTATTTGGGTTAGTTTGGGATTTAAGCTAACTTGCTTTGGTCCAAACTTTCTTTGCTTTATTTTATCTTAAAAAAAAAAAAAAAACTGACCAGTTTGTGCTAAACTGCACAGTGTCTGCAGAACTGTCCAGTTTTTGCAGAATTGTCCTGTTTTTGCTTCTGCAGAACTGTCCAGTTTTTGCAGAACTGTCCAGTTTTTGCTTCTGCAAAACTGTCCAGTTTTTTTTTTAATTATTATTTTTTATTTTTTAAATGGCATCATATAATGAAAATTGGTTGGATGGTAGTTGTTCATACTTTGATGACCCATGTCCATATTGTGGAGGACCTCACTTTTGGCAAGATTGTGAAAATGCTCCCGGGAGAGAGATGTGCACCGTCTCAATCCTATGATGGGAATATTTGTAATATATGTGGTGGTCAAAATGGACATTGGAGTGACTGTCCTAATTATTTTCCTTACCCTCTCCCAAGTTGTTCTAATGAAAATACTAGTTGTGCTTTTGAGTTTGATAGGAACAATGATATGGCAAACGAAGGGCAAAGTACCGGATATGAAGGTGTCATGGAATTGCTCCAAGCATACTTTGACCGAGAAAGGGAGGAGGAGCGAGAACTCATCAGGCAATCCATTTTAGAAATGAACAAATCACTTGAGGATGAAATTTTTTCAATTTCCATGGATGTGCCTATTCCTCAAAATGAAGTAGTTGAAGAAGAGATTTCAAATTTACAAGATGAGCCCGAAAATTCTTGTGACCACAACAAGAGTTGTGAAATTGAAGAAGTGGTTCAACTTGAAGAAAATGAGCCAAATCATAAAGAAGAAATCTCCAATACTCTAAAAGAGGAAATTGAGGAAATGTTGAGTGGCATTATGGGGAGAAATGAAAAATATGGGAAAATTGTGGCCAAATGGTGGGAAGTAGTTCAAAATGGAGATGATGAAACTATCCAAAACACGGATTTCACCATGTTAGGATGTTTACAAGCTTTGGACGATTCTCACCATGAAGAAAAACTTGACAAAGTGGATATTGTGAGCCAAGATTGGCTAATGAATCAAGCTCAACATCTTGAAGCCTATGGGGATCACCGTGAAGGCTTTTCACGGATGATGGAAGAATTTCTAAAAATGCATGTTGAGCAAAGTCAAGAAGTGGAGCTACTTGAAATTGTTATCAAAAAATTGGAGGCCGAATTGAATGCAAAGATTGAGTCATGTGATGCTCAATATCAAAGGGCTATGGATAGTAGTTTTACGTTGGTTTCCAATGAAAAAGTGGTCAATATTGATTTTCAAGAGCTAATGATCAATTGCCAACCGACCAATCGAAAAATAATGCAAGATGCCAAGATTGAAGAAATGATACTAGAGTTGCATAAAAACGTTCATGAAATGGTTTTTGAAGACTCTAGTTCATTTTTGGGTGAGGATGTCAAAAATGAAGTGAATTTGAAATTGAAGCGCATTGGACCACATTCTAACCATTTTTCAACATTGTGCTTAGTTGATGATATGGAAGTTGAACCAATCAAGCCAATGGAGAATTTTGGAGATAAAGAAGAAAGCGTTTTTATTTTGAAGTTTGCTATGCCAAGAAGACAAAATGACATGCCTCACTTAAGGGCCAAGAAGTGCAAAATGCGACACCCGAGAGTTGGCCTCTTTGCTTTTCTACCACCGCCCCATGAGCGTCATCATAATCTTGATTCAAAGTTGGGTGCAAATTCATATCTTCTAAATGGAGGGAAAAGTGGTAAAGGTAACCGTCGTGCCGCGACGTTAACTTAAGCGCTTAGTGGGAGACAACCCATCGTTTTAAAAATTTTAAATCATTTTTGAAATTTGATTTTTTGGAATGGTTTTGCTTATGGTTTTTGACTAATCTGCAAAGTTTCGAAATTTTTGGAGTTGTTTTGAGCAAGTCGGATTTCCGGACAGCCCCAAACCAGTAGCTGCTGAAAATTGCAGAAACTGTCCAGTTTTTGCTTCTGCAAAACTGTCCTTTGTTGTCATTGTGCAGTGAGGACACTGCAATATTTTTAGTTGGGGGTGGCATGTGGTAGCACGTTATATTTTGGTTATGCTTGATTGTGTGCCCTTGCCGGGCTTATTTTGTGACTGTTGGTGTGTCTGTGGATAGACGTTACAAATGGAACTTGCTCAAATTTTTTGAAAATTTCGTTCTTTTTGCATGTTGTAGATTAGTCACTTTTATTATTTTATTTCCGTTCTTAGTTAGGTAGTTTAGGAGTAAAAATGGTGTTGGGATGTGATTTTTTGCCCCTTGGCTAATTTTTGGCTTGCTTGGTACCAACTTATTTAAACCTTGGCATATGAATTCTTGATTTTTGAAAAAGAAAAATGATTGAAGTAAGGTTTCTTGTTGTGACTTTTAGATTCAATTTTTGACTCTTACTTTCACTAACTAGTCTCTTTAGGCTATGAGTGACTTTTTGAGTTCATTTGTTTCAATTGGTTCTTGGATACATATTCTACTTGAGTTTTCATGTGCCATGTGTGATGAGGTTTATTTGTGAGTTCTTTTGCATTATTTGTGGTCTAGAACTTGCCCGGAATGAGTTTCAAGGCGAAATCCTAGACTACACTTGGTTTGAAAAATGATGTTAGGCCTTCCTTGAACTGCTTTTGTGCTTTAAATATCCTACCCTTGCATATTTTTCCTAGTCAACCCCTTTTGAGCCTTTAACCTTTTCTTTGACAACTATGTTACAAGCTTTACGTCGTTCTTCATTGATCCATCTTTTGGTACCCTACCTCCTTAAGTGCGTTGAAAGTGCAAACATAGGCGAAAAGCCTAAGTCTGGGGGTGATGGTTGGAAAAAGTTGTTATGTGGGAGTTACTTTAAAGGCGAAGAGGTGAAAAAAAAATTAAACTGGTTGCCCGTCGTTCAGTGTTCCGGGCCGTAACGTGTGTTACGGACCGCAACACCCATCGTAACTCCATTGATTTCCATGTAAACTTTCTGGAAATTTGGATGACGTTACGGTGAGGTGTTACGAACCGTAACACCCATCGTAACACCATTGATTTCCATGTAAATTTTCTGAAAATTTGGATGACGTTACGATGAGGTGTTACAGACCGTAACACGTGTGACGGTCCGTCACTTGAGTTACGATTCCTGTGCTATAAATGAACAACTTGAGTTACGGTTGGAGATACGGACCGTAACGCCATCGACGGTCCGTCGACGGTGTTACGGTGCAAAAAAAAAAAAAAAACTAGTGTGTGTGAATAATGGGAAGACTAAGTGGTGAAATGAAAAATGAAGAAAAGGGTGGAAAAATTTCAAAGGAAGTGTGCTTTGATTGTTGAAAATTGTAGTGCTTAGGGAGGTTTTTGAGTCACTTTTTCCAAATTATGTCCCTACCTTAACCAAAAGCCTACATTACAACCCTTTAAGTCCTAATTGATTTCGAACCAAGTGTGTCTATATTAGTGGAGAAATACATGAAGGGCAAGCTTATGGTACTACGTGTGCAATTGAACATCTTTGTGAGAGAAGAGAGTTAATTCTTTCTATTTAATATCCCATTTGTGTTTTGAATTACATTTTCTAAGTGTGGGATTTTCTCTTGAGTGTGAGGGCACATAAGAATTTAAGTTGTGAAATTGTTCCATTTTCCAATTGAGAGGAATGAACAAAAGAAAGTTGTTTTGTGATAAGGAGACAAATTTTGAAGCTTTAGTGTTATGACTTGATTGCTACTTTGATTAACTTGGTGTTTGAGCACTTGAAAGGAAAATGAAGTTTCTAAGAAGAAGTTGGTGATTCATATGTTTTGAATTAATTGTTGGTACCAATCAAAGTCATGTTTTTGTGCTTAAAGTAGACTTTTTAACTTGGTATGATTGGTGCACTATTGAGTCAATTCCTTAGAAAGAGATTGTATGTTTTGAATTGCTTGAGGACAAGCAATAGTTTAAGTTTGGGGGTTTGATAAGTTGGTATTTTACCAACTTATTTCTTCTTTAATCTTATATTTTTACTATGTTTGCTTGAGAAAATAGTGCATTTAATATCATTTACATCTATTTTACAGGTTTTATATGATTTAGAAGTGATCGGAAGAAACCAAGTGAAAATAAAATCAAAAAGAGGCCAAATTGGACAGATTTGCAAAACTGTCAAAACTGGATAGTTTTGCAAAAACGGGACAGATTCGCAAAAACGGGCAGAATTGCAAATCTGAAATATGGGGCATAAAAGAGAGGCTTAGGGCAAAAGCATGATGATCTTTGGCATAACACATAAACTTGGAGGCTAGGGTTTCATCACCAACACCATTGGAGGAGAAGATTGGAAGCACTTTAATGAGATATTTCTTAATCCTTTCTTCAATTCCTTGTTTTGTATTGAATATTTATGTGTGTAGTATTTCATTTCAATACTTGAACCTTGTTTATGGAAGTATACATTGTTTAAGTTTGGATTGAATCTCTTGTTTTGCTTATGTGTTGAATGATTTTATTCCTAATGAAGTGGGTTAATGTTTCTTTAATTAATCTCATTTTGAATGATTCTTAAGGGAGTAGCTAACCCTAAGACTTGCCCATTTATTTCGATTTAAACTTGGAAGAGGCAAACTCGGGATTGGGAAAGATTAATTAACAAGAATTTGGGGCGTTAACCCTCATCTAATGGAAATCGACCTAGGGATAGGCGACACCACTTGTAGCCATATTCGGGTGTTCTTAATGCTCCTAATTGCTTTAGAGATATTCAATTAGGTAGTCTAGTTAGTCTTCGGAAGAAGCTAATTTAGAGTCATTATCCGAGGCTAAGTAATATAAACTCACCATTATTTGTAAATCATGAAGTACATTGGATCGTTACTTGAGCGTAGTTTCCCTTGTATCCATGCTTGTGGCCATTGATCATTTTACTTGCTTTCTAGGTTAGTTTACATTTTTGCATTAGTTATAATTTTCTCCGAAAAAAAACCAAAATATTATCTATTGTTTGGCATAGCTATTATTGGTGATAATTCCTACTTTTCCTAATCGCCTATATATTGTTCTCTGTGGGATTCGACCCCGACTCATAGTTGGGTAAATTATATTTGCATACGACCGTGCTCATTCTAATTAATAGGGTGGATTTGGACGTTATCAGGTCCCCCATGGGTTGTGCTACCAGGACGTCGATACTTCCGTTCGGAGTACATGTGTGCGCAGCATTGCATTTGCATTCTTACATCATTACATTGCATTGTGGCTTATATTGTGAAGATCTGGTGTTTTACTTGTGATGTTGGGTTCGGATTGGATATATTGAGACTTGACACACTTGGGTTTAGATTCTTCCACTTAGGTGACGACGTGTACTTGGTTCTGATTATTTTTGACTTATAATTGTTGATTTATCTGCCTATCTTGCTTTATTGTCTGAATTATGTTAGCTATGCTTAGTCTGCCTATGATACCTATCAGTACTGTGGTTTTGTACTGACCTGCACTTGCTGCATCCTTTTATGAATGCAGAGTTCCAGGTTGGATCTGTTTTTGTCTCCTGTGGCTGATAGTTGCTATCAGTACAACTTAGAGTTTACAGGGTGAGCACGAGACGTTCGCTGCCTTGAAAACTCCTCTTATTTATGTCTTACTTTCCATTCCAAGACATATACAGATATTGATGTATTATTATATTTCTAGATTTGTATATTTCTAGTTAGATGGTCTTGTATGGCTTAGACCAGATCCTGGGTGTATTTCCTTATTTCTGCACTTTTTCTATATTATTATCGTAAGACTTACGTGATTTATTCTCTTCCGCTTAATTGGTTTATTTATTTATGCCTTTATCATTGTTGGGTTGCGGGTTCGCTTATCGAGGTGGGAAAGGTAAGTACCTGCACGGCTTAGCCAAATTGGGTCGTGACAATAAATACCACAACTCTCCTCCACAGGAGGTTTGAGAAAAATAAAGAAATTTATATTGGCATAAACGGTCATTGGTCACGTATTTTTAGTATGCCATAAATATTGTGCTATGCCTCATCTTGGGCTGAAGGGTAATAACAAGAAATAAATCTTGTATATAAAGGTTTTGACCATGACTATAATGACAATTACTCCTTAAAAGGAGATGTTCACCATATGGCTGGTATTATGAAATATGTGGTAGTACATAATTAATTGGGAGCTTTGAAAAAGCTAATTTGTTACTAACCAGAGGAATGAAATTGTTCATAATATTGGTGTTGTAGTAAGTCTCAAATTAAACTTTTTAAGTTTCAAAGGCATTGGCCAAATATGAATTATATTGAGGCTATAAATTATTGGAAGGTTTAATATCTTCATATTACTACAACTATAGCGGGTAAACAAAATGTATGTGTAATGTTGCTTGTTTTTCCTCCAAATTTGTATTACATAAATACAAGCATGATGGAATCAGATGCTACGGAAGTTGGCATGACCGGTTGGCCATCCGGTTCAAATGTGATGCAATAATAGTTGAGAATTCATGTGGTTATATATTGAAGAAATAAAATATTCTTCAAGAATTCTCTTGTGCTGCTTGTTCTCATGATGACAAATCGATTAATTTACCAGCTAAGGTTGTGATTGTATCCCATGGTTTTGGAACGTATAAATGGTGATATATATATAGGCCCAGTCACCTGTCATGTGGACCGGTTTATTAGTATATGATTTTAATAGATGCATCTATGTTATGGTCACATGTGCATTTGATATCAACTTGTAATTTGGTTTTTGCAAGATTTTTTGCTCAAATTTTTAAATTAAGAGCATGATTACAAATTATGAAATGATGTTGATAATGTTGGTTTATATCCAAGTTGGTTTCGCAGAAATTGTATGCCTCAAATTATAGCTAAACAATTGGTAATGAGAACAAACTCCTAAAATGAAATTTGGGATGAGATATGTTATTTAATAGGGAAAAGGGTCAAATATACCCCTCTACTTTAGTTTATTAGCTAACTTTGTCCTCCGTCAGTCGAAGTAGTCAAATATACCCCTCCGTTAGCAAAAGTACACAGATGTACCCCTCAATGAAGGGAATATCCCAAATCAATCAAAATTACCCATTTTACTAAAAAAAAACATGCCCATCACTTAGACCCGACCCGACCCACAAAATTATTTCCACCCACCCTAATATACCCTCTATTGTTTGGTATTTTACGGAAGAACAATTGTATTAATTACTTAGAAACTAATTTTACGGATAAAATAAACAAGAAGTTGACTGAAGTTAATTCGCTGAAAAGGGATCAAATGGGATCATCAATTATAGGTCATCAGGGATCCTTTATAAAATACCAAACAAGTTACTCCAGTTGGATGATGAAAATGGAACCCAGGACATATAAAAGTTCCCAGCAAATGAAAACAAATCAATGGAAAGAACCCATGTGCAACAATTGGGTGCCTGAATTGAAAATTAAAATACCCACCTCATAATGCGGGTATTTTAATTTTCAATTCAGGCACCCACCTCATAATGCGGGTATTTTAATTTTCAATTCAGGCACCCACCTCATAATGCGGGTATTTTAAATTGCAATTCAGGCACCCACCTCACAATGCGGGTATTTTAATTTTCAGTTCAGGCACCCACCTCACAATGCGGGTATTTTAATTTTCAATTCAGGCACCCACCTCATAATGCGGATATTTTAATTTTCAATTCAGGCACCCACCTCATAATGCGGGTATTTTAATTTTCAATTCAGGCGCCCACCTTCTAATGCGGGTATTTTATATTTCAGTTCAGGCACCCACCTCATAATGCGGGTATTTTATATTTCAGTTCAGGTACCCACCTCATAATGCGGGTATTTTCAATTTTAGTTCAGGTACCCACCTCATAATGCGGGTATTTTAAATTTCAGTGGAAGTGGACGTGGATTTATATTATTTATTTTACACTGTGGAAGTGGATGTGGATTTATATTTTTGGTACAATTGAAGTGGATGTGGATTTATATTTTATGCTGTGGAAGTGGACGTGGATTTATATTTTACCGTGGAAACGGATGTGGATTTATTTATTTTACACCGTGGAAGTGGATGCGGATTTATATTTTTGTACAATGGAAGTGGATGTGGATTTATATCTATATTTCCTCAAAATAAACGTGGATGTGGATTTAGCTCTCGTTAAAGTGGATATCAATGTCGACTTAATTGGAAGCCATAAATTTAATTCATCTTCAAAGTATGTTGTGGATTCAACTTTCGAAATAGGGGTTACAAGTGTAAGCTTCTCCAACCCTGTCTTATTTACCCATATATTTCTTTATTGCTAACAATTGTTTTTAGCTTGTGGCTTTTGACAATATTAAAGTTGGCATCACACATCAATTCGTGGAACTATTTCTTCGGCAGCGAACTGGGGCAATTTGTCGGGAAGGATAATCAGACTTCCCGACACGGGTCAAAGATCTACCTCGAACACTCGTCTCTAATCAGAAATATTCTTTTGCATTCCAGCAATTCAATTTTCAGAATTCTCAAGTTCTATCATGATACCCAGTGTCATCATAATTCAACACTGGGACAATATTTTGCAAGATTCGCGCCAATCGGGGTTCATTAGTCATAAGGTGTCGTAGTTGTCCCAGAACTACACTCGACCTGATTCTCGTACAGCCCGAGATATGTAGGCAACTCAGATAACGGAGTTCGGTCATAATCCTCTCAAGTTTCCTTTAGCCGGGACAAAATAGGCTATTGAGTCAACGTCTTTGCCCGACAACTCTTTTCATCAATACCGGGCAAAGAGGGACAAGTTGTTGACACCCAATTTTGTCCCGCCTCTCTTCCGAAATACCTATTTATGCTCCTAACATTTTTGGAAAATTAAAAAATATATATTATATTTTACTATAATTATTAGCCTTTTATCAATGCCGGCGTTTCACTATCCTATTACAATACTGATTATTATTATTATTATTATTATTATTATTATTATTATTATTATTATTATTATTATTAATAATATCATTATATCTCACATTTTTATCATTTCGGCATTTTACCAGCTTACGCCCACGCATCGCATTTATTTCGCACAGTTAAACGACAACGTTTATTTATTGTTAAAATACTATTGCACGGCTATTATAACGCCATTTTTTATCTGAGCACTAATAATTGCATATTTTATATGAAGTAATATTTTAACACAAGTTATTTAAATAGGTCTTTTATTTAAACATAGTAGCCCAATCAACTCATAGTATTTTCGGAACAATTCACAAAAAACAGTCCACATTTTAATTTACCTGACACCATTTTAATTTACCAGCCCATTTTAATGCCCAATCCATATTTTAATTTCCCAGCCCATTACCCATTTAAACCCGGTCCATCCCACACCAATACCCGACCCGATTTGGCCCATTTTTTTAACCTAAACCCCCCCCCCCCTTTCTTTTCTTTTTTCTCCTTCGTCCGCCGCGCCTCCCTTTCCCCCTTTCCTCTTTCTCTCCCTTCGCCCCCCATCGCCACCCTACTGTTTCTCTATCCCACGCCTCCACCATGCCCTGTCCCCCCACGCTTCTGCCACCCCCATGCTCACTGTCATTCCACTTCACTCTGTCCCCTACGCTCATCTCTCTCTTCTAGTAAAAACGAAAACCCTAACAATCGCCCTATAAATAATCGTTTTCGAAGTCATAAAAAGGGGGATTTTTTTGGAGCTTGATTGGTGAAACCCCAAAAGAACAGGACCTTTGATTCAGAAAGTTCCCTAATAATCGATTTTCGGTTCAAGAAACCCCCTGCAGAGTTTTTTTTTGTTTAGCTGTCCTAATATCACAAAAAAATATCGAATAAAAAATACTTAAACGATTTTTTCGTCTGTTCTGTGGTTGTTGCGAATCCGAGTTTCGCAACCTCAAATCTGAAATGTTTCGAGTGTAGATTGGAAAACCTGTACCCATTTCGCTGCACCAGTAAAAGGTCAGCAATTTCCTTTCTTCTTTGAAATTCATGTTTTGGTTTGATGTTTATATGAGTTATTTTGTGCAGATTAGTTAATCTCAGTTTAATTCTACTCAGTTAACTTCATGTACGTTTAGTGTATTAATCATGTTATCTGATTGGTAATTGATTTAAGATTTAAGCATCAAATCTGCGTGTGTTGGATTAGATGCCCAAGTTAGTGTTAATCTTTGCCATATGCTTGTTTCGATGATTAGTCTGAATGAGGTTGCTTTAGGTCCAATTAATTATGATATTGTTAAGTGACGGTTGTTGATTGTCGTACGATTCAGTTCGGTCATTTAATGCTAGTATTAGTTGGTATCGATATGTATGATCAGTTGGGTAGACATGCGTAAGTTGGGGATTTCAGGTATCTGTTCCATACGAGCTATATCTCTCTTTCACCATCTCTGGTTCAGTCATTGCTATTGGTTTGAGTGATAGTTCAGCTTGTCGTTTTAAGGAAAGTTGTGTTAAGCGTGTTGATCCTTTGCTCTTAAATGGCATTCATGATAGCAAAATTACCTGTTAGATTAGATAATTACCCATTAGTGTTCATGCATATCCTGTTTCTTAGTTGATTCAAAGTTCTCCTCCTTTATATAGGAGATTGATTTCTTTTAGATTTTTGGGCTGATATAGCAGTAAGATTCAACGTTTTCGAACCAGAATGCTTTGCGCTCCTGTTTAGCTTGAAACTGGAGCTTACCTCTTCCATATTATAAAGTCATAAGTATGTTTCCTTTATTTGATTTTGTCCAGTTCTTGTATTGACCTCACTGACCCTAGGAATTTGTAATTTCGTCAACATGATAAAATTCGGGTCTGTCAAAATCGGTAAGGTCCAACTTTGAGTCAATCACTATGTTTTTGTTTAGTTCAACCAATGCAGTATTTTCTTTCTATATATCTGATTCTTTTTTTTTCGAAACCGGATGGTAGTAGCCATAACAATTTAATTCCTTTCTCAATACTCTTCTTTACTTAGGATATTTGCAATCCAAAGTGCTAACCTTACTTGGGAAAATATGGACTGGTTAAGTTGAGACATAATCATCCCTTTTCTTATTTATGTTGTTACCTAAGCATGCCCATAGAGATGTGGAGGTGATTTGATGTGACATGTCATGTTTAATTTGATATGGATTTGTACGAAAGTTTTAAAGTTGTATCGAATCGTTGGTGGGCTGGAGGATATAATTTGGCTTCACATCTGGGTCTAATTTTGTCGAGAGTTGTATCCTTTCATGGGTCCTGTTAAACTCCTTCATTCATGATATGTTTCCTACATGCTTCGTCTGCCCTGCAACTTGCTGGATGTTCTGATCTTTATAGTCATTTTCTTGCGTATTCTTTACTGTCAATGAGACTGATGCCTAGTTCAATTTATGAGTGTTTCTGGCTGGCATTTGCATTTGACGTGATGCTACTTGAAGTTCTTTCTTGAGTTATGAATTTGCATTATTAATTATTTAGACTCATACTAATCTTTTCTCTCGTATCTTTTTATGCATGAACCTCACATACGAGTCCGAGGGACTCGTCTTCCGCGTTCGATGTTGGGCCAAGGCCCTACGGAACATCATTTCCCCTTTCTATTCAGTTGTAGCCACAACAGAGGAAACAAAATTCTGGGCTAAGGCCCAACAACAACAAACAGATTGCAGCAGCTCTTTTAAAAATGGGCTGAGCCCATTCAAATTAGCTACTTCTCATTTTGTGCATTTAATTTATGTTGTGCAATTAACCCTTCGTTTGTTTCGTTTTCTTGGTTTAGATAAATCCTAATGAATTAGTAGACTTAGTTTTAGTAAGGGGTAATTAATTCAAGAAAAATCAACGATCCCATAAAGTTCATTTTCTTTTTTATGTTACGATATTTACAATATCTATTTCCATTAGAATAATTGATTTTTCAAAATAACATGGCTACATATTTTGAGTTAAAGGAATTATGTTTTATTTTACTATCTTAAACATGTTCAACATGTCACTAATATGCAAATATTAACCCTAGTATAATTTTATAAACATTTTAGATTGATCCGATTTCACACATTTTAGTCGAATATAGCTAAATAAAATTAATAAAAGAGAAAGAAATTATGCCCTTTCATCATATAAAAAAAAAAAAAAAAGTTCAGGCTTTTGTACATCACAATATTCGCATAATATATTTTTTCATTTAAAGGTTCACGTTTGATAAATCTTCTCTTAAAAGGTATTATTCATGGGCAAATAACTCTATTTTTTTTACAAATCTTATTTTGAATGGAATTACTATATTTTCTAAGGCCTCAGCAACATCTTTAAGTTCTATTTAGCTCTTAAAACCTTCTTTTATGCAAATTATTGTATTTTCTACAAGCCTTATTTTTCTAAATAGCATTATTATTTTATTCAAAGTTTCAACAACATTTATATGTTTCATTTTAAAAAGCATTTTCTTTATGTAAATTACTATATTTCTCTATAAGTTAGTTTAAATGGCATCATCATATTTCCTTTAAAATTTCAGCAATATTTACAAGTCATTTTCTTAAAACTCAAGCATTACCTTTAATCTTAACTAATTAACCTAAGTTTGGTCGGATAACCGTAAGTTAACGGATTCTAAAGGATGCCTAACCCCTTCCCTTTAGGATAATATAGAGCCCTTACCTAGAATCACACTGGTTAAGCAGATTATTAATGGAGGTTTAGTTTTAACTTTACCTTAGTTAATATTTAGGTGTCCTAATTCACCGTTAAATTTATTAGGTGGCGACTCCTTAAATAAAACAAATAGGAATCACCAATATGTTGTACTCTAAATTTAACCCGGTTAAAATGGGGTATAACACCAATCATATATGTGATGCTCTATAAATGGCTTATGAGTTGTATCAACATTTCTACCCTAAGTGTCATTGGTAAAATCAGACCTCTGGCATAAAATTCCCTTTAGCTCAAATCATTATTTAACTTTTGGCCATGTCAAAATTAATTTAAATTTGCTCAAAGCATAAAGCAGTGACAAAACCTTCACAAATCACAAAAACTTCAAGCTAAGTAACAACAAATGCTAACAGAGGGTATATTAGGGTGGGTGAAAATAATTTTGTGCGTCGGGTCGGGTCTAAGTGATGGGCATGTTTTTTTTTAAGTAAAATGGGTAATTTTGATTGATTTGGAATATTCCATCCATTGAGGGGTATCTGTGTACTTTGGCTAACAGAGGGGTATATTTGATTACTTTAGCTAACGGAGGGCAAAGTTAGCCAATAAACTAAAGTAGAGGGGTATATTTGACCCTTTTCCCTATTTAATATGTAGCAGCACTTGTACGCATCAAGCCAACAAGTTATAATAAGTTCTCCTATCATAATTGGTTCAGGGTTAGGAACCAAATAATTCTCATCTAAAAATTTGAATGTGCGCTATATGATTTAATTGCTCCACCACAACGCATAAAGATGGGTCCCCAAATAATGTTGGGAGGTAAATGTTAGATTTCCTACATTAGGCGAAGGGATGATAAGCGGCTCGAAAATAAGGTCTATGTAATGAATTATCACTGGTATGATCCTCTTTGAAAAGATAATTCAAGTTAAATGCTAGACACATTTACTGACCCAAAAGTGAATAGTATATTCCAGCTGCAAATGCTTCAATTCCCATTAGAATTAAAGTCCTTGAAGGACAGAGTCACTGGCGATAGACCGATCGGTTTCAAAGATAAAACTCCTTGAAGAAGGGGAGGAGCAAATGATCAAGATGGTCATACTAATGAGGCAGGTGATTTAAAATAGCATCACGACATAATATTTCATACAACCTTTGGTTAGGTTCAGGTACCTGAAAATGATGAAAACTAAAGAGATTTCGATAAGTTATGTTGTATTGGAACCGATATCAAATGATCGTCGACAGTATATTTGAAATAATATAGCGCTCAACATTATAATGGTGATGAGGATCTTGAATTCAAATATGTCAAAGAATGTGGACAGATATAATGATTGGCCAAATAAAATACGCAGTTCAAGTATATTTGTTTCACTTGGAAAAGTGATGTTTTGGACCTATAGTCCAAGGACCTCAAGGTATAATGTCAGTGAGGCGCAAATGAGTTCTTGTGCGAAAAGTAAAATGAGAAATAAAAACCGTACATATAAAGTACGGCTTGTGCCTTGTGGCATAAAGGTTTTTCGCAAAAGTCTTGACATTATTGTATGAAGATGTATGTATTCTCCTGGGGTGGATGCAATGGAGTTTCTTATCAGTCTGACAATATATGAAAATTTTGAATGCGTATAATTAATTGTTGTCAATATGGCTATTTAGACAACGAAAGAAAATCTGTAGGAATTTAAACTGGTTTGAAGCATTTAAGGTTTACGAAAATAAAGCTTCAACAAATCTTTATATAGGTTAAAGCGATTCCATTGAGTACTCCAATGGTTGTGATGTCGCTAAATATAAATAAACATCATTTTGACCTCATGATAATGATGAGTATATTGTATTGCATACTACAAAAGAAATTATTAATATAGATTTGTTTATCCTAACAAATATTATCAAGGTTTTGTTGGTTATGTAAAATGCAGGCCATTATTTTTATTATTACATGAAGTTTATTCTTCAAGCGAGTTACCGATTTGCATGTAAGGATACTGCCACATTATGACGTTCTATAGGACAGTCAATTATTGATATTTATTCAAAGCCTGCCAAGGTAATGGCTACTTACAAAGCAAGTTAGGAATGATCTGGCTGAGATAAAAAATTCAGCACATTTTGCAATGATATGATGTTTATTTGGAAATGAAGATTTCAATAATATTGTACGAAGCTTGCATAGCTCAATTGAAAGAAGGATACAACAAAGGAGACATAATACAACACATTTCGTCAAAGTTCTTTTCCAGACATGATCTTCGACAAAAAAGTGAAATAGATATTCAACAAATACACTCGATTGATAATTTGACCGATATGTTTACTAAAGCATTAACAACCTCGACAATTGAGAAGCTGGCATACAAGATTTGGATGCGTCTTCTCCAAGAATGAAGTGATATTTTAATCAGGGGGAGTATAATACGCGCTGTACTCTTTTTCCCTTAGACGAAGTTTTGTCCCACTGGGTTTTCCTTGTAAGTTTTTTAACGAGGCAACAAGCAATGCGTATTACAAGATATGTGTACTCTTTTTCCTTCACTAGGATTTTTTCGCACTGGGTTTTTCCTAGTATGGTTTTAACGAGGCATATCATCTATGGACATCCAAGGGGAAGTGTTATGAAATATATTAATGTGGATGTCCATGTAGTCCCTCCACCACTCTTCACCATTATGTTCCACCTCCATGTTCTCAAATCTTTAATGCCATAACCTCCCACACCTCCACAACTTCATCCATGATCTTTCCCATATGTCAGTGATTAAATGTCTTTTAAGACATCCCTTTGTAATCATACCTTTATGTAATTGTATAACTAGAGGCATGGAATGTGATATGAAACACATTTGATACTTGGAAGTAATAAGAAATCCTCTCCTCTCTTTGTCACTTTGTTGTTCTTACTTTCATCTTTTGGTATATTGTACTAACTCTTTTAGGTTGATTTTACAATAGAATAGTAAATGTTGAAACTTTTAATTTCTTTTACAATAAAGATTAGGAATTAGTGAAGTAGTAAATGTTGAGACATTTAAATATAAACATTAAAGAATAAAAATGAATGGATGAGTAGTAACTAACACATTTATTTTTGTACAATCATAAGTAAATAAAAATTAGAGAAAACTCTAAAAAAAAAAATGAGAAAAAAGATAAATAGGAATGGTGGCAATAGAGAGATGCCACATTACTTCCCTAATGCCTAGCTTTATTATATATAGATTAGGTTAGATACATCAAACACAATATTTGAGTCAATGTAATAATATTATTTTGTCATTTAAACAAATGTTACATCTATTTTGATGTTCATTGCTATTTTACAATATATTTTTTTGTATAAAATTCATAGTTTATTGACACGTTCAAAGCATGTACGCTAAAGCTAGTAGTGAGTAAAGACTTCTAGACAACATAAGATCTAAAGTAATCATATTAACATGACTGAAATTTGTTCACAACTAACTGTTATATTAGATAACTCTTTTTCTTACATGATGTCTTATTTTTCACCAAGTTTAAATTGATTTCAAGAGAATGTAGTTTGTTCAATAGAATTAACCAAAAAAAAAAAAAGAGATATTTTTATTTTACTTTGCCACCTAAACTTACTTTCTTAAGCAAAACAATAAATCGTCAAAGGAAATAAATGATGAAATTGCAGAAAATATCATATTAAGTTCTCCTTCAATTGTTGTGTAAATAGGTCAACAAAAGGCGAATGAACAATCTCTTTGTACTTTGATTAATAAAGTACATGTTACTTGTCCAAAGGTAGGATAAACAAATATCTACTGCCTTTATATTTTTTTTTTTTAAAACCAAATCAACATGTGGACCCAATCATCTTTTTTGCTTCTTCCTCCTTCAAATTTGCCCATCATTCCGTCCACCTATACATTTTTTGAATGGCAAAAATAAGCTACAACAACAATGACAATAACATATCCAGTGAAATCCCACAAAGTGGGGTCTCGAGAGGGGAGAGTGTACGCAAACCTTAGTCCTACCTTGAAAGGTAGAAAGGTTGTTTTCGGTAAAGTGTAAACCCTCGGCATAAAGACAAGCAATTCAAAGCAGTATGTAAACAGAAATAATGTAAGCGAATAAGCTATGATAAAACAGTCTAAAAAAAGGAGCAGTAGCTAACACAAATAAATAAGATAGTCAAAGATGGCAAAAGAAAAAAAAAAGTGAACTTCAAATTTTATGGTAGCATACTCATCACTATCTCACCCAACTTCCCTATTTTATGAATTGTTGGATTCATTCTTCAGTTTCTTGACCTAATGCATTCATTGTATTATTAGATTCTACTAGCGTTAAGTACAAGCAATGGAAACTACAAGACAAAATACATCAAA
Organism: Lycium barbarum; assembly: GCF_019175385.1. Lineage (NCBI taxonomy): Eukaryota > Viridiplantae > Streptophyta > Magnoliopsida > Solanales > Solanaceae > Lycium > Lycium barbarum. The sequence continues at coordinate 35,327,044 of NC_083340.1, read as the reverse complement.
TCCACCTCAAACTATACCTAAAATGTCGAGTTCACACTCAAACTATACAGACGACCTATTACACACTTAAACATCTAAAAGCTGAATTTATTACCACCCTACAAGCTGATGTGACATAAATTATATAAAAAAAAAAAGCGCGTTTTAGTTAAAATTTATTTATTATTTTCTTTTTTTAATTAACAAAAATATTTTTTTATAATCCCCAACCCAACCCTCCCTTTCTCCTTCCTTTCTTCTTCACTGCACACGCTCACCTGCTCCCTTCTTCTTCTTTTTCTTTTTCATTTAACATGCTGCCCCCTCCCCCCGCCTCCTCCACCCTCACGCCACCCCCAGCCCTAGCCCCAAATTTGACCACCACCACGCCGCCCCCTTTCCCCTTCACCTTCTTCACCATATATATCACCAACACTAGATTTCAATAGCCACCACCTCCACTAATTTCAATAGCTACCATTAAACCCACCACCACCAAAATCAAAATACCAATACCAATTCCTCTTCTTCACCGTTCACCACCAATTCCTCTTCTTCTAATAAATTGATCTTTTTCTTTCAATTGCACTTCTATTTTTAAAATTTGTCTTTTCATTTTTTATTTGTTCGTAAAAAGATTCTTGAATTCTGATTTGGATTATTCTTCCTATAAGATTTGTAGGACAAGAATCTTCATTGTCATCATATGAAAATAGTGTAACAGATCTTGGCCGGAAATGTTTTCCGGCAAGCTTCCATTTTTTCCGATCAATCTTCAATTTCTTTTATTTTTCTCTCACTTTAACCTGTTCTTAATATTACATTGTTAAAAATCATCAATAATGATTTGTAAATTCAGTGGTGGATTTGGTTGGCGGGCTGGCGGCAATGGTGGTGGTTTAATGGCGGATTGAATTTATGGTGATTGTTTGCAATTTCTTATAGTGGCAGTAGTTGTGAAGCGATTTAATGGTTGATTTGGATATGGGTGGTGAAATTTGTGGTTAATTTTTTTATTTTGTGGTGGTGGGTTTGATGGTAGGTTTGACGGTGATGATGAATATGGTGGTGGTAGTGGCAAATATGGTGGTGGTGAAATTGGTGGTGGCAAATTTGGTGGTGGCGGATATGGTTATGGTGAAATTGGTGGCGGGGGTGGTGGCGGATATGGTGGTTCTAGTAAAATGGGGTGGTGAGATGGTTTAATGATTGAGAAGATGTAATTATGGGAGGATTTTATGGTTAATTAGAAATTAATTAGGGTACATATAATTAACAATAGGAAATCAAATGAATAAATAAAAGGAAAATAACATAAAATTAAAATTTAAAAGATATCCAACGTGGCGTTGACGTGTCGCTGATGTGGCAGCGAGTGTATCACACCTTCCTTTATGCAACTGGTTATCTGTGTATTGAGGTGGTAATAAATTCAGTTTTTAGATGTTCAGGTGTGTAATAGGTCGCCTGTATAGTTTGAGTGCGAACTTGACATTTTGGGTATAGTTTGGGGTGAATTTGATGTATTTTGCCGAAACTAAAATGCATAAAAGAAGAGGGGAGGAGGAGGGGTGGGTGAAGCAGTGACAACTTATTTTTTCTATTTAAAAAAATGATTTTCTTAAGAGGATTTAGAATTTTTCTTATTAAAATTTTATACTTTTTTTTTAAAAAAAAAGGAAAAAGAAAATCATTACACTAGTCTATTTATCTATGTGACGCTTCATCAACAATAAAAATCATTCGTGAGGTTTGACAGACTCAGTTGTTCATGAAAGTTGAGACACACTTTATTAGCTAAACTAGAGAACTTAACCGCGCTTCGCGCGGTGACTTTGAATTTTTTTCTTTAAATAGTAAAACTCTTGTTTTCCTATTTTTAAATAAAATAGAAATGAATAAAAAGTAAAGAAACTAAAAGTAGAATAGAAAACAAAAGAAATAAATGGCAACATAAGTTACAGTGATGTCCAATGGATTACGTTTCAGTTATGTACTTCTTTTCTTATTCTCTTACCTTGTACAGTATACTTTTTGAATTATATATATTTTTTTTATTTCATGTAGTAAAATTTTCATGTGCTGACTATAATGTTTCGAAATGCCAACACTCCTTTTTGGGGTACAGGGAGTAATAGGAACAGAATGGTCAATAGTTGTAAAGAAATTTGATTTCAAATAAAAAGATGTGGGGAGATATTTAAGGTTTTTGTTACCATTTTAACACTTCAAAAGGAAAAGGAAAGGAGGAAAAGGACATTAGGCGTTCACAATTTCAACATTATCCACGTCCGTTTCTATTTTTTGCTTCATCTCCTTCGAATGTTTAGTGAATCTTCATTCCCCTCTTAAATTTGACAAAATTCACAAGCAGGTAGAGCCATTCATATTAGATCAATAGAGTACTATCTTCAACATTTGAACGGACCTTCAAAAGAATATTACAACAATTCCGATGTTAAAACGAAAATCAGATATGAAGCACATCAATGAATTACCAAAAAAACAAAAATAATGTTAATATTATCACATCCAAAGTAATTATATTGTAGGCCAAAAAAATAATTAAAATAATTATAAAGATTTTTTTTTTTAAAAAAGGACCAACCTGACTTCAAATTAAAGGAATGACAAAGTCATGAGCAACATAAAGAGAGCTTCCCCCCCCCCCCCCCCCCGCCCCCCCCCACCAAAAAAAAAAAAAAAGAATTGTCAACCACAAAATAAATGCTTACGATGTTAGAACCAATCTCTTTTGAAGAAGGTAGATTTAAACCTTTCGTTAAGATTTGGCTTTTCAACAATATGACCCGTATACCACAGTAGCCTTCTCAGCCAGAGCTCGTCGTATCTAGCTTTCCTAGTGCGACTTATATCTCCTGTATAGTTTGCGAGTTATTGCACAGGGAACGGGTTATTCAATGTAGCGGCATGTTGAGCTTCCAAAAATAAAGAAAAATTAGCCATAAACCCGTTAGTCCATAACCTCTTACTTATGAGTCAAAACATAAAAGAACAGAAGTAAATAATGTACTCATTACTAATAACAATATTTAAATTCAATACAATCACACATCATAATATAAGAAATAAAATGTCCTACCACAGGTCCTTGAAGAACCGTTTCTCACAATCGCTCACTTTCATTGCTACTGCTGCTATTAAGAAATAATTCGACGATGAAATTCAGTGCTTGCGGCGGCTCCTGCAAGGTATCTTACTCTCTTAGTTTTCAATAAGTGAAGATAGAATGCCTTGTGATTCTATAAAAGTGATTGTGATTTGCGAATCTGGACGTACAGATCACTTAAAGTAAATTATTACTTGTCAATATGTCATTGAATTAAACACAAGAATATTAAGAAGAAAATAGTACTCCCACAAGGGATTATTCATAACCATACAAACCCAAAGAGATGAAATAAAACAGAGTAGACAAATGACACCCCAAAACGACCAAAATAGATAAATGTGAACGTGTTATTGGCTACTGGATGAGCAAAAACTTTTTTGTTGTTGAACAAAACATGTATTATTTGAGATTTTCAATAGATTTAAACAAAAATCAAAGTTTACCTCTCAACCATGTTGCCACTCCCAAACGAAGCAAAAAGTGACAAACGCATTGGATGAGCCCAACAGGTTCTCTTCTTTCTTATTTTTTGGGCGGAGATTTTTGGCTTTCTAGTTGATAACAGAATTTATGAGTCTTTTCAGTTTATATCTAACAGTCCTCTATTTAATAATGACATTTAGGCATTTCCCATTAAATTAGATAGGAAAAAAATAGAAGAAAATGCCAAAAAAACAAGAAAAAAGATAAATATGAATGGAGACTATAGAGAGGTGCCACATAGGATTGACTATTCCTAGCTTTATTATATATATTGATTTATCTATCTGGTCATTTTCAAAGTTAAAACGTCTCATCAACCGTTGATGTCCAGCTTAAGAGGGCTATGTATGTATTTGACCTTCAAAAAAAGGTACATAGTCATAAAGAAGCATTGATAATTTAAAGGGCAAAATAAGTATTTCTTGGAGGAAAGGGAAAATATTTATGATTGTAAATTTGGAGGGGAGCATTTTTGATCTATAAGTCAAAGTTAAAGGAGTGAAAGTTCTCAAGACCCATTCTACTCTCAAAAACAAAAAGAAAAGAAAATCCCATTGGTCAGTCAGAGAAGCTTAAACCACAGGCTGTGACTCATAACACTGGTGTCTCCTTCTGCCAAAAGGATCCAACCTTTGAATTTCTTGACAAATTTCTCAGATCATTACATACTTCAAAGGTCAAAACCTGAATTAATTCCAATTTATCAAAACCCCTCAAATTTTCTCAGGTCAGTCAATCAAACTCTACTCTCAAACACATAATAAAACAAACATGTATCTATAATTATTTTACAGAAGTTCTTGAAATTTTTTCAAGATTCATGTATTCATTGTATTTTTCAGCTGATCTAATGAACCCCATCGAATTTTCTTGCAGGAGTTAACTAGTTTTGATTTTTTGAACCATTTTTGGATTGTTATTGCTGCTAACAAAATCAAGAATGTTTACCCGAATGTTTGGAAAACCTAAACAAGAAACTAATGCTCTAGCTACGCTAGACAAGTTAAATGAGGTATGATCTTGCTTTCTTGGTTTTTTTCCTTAGACTTTGTTTTTATTTTGTTTTTAAATGTTCAATATTTACTTCTAAGGTTTGATGGTGATGGAATTTTGTGTTACTTGCTGGTTATGGAGGGGTTGAGGAATCTAGTATTAGCTATGCTATTATTGTAGCAAATGAGTTCTGTAACTGGATTCAGTTGAAGTTATGTGAAGTTCTTTTAGTGGAATTTGTTGCAAGAAAGAAACTTGCTGTAATTCTGCACTTCAATATGTTGTTGTCGTGGTAATTAACTGTTTTCTCTGGTTAGTTTATGTTTTTGTTGTTTGAACTGAAAGTCTGCGCCTTTTCGGAAATTGTATCTATTTCTATTGCAGCCTGATCTATCAAGAGGAATATAAGAAAGAATAATGAGTCATAATGCATGTGAATGTAATTCACAGACACAAGAGTGTTAATGGTGCTCCTTCTAATAACCCCAAGGGGCTGGCAGAGAGCAAGTTAGCTTCAGATCTCTGTATGAGTTGGATGGCTCACGGGCAACACCTCTATTTTATGCTCAGGTTGAAACTAATGTTAAAAGGAGCGAAACGGACATAGGTTATACACACTAATTTGGGTGTGCTAGATTTTAGCTGCCGCCTGCCGCAGGTGGATATGATAGATTCTACAGGTGGCTACTCTTTTGCAACCCGATTGTATTTGAGAGAATGTGTGACCACATAAGACTTACCCTCTCCTGAACAGCTGGGCTGCAAAGTCTGGTACTTTCGTTTATCTAGGAGCGGAAATATTGTCCTTTCGTGGATTTTTCACCGCGCCTTAATTGGGAGAAGCAAACTTCAAATTTGTACAGTCTGATTTTTCTTCTACTTTCTACAACACGAGCTTCCAGTGTTTCTTTTTCTAAAACAATGGAGATATCATGTGCAAGGAATGGTTGAACTAAAAAGTTATAGTTTTGAGGTCGCAGCAGTTTGGCCTAGTCTTAATTCAGGCCAAGTTCATTGAGGCTGTGGGAATTTTGCCAAATGTGTTTGTGATAGTTATTCATGTTATTTCATTCTGAACTCAGGCACGGTTTACTTTTGGACCAACTTATTTGATCTAGGAAGACAAATGGAAAGCTAGCACCAGAGGGGTTTAAACGTTATATCCTTGTTTCCTCCTATTTTGGTGAAGAAATTGAATGCTATCTTCTGTCCCCTGGTTTGCTAAATCGTTTTATACTAACTTCCTTGTTAATTTCAGTCAAAAGTTATTAGCTTGTTTAAAATTTTTGGGCGAATGATAAAGAGCTTAAATTTTATATTGGTTATGTTGTACAGACTCTTGAGATGCTTGAGAAAAAGGAGAAGGTTTTACTGAAGAAGGCTTCTGGCGAGGTTGAAAAAGCAAAGGAATTTACTAGAGCAAAAAACAAAAGGGGTATGTTCTATAGAAAATCATTGACAAGATGATATTCATTCTTCCTATGTAGTTCACTAGATATGAATACTTTTTTTGAGATTAGGAAAAAGAAAAAGACAGTCTATGCGTACTTCTTACATTGATAATTTTGTCTTAAGATATATGTTATTGTCATGCACTTAATGATGCGACATACTATGAAAAATACTCTGGATGTTTAATGCTCATTATTCCCATGTATTTGCATGATCTCGGGAATCGAGTAACATCAGATAGATTTGATGATTTGACTGTGTTTTGTCATTTTGTGTGTGAGACAAGATAGTCCATGTATGGTCAACTTGGGTTAACAGGTGAAAAATTATTTATGCCGTTGGTACGTTATGATTTTTTTTTTTTTTTTAAATAGTATACATATTGGTTGTCTTCGTGATGTTATCCTTTCTGATTTTCTGCCTGGCTGGTTAGCAGTGATACATGAGGTTATCCGTTGAGGTCCTTGTCATTTCACAAATTCCTTTATTCCACTTAAGGTCTAATTAATGTCTATTCGACATTTCAAAGTAAAGAACAAAATGGAAAAGAAAGTTATTAGTGCTCATATGAGTCTTTGATCTCTAACTAGTTATCTACTTATTTCCTAAAGAGGGAATGCTTCAAAAGAAATTTTCATAGTTAAAGCTTAGCAGAGTTATCGTACAATAAGAGAGACCTAAGTCCTTTTGCTTGTAGGTTACAATGGTTATCTTTGCAAATTCTCTTGCTATAGAGAATATGTAAGACATGATCGACCAATCAACTAGGTCTCAATTCCATACAAAACTGGGGTCAGTTGTACGAATCCTTAAAAGTGTTCCTTTCTGTTCGGACCCCAAATCATTTGTACAACTATGATGTCTTGCCACTTAAAGTTTGACTTGTTTTGGAGGTATCATAGAACATGTAAATAGTTAGAGATAACAATGTATTTCCTCTGAATGAACTGGTTAGAGAATGATAGAAGCTTAGAGATGCTTCCAATGAAAACTGCATTTGATCCTGGCTGATCTAATTGAATTCTTGATATCTTTCTTCATTTTCCTGTATTACTGGATATTTCCACCTTAAAGAAAAGGAATAAACATGGTTTATCATTCTCGCTCATGCACATGGATTTCAGTTTTTACTGCCTTTAGCATTGCGAGGAGCCGAGGACATACTATATTATAGGATGGTGCTATGAGTCATGTTCTTGTATTTTGAGTCATTTTTCCCTTGCTAAATTCTCAGATTTAGTTTGTTGACAGCAGTAACAGAATTCTTTTATTTTTAGCGGCAATACAATGTTTGAAAAGGAAAAGGCTTTATGAGCAGCAAGTCGAGCAGCTTGGAAACTTTCAATTGCGTATTCATGATCAGGTGCTCTTCATGTGTTCCTACATCTCGGTATCTTTGCACGACCGTGTATCATAACAGCACGAAGACACGGTTTCATTTATTTGTGTGTTGGTTTCAGATGATAATGTTAGAAGGTGCAAAAGCCACAACGGAGACTGTTGATGCTCTAAGAACCGGAGCAGCTGCAATGAAAGCTATGCAAAAGGCTACGTAAGTTTCATGTGCAGTGTGTTATTTAGTGCTCTTTCTTCTGTAGATGCAACTACTTTGGCAGAGAAAAACTTAGAAAAATACAAACTGATCAAAGTGGCAAATGAGAGATCTCCAAGTCAGGACTTTTACAAGATGGTCCCTTACCTTTGGTAGTAGGTTCAAAATAGTCTCTTAAGTATTACTTGAGCAGTTTTGGTCCTTTAAATTTGCCAAAAGTGTACAATTTTGGTCTCCGTCAAATATTTACCAAGCTGTGATTGTTAATTTTTTCCCTCACATTTCCGGTTAAATTTAACAATCAGAGTTCCGTAAATATCTGATGGAGACCAATAGTGTTCACTTTTGGCAAACTTAAAGGACCAAAACTGCTCAGTTGATACTAAAGGTACTACTTTGAACCTACTACCGAAAATAAGGGACCATTTTTGTCATTTTCTCCATGTTAAATCATTAAATTTACCTTGTAATGTTCTTTCATGATTTAAAAGAAATGGTCTGTCCTTACTGAATCACCACAGAGGTTTGCTCTTTGACGTGACCTTAATAGATGTCAATAATCTTAAATTCCATAACACTTCATATCTTTTATTTATGAGTTGCGGGCTTGCCATATGCTATTTAAGCACACGCACGAGTGTAGTTTCTTATAGCACCCACACATACGCAACTTGATGTCTGTAATGTCACTTAAGTTATGGGCTGTCCAATACTTCCTAGTAATTAATTCAGTTTGTTGTTATGGCTTTCTTGTTAACTGAGAGGTTTTGTCCCTTATATTCGCTAACATATTCTGTTTTTCAGGAATATTGACGATGTCGACAAAACAATGGATGAGATCAATGAGCAGACTGAGAATATGAAAATAATTCAGGAAGCATTGTCAACACCAATTGGTTCAGCTGCTGATTTTGATGAAGTATGTCCGACTTATTCCTTACTTTTTTTTTCTTTTTCTTAAGATGTTATAATTTACTCTTTCAGGACAAGAATTTACATGTTTGTTTCTGCAGGATGAATTGGAGGCAGAACTTGAAGAACTGGAAGGAGCTGAATTGGAGGAACAGCTCCTTCAGCCTGCTACAACTGCTCCTGTTGCACCGATTAGTGTACCTGCTGGAAGGCAACAAGTGCGTCCTGCTGCTCAGAAGGCAGAAGAAGATGAGCTTGCCGCTTTGCAGGCTGAAATGGCTCTTTGAACAGGTCATTTCCATTCACGTTCTGAGTGTTGAGTCAAGAAACTTCTGATTTGTGAATTTAAAATTTTCTGTTAAATGTGCAAATTACAGCTGAGACATGCTATATTTAGATATATCTGAAAACATTTCCAGTTTTATGCTTACTTTCCTATTTTTTTCCTTTGTGGTGCACTTGCAGTAGCGTTAGTCCCTGGGTCGGGGTTTTGTGGGTGGTAACTACTATCCAGTTTCATCACTTATACGTGGATTATTTATCTATCAATTAATATTGCTCTTAGGTTTCTAACTTGTATGATCTCAAGTTAAGGCAAAGGAATTTTCAAAATAGGCTTAGCAGGGTATGAATGTTGTGCAATTCAAACTTTGTTTTATTGGAAAGAAATTGTTCAGACTCAGATCCCCACTTTCACCTCCCGTGTTTGGGTATGGATAACAGGATAAATGTGTGTGATGCAATTAGACTCTTTCCTATTTGCTTATCAGTTTGCTAATATGATTCCATTCTCGACTCTTTAGTGTTGAGAACCAACTAAAGATTTCTCTTCCCTCACTTTGTTCTCTACCCTATTGGAAACCCCATTTAAAGTAACAAACAGTGATCCTGCATTTTTGCCAATTCCTTTTCGTTGCTTCTAACTGGAGATATTAGTTCTCGCTTTTCAGAAGGATCTGTTAATGAGTACAAAAAAGACGCTGGGGACAGATAGATGTGCTGCGTTTCAACAAAGTTGTGTAGATTTTAAATGAAAGTAACGTCCGTGATTGTTGGACCGTGTTTTTCATTTTCACGGGATTTCATGTTCATAGCTGCAAACATCTTAATAGTAGAACTACTTTTGTACTACTAACAAGGAAACCTTTCGGTTCACCGCAATGGTGCAGCTGGAGTGTTTGCAGTCTTTATGATGGATTCATGTGGTTGGCTTTCAACTTTCTTGACTGCTTCCTTCTTTTTGGTGTTTTTTGCAGTTCCCATTGCCTCCCACGAGACAATGTAAAGGCTTGATGTACTCTTGTGGTGGAGGGTTATACCTTGGGGACTCTAGTTTCCCTCGAGTTTTCACGTTGAATTCTTATGGATGCATGCAGGATCAAAAGTAACTGTGTAAATGACAGGACATGAGTTTATATTTTATGTTAAGTTGTGGTGGGAAAAAGCATGCTGCTACTCCGTGAAACATAAAAAAGATGCTATATAAAAACTTTGTATTGATTTTTCAAGACTTGGTTATTTGTGATTGAAATATTTCGAAGTCATTAAACTTTCTATGCAAAGGTTAAAAAATTCAGGAGTTATTGCTAATGATTTTGCAGAAGAGTGAGAACTAAGTGTCAAAAAAAAAAAAAAAAAGATGGAAACGAAAGAGTTGAGTATTATTCAAATCAAGGACCTCCATTCACATGGCAAAATGGCACAACACAGTTAATATGAAGTAAATAGCTGGTTATATAGTAATCAATTGATGTGAGAATACGTAGTAATTAACCACATTGATGTCAAAGGTCTTATTTGACAGGAGCATTTCATGTTTTCATATATTTGGGGTAAAAACTAGGTGTGGGTGTAGTTATTTCTGTTTACAAGGTACTTCCGAATTAATATATTTTACTTTAAGATAGAGTTTCATCATTTGTTTTTTTGTGAAACATCAGCCACGTAATTATGACTATTTGTTCCACAATAAACAAGCAGATTCAGAGTGTATTTGGATGAGTTTATGATTTTTGACTTTATAAGTTAGAAATTCTAATTTATGGCTTTTGATTTATTTTTATTATTTTGGCTTACAATTAAAAACATTTTTTTTTTATTCAAACATTACAAAAGTACTTAAAAACTATTTTGGCTTAAAAACACTTAAAATAAGTCAATCCAAACAGGTTCTTAGTCATCATTGACGACCTGTTCAAACTAATCATTAGATTTGTTTTCTTTACTCTCTTTTCCCTTTTCTTTTCAACGAGTGCTAAATTTTTTCATCTAAAAACTAGTGAAAGCAGAAAGAGAAAAGCCACCATAACTGCAAAAGCCAGAATCACTGAAATAATAAACACAACACTTCCTGTTCTTCAAAATGCTGTACACTTCTCATGTTTCTTTCTACTTAACATCACCTTCACATTTTACTAATAAATCATCTAAAAAGATACTACTAAATAAGAGATTACTTCTGCTTTGTATTTCCACATAACTTCTGCTGTTTCACTACACCAAAAGAGGCTTTTAGTTGCAATATATTTTTCTTTTAGCGGCAATAGTTATTACCACAAAAACCTTTATCAGCAATTGGTTAATTCCATTAGATCCAAGGTCGCAAAAGCTTATTGCCACAAAAACCTTTACCAGCAATTGGTTAATTCCATTAGATCCAAGGTCGCAAAAGCCTTTAGCGGCATTTGTTGTTAGGGCTAAAGTTTGGTATTGCCGGTAATAATCGATTCTAGAATATAATTAGCGGCAATTAAGTTATTGCCGCAAATTAATTGCCGCTAAAAGCATATTTTGTTGTAGTGTTTAATCATGTATTTCAATAATTCTAATGCAAATTTCTAACATATTCTAGTTCCAAGAAGTAATTAAGCGAATCAGCCGAAAGTGGGTGGAAAATCAATTTCTTCTTGTTGAGTCCATATGCCATTGCCACCCATAGTATCATCAGTGTTGGATGAATCCATTGGAAAGTACCTTTCAAACCATGCAAGATCATCAAGTGAAGAAGGTGTTCCATAAATCATTGATCCTTGTTCGGAAGGCGAAATCTTGGAGTGGTCCTGAGTGAATCTTGGATATTTTTGGTCATTTTGAACCATGTTTTTTGTATTATCATTATCAGCAGACTCCCAACTTGGAAATGAAAATCTCATTGGAGAATAGGCTGCTTGTTTTGAGGAATTGAAAACTTCCTTGCTATTGTCATCATCAAAGTTGGCTTTTGTTGCTGAAAGCATCTTCTTTTTCAACTTGGTATTCCAGTGATTCTTGACATCATTGTCTGTTCTTCCTGGAAGCTTAGATGCTATGACAGACCATCTGCAAAATCAGAATAAGATAAAGAAACTTGGGGTCCCTTTTAATTACTAAAACTGTTTATTAAAATGGGAAAAGATCAGATTAAGAAAATAGTTGAAGAGCAAGAATTAGCCTGCTTCCAAGTTGAGTGTAGAGAGAGCAGATAAGGTTGTCTTCCTCTTGTGTATAATTTCCAAGTTTGATATCTGGTCTCAAATAATTCAGCCATCTTAACCTGCAACTCTTGCCGCAACGCTTTAGGCCTGCATTTTGTGCATGAATAAATTGATCCTTAGTGTCAAACAAAAGCAACTAAATGGTAAAAATAGGTTAGATACATAATGTATGGTGTATTTTAAGAGTCAATTTAATGTTCCCTTTGAAATGTCGTTTAAGTTTTAGCACATAAATTAAGAAAATCATTTAATAAAAATAATCATATGGATCATTTGACTAGATTACACTATATCTCTTCTCAAAACGAATTAAAGAGAGACACTTCTTAGAAAATTGTACAGAGATCGTTTGTTGGAGCAAGAATAGATTTAGGGGGAAAAATAATTAATGTTTTCTTAGTTCCTCTAGCGACACTTATTTTCGACCAAATTTGTTTGACTAACACAACGATCAAGAATGATAAGAGGGTGTTAGGAGCGAAATAACCGGGTGTCATGCGAAAATAAACAAAACAAACCTTGAAACACGACAAATCAGACAACAAAACAAAAGAGAAATGAGAAAGAAAGAAAGAGAAACAGAACCAGCTCTGTGAGGAAGGGTAATCCAATTGTCAGCATTGCCATGCTTAAGGATGTAATTCTTGAGAATTTCATCTTCCTCTGGAGACCACTGTCCCCTTTTCACTTTGCTCTTATCACAGCAAGGTGTCCTTCCCATGCTTGTTTTAAGTCACTTTTGAGTGTGCAAAGGACTGTAGCACACACGTGTATATATAGAAAAAGAGGGAGGGTAATTAAGTAATAAGTTGGGGTCGGGATGCTGACAATCTAGGTAAATCAATTAGGGTAATAGAATCAATAATCATAACAAACACACTTAGAAGAGTTTTAATTCATTGACCATTTGACAATATAATGGGATCGGTGTAAACATGGTATTAATTAATCTTTGTCCCTTTTTAAGAGACTCCAGATGCTCCTTGTCCTAAGCCCAAGACATCCGGTTAGCTTTGCGGATCTCCGCCACCTATTTATGCGCTTTGTTACTTACGCCGTCTCTTCTCTTATGCAGTTCCTGACTAGTCATAGTTTTTCTAAGGACCGGAAGCCACTTCTCTAGTAGATAGGATATGTGCCGCTGACTCTGTTTTTTGGTGATCACTGCCTCTTAAATCTTGACACTGCCAAGAGACAAAGAAAGAAATTTATTTGGTGCCTGTCCCCCTTGATTTCTTGAAATGGCAATACCTCTAATTTTGTTTTACTTTGGACACTTTGCTTGACATGTTAGCTTATGTTTTTACTATATATATACTGCCCAAATTTGCAGCGAACACTAGTGAACTTGCCTTTTCATTCTTCTAATTTCTGTACTTTTCTCAACTATGAAAACATAATTAGAAGAACAAATTTTCTCTTAATTCAATCTACATGGCAGTAATGCTAATGTTGTATGAAAAAACATTTGGTGTCTTGTTGTACCCAATTTCATTAATTTGTACCAAAAATGATTAGAAGTTAGAAGTCCTGAGCAAGAATCAAGTTGCAGTCCTGACATGTGATTTAGCTGCCATATTTGTTGAGTTTATGACTGCAGAAAGACTAGGTACATTGAAGCAAGGATATCACCTATTTCATCATTTTGCCTTTCTAAGCCCTGACTCTTTCAAATGGTTTAGGATCCGAAAGATCACCACGGAAGAACAAAAATTGATTCATCATCTATAACATCTATCCATCGCGCCATTTCAATTAACCGGTTCATTGACTAACTCAATTTTTGTGGCAACTGAATTTGGCACGACAGATTTCAATGACAATCATGGTCGCCGCCACAAAATCCCACTCTTTCCACAGCAATCAGTGTCGCCAAAAAAACTTCTTTCTTGTTTTTATGGCGACTACGGTCGTTATTTATACTTTTTTATTGCGACTTTGTTGCTACTAAAAAGATCAATATCCTGTTACGTTACAATACTGAAAGCCTTACTTTTTGCGGTGATTATATAAGCTTCCACGATAATCCCTATTTTGACAATTCAATCTGTACAATAACTTATCAACATTCGTGGCGATTACCATGAAATAAATTCCAGCCAAATTTTCTTTTTCTTATTTATTCCTTCGCCAAGAAAAAGAAAATTTGGCTGGAATTTATTTCATGGTGATCGCCACGCAATGTTGATAAGTTACTGTACAGTTGGGTTGTCAAAATAGGGATTTCCGTGGAAGCTAATATAATCACCACAAAAAGTAAGGCTTTCAGTATTGTAACGTCACAAGATATTGACCTTTTTAGTAGCAACAAAGTCGCAATAAAAAATTATTAATAACGACCGTAGTCGTTGTAAAAACAAGAAAGAAGTTTTCTAGGCGACACTAATTGTTGTGGAAAGAGTAAATTTCCCTGCACCTACATAGAGTGGAACATGCTCCATTCTACCAGTCTCTCCTATACAAAACAGTAATCACCTATTAAGGCACATTAAAGTTATATAGCCGACATTTGTCTATTTAAGCAAAAGGCATTCCTGTGAGTTTTCACTCTGAAAGATGTTAATTGCATTCTGTCTACATTGATAGCTCCCCTGATCTCTCTTGGAATGTTCTGTATAGTATTTCAAAAGTATCTCCATTACACTGTAAACCCCAGTTAGCCAATAAATCTGCAGCTTTGTTTCGTTCTCTGAAGCAGTGGTGACTTGACCAGTCTTCCAGTTGAGAAAGCATCCCTTGAATGTTGTCGATGATGTCCCATAGCTCCCATGGAACATCATTCTTCCTAGAACATCTCTATGAAATTTAAAAAGTCTAGATCTGACTTTTCGGAGCGACTTTGTGGGTCGTCATTGAAAATTTCATTTCTCATAGTGCGCTATATCATATCATATTACACTAAAAGTGGGAAACTCCTATATTCAAAGTTTTATTATAATTTACCCCCGCAGTAAAGCAAAATAATAAAACATTAACTAAATAGTAATATCTTATATTACATAAATGTTGAAACACAAGTTCGGCAGCAGAAATGCATTTACGACCCAACATTTATTGAAAACCTAATTAAAGATCTATTTAATAGTAATAATAAAATTACATAAAGGGTGGCTGTATAAGAAGTTTATTAGTCCTACTTTAATGCTCAATTCAGTTCCCCCAAAACGTGTCAAGCTTAATTATTTACTCCATCATTTACAACTAAATAATGATTCTCTACTGAAGCTCATGCGTCTCTTCCACGTTCTACAGTTATTAAACCAATAGCCTCCTCTTCATTGCTACAAAATGTCTAGAGAATTTGAGAGGGCGGATTGAATAATTAAGTATATTTGATTAATTAATTAACAAATGTGCTTATTTCAAGCAATGCCAATTAGCAAAAACAATATAAAAAGCAAGAAAGGGGCTTCATTTTCCTCTAGTCTTACGCGCTTTCTCTATCTTTATAGGCTCTGCTAATCTGGAATGTTTTTTTAGCAAATTCTATTTAATCTTTATTTATTTTTTCCGTTTAGGTCTCGAATAGTTTGCAGAAGAGATATGGAGAAGTACATAGAATTGTTTGATGCTGGAATAAGAGTCGTCACTAGATTCAACTTTCACTATCCTCGAACTTCACATCAACAAGCTCTTCGACACCAATTTTTGTGTCATCAATGGCTTTCAATTTACTCTCTTTGTATCTTAGTTGGGTTGGAGAGTAGAAAACAAATTGTTGTGTTGGAGGCAAGCATCTTGCTTATTGGTGTAGACCTATAGAGTTTCTCCAAGCTAGAACAGGAACTATGATTTCTCCATTTCATTTGTAAGTAAGTCTTTTCTTTCAACTTATGTGAATTATGTGAATACATTTTATAATTATGTTGAATGAGCATAGAATTAACAAGACTTAAGTCGAGAGAGATTGAACACAGAAAAATGTTGTAATTTTGTACTACTAGATATGATAACAACATGAACTTTATATGTGAGAAAGAATTCAAATAACCTGTGATTTTAAAATTGATTGACTCTAATTTTTTAGTCTAATTTTTTTTCATTGAACACAGAAAAATGTTGTAATTTAGTACTACTTGATATGATAATAGCATGAACTTTATACGTGAGAAAGAATTCAAATAACCTGTGATTTTGAAATTGATTGACTCTCTAAATTAAATTCTATTTTTTTTTCATTGTTGTGCTATAAAATGATATCTCTTCACGTCTAATATGTGCATTATCCTTTTCATCTAACAAAAATAATTTTTTTGAATAATATAGTAGATGTGCTTATGCGGAAAAGAAAAGTAGAACCAAACATTATATTAAATAATGCTAAGAAAGAAAAAGTGAAACCGAATATTGTATTAACAATGTTAAATATTTGATGAAGATACTCCCAATTAAACAATGCCTAAATGTTTCGCGATACTCAATTTGATAGAGTTTAGAACTTATAATTGGCTAAAGAGATTTATCATCATCAAAGATAGAAAATTTCAATTTTTTTTTGTATCAATACAAGGTGAAATTTAATATCAATGCACAAAGAAGTAAGCGACAATAAGAAAGTATGAGGCTACATTTTCTTAAAAACAAGCCAAAACTTTTAGGACATGAAACAATTGTACCCATAGTCGACATTGCTCAAATTCATAATTAATTATGTGGTGTTGATATATAAATAAAAGGAGGTACTGTCAAGTTGAATACTTTATATAATATAAGAATTGTATAATTGAAGTCGTTCGGACATTACTTTTTACAAATTTTAATAGCGATTTCTCAGTATCATAGTATTTTGCAATGACAACAGATATCAGTCGAATAAGTTCATTATTAATAAGTTTGAGCTTGCATTCCCCCCTTCAATTTCAGTGCAATTCATTGCACACTTATTATAATATTTGTGAAATGTTTCTTCTAATTAGTATAAAATACACGTGCAACGCATGTGTTCGAGAAATAGTTTTTTAAAATAAAAGACACACACATGAATGGTACAATTACAGTAATTTTTCTATTTCCTTTTCAAGGATGCAATCGCATTATCCATATTAAATCGAAACAAAAGATGAATTACCTCGGTCTGGGATTTCTCTCCCATACTCATGTAGTTATATATTTTATGCGATGTTTTTGATTTTGCTTTTTCTATTTGACGAGGTAAAGGCTAAAGAAGAGTTCAAAAGTTTGATTATCATATATATTACTACAAAAGAAGTTGATCAGGTAAATGTTTTTGTTTTTGCTTTTTCTATTTGACGGAGTAAATGAGACTAAAGAAGATTGTAAACGTTTAGTCATATGTTACAAAAGAAGTTGATCTCGTACTTTATATGAATTTCTATATATGTATATATGTTGAAGTGTTTGCACACTATTTTCCTGTAAAGTGGTCCTAACTCCTAACAAAGTATTTGCAAACAATTGCAACAAGCCAATATTCCAATTTCCAACTTCACTAAAAACATTTTATTACACTCAATGAAGAATCCTATTATTGACTTTGAGGAATTCGTACACAGCATGTATATTGTTCTGCCATATTCTTTTCCACAGCGCTACTGAAGGTCGGTTTATTATGTGTTAGGGTTTTGACTTGATTTTTTTATCTTATTTGAATTTTACCTTTTCTTGAAGGAATGACAAAGAATTTATAATAATTGATTTTATTTTTTCCAAAAGGAAAATATAAATCTTCCTTATTTGAGTAACCCTTTTCTTGGAGGAAAAGTTTTGAACCTCTATATATTGAAGAATCTCTCTCATACAACAATGACACAAAAAATCATCCACAATGTAGTTCTTTAGAGAGTTTTGCTTTAGGGAGATTTATTCACTCAATAGGTTTAGAATAATTTTTTAATTAGTTTATCATATTATCAAAGTCCTTTTTATAGTTTTTTTCATTGTTGTTTGATTCATTGTCATTCAAGGTTTGTTTTGACATTATTTTAAGACCAATTTTTAACCTTATTTTTAACAATGACAAGCAGTAGTGATGAAGATTATGTGGAGAGGGCGGATCAAGTTTTGTCAAGAAAATCTAGGCCAAAAAGGGAGATTTATTAGGGTTTTGCCCTGATTTTCTTACTATATTTGGATTTTACCTTTGCTTGAAGGAAAGACAAAGAGTTTACCATAATTGATTTTACTTTTTTCAAAAGGAAAATATAAATCTTCCATATTTGAGTAACCTTTTTCTTGGAGGAAAAGTTTTGAATATCTATAAATTAAAGACCTCCTTCTCACAACTAGAAAAACACCATACCATCCACAATGTAGTCAGTAAAAGAGTTTCGTTTAAGGGGAGATTTACTCTCTCATAGTTTTAATATTTTCTTTTTATATTAGATTACATGTAGGTCACTTGACCCAATCTCATTATAATATTATGTTTTTTAGTATATGTTCTTTGTAGTCTGATTTATCCCCTTAAAAGTTTGCAATTATTAGCTTCCGCATGACGCCATGCTATTTCGATCCCAACATTATGTAACATGCTTCTCAAGTATGGATAAAAGGGCACCATGATAACTAGTGATATGAAAGTGACCCTTTGGAATAAAAAGGGCTTTTTTTCTCATTGTTATTTCACTTAATTATCATCTTGTTTAAATGCTCAAGAGCTTGGAATTGTAATTTGTAAGGCACCACGGCGTGACTTTGTGGTCAATAAAGTAGGTGTAAATCTTGGAGATTAACATTCAAATTTCAACATATACAAAAAATACTTGATAATTTCTTTTCATATATATGCCTGAATCTTTGGTGGGCATAGTAACTCTATACATGATAACAAGTATTAGCTGGAATAGTCGAGACACTCACAGGTTGGTCTGGCCACCACCGTTATAAAAAAAAGAGGGGGGGAGGGGAAGGGGTGGGGGTGGGAGTGGGGAAGGGGCATCCATATTAAAGAAACGACTTAAAAAATATTGTTATTATTATTATTATTATTATTATTATTATTATTATTATTTGTGCTATGCTTGGTAATATGAAAATATGTACCAATGATATGTATTTGGGCCTACCCGCAGTGGTGAGAAGTGGTGAGAAGATCGAAGAAGGAGAAGTTGGGGTTTTTATCAAGGATAGAGTCCGGACAAAAGTAAAGAATTGGAAGGAACAATTTTTAAGTCCAGCAGGGAAAGAAGAATTGTTAAAATGGGTCCTTTCAGCTATACCCACATATGTCTGGACATGCTTTAGAATGCCTGATGGTTTTTGAAAAGAGATCACATCTTTGTTTAATTGATTTTGGTGGGGACAAGACGAGGGGTATTGAAGATGCATTTAGAGAAATGGGAAAGACTGTGATTCAAAAATAAAAAAGGGCTCTTGGGTTTAGAGATTTGTAACCTTCAATATGGCCTTATTAGCTAAGACGACACGGAGAGTGTAGAAAAAATTAGATTCATTAATGGCCAAAGTTTTGAAAAGAAAATTTTCTCCAAATTCTTCTGTTATGGATGCAGATTTGAAAGGATCATCTTCATGGATTTGGAGAAGCTTGATGTGGGGAAGAGACCCTCTTACCAAAGGGAGTGATATGGAATATTGTTAATGATGCGCTTGTGAATGTGCGGACTGAGCCATGACTACCTAGGGATGACAACTTCTACCCTGTGACAATTCATAGTGATAGTGACAGGGAGATAAGGTTGTTGATTTGATTGACAGAGAGAGCTCAACTTGGAAAATAGATATGCTTAATGGCTTATTTTGTGAGAATGACACTAAAGTTATTCTTTCTATTCCTTTGTCTCAGTCGGGTGGAAAAGATAGATTGTTATGGCACTTTACAATATGTGGAATTTATGAGGCGCGATCAGGTTAGCCTATCACCTAGCAACATCTTCATTGGAGGCACAAGAAAGAAGAAATAGAATTGAATCGAATAACCAGTCATTCCCGAAAATATTTTGGTTGAGCGTGGAAAATGAACATAAAGAATAAACTAAATCATTTTTGGAGGAAGTGTTTGATGAATGCCTTACCGGTAAAAAGTGTGATGCGAAGAGGCTAAAGTTACAAGATACAACATGTAGGGTATGTGGGATTGAAGAAGAAACTGTTGAACATATGCTCTTTCACCGCCCTAGATCTCTAGCTGTCTGAAACATAAGTCCTGTTTTATGGCCTGAAATTCATAGAGTTAATAATTTTGCTAGTATGTGGTATGATTTTTTTTTTTTGAATGTGAAACAATTTCCAGATTCAATGAACCTGTTGAACTTATCTATGCATTTAATGCGGTTTATTTGGAAAGCTAGGAATAGTTGGGCTTTTAATAATGAAATGTGAGGTGTTTCTAATATCATGTCACACACATTATTTGATTACCGGGAGTTTGGCTCTATTAGTAACCCTAAAAATGATACATATTTAATTGATGGACTACTAACCTTTTGTGTTTTACAGATGCAGGTGTGCAAAGGGACGCAGAAGATTCCAATATTGGTGTTGTGATAGTTGATGCTCGTGGTTTGATGCTTTATGTCTTTGGCTCTCTAATTAAGTTGGTTGAGAAGCCAATCATTGTTGAAGCAATTACAGTTAGAGAGACAGTGCAAATTGCGGTTCGCAAAGGATAGAGGAAAGTTCATATTCTATCAGATTCAAAGGAATTGATAATCATACTTCAGGGACTGAAGTCAGCATCTTGGACTGTGCAAAACCTATATGAAGATATTAGATAGCTCCGGAACACCCTAGATGTAGTTCGCTTTTCTTTTATTTGAAGGAACAAAAATAGGTGAAGTCACCGTCTAGCTAATTTTTTGAAGATGTCGATGGAGTTTCTTGGAATGAACATAGCTTGTAAATGAAATTTGTGCCTCTTTTGCCTTGCTATCAAATGAATGAAAAGATCAGTTTTGATGAGAAAACTATGTTTTTCGTCTTTGCCCCAGGTAAGTTGATGGAGAGATTTTTTCTTTATTTTGCAACAAATTATCACTTTGATATTTTGATTACGAAATCATACCTGGATCAGAGGCGGATCTAGGATTTGAAGGTGGCGGGTGCCATAATTTTCTTCAATGTACATCTTGTTAGGAATGTATATTTGGATCGGGTCCATCTCTTTTTAGTTTATTCGGGTCAACTTAATAGGCTTTTTTTTATTTGCAAATATGAAAATTACATCTCAAAAATCAATAAACGAACATAATTAGCATCTTAAACAAGGAATCACACTCATTAATACCCATTAACAACAAAAGTAAAATCAACATTTTCACCAAGGGACTTGCATCTCTTATGTATATTAAAAAATGAATTTGCACAAGTAAAATAACATCTTGAATAAGGGAATTACACCAATCAAAATAAGAAAAATAATAGAAAAACTTTTCAATAGGTTAATACACCCCATAAGTAAATGTAGAATTAGATAAACTACAAGTTCTCAAAAATAAATTATAAATTTCTTGTTTTTTCTAAGCAATGCTTACGAAATTTCCATCACAATTCAAGTAGTAAAGTGATTTAAATTGAATTTAACAATTATAGAATAACATAGATTTTTATAATACACTCCCTCTGTCCATTTTTATTTGTCCATTATACTAAAAATATATGTCCACTTTTACTTGTAAGTTATATAGTTTGAAAAACCAAGACATAATTTACCATTTTATACCTATTTTATCCTTATTATTAAGTACTCCAATTCAGTTCTCATTTTATTTATTGCTTATTAAGAGTGTCCTAAGTTAAATATAGACAAGTAAACATGGACGGAGGGAGTAATAAACTAAAGAAATTATAAAAAAAAAAAATTGAATTTTGATCTCAATCCAAAATTCCCATTGAGACCCAAGTTTTTCGATTTAAATACTCACAAATTGAGATTAAGAGAAATGCTTAAGTTAAGGGATTTTGAAGTTTCTATTTGTGTGCTCTCGCTAGAGATCACAGATAAAATAATAGAAAAGAGGAAAGGCAATATAAATAATAAAAAGATAAATAGAAAATCACGAGGGCCGAAAAGGGAATTACTGGTACAAAGGAAGTAAAAAACGCAAACAAAAACGGAAGTCGAAAAATGTTCAAGATAGATTCAAACTTGTACCTACCAGCCGTGACATCTTTGTTTAATTTATGACTGGGGTAGCTGAATCAAATATTTAACCTAATTTAAGCAAATCACAACATAAGTATATACAAAATTTATTAATCGAAGGGGTGCCATGCCACCCCACCCTGAAAGGTGGATCCGGATTACAAAAATAAAAATAAAATTAT
Source organism: Lycium barbarum (assembly GCF_019175385.1). Lineage (NCBI taxonomy): Eukaryota > Viridiplantae > Streptophyta > Magnoliopsida > Solanales > Solanaceae > Lycium > Lycium barbarum. The sequence goes on along the minus strand of NC_083340.1, from coordinate 35,304,825 downwards.
CTTGATTATAATGTATGATATGTTAGCATGGGTGATGTGCAACATCAACCAAAGTAAAAAGATAATCGCGCCGGCATTACTTAATTTAAATCATAACATTTTAAAGTGAGATAGATAGTCTGATCATGTTCCACAGTTACTTTTGTATTCTTAAAATTTAAAGCTAACAATATTAGCTTCCATTAGATTGAACTATCATTGGTATATGGCCTTTTTATTCCAGTAGATATGGGGTGGACTCAAACAGTTGAAACTGCAAGAGGAGGGGGGAGAGAGAGGGGGGGGGGGGGGGGGTTGACTGGTACTTATGTAGTGTAGAAAGTAACTTGCAGAAATAAATGACACACGATAATTTATATTGGTTCGGATCCAATTTAGATCCTAGTCTAGTCCCCTTGGGTTGCAAGGGTGTTCTCTGTAGCTCTTTGTAAGTATTTTTGGTACAATGGTTGTTTGAATGGAGCTTCTACGTTCACACTCAAACTCTCATAATCTTTTTGATAGAATGCCTCACTAACTATAATTTTTCTCTCCTCTCTTTTTTGTTTATATAGTAAATCACTAGGAAATACAATGCTTATGTAAAGTGGAGGAAAGAACTTGAGAAGTTGAGACGAAAGTATTTTTGTCTTCGTCCTTTGTGAGCCTTTAAATAATGCAATCGTAGTGTCGAGGCTCGTGACAGAGAAGGCAACCTAAGAGTCTTGATCCTTGAAAAGAGGAATTTGAGAATCCCATTTTCCAACAATAAAGGAAGAGCTTTTCGAGATTGTTGATTGCTTTCCTTGTAGAATTTTTTTGTAGCAATCAAATCTTGACTTTTGTTTCGCTTGAAATCCTCGTTCCTTTATTGAAGCCTTGCTTAGTACTTGTGCGATCTTGACTAGGATCTTGACATTGATTGTTATATTCGGTATTTTCGTACGTCAAGTTTCTTCATGAGTTGGTTACTATAGATTCGGAAACGGAGTTATTTTCGAGGATGTGTGAGAATCGACGAGAATATGTATCGGAAAAAGTTGGGTTTTACGATGGAGTATACGGACCGTATAATTTTTACGGATCGTATATTTGACTGACCCCACCGTAAATTGATTCCAGTAGGGGTGAGCCACTGATTGAATATTACGGTCCAATTATACGGGCCGTATAACTTTTACGGTCTGTAAAAGTGGACCGTAAATTTAAGTCAGTGCCAGATTTTTGTTACGATATATTTCGTACCCCCTCATTTTTTTAATCTTATTTCCCCTTATTTCCTCAGACTCCAAACACCTCTAGAAACTTTTCCAACATATGTGATCAACCCCAAGTGAAATCAAGAACTAAAAAGTAAGAATCAAGAGATTCAAGTGCTAGAAAGCTCACTAGGGTTAGTAGAGTTCAAGTATCTCTTTGATGTTGAAGTTGATGATGTTGAAGTTGGAGGTTTTATCCTAATGACGTAATTTAATCCGGAGCTTGTTCTTGTGTGATTAAGGTAAGGTTTCATATCTATTACATGTTCTTGAGGTTATTTGATTGTTATACAACTTGATTGAAGGAAGAAGGTGAAAAAGGAAGTTCAAATGTGGATTAGACAACGTGTTGAGTTTATGAGCTATTTTGATCATGTTGTCAATGTGTTATTGAGATGATTTCCTTTGTAGATGGATAGTTGTTGATGTTGTTGTCTTGTTGTTATGATTTTGCTAGAATGGCATGTAGATAAAAGGTGTGTGAATACCGTATATGAGTATATATTGGACTGTTTGAAGTGTATCTTGTAATACTTATTGAAGTAAGTATAAGAGGCTTATATGAGGTTGTTGTTGTGTTGTTGGCAGTTGGATGTGTTTTGATGGTTAAGAAATAGGGGAAATGCTGCCCGTTTCACTTTAGAATCGAGTTATCATTGATATACGTGATTACTAGCGCCATCTAAGTTGTATATGCATCTCCTTGTTATAGGATTGGCGTTCTAGTTGTGATAAGCTCATTGTTGGATTACATGGATGACTTGAGGTATGTTAAGGCTAACTTTCTTTCATTTGGCATGATCCTTATGAACGGAACGTAAACGGAACGCTACTCCATAATGCGTCTATTCTTAGAAGCTAGGAATGTTCCATGTTGATTCATGTTTTAGAGTATTATTCTCAATAAGTTCTCCTTTAGATTCAGTATGATCTTAGAGTCACATATTGATGAAAATGCTATCTCATAACGATGTTCCAAGGTGTAACGACCTTCCGTCACTCTGACAGATTTAGGATGTACTCTTAGCATATTCTTGCATTGCATTTCATTTATATATATGTGTGTGTGTGTGTGCGCGCATACATTATGTATTATATATATATATATACGCGCGCGCGCGCGCGCGCGCGCACACACACACACACACACACACATATATATATATATATATATATATATATGGGGTATGGGGAAGGTGACGACGTTATATATGCACTACCACCTGATCAGCTGGTCATATGATGATGATGTCCACAGAGGCCGATATAATACGATGGGATGTCTACAGAGGCTTGATAGACGTTATATACGCATATATATGTATGACCCTTATGCATGCATGCACAATATTTAGGTATATCATTGGCCCATAGAGGCAGTTCAGACAACAGGTTGCTTATATTCCATCCTACGCTCTCTTAGTCTCTTTCATGTTACTTTCATGCCTTGATACTCAGTGCTTTGTCCGTGATGACATCCCTTTTATGGAGACGCTGCATTTCATGCCCGCAGGTGCAGGTAGACAGGTTGATGATCCGCCCCCGTAGGCTGCTGTTTAGAGAATATTGGAGCACTCCTCTTGTTCCGAAGTTGCTTTTGAGTTTTTGGTATTTCATACTTTTGTGTACATATGGGTATGGCGGGGCCCTTTCCCACCTTATTATGTCAGATATTCCAATAGAGGCTTGTAGACAGTCATGGTATAGTTAGACTCTATATGGCCTTTTTGCCCACATTTTTGTTGTATAGTATTGCACGTTAGCCTTGTCGGCTTGCATAGTTTTTGTTCGGTTTAGTTGGATAGTGTATCTTCTTGGGCTCACTCTTTTTTCAGCATATCTCTTTTATGATTTAGCAGGCTTTCATCTGGTGACCCTCGAGGTCCACTCTTGTTTATGATTATGATATGAAAGTATGGTTAGCGATGCTCGGCAAGTAGGGCCAGGGTGCCCGTCATGGCCCTCTAGTTTGGGTAGTGACATTGATCTTATATTTAGTTGTCTTGATTGATCTTCCTTGAATGAGTGGCTTTGGTACTTGATTCCTTAAATAAGCTAGCTGTTGGTGCATGAGGAAATATCTTCTTTACTTGCACTAATAGATCACCCAATTAATGCAATATTCTTCTCCTGTGCGCCGCCTTTTTGCCCTCTTGCCCTTTTGATTAGGGTTTGCTTTTGTCTTTTGGCCACTTACACTTTGGTCCTCTTTTCTTTTTTACCTGCATAGGATATTAAGTCATCATTAAAAGCTACACTAACAATACTGATTCTGCATTTTTGTCAATTCCCCTTCATTGCTTCTAAATGGAGAGTGGAGATATTAGTGTGCACTCTTTATGATGGATTTCGTGTGGTTGGCTTTTGAATTTTTTTGACTGCTTTCCTTCTTTGTATCCTTTTTGCAGTTCTCGTTACCTCCCATGAGACAGTGTAAAGGTTTGATGTATTTTTATGATGGAGGGTTATAACTTGGGGGCTTTGAATTCTTAAGGATGCATGCAGGACTGATAAGTAACTGTATAAAATGACGGCAGGTAAATGAGTCTCTACGTAAAGTTGAAGTGGGAAAAAAAACATGCTACTTTTGAGGTTCTAAAATACTTTAAATGAATTTTCAAGACTTGATTGTTTAATATTGAAATATTCTTACGCTCAATAAATCTTCTGTTGCACCTCATTTTAACCGAGGCTAAACAAAGCACAACTTATGGAGCTCTGAAATAATTAATTATGTACAGAGTCGCCACCTAACATTTAAGGTATACTAGGGTACCTATAAATTATTAATATATGCAGCTTAACATGGTCTACGAAAATAAGTGAGATTCTAGGTAAGGGTTCAAATTATTCCTAAGGGAAGGTGTTAGGCATCCTTCAGAATCCACAAATGTGGTTCCCGGCTGGACCAATTTAACTATACGAGGGATGTGTAAAAAGGCTTGATTATTATTTACAAAAATTAATAGAATTTATACTAAAGAATAACTAATGTGACTATTCACATAAATAATCATGCAATACGTATTTTATACATACGTGATATAATAATTATTTTTTTTAAAAAAAAAGTTATGTGCAACTTAGAATCTTGGGTATGTAAAAAGGGTATAAAGAATGGACATGAAATTACTCAAGGTGAGTTAACTAATTTAACTAGCTAAGTATGTACGCCTAATCAATTAATTATGAGAGTACATTCTAAAGCCTAAATATTGAGGTAAATCAACCTATTTATTTACTTAAGTGTGCTAAGCTATTGAATTAAAACTCTAGCGAAACATGATAACTATAAGAATATTAGCTACGAAAATAATAACTGCCTAATATTGATTTGTCTAAAACACATAAAATTTAAATCACCTAAGCAGATCATAAATAAATACCACCAACCTGCACCCTAAAAAAGTAAAGTTTCACTATATTTTATGCTTGTATAATTTAAGAATGTAAAAAAAATATAAACAGAGAATTTAAGAAGCTATTTGAACTTCTTTTGAGTGTCATCTTCAAAAAGTAACTCTGCATGAGACTTAACAAAAATGTTAGTAAGAAAATAAATAACTATCGGATGAATTAAAGAAATAATAAATAAACTTAAAATAAAAATCCATCTTTGTACATGGAAGGCCTTAGAAATCGACGAAAATTTCTTCATCGACCATTTGGGTTTAGTATTCGCCCAAATGAATTTAACTAAATGCGATAAAAAGATAACAGTAGAATTGGCCGCTAAAAGTCTTTTTCTTTTTTTCGGGCATAAAGCCAATATTTATTTTTTTAAAAAAATAATATAAAATCAGTCTGAATACTGATAGTAACAACGTGCAGTAGCCAAAGGAAGGAAAATCAATCCAAGGAGTAAAACAAAAGTCAAACAACAACAACAAAAAAAGGACACAACAAGCATAGCTGGCCAAAAAAAATGAACTAAGGTAATAACAACGACAAGATTAACGAAACCAGCAATGGAGTATCACCAAAATAGAGACAACAATAAAATAGCAGTAGAAGTAGAATCAACCTAACAAATCAAGAGTAATTTTAAAAGCAACACAACAAAGCCAAAAAAAATTAATATAAAAAAGCATAACAAATCTGTCTCGAAATTAATATGCGTGAGAAATAATCAAAATATTTAGAGTGAAACAAGAATTAAAATGATAGAAAAACAAAGCCCAATATATTGGTTTTAATGGCATTTTCCGATCAGATCCGAAGCAACAAGCAGGCGGAGTTGAGTGTTTCGTGGTGGTTGTTCGCGGCTGGCTGCTCTGGTTCACCGGAGCATAAAGCTCCTCGCCGGAGCAGTGAACAAGAAAAAAAAAAAGGGCTGTTTGGGGGGGGGGGGGGGTCGTTTGGTTAATGGTGTTGTGGAGATGGAGCAATGTTTGGGAGAGAGGGAGATGAAATGGGGGGTTGTGGGGGCTGTCTGGTTGGAGAAATAAGGAGGTGGAGATGGGGGGCTGTTTGTGGGAGGAGAGGGAGAAGCAAAAAAAAATGAAAAATAAGTGTCTGTGTGTGATAGCGTGTGTGAGGGAGGAAGGAGAGAAAAAAGTGTGAGGTCCCTTAGAAAAAATGAGAAAGAGACACGGAAGGGAAAAGGTGGAAAAAGGAGGAGAGAAGTGAGTTTTTTTAATCTGCTCAAAAATTAAAGAAAATCATGTGAGATTTGGGGAAAAAGTCAAAAATTTAAAAACATGTGGACCCCGCAAAAAAGAAAAAATGATGCCAAACTATTTGGACTTCACGTGTGTGCACAGAGAGAAAAACAAAGAATTTTAGGAAAAACAAAAAAAAATTAGTTAAAAGTAATTTAAAAGGGGGCAAAAAATTTAGGAACATGTCTCCCTATTTTGGGGAGTAATGTGGTATAATCATGATAATTTGCACAAGATAAATTAAATATCGCTGAATTAGCTTTATTTGTGATAAACTCTTCCGATTTTTATGTATTGATCGACAGTATTAAAATATGACTAATATACATATAAAAAATGAGAGTATTAATATACAATTAAAAAAATGTGATTGATTTTTGTAATGTGCTGTAAAGAAATAAAAAATGATTTACTAAGATATAATTGCACTGTTGTGCTGTATCTGTACAGATGACTCTGAAAAAGTAATAATTATTTAAATTAATTCAAATGACGATAAATTGATAAAAATCCTAATATTTGCATAAATAAAGATAAGTATCAATAAATCGTATTATATGTAAAAAGTTGCATTTCATGCTATTTTTGTACTGAGACGTTAATTTCAAGAAGGATGAGCCAAAATTGAGTGTCAACATCTTCTATACAAGCACTTATTGCAGATGAGTGAAAAGTAATAGTGCTAAAAAATTAACCACCTCCATTCACATGGCTAAATTAAGTACAAGACAGTCAATATGATACTTCCTCAATTACTATAAGGTGTCGCTCGCTGAAATGGTTTAGTTTTACCTAAAGAAATTTCGTTCCTTCACTTTCTGTAAGCAAGACACATAATTATGACTATTTGTCCCACAATAAACAAGCAGATGCAATATTAGTAGAAGTGATAGAATGTACTAGTCCATCAAATAGCGTAGAGAACCAGGTTCTCTATCTGTTCCCTTAAGTAAGACATAACGTTAATAACGCAAGATATTTACGTGGAAAACTTCTTACTCAAGGGATTAAATATCACACCTACCGGAGTAGGATTTCCTCAAACTTCACTAAACTGAGCAACTTGAGATTACAACCTAGGAATTAAACTCTTAATCCCCCCCCCCCCCCCCCCCCCCCCTTTACAACAACTCTATTGCAAGGCCTTTACGATAACTCTATTGCAAAGAATACACCTTGACTAACTCTAGCCAAGTGAACAACTCAAAAAGGTTGAAGATCTGTCCTACTATTACACTTCTTGAAAGTCGTGTAGGAATACAAAGTAAGAACAAAAGAAAAAGACTCAACAAAATTATGGACTCAAAACATCTTCAGTGATTAGGAATTGGTCCTTCTGTTTGTTGCAACTTTGTTCTTGAGAGCACCTTGAGAGGCGACTGCTTGCACTTTGAGATATATGAGATTTTTTAGATTTTCAAAGTGTTGGGTTTGCAATTGTATAATTTTGTTCATATATGGGGAAAAAGTGTTGAGGTGAAAGGGATATTGCATCTTCAATTAGTACATTACAGCTCTGCTGCTACACTGCTGCCAATCGGTACAGTGTCAGCAGCTTTACAGCTATAGAGTTGACCGAGCAACGGCTAGCGTCCCTATTTGGTTCCTCAACTTGGTTTGTGAAAGTGATATTTCATTACTGCAGCTTTACTGTCAGCAGCTTTACAGTTGTAGAGTTAACTTGCACCGCCTAGAACCTGATCCCATCTGGTTCCTCTAAAAACATATCTGGTTCCTCGAACTAGTTTGTCAAATCATCAAAACTCAGAATAATAACTTATCAATTTTCCCCTTTGTGATGATAGCAAATCCATGATTGATATTCCCCCCGAGAACCAGATTCCCCTCTTGTTCCCTTGGAGAATCAGACCCATCTTCCAATCATATCAACACATTATCAGCAAAAACAACACCATCATCACATTCAACACAAAGTTAGCCTCCCATAAATTAACAATTAACCTCCTTGAATTACTTCCCCCTTTTGTCATTATTGAAAAGAATAAAGATAGTAGCATACTCAAAATGAACGTCAGCAACAATAACTCATGGCCACTGGGGCAACACCACATAAGCAATCATAAAAACAAGCAAGGCTAAATAACATTGCACTCATAGAAAGAGAGTGCCCAAGTTTGATTAGCAAAACATAGTTAGTCCATCATGTGCAAAATAGTTTAAAAACAAACATGAGTGCCAATGTCAGTACAACCAAAAAACCAAAAACGACATAAGAGAGAATAGTCAAAGGCTAGGAACACTAGGATTTTTGGGGATAGGGAATGAGAGTCTAAGAGAGAGAGAGAGAGAGAGAGAGAGAGAGAGAGAGAGAGAGAGAGAGAGAGAGAGAGAGAGAGAGAGAGAGAGAGAGATAGAGAGAGAGAGAGAGGCTAGTTTAAAGCTTGGAGAGAAACTTGTTAATGTGCTCATTTATGGCTCGATGGTTATGAACCAGCCGCTGGGTCAGGTCCTCTACTTTCTTTTGTAGATCAACAACTGCAACCTTAAGCTTAGCATTCTCTTTCTTCAACCTTTCTGAGATACTTTGTCCCCTTTTCCTTTGTGCACATTGCTGTAGCTCAGCCTTTAAGATTGCAATTTCAGTATCTTTCTGAGCTAGGCAAAGTGAAAACTTGTTTATCTCCTCATTTGTCTTATCTTGGGACTCTATCAGACTTGAGATCATGGAGTTGCTGCCAAATCTTGTCTTTTTTGGTATGCATTCGCATTCCTCGAGAGTTCTTTCAGTGAACATCTTCTTTCTAGTCCCCATGGTCACGCGACACTTTGGTAAGGAGGAATCCATAAGGTAGTCCATGCTTACCATCCCTGATCGTGACTATCTTAACCATGTGTTCAATCATGAGAGCAATCAGACTAACAGAAGTATAGTTGGCTAAAACTTCAATAAAAAAAAATCGGGAATTGCAAGCATGGATCTCCTTTTTGCACGGGGCAGTATCACTTTGTTGACTAGTTCGAAAAGTAGCTGGTACTCGGGCGTAAGTTGTTTCTTGAAGACCCGTTCCCTAAAATGGTTCCTTCTTGCTTGGCAATGATATTCATGAAAGCAAGTGATGTTGTTTTCGTCTTAACAGATTTCAACCCATCAGTGGAAACTTGCAGAATCTCCCCAAGAGTCTTCTCATCAAGAGTGAATTCAAAACTATTAACAAATAAAAATAGAGTATCATCAGAGGTGAACAGGTTGACATAGAAATCCACTACCCCGTCTTCAAAGACACTCGGGACTGGGGTTTTAAATATGTGAGCCATTTCTGAAACTCAACTATTTCCAAAAGATCCTTCATTTCGAGTTCTCAACAATTTTAGGATCAAAGACCTTGACCTTCAGTATCTTATGAGTCTTTATGACTTCCTTTCTTTCGCCATCTGACAAGTCCACCTTTCGCTTTTTGGACGAGAAACCTGGTTCCCTCCTGACATTTGTAGTCCTCTCCTTGAGAGAACGAGTCTCTTTCTTTGGCCGAGTTTTCTGACTCTCAACACCATGTCACGACCCAATTCAGCTAAGTCGCGCGGGCACCTACCTTCCCACCTCGGTAGGCGAACCCCTCAACCCAACAATAGTAAAACACAAGGAATTAATTAAATAAGCGGAAGAAATTAAATCACACAAGTCTGACGATAATAATATAGAAAGTATGTAGAAATAAGGAAAATACACCTCAGAGTTTGGTCTAATCCTTACAAGGGAATCTAATCTAGAATATACAAGTCTGGATTATCAATAATATATCAAGTCTGAATATGTCTCGGAATAGAACATAAGACATAAATAAAGAAGATTCTTCAAGGCAGCGGACGTCTCGTGCTCACCCTGTAGACTCTAAGCAACTCTCGGAGCGACTATTAGCCACGAGAAACGGAAGTAGATCCCACGTAGAATTCTGCATTCATAAAAGAATGCAGCAAGTGCAGGTCAGTACAAAACCACTGTTGACACCTAATTTTGGCTCGCCGTGCTTAAAATTAATGTTTCGGGGAGCCCTGATCGTTAAAAGAGCGCGAAATACACTTTTTACACATTTTTTACATTTTTGATGATTTATCGATAATTGTCCTCATTTTAGGAGTTTTATCAATTTATTGTCATTTTTCAAGAATCATTATTTTTGCACATGTACAGCGAATACTATCACATTTTGTGCAATTAATAATTGTTTCTTAATTTTTTAGCAGTACATTTTTATATCTTATACATTAATATTTATATTTTATACTTACATTATTATTTATACATGTATTAGTTAACTATATTTTAGTACAGTCCGTCAATGTAGAGAAAATTAGAGTAAGAATTCAATCAACTCAAGGTCTTGTCACTTTTTAAAAAGGTGACATTTGAAGTGATGAGTTGGGTTCTTCATCCATTGGTTAATACATTTTTTACACAAGGGTTAAAAGGGGTAAAGGGGACAAGGGATGGCATTCTTTTATTTTTTGAATAATAAATGGAATCATTTTATATTATAAGTAAAAGGGAGAGGGACACCAACACACACAACCTCACAGATTCTTCTTTCAATTCATTTTACTATTTTGTTTGCTCTACGTTTTCATATTTCATCTACTGCACACACATTCTTTAGTCATTGTTCATGCTCTATGCATTTTAATTTTTAAACACTTGCACATTACAAGCACATTTATCATTTACACTTTACATAATTTATACAGATCAGATTTTTTTAGTTCATTTTGATTAATTTTTTCGTTCCCTTCCTCCTTTTTTTCATCCCTTTAATTTGTTTCAAGCTTTCTCATCTTATCCTCTCTTTGATCTCAAGCAAAAATAAATTTTTCACCTTCTCATTTGTTCAAAGACAACAACCAGCCCAACTCTTTCCACTCTCAAGCCCTCCTCTTTAGTTTTATCTCACATAGCCAGATTCATACATATACTTTTTTTTTAGAACAAAAAATAGTAAGAAGAGGAGGGAAACATCTTTGGGCATCAGATTGTGTATTTTGTTTCTTTCTCAATGATGTGGCTGGTTTGAACCAAAAAAATTACGACATTTTGGCCGATGAAGAAATTTCCGTCGATTTCGAAGGCCTCCCCTGTACAAAAGACGGGTTTTTATGTTAAGTTTATTCATTATTTCTTTAATTCATTCGATAGTTATTTATTCTCTTACTAACACTTTTACTAAGTGTTTATACAGGTACCCAGAGATACATCCCGAAGACTTCATCGAATCACTGTTTGTATTTACTTTTCGCATTTTATATAACAGTACAAAACATAAACTCAAAGTATAGTGAAAACTTTATTTTTGGAATGACGGGTTGATATATTTATTTACTTGTCGCCTTGTTTGTTTAACTTAAAATTGTCATTCGCTTTAGCCAAGACTTAGGTCGTCAATACTTTCATAACTAGATTAAATTGACTTGGTATAAATACTTTGTTAAATAAATTCACACTTTTGACGTTTTGGCAAAAATACTAGTCCATCCTTTATTTTATATTCTTTATATACTCTTAATACAACTTACATTTTATATTGTTTCGTGTACACTAATACATATTTTAATTAAGTTAAATTCACATTTTGACGCTAGGCAAATATTAAGTCGTCCATTTACAAATCTTTTATTCTTTAGAGGCATTACACATTTTCACTCATTTTTTATCCACAATTCCTTATACTTATTTTTTACCAATACTTTTTACAATTATTTTGTTCCTTATTCTTTTAATAGGATATTCATTAGACAAATACTCTTTTTAACTAAACGGTAGAAACAAGTCGAATAAACTTCACTTTTCTGAATAATTTCGTTATATAAAATCTTTAAACACCAATGAATATTTGTAAATTATTTTTACATTCTTTATGCACTAATATACCTAGTTATACAATTCTTAATACATTTTAGGTTTGAAGTACACTCTTTTACACTAGAAATATGTTCTTTATATGTTTAATATACATACATTCTTTTAATATACATAGACACACATTCTTTATATCCTTGATATATTTATTTTTACATTGTCTTACATTTTTTTTATATATATTCTTAATATAGTTATACATTCTTTACACTAACATATATATATATATATATATACGCTCTTTGTACTAACAGATATACTTTTATACTTACGAGGTGCATTCTCTTTATACTCTTTTATATATTCATTTTTTACTGTACATTCTTTATGAATACTTGATACTTGATATAAATACATTTTTATACACTGTATATACTTAGTATATTATCACCTAGTGTAGCTTTTCATGAAGTAATAACATTTTGAAAACAGGTAATAATAATGATAAACAGATAGATAATCCCCCTCTAGTGTTCAGTTAAACTAAGTCTAAGGACTGTCTTCGGGCAGGCTTTGAGGGATGCTTAATACCTTCCCCTCGGGGTAAATAAAATCCTTATCTAGAATCTCATATGTTTCGTGAACTAAAAACGGAGTAGACACACAAATACATATAGGTTTCCTGTTTTTCCTTAAAAATAAGGTGGCCACTCTAACCCTTTTAATATCAGTTAGAAAAATCGGGAAGTTGCAAACTATCTTGGACCCGTTCAAAATAGGGCGTAACAGAATGGGGACTCTACTGGGGATTACCTAGGTTTTGACCTTAACAAACTTAGTTTAAGTGGGCACTTGAAGGATATGTGATTATTTATTTCTTTTTATTATTATTACTTGTTATGTATATATCGTGAACTGCTACAATATTATCTTTGAAAGGACACGAGCCAAGACCAAACTTGTGTTCCTTATTTTTCTGAAGACACTACATGTTACTGTTTTCTTTATACTGTCACCGCACTTTCAATTGAGTCTTTGGCCATACACATACACATATTGTACACGCGAGATGTGCTTTGCGCTCCTCCGAACCTTCTTCAAACTCCTTAGTTTCAGAGATTGGTGGGCTAGTCTTACCACTTGTCATCTCGTAGTTTTCCGAATATTCTTTATCAGCTTAGGTGAATCTACTCTTAGAATTCTTAGGCCGTTGTACGTATAATTTTGATCACTGATCTAGCCGGATTAATTTTATTCTTTATTTGTCACACATTTTTTATTCGCTACATGTTCTTTGCATCTTACATATTCTTTATTTGTTTCATAAACTGTATTTATTAGACATTCTTTAGTTGCACATATATACTAGACATGCCTTCTTTTGCACCGTCTGCTTTATCGGACAATTTTGGTTGACTTGTATTGAGCTTGGAACCTTTCCAAACCCTCACACCCATTTTTTGGTCTTTACGACCACCCTCACAGCCACATTATTTTTCATACCCATTTCCAATCTTTGCTACCATCACTTCGACTTTACCATTCTTTTTTAATATAAAATAGTCTTGTACATTCTTCCCATCACTGGAACACACTTTTTCCATATGCAAACTCTTGTACATAGCCTCTCTTCTTTTCAATACAACCACCAATTCATAGAAATCATAAAAATCACATGCAACACTGTATCTGCCCGAACTACGTTTGACGTGATTCTTGTCCTGGCAAGATACGTAGGCAACCCTATATAAGGGTTCGGTCTCCCCATTGTTATAATTCACCAGAATAAAAAACTGGGACAATTATTTTGGAGCAGTTCAAAGAGGCTCTCCAAAAAGGCTTCTAAGAGCTTCAATCAACCCCTTGAAATCCAAAACCCAACAATGCCAATACCAGGCTTACCCCAACCATCACCCGACTTTAGTCCCAAATTCTAGGATATAAGCTTTTCTTCTTCGCCCAACCATCGCAAGCCGTGAAACTTTGGCTTGTCGATCTTTATTTTTCAACCCTAAGGGTTCAACGCAAGTAAATCCTTCCCCCTAACTATACAATAATCGTTCCAACTGACAAGGAGTAATGTCAAAGCTCCGCAAACAATTTGGTACCTAATCATTGCAACCTTACCGATGGGCGCAGAGTATTTTTAGAAACTCCATAAAAGTCGGCATCCCCTTTTATCACCTTGCCACCAGACGCGGATTGTTTTTAAAGTTCCGCTGACGTTGACATTTCCTCACAGCCAACCATGCCAATGGACACAGAGTAATGTTAAAACTCTGCCAACGTCCAACCTTCTCCTTCATAACAATCTTGTCAACGTACTAGAGTAGTGTTAAGGCTCCTCTACGGTTGGCATTCTTCTTCTCGGCCGCCTGTTAGAGTATTTTCAAAGCTCTAACTGCGACCGACTCATTTTTCTGACCACCTGTCAAGGTATTTCCAAAGCTTGGCAACGATCGTTCCCCCTTTCGATCGCCTGGCCATAGTATTGTCCAAGATCTGATCCTACGATTGGTACCTTCCTGGATAATTTTCAAAGCCCCGTGCCTACGATCGACACACCTTCTACCATTTGTCGGGGTACTTGCAAAATTCTGCCTTCAATCGTCACCTCTTCTTATATCTTATCTGCAAGAACTACACACACCTGATTCTCTTCTTTGATGAGATACGTAGGCAGCTCTATTGGGTTCGGTATTCATTATTCAAAAAATCACAAAAAAAAATCCTTTATTTTGAAAATCACAAAATATTTTATTCTATCCTATCTGAACGAACTATGCGCACCTGATTCTCATCAAAGATGAGATACGTAGGCAACCCTTCTTGGGTTCGGTACCCATTATTCAAAAAATACAAAAATATTTTTTAGATTCATATCTTTGACTTGGTTGGTACCGACATAGTTAGGAATGTGCATAGGAAAGAAACAAGTAACGATCGATATGATGGAAAGGACTGACTTCATGGTAAACCATAGATTTTTTTGGTACTCTCTTCACACCTTAAGTGACACTTGAAAAATTCTCTTGCATGCTTGTAAGACAAGAACAAAACAAACCTCATTGTTTCATGTGCATTGTGTGGTGAGTTTTAGACAGCGTTCAATTGCATTGCATTGTGATCTAGAACTTGGCCTGAATGTCTGTTGAGGCGAAATTATGAGTCACACTTGGTATAAGAAAGGATCGTAGGCCTTCTTTGACCCGTTTGATCCTTTCTAGCCTACCAAATAACATTATCCCTAGAATTCTCCCTTTGAGCCTAAAGCCTTTTCTTTGACAACCACACCATAAGCCTATACCATTTCTGAGTGCTTATATGCGCTATCCCTCTCTTGGCCCAACCTCCCTGAGCTAGCGTAATAGAAATGTGCAACCGCAGATAAAGATCCAAGCTGAAGTTGCCAACAACAAAAGGATACAAAAGTCCCATAAAAACAAGACGAAGAACGACCTCCAAAGCAAAAAGGAGCAAAAAAAAACATTAGTCATCATTCAGGATCTCGGGCATACAACCCGTCATTCCTTTTTATTTTTCACACTCCGGCATACAACCCGGAATTAGCATCAAGACTTCGGGCATACAACCCAGGTCAATTCTCTTAATCCCACAGAGTCTCGAGCATACAACCCCGAACTCCAAAAAAAAAAAGAAAAAAAAGCTCCAACTTGCAAAAGAAGTCGTACAAGTACAAAAGAAAGAGACAACTAAACGAAGCAAATCAGCGTCAGAGCACACAAATACCAAGCACGAACATAGTGCAATTAGTCACTCATTACCCAAATGATATCCTACACTTTTCCCAAGCCTACATTACAACCCGATAACAAGCCCTACGTGATCCTATGCCAAGGGTTCTCACATTAGTGGATACTTACATGACGACCAAGCTTATGGTATCACAATTTCATGCATTGAACATCTTTCTGAGTATGAGTATACTTCTCTAGACGTCCCAAAGTTCAAAAATACTAAATATGTGTGAAAAGGGGACTTTCTTTCTGGTGAGGGCACTTGAAACATGAGGATATGGATAGTTCAAAACCTTTGATTGAAGTAAGACAAACAAATCTTGTCGATACTTAGGTATGTCTGAGGTACCACTTGAAGCTATAGGAATTATCCCAAAGTCAATCTCGGTTAGCTGGGAAGAAATTGATGGAATTCTTATGCACAAAACTAATTATCGGTACCAACTGAAGTCACGACACGATTCTCTTCACTTCTTCATTTTCCAATATTCTTTACAAAAAAAGAAAAAAACGAAAAATGCATCCAAAAAAAAAAATATAGGCTCCCATATTCTAATGCGGGTATTTTAATTTCAGTTCAGGCGCCCACCTTCTAATGTGGGTATTTTAATTTCAGTTCAGGCGCCTACTTCTAATGCGGGTTTATTAATTTCAGTCAAGGCGCCCACCTTTTAATGCGGGTATTTTAATTTCAGTCAGGCGCCCACCTTCTAATGCGGGTATTTTAATTTCATCAGGCGCCTACCTTCTAATGTGGGTAATTTAATTTCAGTCAGGCGCCCACCTTCTAATGCGGGTATTTTAATTTCAGTTTAGGCACCCACCTCCTAATGCGGGTATTTTAATTTTAGTTAGGCGCCCACCTCCTAATGCGGGTATTTACTTTCTGTTCAGGCGCCCACCTTCTAATGCGGGTATTTACTTTCTGTTCAGGCGCCCACCTTCTAATGCGGGTATTTTAATTCCAGTTCAGGCACCCACCTTCTAATGCGAGTATTTTAATTTCAGTCAGGCGCCCACCTTCCAATGCGGGTATTTTAATTTCAGTTCAGGCACCCACCTTCTAATGCGGTTATTTTAATTTTAGTTTAGGCACCCACCTTTTAATGTGGGTATTTTAATTTCAGTTCAGGCGCCCACCTTCTAATGCGGGTATTTCATTTCAAGTACATTTTTTACAGGCGCCCACCTTCTAATGCGGGTATTTTAAATTTAGTTAGGCGCCCACCTTCTAATGCGGGTATTTTTAATTTTAGTTCAGGCGCCCACCTTCTAATGCGGGTATTTTAAATTTAGTCAGGCGCCCACCTTCTAATGCGGGTATTTTAATTCCAGTCAGGCGCCCACCTTCTAATGCGGGTATTTACTTTCTGTTCAGGCGCCCACCTTTCTAATGCGGGTGGTTTAATTTCAGTTCAGGCGCTCACCTTCTAATGCGAGTATTTTAATTTAAGTCAGGCGCCCACCTTCCAATGCGGGTATTTTAATTTCAGTTCAGGAACCCACCTTCTAATGCGGGTATTTTAATTTTAGTTTAGGCACCCACCTTTTAATGTGGGTATTTTAATTTCAGTTCAGGCGCCCACCTTCTAATGCGGGTATTTCATTTCAAGTACATTTTTTACAGGTGCCCACCTTCTAATGCGGGTATTTTAAATTCAATCAGGCGCCCACCTTCTAATGCGGGTATTTTTAATTCCAGTTCAGGCACCCACCTTCTAATGCGGGTATTTTAATTTCAGTCAAGCGTCCACCTTCTAATGCGGGTATTTTAATTTCAGTCAGGCGCCCACCTTCTAATGCGGGTATTTTAAATTTCAGTTCAGGTACTCACCTTCTAATGCGGGTATTTTAATTTCAGTCAGGCACCCACCTTCTAATGCGGGTATTTTACTTTTAGTCAGGCACCCACCTTCAAATACGGGTATTTTAATTTTTTTTACAGGCGCCCACCTTCCAATACTGGTATTCCATTTCAAAGCTCTGGCACACAAAGCAAAGTATGCATCAGGATCTCGGCACACAACATGAGATTTCATTTCAAGACTCCGGCACACAAACCGGAGTATGCATCAAGGTCCTCACACACAATCTAGGACTCCTTCCCATTCAAAGCTTCAGCGCATAACCCGATGTACCTCACAGTCGGGCGACAACCTGGATACCGCTACCTCACGATCCCGGCACAAACATTAGGATTCGCTACCATACAATCACGATTCCGGAACTAACATCAGATATCGCTCTCATCCAAATGAGCCCAGCTCATCACAGTGTTTCCTCAAGTACATCAATGTATCAACAGTATATCATGAAAGATGAGAATGCGTGCAATGTATGAGTTCAACATCAATGATCAGATCAATATCACAAGTACCAAGCATGGGTATGCCAACAATATCATGAAAAGGCTACACAAGCCATATAGAGCACTATCCCCGTATCAAACGTCAACAAGTAAGATACTATAATATCATGAAAAGGCTACACAAGCCACATAGAACACTATCCTCGTATCAAACATCAACAAGTAAGATACTACAATTATGATCAAGATATAACAATAGTCTCCAATATCTACTATCACCACGTGGCATCAAGGCAACAACAATAGAACAATCAAGGCACAACACAACGGGGTGGCTAGCCCCAATCACACAACAGGGCCTAACCAAAGACAAGATTCAACCCAACTTCTTACCCGAAGGTTGACATTCTTTCTCCGACAATATCATCTAAATATATGCTTCGCTAAATGAAGTCTCACCATAGGATAAATCGGAACCTACCTGGAAGGCCGAACATCAATAACACCAACAATCACTCCTTCACCTTTCCTCTGCGCCCCGAGATCAAAAAAGTCTAGGCACATGCGAATCATGGAATTAGAATCAAGAAGAATATCAAAACCAACCCTACTTCTATCAAGACCCAAATCCCCGACCTATGGAATAGGGTTTATGAACTAAAATGGTGAAATAAGGGATCTAAAGGTCCCACCATGAAATTAAACCTCTAGTTGATCAGTTCCCATCATTAGCAAGCTAGAATAATCAACAAATCACTCTAATTCAGATTCTAGGCAAAACCCCCAAATTTGGGTATAAACCCTAACTTCCAATTCCACCAATTAGCCTCTTATTAGGAAGAAATTATGAAATAAAGGATTCTAATCATCAATTCAATGCTTAAAGAAGCTAACCTAATCAACAAATCACGATTTAGAAGCCTAGAAGGAATATTCATTAAACTCACTTTTAATCTTCCATTACTTAAAGAACTAACAAGGAAAAAAGATCCTAAGAAGATTAGGTGTAACGGAATAGCAAGGAGATTATAAGGACTTATCACCAAGAATCTTCTCCAAGAATCCTCTAGAATTTCTCCCAATAGCTCAGTTTTTCGAAATAGTAATGAATGAGAGACTAAGGGCTTTTAATACACAATTAATGAAATAACAGGCCCGATACCAGTACAGCGGTAGCTAGACCGCTGCGGCGGTACCGCCTCGACGGCCTCTTAGACCACCGAGACGGTCAGCTACATATACACTTGGCCCCCCCAGCGGCCCATCCTACTGCTATGGTGGTGCTGCTGGGACGGTAATGGTGCCGCCATGGCAAACACCAGCACCAGAATTTCTCGAAATAAACACAATCTCAATTCGAAATCCCGACGAATACCCGAGGCTATCCGCTCACAAATCACATACACAGACACACATAAAAACATGTTACGAAAGCACTCGTGGCCTCGAAATTCCCAACGGAGGTCTCGTTGACCAAGTCAACCCCCGATACCTCAATTTTAACTTCCCAACCCAAGTTCCAAAATGCACCCGACTACATTGAAAACCGAACCAGATATGCGCATAAGTTCTAAAAGACCCTCCGGACCTCTCAGAATCGACGAATTTTCGAAAAAGGTCCGTTTACCCAAAAGTTAAGTTTGAGTCAACTCTTTTTCGCTTTAAGCCATTTTTTTCCCAAAAGTCCCCCCAAATTAACCCCCAGCACCTCTAGAAGCGTGCCAATGGTCCTCTCAAGTCAAAAGTGCCGAAAAGACTATAACGACCAATCAGGTCGTTACATCAGATACCAATTGAAACATCGCTCGTCCTCGAGCGAAGAAGGGAAAAGAACGGAGAAGTACCTGAATCAGCGAACAACAGGGGTTATCGACTACGCATATCCTACTCAGTATCCCAAGTAGCCTCTTCAACAGGACGATGCTTCCATTGCACGTTTACAGAAGCAATCTCCTTGGACCTCAACTTTCGAACCTGCCTATCCAATATCGCGATAGGCTCCTTCTCATAGGTTAAATTCTCATCAAGCGATATCGAATCCCAGCGAACAATGTAAGTACCGTCGGCATGGTACTTATTCAACATAGAAACATGAAAAACCAGATGAACTCCTGCCAAGCCCGGCGGCAAGGCTAACTCGTAAGCAACATCGCCCACACGGGTAAGAATCTCAAATGGGCCAATATACCTGGGGCTCAATTTGTCTCTCTTCCCAAACCTCTAACACCCTTCATGGTTGAAATCTTCAATAGAACCTGGTTACCAACAAACTCTAGATTCTAAATTTTTAAAATTCTTATTCCAATTAGCAATGCTAGCACCTACATATAACTTCATATTGCAAATTCTTAAACTAAAAATTTAATACAATTATTATCATTTCCCATTGCACCGAAACTTAAAACTAATATATGTAGTTTTTAGTGTTCAATATTTTTTTATGATTAAAATATTCTTTAAACACCAATTATCGTGTCTTGATACAATCATTGGCTTGCTGCCTTGCTAGTATTTATTTTATAGTGTAGTGTGTTCCTTATAAGTTATATGTGTATGTCGTTGTATTTGTGAGGTTCATCAATAATGTCAGTGTATTTTCAGTTTGTTTCTTCCATCACTTTTTAATTCTTAACTTCTATTTTCTGTTTTATATTGTATGAGTTGATTTTTCAAAAAATACCAAAAATTAACCGAACCGTACTGATACTGAGGAAAAACCGATACGTTGGGACGGTTTTAAAAAGCTTAATTTTTGGTTATATATAGTAAAGTAACCGAAAATTAAAAATGGTATGGTGTCTTTTTTTGCAAAAAACCAGTCGAACCGAACCATTGATAGCCCTAACTAAGACGATGTTTAACAAGGTCTAGAGTAGGGCTGCATATCGGGTGGTTCGGTTCGGGTTTGAAAGTTATCAGTTAAATTTATCGGTTTGTAGACATGTTAAACCGTTAAGGTATTCGTTATTGGGTTATCGGTTAATCAGTTATTGATCATTATTGGTTCGGTTATCGGTTTAACCGTTAAGATTTCACTCAAGAAAATTTCAAGAAGAAAGAACCCATAAAAAAATGGCTTGACCTACAGCTACATAAAAAAACAAGAACAATAACACAAAACTTAATTATAGACAATTAACCAACCAAACTAAACTTCCAATTCAGTCAAATACCTCTAGTAATTCTTACTCTTACCATCTTTGATGGCATTATCTACAACAACTACTTTGAAATTTTTGTACTCATAAAATTCCTTACTAATACTTTTCATTACTGCAACACTTTGTACAACAACAACATAACAGGCTAACAGCATTACTTGCATTAGCTACTGGCTTGACCATATAAAATGCACCTCATGAAATTGCAGCAACTTTCTCACTAAAAGCTTCACACATGAATTGATATACAGATCAGGCCACTTGAGAGGTGAGACTAGAGAGAAAAGGGTAAAAATGAAAGCGCCGTTTATGAAATGGAAGTCAAGTAACCCTAGTCCAACTGTCCAAGTGACTTTATATTGTAATTAAAAAATTAGTTATCGGGTTATCGGGTAACCCGATAACAAAAATGGCCAAACTGTGACCCGATCCAATAAGGTAATAACCACAGGGCACCACCCGTTACCCGAATCATTAATCCATTAACCCAATAATCCATTAACCGGTTCGGGTTATTGGTTTAACAGTTAATATGCACAACCCTATTCTAGAGGGAGCAACTCAATAATAATAATAATAATAATAATAATAATAATAATAATAATAATAATAATAATAATTGTAGGGTTAAGGAAAAGATTAAAGCCCTTAACATAAATGATGAACTTAGAGAATCTTTATATAAGATTTTATTAAATTCAGACCCAGAATCAGAGGATAATTCTGGTAAAGAAAGTGATAGTTCCTCCAACCCATCTTCAGATGAAGATATTGGGGTATTAGATGAAGAGAGTTATATCTCAACCAGCTCAAATAATGAGTGTCAACCATGCCAATTAGGGAAACCTTGCGTCAAACCCAAGGAAGACGATGAGTTTTATAAACTTGTTTCCCAATTTAGTGAAAACAGTCTTCACGTTTTGGACGGTAATAACCTCTTTGACCTTCTTAAATATATTAAAGATCCCAATCTTAGGTCCCAAATAATAGACCAAATAGGTTCAAAACAGCAGCTCCAAGAAGAACCAACTGCTGTAGAAATTAGAGAACCTACAGGACCTTATACTATGGCTGGAGTTAAGAAACTTCTCCAAGAACGCTAGAATTCTAAATCTCAGGTGGTGACCCAAGATTTAGAAAGAGAGGTTCATAACCTTAAACAAGAAATTTCCACCCTTAGGAGACACCAGATCACTTTAGATCATAAGGTCTCGCAACTAGAGGGGAAAGGAAAACAAATCATAGAAACACCAGTTTATAATACGGTGGAAGACCTACCAGCTGATAACACCGTAGAAATTGTCACTACGGAGGAAGGAGAAGGTAGTGGTAATCCCAGTTCCAGTTTTTTAACTAAATTGGATATCATTACTTCTTTTAAATTTTTTATAAAAATTACTCTTTTAATTGATTATAATTTCAAAAAAGAGTTTACTGCTCTAGTCGATAGCGGAGCAGATTTAAGTTGTATTCAAGAAGGATTAATTCCTTCAAAATATTTTCAAAAAACTACTCATAGTTTACGGTCTGCTAGTGGCCAAAAAATGGGTATTACTTATAAATTACCCAAAGCTTATATTTGCCAAGACAAAGTTTGTATTCCTGAAAGCTTTGTATTGGTAAAGAATATTTCAAATCAAGTTATTTTGGGAACTCCATTCAGCCATAAATTATTTTCTATTCAATGGATGGATGATAAATGTTTTATAGGAACCTATGATGAAAAACAAATTAAGTTCCAGTTTTATAACTGAACCTTTTTCAAGGATTTTAAATGAAATCAAAGACAGGTTGATGAATAAACATCAACAAATCAATTTTCTCAAACAAGAGATTTATACTCTTCAAATTGAAGATATTTTACAAAATCCTAAATTGCAGGAGAAAATTGAGTTTATAAAAAATCAATTTTCTCTACAAATTTGTAGTGATCATCCTAACGCTTTTTGGGACAGGAAAAGACATATTGTCACTCTTCCATATGAAGAGTCTTTTTCTGAAGATAATATTCCTACCAAAGCAAGACCATGTCAAATGAATTCCGAATATTTGGAATTATGCAAAAATGAGATTTCTTCTCATTCACAAAAAGGCCTTATAAGATCTTCGAAATCTCCATAGTCATGCACAGCTTTTTATGTTAATAAACATGCTGAACATGAACGAGGAGTTCCAAGATTGGTGATAAATTATAAACCTCTTACTAAAGTTTTAAAATGGATTCGATATCCAATTCCTAATAAAAAGGATTTATTAGATCGCCTTCATAATGTGATCATATTTTCTAAGTTTGATTTAAAATCAGGTTATTGGAAAATCCAAATAGCCGAAGCAGATTAATATAAAACTGCTTTTAATGTTCCAATTGGGCAATTCGAATGGAATGTTATGCCTTTTGGACTGAAGAATGCCCCCCTCAGAATTTCAAAAAATTATGAATGATATTTTTATGGCTTATAGCAATTTTATCATTGTTTACATCGATGATATTTTAGTATTTTCAAATACTATTGAAATGCATTTTAAACATCTTGATATATTCAAGAAGATTATTATTCAAAATGGTTTAGTTATATCTAAGCCAAAGATGTCACTTTTTCAAACAAAAGTCAGATTTTTAGGTCATAATAGTGAAAAAGGAAAAATTGTTCCTATTAATAGGAGCATAGAATTTGCTTCTAAATTCGCTAATATTATTACTGATAAAACCCAACTTCAAAGATTTCTTGGGAGTTTAAATTATATTTCGCCATTTTATAAAAATCTGGCCCAAGACACATCTATTTTATATGATAGATTAAAAAAGATTCCAAAACCTTGGACTGATGCTCATACGCAAGCAGTTCAAAAAATCAAAGGGAAAGTTAATAATCTTCTTTGTCTTACTTTAGTCAATCCTAACTGGAAAAAAAATCATAGAAACTGATGCCTCTGATATTGGCTATGGAGGAATACTTAAACAACTTTCTCCAAATGATAAACAAGAATTTTTAGTCCAGTTTTATTCTGGCAAATGGAATAATAGTCAAAAGAACTATGCTACTGTAGCAAAAGAAATCCTTGCTATAGTAAATGTGTTCTTAAATTTCAAGGTGATTTATATAATCAAAAGTTTTTAATAAAAACTGACTGCCAAGCAGCTAAGTTTATGTTTAATAAAGATTGCAAACATGATGTTTCTAAACAAATGTTTGCCAGATGGCAAGCTCTTTTAGCACCATTTGATTTTGAAATTCATTATAAAAAGGGATCGGATAATAGTCTCCCCGATTTTCTCACTAGAGAATATTTAAGTTCATAACTGTCATTTTCTCATTTGCAGGATGAGACCCACACTGACACCTCCCTCTAATAGAGGAAGGGGAAGAGGACAAAAAGGAACGGGCAGAGGCACTGTTCTTGCCCAAATGGGTAACAAAAGGCTAATAGCCGACAATATTGCAGAAACTTCTGGTAATACCCAGAAGCAAATCACATATACTGAGTATCTTGCTATCATAGAAGCACAGAAAAAAGGGGATAATATGCCTCCATCATATTCCAGTGCTCTCATAATTGATGATAATTGAGACACTGATTCATATGAAGAAAATGCTCATTGAGAGTTAATAATTCTCCTTGAGAATGATGATCTCCAATGGAAAGATGAACCTTGGCAAATAATGCAAAGGTATTTTGATAAAGCGTCATACGCTACTCTGACTTAAAAGTATCGCATGAATTATGAAATGATCCTTTCATATACAGGATCAGCTGAATTCCAGCATTTTTATCCAGCTAATACCAAAAAAGTTTATAACTTTTCAAAGATCGTTATAAAAAAGATATTTTCTCCAAATGAATGGGGAATAAGTCCGTTAAAGGACAGGGATTATATCCACCCAGAACAAAAAGTCCCAGTCAAATTCAATTATTGGGATTATGTTGAAAGCTTTAATAAAGCTTTTTTATATGAGAATGATAATAAGAAACATTCATGGTTTATAAAAATCTGTGCCAATGTTTATAAACAGGGCATTCCAAATTGGTTTTACCAATGGTGGATCCATTATGGTCCAACGGTAAAAAATTTACCAGAACCCTTCAAGAGTTTATATACTGAATGGGTTGATGTTTCTCCAAAGATAATAGATTTGGAAAATAATATTACTTTCTCTGAAGAAATTTCTAATATGTATTTCTTCATTGAATTCTCCATTCCATGGATCATGAAATGGTCAGCTAAAATGGGTTATACCCCGCAAAATATGCCTTGCTTAAACAGAATTTTTTATACAAAATTCTGGAAAAAATTGATTCAAAAATCAAAAGATGGAACTATCCCAGGACAAGATTTAATAAATCAGATTAAAACTACTATTGCACATTATAAGGACTCTATTAATTCCAGACAAAAGGAAGTTTCCAGTCCTTTTGAGCATATTGCTCGAAAAATTCATATGAAGAAAGGAATAATTCCCCCAGAACAGCTCATAGCCACTTGCATGGAGGAATTTAAATCTAATTTGATGCAGCATCTTAATATGGAAGTTATGTCAGAAACATCAATGGCGTCTGTTGGTCATACCACTGACAATGATAATGAAGAAGATGAAGACAATATAATACACAAGTCTTAGCAGGAGAATCTCAGAGTCCAGCTAATACAGAGGACTTTGCACAATTTGCGGCTCAATTTCTTAGCCAACCGGAAGAATCTTCCAACTCTGCAAAAGATAAGGGCAAGTCACCAATGAAGTGATTAGTGGGACCCACCACTAGGCGGCTACTTTAATAAAGAAGGAATCTGCTTTTATAAAGCAACTTTAATTATTAGGATTGTAATAATTATGTTTTCCACTTTGGTCACTTTCGGCCACTTTTACTTTTTACTTTCCGTTTTTCTTTTTATCTGGCCATAATGTTATCGGCCATTTACTTTTTCATTTTGTACCCATGATCCGTTATAAAAGGATCATTCTTCTCAATTGAGAGGCAAGTCTTGGATCCCCCAAGCACAAACTCTCTCCCACTCTCTCCCTTGTAAAATCTTTCTTTCATAAATAAAAGTTTGTTTATATAAATCTCCCTCTGCTGAGCACAACCTCCATCCTTAAGGTATAATTTTATTTTTCTTTTAATTAACTTTATTTTAATTCAGTTCATGTTTAGCCTAATAGGCTAAATACTCCGTTGAATTACGTCACACTAGACTACTGAGATCATGGTAATAATGCCTTAATGCATCATGATCGAAGCCAAAACATGATGCTCCAGGTTAGGTAGAGACTGACTCAGGCGAACTGTTCATAACCAGGCGGTGGTGCTGTTGTTAGCCCGCTTAGCCGAGGGATGGCGTTTGTTGGACTTGTTCTGGTAGGAACAACCCCAACGCCAGGGTTAGTAACCTTGGACTGTAGCGCGTACCACATATTATATATATATATATATAGAAAAGGCAGGGTTATTAAGTAATAAGTTGAGGTCAGGATGCTGACAATCTAGGAAATTCAATTAAGTTAATCATAACACACTCTTAGAAGAGTTTTAATTAATTGACCATTTGAGAATAACTTTGGTGTGATCACTGCCTCTTAAATCTCGATATTAATGCCAAGAGCAAAAAAATTATTTGGTGCCTGCCCCCCTTGAGTTTCTTGAAATGGCAATACCTCTAAGTTAGTTTTACTTTGGACACTTTGCTTCACATGTTAGCTTATGTTCTTACTATATACTAGTGCGGTACTGCCTGAGTTTGCAGTAAATACTAGTGAACTTAACTTTTATTCTTCTACTTTCAAAACTTACCTAAATTTCTGAAAACATGATTGGAAGAACAAATTTTATCTTCAGTCTACATGGTAATAATATTAATGTGGTATCAAGAACATTTGGTTTCTTTCTATACCCAATTTCATTAACTTGTACCACAAATATATGAAAATTTAGAAGTTAGAACTCCTGTGCAAGAATCAAAGTTGCAATCCTGACATGTGATTTAGCTGCCATATTTGTTGAGTTTATGACTGCAGAAAGACTAGGTACATTGAAGTAAATATATTTAATCGTCTTGCTTTTCTAGGCCTTGACTCTTTCAAATGGTTTAGGATCCGAAGAATCGTAACGGAAGAACAAAAATTGATTCATTATCTATAACATCTATCCATTCTTCTATTCCAATCAATCGATTCATTGAGTAACTCAATTTTTGTGCCTACTAAGGTTGTCACGACGGATTTTAATGACGACCATAGTCGCCGCCACAAAATCCCACTCTTTCCACAACAACTAGTGTCGCCAAAAAAACTTCTTTCTTGTTTTTATGGCGACCAGGGTCGTTATTAATACTTTTTTATTGTGACTTTGTTGTTACTAAAAAAGATCAATATTCTGTTACGTTACAATATTGAAATTCTTATTTTTTGTGGCGATTACATGAGCTTTCACGAAAACCCGTATGTTGACAATCCAATCAACACAGTAACTTATCAACATTCTGGCGATCACCATGAAATAAATTCCAGCCAAAATTTGTTTTTCTTGGAGAAGGAAAACTTGATTTTTAATTTAAAAAGATTATATATATATATGTGTGTGTGTATGTGTGTGTGGGCGATGACCACCTTTTTAGAGCCAATGATATGTTAGTTGTCATTGTAATTACTACGTTCTCTATGAAATTTGAAAAGTCTAGATCTAATATTTCGTAGCGACTTTGTGGCTCATCTGAAACTCTCATTTCTCATAGTGTGCTATATTTGTTATCATATACTATTAAAAGTAGGAAGCTCCTATCTCTAAAGTTGGATTACGATTTTGCTCCTGCAGTAAAATAATATGTAATAAAATATCTAATTAAATGTTAAATAGTAATGTTTTAATTACCTGGCAGTAAGAATTTTTCCACCCTGCATTTAATCACAAGCTATTCACGCTTTTTTTCAAAGATATAAATACTCATATTTTACTAAGGCCTTTGATTTTCAATACCTTTTAATGAAGACATTAAAAAATAAATATACATGTAAGTTGGAAGAAAGAGAAAAGGACTGTATAAACCACGAAATATATTTTAACATTTTCTCAGGCTTTCTGACCTTTTTAATCTCATTTTAATACGATATTCTATTATTATTATTATTTAAATACAAACAATTGAGATTTACTTACATAACTTTAATAAATAATGAAAGAATAAAAGCATCGTTTCAAAGTTTTCTGGAAAATCACCGGTTTCAATCCTACAACTCCTTCACGTTTACAATTCCGATAAACAATTAAGGTTTAATAATTGCCTTGGCATAACATTTTGCTGTAACATTGAGAATAAAGTTGCATAATCAGTAGAACACACTCTTTTGGACGGTGATAAATAGTCACTCCAACTTTTCTCCAGAATTGCAATGAAAACTCTTTTGTACTTTGTGTTACTCTATGATGTGTCATGTAAGGTGATAGGTGATTGGTGAGTATTATACAAATTGATTGTATTGCACTTCCCTATATCCACGTTAATTTCATACAAATTGATTTATTGTATTGCACTTTCCTATAAATTCTATTTGTCAGACTGTATGTTAGCTTATTTTGAGCTCAACTTTCAAATCGCTAACAAAGTATACATTCAGGTAAATCTTACTTTATTAATTGTTACTCAAAATTGTTTTAATAATTTTATGTGATTATCCAAATTAACCTTATTCTAGAAAGTTTGAGATACACGTACAACGCACGTGTCCAGAAATTAGTAATAAAAGAAACACATGAGACGATTACAGTAATTTTTCTATTTCCTTTTCAATGATGCAATCGCACTATCCATATTAAACCTATCGAAACAAAAGTGAATTATCTCGGTCTGGGTTTTCTTTCCCATACTCATGTAGTTATATATATAAGCTTTTTATGTGATTTTTTTCGTTTTGCTTTTTCTATTTGACGAGGTGAAGGCTAAAAGAAGAGTCCGAAAGTTTGATTATCATATATATTACTACAAAACAAGGTGATCAAGTAAATGTTTTTGTTTTTGCTTTTCTATTTGACGTAGTAAACGAGACTAAAGAAGATTGTGAACGTTTAGTTTCGTCATTTATTCCAAAAGAAGTTGATCAAGTAGTTTATATGAATTTCTATATATGTATATATGTTGAAATGTTTGCTATCACGCTCTTCATCCTCGACAATTAGCCTAAGAGGACAAACATTCTTCTGCTCAAAATATTCTCTTGTAAAGTGGTCCTAACAAAATAAATATTTGCAAAATATTGCAACAAACCATTTTTATAACTTCACTAAAAACATTTTATTGCACTCAATGAAGAATCCTATTATTGACTTTAAGGAACTCGTACACAGAATGTATATTCCTCTGCCATATTTTTTTCCACAGTGCTACTAAAGGACCCTGTATTATGTAACATGGAAGATTTAACTTATGGTAACAAAAAAGTCTCATAATTAGAAATGGTGACAAGTTTGACCAGCCAAGGTCAAACTTGTCTTAAAAATGTGATTAACTAAAGTTGGGACTGAATTATAATTTTTAAAACTTATAATCTTTTACAAAATACACAAAAGCCCATACACATTATACAAAAACTTCTTCCAACCCACACACATTATACAAAAACTCCTTCCAACCCACTTCCCCCCACGACCCCAACTACTTGTTCATTTTATTTCAAAAAAAAAAAAAAAACAGTTCCCAGTTCCCTCGTCTCTATCTCTCTCCGTTGCTGCTACAAAAAATCGGCGACCGGCGACCACCATTGTTGCTGCTCGTTCCTCTCTCTCCATTGCTGCTGCTGCTCATTTCTCTCTCCCTCCATTGCTGTTGCTTCTCTATTCATTCTCAGGTAAACTTTTTTTTTCACTTGGTTCAAAAGTTAGGGTTTTGAAATCAGAGTGTGAAAATGATGATTTTGGTTAGAGAAGATGAAGAAGAGCATGGGTTTTTCTTGAATGTTGTTTGTTTTGTTGTAGTTTCGTGTATTTGTTGCACTTGTTGGGGTTTGTGAGTTTGTAAATAGTGGTTGTGGTTGTGAAATTATGGTTTTTGGTGCTGTTTTTGTTCTTCTTCTCCTTGTTGTTTAAAAAAAAAAAAGGCTTGCAATTTTGTTGATGTTTTCCAACAACTGAGGTTACCTGTTGCAGCAAATTCAGCACTTGTTTGACAGTTGCAAACATCTGCTGAGGTTGCATGGTTTGGTGTATTTTGTTTAAGTTGTGAGTGAGATTTGTGATGGTTGTGTGTTTGTAGTGAAATATAGATGTTTTGTAGTTAAATTTAGATGTTTTTGCTGTTGTTGTTGTTGCTGTTGCAGCAAATTCAGCACTTGTTTGACAGTTGCAAACATCTGCTGAGGTTGCATGGTTAAAAAAAATCCTATTTGGTGTATTTTGTTTAAGTTGTGAGTAAGATTTGTGATGGTTGTGTGTTTGTAGTGAAATATAGATGTTTTGTAGTTAAATTTAGATGTTTTTGTTGTTGTTGTTGCTGTCATGCTATGGTTTAGGAAAAGTTTTGATTTTATCCAACAACTGTTGGGTAAAATCAAAACAATTGTTGAGGTTTTTGCAGCAACTGAAGCAGTTGTTGTAGCATATTAACAAGCTGTTGTAAAAAATTAAAACAGTTGCTAAGCTGTTGCTACTGTTTTTCTATTTCCAACAGATTAAGATTCTACTGCAACAAGTAATAAGTTGTTGCAACAGCTTCGTATTTTGTTGCAACATATTATTAATCTGTTGCAACAACTGATTACTTGTTGCAACATATTCCTTTTCCCTTTTTACTTTGAATGTTGCACTAACCAATTAAAACTGTTTTTCTATCTCCTGTGTGTAGATAAAATGGCTCCAGTTAAAAGAAAAGGAGAGAAACCAACTGAGGGAGAAAGTAGTAAAAGAGCTAAGGTGCAAACACCATTAGATAAACTTGTGACTGCTATTTGTCAATCAACAAATGAGGAAAGAGTTAGTGAAACTGGGGCTTCAGAAAGAGAGGAAACCCACGAAACCTCTGTTGGGCATGAAGAAGAAAGTGATAAAAATGAACAAAGTGAAAAAGATGATGAAAAATCTGTTGAAGGAGATGAAGAAAATGAAGAAAATGCTGAAGGAGATGAAGAAGAAGTAGGTGAAGAAGAAAGAGATGAAGAAGAAGGAGATGAAGGGGATGAAGGAGCTGAAGGGGATAAAGGAGCTGAAGAAGATGCAGAAACTGAAAATGGTAATGAAGAAGAAGAAGAATCAACAGATCAGACCTTGGCCGAGTTAAGAAGAAAAAGGAAACATAATGTGGATGCCATTCTTGTTGAGTCTTCTAGTATTGCCACAGATCCCAATAGACCTTCGATTAAGGAGGTCGTAAAGAGTTTCAGTATTGAAAAGTACGGCGTGACGATGCCGCTGAATGGAAATAAGGATTTGTCCGGTAATTTTGTGGTTAGATCAACCATGGGCAAGGGCTTTGACACCTTCAGGGGCATTCTCCGGTAGCAGGGGTTGGAGAATTTCTTTAGGGCTAGCTGCTTTGGGCTCTATTTAGATTTGCCTGAAGATACCGGTACCCGATTTCAAATGACAATGGTTTCTGAGCTTTTGAAGCGTAAGATTATTTGTGATAGAAAGGATGAGATTTGGATCAATTACTGTGGCATGCCGGTTTGCTTTGGCATGAAGGGGTTTGCCATAGTTACCGGATTGAGATGTTATCCTTGAGAGCCTCTTCCTACTGTTGTATTAACCAAGCCAGCTCGGGCGCCCAAGTCAGCCAAGAAAGCAAAGGGTCCCAAAGCTAAGAATGATGTCTCTTTGGTAAACTTAGTGGAAAAGAACTACATTCAAAAGAAATTGTTGCAAGACTTGGAGTCCAAAACTTTCTCAAAAAAGCACAAGGAGGCACTGTGCTTAGTTTGGTTTGTGCACAGTGTTCTTTGGGCAAGAGACGGATTGATTAAACTTGCTGAGGACTATGATGCCTTCAACAACTATGCCTGGGGTTTTCAAAGCTTTAGCTTGACTGTTGAATATTTGATGAAGGATTTGAAGCCAACGGGGAAGACACAAAATCTATATGGCTTCCCTTGGGCTTTCATGGTAAATTTTCTTTAATGTTTTACCTTTTTTTTTTTTATTTCAATCACTATTTTATTTTTGATGGCATTTTTTTTTCTAGGCTTGGGCATTTGAAGCCATTCCTCACCTCAGGCATCAAGTCAAGGAATACTAAGAAGTTACCTATCCAAGAATTCTTAGATGACTCACTGCCAGGAACAACACAAAATTGAGTGTTGACCTTTTCAAACCCTCTAAGGAAGTTGTAAGCATTAGAACACAACAGATGACTACGTGTTGCAACAGCTTTTATAATCTGCTGCAACAACACATGCATCTGTTGCAACAAGTTATGCATCTGTTGGACAATGTCCAACATATAATTAACCTGTTGCAACAAGTTACCCAACAAATGAATCTGTTATAACATGCAACTAGTTTTTTACAACAGATGAGTAACCTGCTGCAACAAGTTACCCATCTGTTGGAAAATGTCCAATAGATGATAAACCTGCTGCAACAAGTTGACAATCTGTTGGACAATTTCCAACAAGTACCACAGCTGTTGCAACATATCACTTTATTTGCTAATTTGATAACTTCTGAAACTGTTACAGTAAGTTTTTACAACAAGTACAATAATCTGTTGTACAATATCCAACAGATGAGCAACCTGCTGCAACAAGTTACCCATCTGTTGGAAATTTTCCAACAGATGAGATACCTACTGCAACAAGTTACCTATCTATTGGACATTGCCCAACAGATGTGTAACCTTTTACAACAAGCTGATAACTTGTTTTAAATAGGTTTTGCTTTTTATTATTTAGCACCGTTATGATATATCTACTTTCTTGTTGTAGGTTGTGAACCCATGGCTTGTCCCAACAATAAAAGAGTTGGAGATGTCATGCCTTGTCACCTTTGTGCTCATAGAATCTGTGCCTGACAGATTGATTGATGGGTTCAAAAGAGAATTGGCTGGAGTGACAGCCATCACTAGGGTTGATGATGTTGTAGCTGGTGGTGGTGGTCATGTTGTTGGTGGTGCTGGTGGTGATGTTGTTGTTGATGTTGTTGGTGGTGCTGATGTTGTTGGTGGTGTTGTTCAGCCTGTTGATGTTGTTGTTGTTGGTGGTGGTGTTGGAGATGATGTCCCAGCAAGTATTGCTGGGGAAAAATTAAGAGATGATGAAGCTAATATTGGTGGGTTTACTCCAGTTCCTAGATTGAGTGGTTTTTCCGGATTTGGTGGTAATTTTAGTGGTGGTGGATTGAGTGGTAGAAGATTTACTAATTTTGGTGTTGGTACTTCTAAGGTGCCCTCATGTGCTTGTGAGTGCACCACTTGCAAGGACAAAATGGATAATTTGATTAGAAAGGTGGAGGAATTGATGCAGGCCCAAGAAGCCACAAACACTTCTATGTAGATGTTGATATCCAAGAGGGGTATCAAACCATCAAAGAATCTTTCCTCACCTTATACTCCTGTTCATGTTCGAGGGAGGGGCAAAGCAATTGCCAAGGCACTTGCATCAGTTAGATCAAGAAGATCTGTTGCTGCTCCCAGTAAGTCAATTGAGACTCCTTTTCTTGATGTTGGGACAAAAGTGCTAAAGAAGGTGGACATTTTCAAGCCTGTACATGCCCAAAGAAAGAAAAAGGTTGAGACTGCAATCAAGTCCAAAAAGAGTGGGAGAACCATGTACTCAATGCATGAATTTGGAGCAGCAGACTTCAAGGCTCTGACAAGAATGGAAATTTGGTGGGAGGATTAGGTAAGTTTCAACACTTGTATATATCTATCTAATTTAGTATGTTGTTGCAAAAAGTAGATAATTTGTTGCAACAAGTTAACTAGTTGTTGCAACAGTTCCTTTATTTTGTTGAATCTGCTGCACCAAGTTAACTAGCTGTTGCAACAAGTAGATAATCTGTTGAATCTGTTGCACCAAGTAACTAACTATTTTACTACTTTTACTTTAGTATGTAGATGAAGTCCTGCTTCTAATGCGTATGAGGCAAATCAATTTTCCTGAGTACTATGATTCCACTGACATAATCCTGGACGTCAACTTTTACAACAACATGTCCAAGAGGTACGCAGAATTGACAAAAGAGAGTACAATTCCAAATGTTGTGCCTCTGAAGGTTAGACTTGCTGAATTCAAGTGGGATGATGATATGGTCGATTATTGTAGGGGTGTCAGACCCTACCCGGGAGGCTGCTCGTGGGTTGGTGCAAAGAGGGTTTTAACAGTGATGAATATTAATGCCACACATTTTGTCATTCTCGAGTTCATGATTGAAGAGGGAGTGGTAAATGTGTATGACTGCAACGTTCCTGTCTACGAAGATTCTGATTTCTTGTGTTTCATGGAGCCGGTAATGGAATTGTGGCCCAAGTTATTGCAACAGAGTGGAATGTTCGCACACTTGCCTGCAAAGTTACTCGATGAATCGTGGGAATTCAATAGGCTACAGAATCTCCCCCGCAATGTCACTAGTAGGGCATGTGGTTCATGGTCAATTGCTTTTATGGAGGCTTTGCTTACCGGCACAACTGTGACAAAACCTGAAAGTCTAATCAGCGACAACTATGTAGGGAGGATGCAATGGAGATGGGTATTAGGTGTCATTGAAAAGGTGTTGGATCCCTAAGATGGGTTGATAAACAGTTCATTGATTTTGCGTTTTTTGGAGCCAAAATGTGGCCTGTTGAATAATTTAAGTATATATTAGGAGTTTTTTTTATGACATTATGTAATTTAAGTATATATTAGGTGTTCGGTACTTTTCTAAGACATTTTGTTAAGTATATATTAGGTGTTCATTATTTAAGTTGTGTTCAATACATTATGTTCAGTGGTTTCAGTAGTTTTAAACAAGTCACAAAATCTAATAGTTGTTGAAGAAGTCGCAACAACTGACCCATCTGTTGCAACAAGTTTTTAATATGTTGCAACGGTTGAGTAAGTTGTTGCAACAAGTTGGTAATTTATTGCAACAGATGGTTCAGTTGTTGCAACATATGGGTCAGTTGTTGCGACAAATCTAACTTTTGTTGAAGAAGTTGCAACGACTAACCCATCTGTTGCAAAAAGTTTGTAATCTGTTGCAATAGATGAGTCAGTTGTTGCAACAAGATGTAAATTTGTTGCAACAGATGGTTCAGTTGTTGCAACATATGGGTTAGTTGTTGCGATAAATGTAACTACTGTTTTAGAAGTTGCAATAAGTTGATAATCTGTTGCAACAAGTTTGTGATCTGTTGCAACAGATGAGTCAATTGTTGCAACAAATCTTTCAATTGTTTAAGAAATTGCAACAACTAACCCACCTGTTGCAACAAGGTTGTAATTTGTTGCAACAAATGGGTTAGTTGTTGCAACAAGTTCATAATATGTTGCAACAAGTGCATTATCTGTTGTAACGGATGAGTAACCTGTTTAAAAGCTTCACATTTAGTAAACAGTAAGTATCATTGGTTTTCATTGTTTACACCTAAATATGGGTGAATCAAGTAGTTCTCATCAAATTACATCAACGATCGCTCGATTTGGGAAGCATACGCTTAGTTGATCATATGTCCTGACTCAGAATACCATCAAATTGGCTAGGAACATTTAGTAAACAATAACTATCATTGGTTTTCGTTGTTTACACCTAAATATGGGTGAATCAAGTATTAAATTTACACCAACGATCGCTCGATTTTGGGAAGTATACGCTTAGTTGATCATATGTCCTGACTCAGAATACCATCAAATTGGTTAGGAACATTTAGTAAACAATAAATATCATTGGTTTTCGTTGTTTACACCTAAATATGGGTGAATCAAGTAGTTCTCATCAAATTACACCAACGATCGCTCGATTGAGGAAGTATACGCTTAGTTGATCATATGTCCTGACTCAGAATACCATCAAATTGGTTAGGAACATTTAGTAAACAATAAATATCATTGGTTTTCGTTGTTTACACATAAATATGGGTGAATCAAGTAGTTCTCATCAAATTACACCAACGATCGCTCGATTGGGGAAGTATACGCTTAGTTGATCATATGTCCTGACTCAGAATACCATTAAATTGGTTAGGAACATTTAGTTAATAAATATCATTGGTTTTCATTGTTTACACCTAAATATGGGTGAATCAAGTAGTTCTCATCAAATTACACCAGCGATCGCTTGATTGAGGAAGTATACGCTTAGAATTTCCCATCAAATCAATGAAATTACCGTCTAATCCATTAAGGATGTTAGTAGATAAATATATTGATCACTAAATATGATTGAATCCCTTTGTTTAACACTAAATATCACTGGTTTCCTCTGTTAATAACTAAACATATGTGACTTATATCCTAGTTGTTGCAGCAAGTACATAATCTGTTGTAGCAATTGCATAATCTGTTGCAGCAGTTGTATAACTTGTTGCAACAAGTACATAATCTGTTGGAGCAGGTAACATAGTTGTTGAACAAATCATATCACTTGTTGGATGAAATAACTCATTCCATTTGTTGGATGAAACAAGTTAAGGACTTTTTGCAACAACTCATTCCATTTGTTGTAAAAACTCAAAACACTATAGGAACTTACTGTAACAAGTCATGTCACTTGTTGGAAAACCAAGTTAAGTTAGTTGTTGCAACAAGTCCGATTACTGGTTGGCAAAATCCCAACAAGTTACACAGTTGTTGCAACAGAATTTTTACTTGGTGGAAACTGTTCAGAAATTGCAAAATCATAGAACATACATTGGTGATTTGAGCAAGATCAACATATCATTTAAACAAATTTTACTAATAGAAACAACATAAAAATATCATAAAATCCAATTTCACAAACACAAACAATAGTAATTATTATTACAAGACATTGCAAATTTAACAACTAGGGAACAATTCAGTTTGGGCATGTAGTTTTTTTTATGGCTAGCTGTTTTGCATATGGAGCATTTGTTTTTCCTCGTTGCAAGTGATTCCCCGATTGCACGCCTCCTCTTTGTCCGTCTTCTTCCCGATTTGCTCGGATCAACATGTGGAGGAGGTATTTCTCTCTCTAAAATCTCCATAGGAACTTTCCAAGATTCTTCAGAAGGCACGGGATTCATTTCCTCACAGTATGCAATTATGTAATTCTCCACCCTGTAATATGGAGATGAGTAGTCATAAATCCGCCTTCCAAAGTCTTCACCATATTGGACTCGAAGCGCTGCCATAGCATGTGGGAAAGGTATTTTGTCCAGGTCAAAAACTCTACAAGTACAAGATCTTCTTTGCAGATCGACTGTTGCAACTGAACCGTGACCGATGACGCTGAACTTGTAGTTGGCAATTTGATGGGCCAATAACTTATTACCCAAGTTGACAAATTTTGATATTTTTTTTCCATTAAGGGAACAAAGATGGTTGGTGAGTAGATGAACTCCATACGCCTCTCATGAAATTTCTCAGTAAACCTCCCCGTTTATGGAATCAAATAGAGCAGTAATGGGAAATTCTCTTTCAACATTGAACATTGAGTTCACCGACTCAGCAGCGTTTGTCGTCATAAAATTATACCTGACAAAACAAACATATTAGTATTGGAACATGTGGCTGAGGCTCAGCTGTGTCAAAAATCACAACAAGTACAATATCTGCCACAACAAGTTACCTATTAGTTGCAGCAGATACATTACTTGTTGGAAACAGAAATGTGCAAATACCAATTTCCGGGGCAGAATTCCCTGCTCCATCTGTGGAATCCAGCACGTTCAAGATGTTCGGCGGCCCCAGGAACCAAATCTCTGATTGGATTGAAATGGTCATTGAAGACATCAATATTGTACGCTTTTGATGCTTTATAAAATTGAGATACGACCGCCCCATTGTGAAAGGTGGTTCTCAGAATTTTCCCTAAGTGCCTCATGCAAAAACCATAATGACATATAGGGAAGACAATTGAAACCGCCTTTTTGATACTTGGATGTCTATCAGAAATTATGCACAACTCAGGGGTATCCTCTCTATAACTTCTCATTTGTTAAAAAAAATATTTGTACGAAGCATCACACTCCTTGTCCACTACACAAAATGCCACTGGAAAAATATGACTCTCCGCATCTTGTGCAACTGCTGACAACAACACTCCTTCATACTTTCTCCTCAAGAATGTCCCATCGACAGCTATAACTTTTTTCATTTGCGCAAAACCAAGTATCCAAGCCTTATAGGCTACAAAAAAGTACTTGAACTTCCCATTTTCATCAACCTTCAATGCCGTCTTACTTCCTGGATTTGCAAAACGAAGCATATAATGGTACGCATCAAGCACCGCATACCCGTGCTCATGTGTTCCCTTGTCAAAGCCTTTGCAATCTCCATGCCCTTCCAGACCTTCCAATAACTTACCTTACAACCCAAATCTGTACGGATTGATTGACTCATATCTTTTGTAGATGGGCCTTTACCGTAAGGAAACTTATCTTTGAAGTATTCACCAATAACTTTCGCAGTAGCGTGTGGATTATGGCTCGTAATGTGCTCAGAACCACATGTGTGATGCTTTATGTAGGTTCTGGTACAAAATCTGTCAGAACTTAAAAGCTTCACAGCCCTCAGCCACCACTTGCACTCCGGATGTACACATCTGAAGCAATACACAGTATGCGAATTAATCACCTTCTTGATTCTAAAATCTTTCTTCAAGCAAGCAAGTTTCAACCAAGTGGCTAGTTCTTCCTTGTTCTTGAATGACATTCCTTTATAAAAACCAGTTTCATCATTTTGAACATGGCTAGACTGTATTGATTGTGCAGTGCCCACTGTATTGCTCGCAACTTCGGGTATAGGAATCGGGTCAGCCCCACTTTCATTATCTGGGATATCCACATCCACCCCATCTAATTCATCATTTAACACATCTTATTGGTCTTGAGATAAATTGTGGTTCTCTACCGGGCTTCCAACAACGTATACTCTTAAAATGGGCTAAGCTACATCATTCAAATAAGCACGCAAACGAACCTGATCAGTTATCTTAAATGGAAAGACCCTCTGATTTTAAAAAAAGATGTGCATGTAAGTGATGGCAAGATCTTTTGGTTCATAAGTTAATTCGCAATAGGTGATGATTAGGTTCATAAAATCATCGAACATAACATCTCTTTGGACAGTCATCGCTATCGTCTCTAACGTGTCACTACCCTTCCATCGCTAAATATATCGATTGTTCTTCTCGATCCATTCACCATGGAAATCTACCCCTATTGTTATTGAGTCCCCTATTAGTGGTGTTCGAGGTACCTGAAGATATTTTGTTTAAAGAAAAATTGGTCATGAGAGTACATACCAATCTATAACAAAATGAAACAGCTGCAGCAGTTGTTCCAACAGATTATTGACTTGTTGGAACAAGTGGACTACTTGTTGCAACAGGTAATAAAATTGTTGCAACAAGTCACTAATCTGTTGGAGTCAGCTTCAGTTTTTTTGGGATAATGTTTCAGACTGTTGAAGTTGTCCAACAGATTATCAAGTTGTTGCAGCAAGTCAATAATCTGTTGGAAGCAACTTCAGTTTTTTGGGTTCTGTTTCAGACAAAAACTGAAGCTGACTCCAACAGATAGTTGAGTTGTTGCAACAAGTGGAACACCTGTTGCAACAACTATACAACTTGCTGCAGCAAGTCAATAATCTGTTGGAAGCAGCTTCAGTTTTTTGGGTTACGTTTCAGACAAAAATTGAAGCTGACTCCAACAGATAGTTGAGTTGTTGCAACAAGTGGAACACCTGTTGCAACAACTATACAACTTGTTGCAGCAAGGCAATAATATGTTGGAAACGGCTTCAGTTTTTTGGGTTCTGTTTCGGACAAAAACTAAAGTTGACTCCAACAGATTGTTGAGTTGTTGCAACAAGTGGAATACCTGTTGCAACAACTCACTCAGTTGTTGCAGGTTATTTATTTAACAATTACAACAACTTCATAATCTGTTGTAGAAGTTGCAACAACCACATTATATGTTGCAACAACTACAACAGCTACTGTAAGTTGTTGGAAAATCAGTAGAATTATACCCAGGTGAAAAATTGAAATAAAACAGCATTATTGTACTTACCAAATGAGCGGAAAACACTTATGAAGTAATTGTCAGTGCTACACCAACAAAATCCAGTCAAAAAATTGCAAAATCGGGGGGTCACGGTTTTTTTCTTTCTTGAGCAACAATGGCGGACGAAGAAGAAGAAGAAGAAGAAGAAGAAGAAGAAGAAGAAGAAGAAGAAGAAGAAGAAGAAGAAGAAGAAGAAGAAGAATAAACGAGCAGTAGAATAAGAAGAAGAAGCAAGAAGAAGCAAGAAGAAGCAGCAAGAAGAAGAAGAAGAAGAAGAAGAAGAAGAAACAAAGCAAAAAAAAAAGAGCCAAAAATAGTGGAAACGGCGCAGGCAAACAGAAAATTTGGCGCATTTTTTTTGGCTCTGTAGGGTTTATATGGGTTGGATCAAAGTGTTAAAAATAAAAGTTGGGGGCAAAGTGTAAAAAACAAAGCTTTGGGTCAAAGTGTTAAATATAACTTTGAGGTGAGTCAAAACTCCCTAATCACTAATCCAAAGTTTATCACCCCTACTCAATTAAAAAAACTAGAGTTACCCCAACTCAATTTTAAAACCTATTTGTCACCTATAATTAAAAGGCCCATGTAACATGCTTCTCAAGTATGGATAAAAATGTACCATGATAACTAGTGATATGAAAGTGACCCTTTGAAATAAAAAGTTTTTTTTTCTCATTGTTGATTTCACTTAATTATCATCTTGTTTAAAAGCTCAAGGGCTTGGAATTATAATTTGTAAGGTACCCTGGGCGTGACCTTGTGGTCAATAAAGTAGGTGTAAATTTTGAAGTTAACATTCAAATTCCAATACATACAAATAATACTTGACAATTTCTTTTCATATATATGCCTGAATCTTGATGGGAAAAGTAACGCTATACATGTGCTGGAAAAAGATAACAAATATTAATTGGACTAATCGAGACGCTCACAAGTTGGTCTGGACACCACCGTTATAAAAGAAGAAATTGGGAGGGGGAGTGGGTGGGGAAGGGGCATCCATATTGAAGAAATGACTTAAAAACATTATTATTTGTGCTATGCTGGGAAATATGAAAATATGTGCCAATCTGATAACAACACGGTTAGCGGAAGACTTTAGAATTGAAAATTAGAAAGGGGGAAGGTTTGATTCTTGAGAAAGAAGAACACAAGTTCAAGTATTTGATACTTACAACGTTGTTTAATAGTGAAAGAAGGAGTTGAATCAATTAAGAAGAAGAAGACGAAGAAGAAGAAAAAGGAGGGAGGGAACTCAAACAAGGAATCTTACCATCGAAGAATCCGAGTTGCGGTTCAAAGTAGAACAAAAAGGGCATAACCCAAAAGAGAACCTCAAAGGTCTCCACAAGCACAAGGCTAATATTATTAATATTCAAACTTAGTTACAATGAAAGAGAAAACACCCCTTTATATAGGAGAAATGGTGGCTGTCACCCTAAAGAAAATAAAGTTGGTCAAACTAAATTAATTAAGGTGCAATTTCCAAACTGCATAGAAGACCACCAATTCTTTGTTCCAAAGTGCATAGAAGACCACCAAACATTTGTTCCAATGTGCATAGAATACCACCAAACATTTGTTCCAATGTGCATAGAAGACCACCAAACATTTGTTCCAATGTGCATAGAAGACCACCAACACTTTGTTCAATAAAAACATTAAATGTAGTCAACATAGCATTAAATGATCTTCTAGAAATATAAGTATGGGCTGCTGAACTTGTTCCTTCTTTGGGCATGTTTTGGGCCATAATCCAACTCATTTTGGTCTTCAATTTGGGCCTCCAATTAGTATTAAGACTTTCCCAAAAGATCTACTTTCGGCTGGAGCTATTCCTCCATTACAAGACATGTTTTCATTACCAAATGAAGCCCATTAAAGCATCTTGATATTTTTTAGTCTTCAACGAAAATTAAGCTTCCTTGGTTGCTATCATTTAATGATAGCAACCATAGAGGCTCAAATGCATTAAGGAGCAAAAAAGGTCACCACCAAGATTCGGGACGAATCTTCTATAAGAGGGGGAGAATGATAGCAACCAAGGAAGCTTAATTTTCGTTGAAGACTAAAAAACATCAAGATGCTTTAATGGGTTTCATTTGGTAATGAAAACATGTCTTGTAATGGAGGAATAGCTCCAGTCGAAAGTAGATCTTTTGGGAAAGTCTTATTACTAATTGGAGGCCCAAATTGAAGACCAAGATGAGTTGGATTATGGCCCAAAACATGCCCAAAGAAGGAACAAGTTCAGCAGCCCATACTTATGTTTCTAGAAGATCATTTAATGCTATGTTGACTACATTTAATGTTTTTATTGAACAAAGTGTTGGTGGTCTTCTATGCACATTGGAACAAATGTTTGGTGGTCTTCTATGCACATTGGAACAAATGTTTGGTGGTCTTCTATGCACATTGGAACAAATGTTTGGTGGTCTTCTATGCACTTTGGAACAAAGAATTGGTGGTCTTCTATGCAGCTTGGAAATTGCACCTTAATTAATTTAGTTTGACCAACTTTATTTTCTTTAGGGTGACAGCCAGCATTTCTCCTATATAAAGGGGTGTTTTCTCTTTCATTGTAACTAAGTTTGAATATTAATAATATTAGCCTTGTGCTTGTGGAGACCTTTGAGGTTCTCTTTTGGGTTATGCCCTTTTTGCTCTACTTTGAACCGCAACTCGGATTCTTCGATGGTAAGATTCCTTGTTTGAGTTCCCTCCCTCCTTTTTCTTCTTCTTCGTCTTCTTCTTCTTAATTGATTCAACTCCTTCTTTCACTATTAAACAACGTTGTAAGTATCAAATACTTGAACTTGTGTTCTTCTTTCTCAAGAATCAAACCTTCCCCCTTTCTAATTTTCAATTCTAAAGTCTTCCGCTAACCGTGTTGTTA
The DNA here is from genome assembly GCF_019175385.1 of Lycium barbarum. Lineage (NCBI taxonomy): Eukaryota > Viridiplantae > Streptophyta > Magnoliopsida > Solanales > Solanaceae > Lycium > Lycium barbarum. The sequence goes on along the minus strand of NC_083340.1, from coordinate 35,261,853 downwards.
TCACAATCGTATGTATATGGGCCTACCCGCAGTGGTAAGAAGATCGAAGAAGGAGATGTTGGGTTTTATAAAGGATAGAATTCGGACAAAGTAAAGGGTTGGAAGGGAAGATTTTTATGTCCAACGGGGAAATAAGTATTGTTAAAATCGGTCCTTTCAACTATACCCACATACGCCTTGACATGCTTTAGAATGCCTGATTATTTGTCTAAAGAGATCACGTCTTTGTTTAATAGATTTTGGTGGGGGCAAGACGAGGGGGTAGTGAAGATGCATTTAGAGAAATGGGAGAGAATATGTGATTCAAAAAGTAGAGGGGGCCTTGGGTTTCAAGATTTGAAAGCGTTCAATATGGTCTTATTAGCTAAGACGGTATGGAGAGTGTTGGAATATTTAATGTCGTTAATGGCCAATGTTTTGAAAAATAAATATTTCCCAAATTCTTCTTTTATGGATGAAGATTTGAAAGGATCGTCTTCATGGATTTGGAGAAGCTTGATGTGGGGAAGAGACCAGTTACCAAAGGGAGTAAGGTGGAATATTATTGATGGTGCGCTTGTGAATGTGTGGTCTGAGCCATGACTATTTTAGGATGTTAACTTCTACCCTGTCACAATTCACGGTGATAGCAACAAGGCGATAAAGGTTATTGATTTGATTGACTATGAAAGCTCAACTTGGAAAATAGATATGCTTAATGATTTATTTTTTGAGGATGGTAAGCTATTCTTTCTATTCCTTTGTCTCGATCAAGAGGAAAAGATAGATTGTTATGACACTTTACAAAATCTAGAATTTATGAGTGCCATCAGGTCAGGCTAGCACCTAGCAAAATCTTCATTGGAGGCATAAGAAGGGAGAAATGATAGAATTGAATCGAGTGACTAGTCATTCCTGAAAATATTTTGGTTCAGTGTCTGGAAAATGAACATAAAGAATAAACTAAAGCATTTTTTAAGAAAGTGGCTCATTATTTGAAACAACTTATCCCAGTGAAATTTACACTATCTTAATGGCAGATACATATTGAAAAGGAGCCCTATTCAGGAAATGAACATAAAGAATAAACTAAAGCATTTCTTTAGGAAGTGTTTGATGAATGCCTTACCAATAAATGTGTGCTGGCGAAGAGGCTAAAGTTATAAGATGCAACATGTAGGGTATGTGGGATGGAAGAAGAAACAGTTGAACGTATGTTCTTTCACTGCCCTAGATCTATAGATGTCTGGAAAATGAGTCCTGTTTTAGGGCCTAAAATTCATCGAGTTAATAATTTTGCTAGTGGGTGGTATGATCTTTTTTTGAATGCTTCGTAATTTCCAGATTCAATGAACCTTTTGAACTTACCTATGCATTTAATGTGGGTTTACTTGGAAAGCTAGGAATAGGTGGACTTTTAATAATGAAATGTGGGATGTTTCTAATATCGTGTCACACGCATTATTTGATTACCATGAGTTTAAAGAACTTGGCTAGCTCTATCAGTAATCCTAAAAATGATACATCTTTGATTGATGAGAAACTAACCTTTTGTCAAGATGAGATTTTGTGTTTTACAAATGCAAGCAAAGGGACACAGGAGATTCCAGTATTGGTGTTGTGGCAGTTGATGCTCGTGATTTGATGCTTCATGCCTTTGGATCTCCAATTCAGTCAGTTGGGAAGCCAATCATTGTTGAAGCAATTGCAGTTAGAGAGACATTGTAGATTGTGGTTCGCAAGGATGGAGGAAAGTTCATATTCTATCGGATGCAAAGGAATTGATAATGATCAGGCAGCTCCGAAACACCCTAGTAGATGTAGTTCGTTTTTCTTTTATTTGAAGGAACAAAAATAGGTGTAGTCACAGTCTAACTAGTTTTACCAAGACTTATAGTCGATGCAGTTTCTTGGGATGAGCATTTTCCTACATGGCTTATACATGAAACTCACGACTCTTTTGCTTTGTTATCAATTGAATGAAAAGGTCACCATTTTGATGGGAAAAAAACTATGTTTCGTCTTTGCCCCAGGTAAGTTGATGGAGAGATTTTTGGTTTATTTTGGCAAACAAATTATCACCTTGATAGTTTGATAACGAAATCATACCTGGATTACAAAATAAAAATAAAAAACCTGTTTTATCACCTTTTCGTTGCTTCTAACGGGAGAAGGGAGATATTAGTGTGCATTTTTTATGATTGATTTCGTGTGGTTGGCTTTTGAATTTTCTTGACTGCTTTCCTTCTTCGGTATCCTTTTTGCAGTTACGTTCTCGTTGCCTCCCATGAGACAGTGTAAAGGTTTAACGTATTCTTATGATGGAGGGTTATAACTTGGGGGCTTTGAATTACTAAGGATGCATGCAGGACCAATAAATAACTGTATAAAATGACAGCAGATAAACGAGTCTCTATGTGAAGTTGAAAAGGGGGAAAAACATGCTACTTTTGATGTTCTAAAAATACTTTTCAAGAGTTGATTGTTTAATATTGATATATTCTTATGCTCAGTAAATCTTCTATGCAAGCACTTATTGCAGATGAGTGAAAAGTAGTAGTGTTAAAAAATTAATCACCTCCATTCACATGGCTAAATTAAGTACAAGACAGTCAATATGATACTTCCCCAATTCTTATAAGGTCATGCTCACTGAAATGGTTGATTTTACCTAAAGAAATTTAGTTCCTTCATTTTCTGCAAGTAAGGCCCACAATATACAAGCAGATGCAATATTAGTAGAAGCTCACATCCAATAACTATCTGAAGCCAGAAAGGTAAAGTCGCAACCACAAGCACTGAAATTAAATAAATTAAATATGTAAACACCTCCTTTTCTTCAATGTTATATGCTTCCCATGTTTCTTTTCTAGTTGATGTCATAATTCTACTAGTAAATCATCTAGATACTAAATGAGAGATTACATTTACTTTGTGTTTTCACATAATCTCTCCTGTTTAGTAACATATTCAAGAAGTAAGCAAATCAACTGAATGTGGGCGGAAAGCCGATTTCTTCAAGGACTGATTATTGAGTCCATGTGCCATTGCCACCCATAATTTCATCAGTGTTGGAATCCATTGGAAAGTACATTTCAAACCATGCAAGATCATGCATAGAATCAAGTGAAGAATTAGATGTTCCGAAAATCATTGATCCTTCTTGTTCGGAAGTCGAAATCTTGGAGTGGTCCTGAGTGAATCTTGGATATTTTTGGTCATTTTGAACCATGTTGTTGGTATTATTATTATTATTATTATTATTAGCAGACTCCCAACTTGGAAATTGAAATTTCATTAGAGAATAGGCTGCTTCGTTTGAGGAATTCAAAATTTCCTTTCTATCATCATCATCAAAGTTGGCTTTTGTTGCTGAAAGCTTCTTCTTCAACTTGGTATTCCAGTGATTCTTGACATCATTGTCTGTTCTTCCTGGAAGCTTAGACGCTATAACAGACCATCTGCAAATTCAAAAAAAAAAAAAAGGAAAAAAAACGTGGTGTCACTTTTAAATACTAAAACTGTTTATTAAAATGGGAAAAGATTAGATTAAGAAAATAGTTGAAGAGCAAGATTTAGCCTGCTTCCAAGTTGAGCGTAGAGAGAGAAGATAAGGTTGTCTTCCGCTTGTGTATAATTGCCAAGTTTGATATCTGGTCTCAAATAATTCAGCCATCTTAATCTGCAACTCTTGCCGCAACGCTTTAGCCCTGCAATTTGTACATGAATAAATTGATCCTTAGAGTCAAACAAAAGCAACTAAAGGGTAAAAATAGGTTATATACATAATATACGGTGGATTTAAGACTCAATTTACTACTCCAATTCCCTCGGTCTTTTCACATGTCGTATAAGTTTTTAGCACAAAATCATTTAGTAACATTAATTAAAAGGGTTATTTGACTAGATTAAATGCATCTCTCCTCAAGACGAGTAAAAAAGAGACTTTCTTAGAAAATTGTACTATAACTTATTTGTTGGATCAAATAGATCAAAGATAAAATAATAATTAATGCTATCTTGATGGCACTTACTTTTCACCCAACCTGTTTGACTAGCACGATGTTAACAAGGACGAGGGAGTAACTCAATTGTAAGAAACAAGATAATAATAATGAAAGAAAAATTCAAGATTATTAGCTTACCAGATGTATGAGAAAGGAAAAAAAAAAAAAAAGAGAAATAGAACCAGCTCTGTGAGGAAGAGTAATCCAATTGCAAGTGCCATGTTTAAGGATGTGATTCTTGAGAATTTCATCTTCCTCTGGAGACCACTGTCCCCTTTTCACTTTGGTCTTATCACAGCAAGGTGTCCTTCCCATTGTTATTTCAAGCCACTTTTGAGCGTGCAATGGACTGTAGCGCGCGCGCACACAGATATATATATATATAGAAAGGAGGGGAGGTTATTAAGTAATAAGTTGGGGTCAGGATGCTGAAAATCTAGGAATTCAATTAAATTAATCATAACACACACTTAGAAGACTTTTAATTAATTGACCATTTGAGAATATCTTTAATTTGGTGATCACTGCCTCTTTAATGCCAAGAGGGAAAAATAAATTTATTTGGTGTCTGCCCCCTTGAATTTCTTGAAATGACAATACATCTGATTTAGTTTTACTTTGGACACTTCGCTTGACATGTTAGCTTATGTTTTTACTATATGTATACTGCCCAAATTTGCAGTGAACGCTATTGGACTTACCTTTTAGTCTTCTACTTTCAAAACTTATCTCAACTCTGAAAACTAATTAGAACAATTTTTTCTCTTCAATATACATGGTAATAACACTAATGTTGTATCGAGAACATTTGGTTTCTTTTTGTACCCAATTTCACTAACTTGTACCAAAAATGACAATTTAGAAGTTAGAAGTCTTGTGCAAGAATCAAAGTTGCAGTCCCCTAATAACACTAATGTTGTATCGAGAACATTTGGTTTCTTTTTGTACCCAATCAACATAGATATGATTTAGCTGCCATATTTGTTGAGTTTATGACTGCAGAAAGACTAGGCTCATTGAAGTAAAGATATCACCTTTTCCATCATCTTTCCTTTTTAGGCCTCGACTCTTTCAAATGGTTTAGGATATGAAAGATCGCTAAGGAAGAACAAAAATTGATTCATCATCTGTAATATCTATTCATCTCGCAATTTCAATCAACCGATTTATTAAGTAATATTTAGCGACTAAGGTTGTCATGATGGATTTCAACGAGGAACGTGGCCTCGGCCACAAACCCTACTGTTTCTATAACAATTAGAGTCGCCAAAAAAAAAAGCTCTCTTTTTAAAAAAAATTATGGCAAGTAGTGTCGAATGTCGATATTAATACTTTTTATTGTGTTTTATTTCTACTAAAAAAATCAGTATTCCGTTATGTTACAATATTAAATGCCTTATTGTTTGTGGCGACTATATGAGCTTCCACGAAAACCCCTATTTTGACAATTCATTAAGCACAATGACTTATCAACATTAGTGGCGATCACTATAAAATAAATTCCAGCCAAATTTTGTTTTTCGTGGCCAAGGAAAATGTAATTATAATAAGAATATATATATGCGATGACCACCTTTTATAGCCAATTATATGTTACTTTTCATTGTGATTACTACATTCACTACGAAACTTCGATAACTTTACATCTAGCTTTTCCGTGGCGACATTGTGGATCGTCACCTAATTAATAGTCGTCACAGAAAATCTCATTTCTTATAGTAAGTTAATTTATATTAAATATTACAAACATCACATGAATATTACAATTATGGTAATTTTGCTATTTCCTTTTCGATAATGCAATCGCATTATTCATATTAAATCAAAAAAAAAAGAGAGAGAGAGAGAGAGAGAATTATTACCTTGGTTTAGTTTTCATTCCCATACTCCAGTATTTATGCTTTTTATAGCAATGTTTTTTGCTTTGCTTTTTCTATTTGACTAGGTAAATTAAAGACTAAACCAAAAACTGTGGAAGTTTGATTTCATACTTAATATTACAAAGGCACAATCCATCGAGAGCCTCCTAAGGTGGACACGATCTTTCACTTAAACATCCTAACCAAATTTTGTTTCATTTAGAGAACTGAGGTAGGCCCTGATTGTGTTATTTAGACACTTTTCTCACAATGTGCCAAATATGTAATGTGTCTGTAGCACACTCACCAATGACGTGGCAAAATGACAAATTAAATTAGGACATGAGTCATTTGATCCCATAATAATATTTGAAAAAAAATATTTTAAAAAAATGCATTTACTAACAAAAGAAAAGCTGGAAATTATGTTCTTGGTGTTCTTCACCATCTTCACTTGTGTTCTTGTTCCAACCACGATTTTAATTCAAAATTTCAAGAAAAACTCCTCCAAATTTGTTAAACTTAAGGTAAAGATTCCCCATGAAAACCCGAAGACAAAATCCAACATTAATTTCTCAAAATTGTCATCAAATAAAGTAACCCATTTTAAACCTTCAATCTTTTAAAAGAACACATTAATGGTGTTTCGATGAGCTCCTTTGATTTTCTTTTTCTTTTTACTAGGAGAGAGAGAGCAAGAAATTAAGTTGAATTAAAAATGTAATTGACTTTTTTTTTTCCAATAGTGATAGCGGCGGCGGTGGTCTTGATGATGGTAGGGAGATGGTTAAAAAAAAAGAATGAAGAAGAAGAAAAAAATAAAAAATAAAAAATAAAAGAATGAAGAAAACAAAGGAAAGAAAAAAAATTAAAAAATATGATTTTTGGCCTTTCCCCGTGCGCCTGTTTGGTGTGAAATCCACACAACTTGCCAAGTTAGCGAAAAGTGTCTAAATGACACAGTCGGAGCCCACCTCAGATGTCTAAATGGTTTAAGATTTAGTTGAAATGTTTAAGTGAAAGATTGTGTCTACCTCAGGAGGCTCCCGATGGGTTCTGCTTATTACAAATGAAGTAGATCAAGTACATGTTTTTGGTTTTGTTACATGTTTTTGGTTTTGCTTTTTCTATCTGACGTGGTAAATGAAACTAAAGAAGATTGCGAACGTTTCGGTTTCATCATATATTCCAAAAGAAGTTGATCAAGTACTTTACATTGAAATTCTATATATGTATGTTGAAAATGTTTGCTATGACGCTTTTTATCCTCAACAATAAGCCTAACAGGGCAAACATTTTCTGCACACAATATTCTCCTGCAAAGTGGTCCTAACAAATATTTGCAAATAATTGCAACAAGCCAATTTTCCAACTTCACTAAAAACATTTTATTGCACTCAATGAAGAATCCTATTATTGACTTTAAAGAACTCGTACACAGTATGCATATTCCTCTGCCATGTGTTTTCCATAGAACTACTAAAGGGCGGTGTGTTATGTAACATGCTTCTCAAGTATGGATAAAAGTGCACCATGATAACTAGTCTCATGTAATATTTTATGTTGTATATTACCTCGGGCAATTCGCAGGAATACTCTTATTTTGGGTGGCCTTTAATTTTTGCCTATTAAATTGGTGATCTTTAATTTTTGCCCTTTTTAGAACCTCTTGATTTTGGGTTCGAACCCCCGCTCAGTCAAAAATTAAAAAGAAAAAATCGCTAGGCAGAGTTTGGATTCGCAAGACAGAGTTTTGCATGCTTCAGGCAGAGTTTCAAACTCTACCTAAGGCAGAATTTTTCCTTAACTTCAGGCAAAATTCTGCCTGAAAAATCTCAAACATTACCTGAGTGTTCTAAATAATGTGTATATTCTCATCCCTCAGCCTATGGAAACAGATCAAAAAGTTGCTCAGCTGACACAAAGCAAAATCGCCTAAAGTAAGTCCAACTTGTAGAAGAACACTATCAAAATGAATTACCACTCACACATCTGCACAACATCTGCCCCAGCATCAGAGTTTCAAACTCTACCTTAAGGTAGAGTTTTGCAGGCAGAGTTTTGAAAGCAAAATTCTGCCTTGTGAATTCAACCTCTGCCTTGTGAATATTCTTTTTTTTTTTTTACTGAGCTATGGTTCGAACCCAGAACCTCAGGGTATTAGGCGAAGGGCAAAAATTAAAGACCACCAATTTGAAGGTCAAAAATTAAAGACCACCCCAAAAGAAGGGTAATCCGCACACAAAAAAAAAAATGTATTACCTTCAATTAAAAAGGAATATGTCTTTAACTCTATCGCATTCATTAAGAAACAAGTCAATAACATTAATTCAAAGGTATTTGGTTAAGTTATTCTATAGCTTTCTTAATAAATGCAAATTAGCTTGGAAAGACAATTTTTAGAAATCGTATATGCTGCATCAATTAATGAGTACTATTTTTATGTGTAAAATCCCGTTTTGGGACCGAATGAACCACCCTAAGTAGTATTAAAACAAAAAAAGAAAGTTTTGTTTACTAAACAATTTTAAAAAATAGAATAAAGAGATTTTTATAGAATAATAATTGATTTTCATCTTCATCAAAAATGTTACATTAGTTGTATCTAAGTGAGTATTAGTTTTATTGTAGAACTCGAAGTTATACTAAGCATATTACCTTTCAAATACTATCACAGTTTTCTTCATACGCGGAGCACAGGGGGTTTAATTTGAATTCACTTTCTGGAAATTATATTGTATATTCAAGGTTAAAATTATTTTTTGTAAATATATATAGTAGATGTCGAATCTCTTTGACATCTTCGTATATTGACTTTGAATCCGCTTAGTGAAATCTTGATTCTGTTGCTCATTTTTATCCAAATAAATTTGTATGGAAATCCACACAATAATACGAATTGAGATAAAAAAAAATGTAGTTAGTTGGTTGATTTTAGTAGAGTTTATTGGGCTATTTTTAGTTAAGCAAATGGTAAATTGAGAATAAACTTATCCTTTATTCCCTTTTACCTTTCATGATTAAACTCATTAGAGAAAAAAAAAACCTATCACTGTGTACAAGTAATCGAACAATTATGTAACGAAGAATTTGTAATAGGATTAATATAATTGTTCCGCAAAATCCCTAAATTAATTTTGATTTTTTCATACGCCAATCTTTCGAAACAATAATTGAAATTTATCCTGGTAATTATTAGTTTTGTTGTTGTTGTTGTTGTTGTTGTTGTTGTGTTGTGTGCCATTCTCGTGAATGAGTTGCATGTAATTTGGTTTGGTTGGATTGGATTTCCATCTCAGTGTTACTTAAGTCTTCCTTGTAAAATTAAGAACAAATTTTGTTTTTGGTTGAAATTTAAATTACCTAGGAGGAAAACAAAAACTAAAGATATAGGAGTTTAAAATAGCCATGTGGGTGTCAACAGAATGGGACCCACATGAAGAAATGTAATTGGCATGTGGGTCTTTTGTCCAATTGAGGAAAACATACACCTACAAAGTATTTTAGTACAACAGCTTTCAAGTTTCAAGCACAATAACAATAGAAATTGCCAAAATGTTAGCTCTGAAATTACCTTTTTGTCCTTGGTCGTCCCATTCTTCATCTTTCAAACTTAGATTATTCAAATATCTTAATTAATTTTAAATGTTTAAAATGGACAAATACAAATTGATTTCTGCTTAATGAAGAATTACTATTTGAAAATTTTAGTGACAATCCTATTTTAGTATTATTATATGATTTATAAAATTAATTAATGTCGGAGGTACTGACTAAAATTTTAACGGAAAGCAAAATTATTTTGGTACAAGCAAGAAAGGAGGTATGAGATAAGTTAAACGTAAATAAGCTAATAATATGGGACTCACGTCGCCATTTGTCTATGTGGGACCCAATGTAAATTTTATTGGGAGAGTTGTGGGTGGGGAATATGGGGTCCACGTCCAAGGACACAGTATTTTATTTGTAGGAGTATATGTTTGGTTCTTACTTTTTATAACAAGTGTATATTTCAGAAGTTGAACATTAATTCTACCTCTTGTGTGTTTATTTTTTAAGTCCTCACGGGTCCGCAGTGTCTTAAAGAACGTGAAAAGTCAAGTATAGTAATGTGGCCAAGTAATATGGGACGAAAGAAGTACGTCATTTATTAATTCTTAAAAAACATGAAAAGTCAAGTAATGTAGCCAAGTAATATGGGACGGAGAGAGTACTTCATTTATTAATTCTTAAAGAACGTAAAAAGTTAAAAGTGAACAAGTAAAAGTGCACCGAGGAAATAAATATGTGTCGGAGAATTAAAATTGAAGTGCATTCATGTATACATGGGAAGAAAATAAATATTCAGCAAGAACGTGAAAAGTCAAAAGCGAATAAGTAAACGTGCACAAAGGAAATAAATGTGTCGGAGAATTAAAATTGAAGTGCATACGTGTATACATGAGGAGAGAATAATAATTTGCGAAAAGACATCATTTAACCCTTGAACTTGGCACGAAAACTCACTTTAACACCTAAACTTAAGTTGTATTTATATACCCCCCTTAACAACTTTCATTTCAATTATTTTTCACCCTAGAAAAATAATACCACTCTCACAATGTGAGGTGTATTACACTCGCGTCACATCATTGCCACGTCAATGCCACATCATTGCCACGTCGTTGCCACATCATTGCCATGTCAAAATTACCAACACTTCATTTTTTGTTTTTCTTTTATTATTTTTTCTCTCTCTCTTTCTCTTTCTTCTTCTTTCTCCTCATCCTCACCCTACTTTTAGCAACCACTACGCCGCTGCTACCGCCACCGCCACCGCCACCGCCACCGCCACCGCCACCGCCGCTGCTGTTGGACAAACTGCCCTTCAAAGAAAAAAAATCATCACCATCATCTTTAACCCACACCCACCACCACCACCATCATCTCCCCACCAAATTTCATCAAATTTCTTTGGACGAAATGTCCTTAAAAGAAAAAAAAAATCACCACCACCATCTTTAACCCACATCCACAACCACCACCATCATCTCCCCCAACAAATTTCATCCAACTCCTTCTCAAATTAGTCCCACTTATACTTAAATTCGTCCAAATTGATTGTTTTGGTTGTTATTGTTGGCCATTATTAGTATTATTATTAGCAAACTCATTTCTTCCATAATCATTATTCCATAACTTTATTATTGAAAGAAAATAAAAATCAAAATCAAGAAACCAAAAAATGGTGAAAATGAAAAGAAAAGAATGATGAGAATATAGAGAGAAAGAGGGATTGTGAAGAAGAAGAAGGAGGAAGGTGGTGGGGGCGGGGCTGTGGAGTGAAGAAAAATAAGAAGAAGCAGTTGGGGGCGGGGTTGTGGCGGGGGGGGGGGGGGGCTGTGGAGTGGGAAGAAGAAGCAGCTGGGGGCGGGGCTGTGGAGTGGGAAGAAGATGGTGGGTGGGGCTGTGGAGTGGGAGGGGGATTGTGAAGAAGATGGTTTATATTTTAATTTTATTTTTTAATTGTATAATATTTATTTTATTTTTTAATTTATAATAATAAATATATGAGAGCGGGTCCACTTTTTTTGTTTTTCACTCTCTTAATTATTATTATTTTTTTTTTTTTTTTGCCATGTCAGCATTTGGGGTGGAAAAAATTGAAATGAAAGTTGTTAAGGGGGGTATATAAATACAACTTAAGTTTAATTGTTAAAGTGAGTTTTCGTGCCAAGTTCAGGGGTTAAATGATGTCTTTTCTCTAATAATTTAGTACTATGACATATGTCCACATGAGATTTATTAATTCTTAAAGAACGTGAAAAGTCAAAAGTGAATAAGTAAAAGTGTACGGAGGAAATAAATTTGTATAGGAGAATTAAAATTGAACTGCATACGTCTATAAATAAGAAGAGAACAAATATTCAGCAAGAACGTGAAAAGTCAAAAGTAAACAAGTAAAAGTGCACGGAGGAAATAAATGTGTCGGAGAATTAAAATTGAAATGCATACGTATATGCATGAGAAGATAATAAATATTAAGTAATATGACATATGTCCACGTGAGATAAAAAAAAGTAGTTGATTAAAGTGTACAAGTTATATAGCTTTTGATATAAGTATTCATTGTGTGTAGGGGTGTTCATGGTTCGGTTTGGGTCAGTTATTGATTAAAACCATAACCAAACCAATTTAGTCGATTTTTAAATGTCTAAAACCATAATCAAATCAAATAAAATAATAACCACCAGTTTGGTTATTGTCGGTTTGGTTCGGTTTGGTTGGATTTTTCGGTTTATGACTAGCAGCCATGAGACTTGTCAGTAAAACATTAAAAAGTTGTAAAAGACATGTCTTTTTTTTTGTTCAAACGATAACTTTTATTTATCGTTTAAGGTGGAACATACATCATAGAAATATTTTCACTATTAGTGATAGTGTCATACTCAAGTTACCCAAAGTTGCTAAACTATTACATATAGAGCTAAAAACTAACTAAGTAGTGGTTGCACCATTTTTGTCATCTTAATACACATACCTGGAAATAAAGTAAAGCATAGGAGCTTTTAGTTGTTGTTACAAATATACATATTAATTAAACATAAAGACTACCTAAAATTAAAATGAAAATATATGAAATAAAAAAACTTTGTGTAATGATCCCAAACTTTGGGGCAATACTTGCATTTTGTCCTCAATTCTCCCATTTTATAAAACACTCTGTGTAATGATCGCAAACTTCAGATGTTTTTCTATCATTATCCCCAGGGCTAGGGTCTCGACTACAAATAATTGTTCTTTTCTGCCTTTTAGGAGGATTACCCACGGAAGAAGTATTAGAGCATTACCATGTGCTTGAGTTGCAGCAAATGCTGATGTTATTGAAGTATCTTCTATAGGAATCTCCAAATCTACAACCTCTGTCCTTTTCATATGAAAAATATTAAAAGTTTAGGACTCATTCAGACAAGAAAAAAGAAAGGTATAAATTCGGGGGAAAAAAAAAAGAAACAACCTAAAATCAAATGGCTGACAAAGAAAGACTAAAAATTTAAGTTAAAGACAATAGACTCTAATGTGAGCTTCTGTTAGTAGGTTTACACTTAACACTTAAAGAGTTAAAAGACTTAAAGACATGGGCTTAGACATATTCTTAAAAACATGGGCCTTAAACAATCATGTGAAATAAGTAGACCAAAAATCAAATTAATGATTAAAAGGTATAAAATATTTATAATTATTTATGAAAAACTAATATTATACATATAAATAATTATAAAATTTATGTATATAATTTATCGGTTATTTATTCGGTTATTTTTTAATATAACCATAACCAAACCAAATATTATCGGTTTTTAAAATTTAAAACCAAATCAAACCAAACCAAACCAAATGTCGGTTTTTTTATTCGGTTTGGTTAAATTTTCGGTTTGATTTTGATTTTAACCAAAACCGTAAACAGCCCTAATTGTGTGTATAATTTATAAAGCTTTTGGTACAAATAGAAAATAAAAAATATGTGGTCCCGATTTTTATGGCCTTTTACCTTATGTTAGGTGTACAATGTACTCGTCAAAGGTGTATAAAATTAGAAGGCGACACTTCTACCATTGAGAAAAGCCATGTGGGCTGAGCACTAACCCCCGGTTTGTATGGTGGTTTACCGTGGTTCATTAATGTAAGGTTTTCTATGAAACCATGTTTGTTTCCATTATTCTTAAAATTATTTGGTATGGTGTTGTAAACCCGTGATTCATTCCATGGTTATATAACCATGAAAAGTCCTAATTTTTGTAACCACGGATTTTGTGGTTTTTCCATGGTTACATATTTCATTTCTCCATTATACCCCACCCCAACCCCACCCTACCACTGACCCCCACCCCACCCCTGCCCCACCCTCCACCATCCATCCCACCCTATCCCTACCCCACCCTCCATCATCCATCCCACACTACCCCCACCCTACCACTCACCCCCACCCCACCCCCGCCCTACCACCCACTCCCACCCCCAACTACCTCACTCCTCTGTCACCGACCCCAACCACTACCTACTACCCCTCACCACCGCCCAACCCCACCCTACCACCCACTACGCCCACCCTTATCCTACAACCACCCACTTCACAACCACCCACCCCTTCACCACCCCCACCCACTACCCCTCACCACCACCCAACCCCACCCCCATCTTCATACCACAACCACCCACCTCACACCATCCACCCCTCCACCACCCGCACCCACTACCTACTTATTTTTTATAGTTCCTATTTTATTCTTTACCTGAGTTTTATTAATATATATAAACTAATTTCTAATTAAGAGTTAAGGGTATTTTAGTAAACTTACAAGTTATTATACAGTACCATACAGTCAAACCAAACAATACAAATGTTATTAAACCACAACAAATGATACAGTCTATCCAAACATGGTGTTCATTAATACAGTACAATACAATACAACACCATACTATACCATACCATACTGTACATTAATGAACCACGGGAAACAACCATCCAAACAAAGGGTAAGAAAACATTGTACAAGAATAAAACACTTTTACTATTGAGCAAAATGACAACTTTGCCCTTGGACGACCATCTTGGCTTTTCTATATAATAGAAATTATAAATATAAATTTGACCATATAAAATTTAATTTTAAGCAAATGAAATTTCAAGAAAAGCCTTTTTCTTAGAAGTAAGATATAGAAGTTTGCTATTTGCCCATTTGATGCTCTTGTATCCTAGAATCAACAAGCTCAATTTTGCATTATTCACAAAATTTGGGTGCTATTAGCCCATTTGATACTTTTGTATCCGAGAATCAACAAGTCGATTTTGCATTATTCACAAAATTTCAGATCGCCAATTCCACTATTTATTGGGCCAAAAAAAATTCACAAAATAATTTATTTTTATCCGATTTAATTATTAATTTTGTAAAAATATAAATTTTGTAATAAAGATAAATGCAGACACTATATGAGTATACTGCTATTTAAGAATAAAATACTTTTTTGATCTAACAAGCACTATCACGTTTTTGCTGATTTTTTATATCATAAATAACAAAACTCGAGGTAGAAAATACATTTAATTTGTTTATCTAATGATAAAACGGAATATTGGACTACTGTTTTCAATTAAACAAATTGTTAATTGGGAAAAAAAACTGAATACACTTATCTCGTTTGAATGGAAATACACTTTTGTCTATGGATCCCTTATTCCTATTGCTTTTACCTAATGTAAGTGTACCATCTATAAAAAAGAAAAAACTCAGCAATGAATTAAGTCAGTTGCGTACGGTATTTCCGTATTTGAATCTGCAAAGCACTTTTTATAGCGAGGCAAAATGACAACAGTGCCCTTGGTCGTCCATTGCTTCACTTTTCTATATAAAACTAGACGGCTTATGCCCGTGCGCACTTTAGATTATAGTGCATTTATGTGTATGTAGTTATTTTTGAATAGTGATAATATATATATATATATATATATATATATATATATAAAGTATATATTAATATTTTTAATATGGGGTGCACTTTTTTTTTGACATTATTAATTTGCACAATTTATATATATATATATATATATACTATGTTCAAAACACGATTAATATAACATTGTAGTTTATACTCCGTATCTAAAACTTTATTATATTAGTGTTTGCTACGAATAGAAAGTCTGCACTTTTTTTTTTTAACATTATATTTTTTTTAATATGGGGTTCACTTTTTTTTTATATTGCTTGATTTTGATAATATGGGGTCCACTTTTTTTTTTCCCGTGAGTTTGGAGATGGTGAGTTCCATTTTTTTCTTCCTTTTTTTTATTGCTCGGTGTTATTTAGTATGGGGCCCACCGCCCCCCCTTTTTTTTTAAAGGGACAACGGACGATGAAGCATGGGTCTAAACCCATGCTTTATATAGTTTTTTTTTTTTATATTGCTTGATGTTGTTTAGTATGGGGTCCACCATTTTGGACATTATTAGTTTACACTATTTTTATGCATATAATATATATATATATATATATATATACTATGTTCAAAACACGATTAATATAACATTATAGTTTGTGTTCCGTATCTAAAACTTTATTATATTAGTGTTTGTTATGAATACAAAGTCTGCACTCTTTTTTTTTTTGACATTGTTTGTTTTTTTAATATGGGATTCACTTTTTATTTTATTTTTTATATTGTTTGATTTTGTCAATATGGGATACTATGTTCAAAACATGATTAATATAACATTGTAGTTTGTGCTCCGTATCTAAAACTTTATTATATTAGTGTTTGCTACGAATAGAAAGTCTGCACTCTTTTTTTTGACATTGTTTGTTTTTTAATATGGGATTCATCTTTTTTATATTGTTTGATTTTGTTAATAAGGAGTCCACCTTTTTTTTTCCCGTGAGTTTGGAGATGGTGGGTTCCACTTTATTTACTTTTTTTTTTTTTAAATATTGGTTGGTGTTTTTTTTTTTAATATTGGTTGGTGTTTAATATGGGGATCACACTTTGTTTTTTAAATGCTTAATTGGTTGGTGTTTAATATGCGGACCATAATATTAATTGGTATTTAATATGGGGACCATACTTTTTTTTAAAAAATGCTTAACGGACGACGAAGCTGAGAAAAGGACCAAAATCATCCATAATGTTTGGGTTTGAATCAAAATCATACATATTCTTTCACATGGTGCACTAATAGTACATTATGTTTGCATAAGTGGTGCACTTTTAGTCACAATCCCAAATAAATTTAACGGAAAAGAACAAAAATGCCCCTGAACTTTTAGAAAAGGTATAAAAATACCCTTTATTCATCTATTTTGCTAAAACTACCCCTCAATTCAACTTTTTGGCTCATTTATTCCCCTTGATTAACGGACAACACTATTTATTTTTTTTAAAAAAAAATAAATTGCACATGACATTTTATTACTGAAAAATTGATTTATTCTTTTAAAAAGAAATCTGAAAAATCGTTATTTGTAGAATAAGGAAAAATAATTTTTCAACATCCATTTCTTTAAAAAAACAAATGTAGTAAGCCTTTTATATATATATATATATATATATATATATATATATATATATATATATATATAAAACAGAATTGGATTTTCATTAAAACATGTGAAATTTTTTTAAGTTTGGAAAAAAAAAATTAACGGGTGGAAACCCCATTTTTTTTTTAGAAAATTCAATTTTTAAATCTGAAAAACTGATTGTTTTTTTAAGTAAAATGTGCAAAACTAATACTCCATAATTTTCTTCTAGATTTAAAAAAAGATAGTTTTCTGGGTTTTTTTTTAAACACAGTTTTTCCATAAAAAATTTAATTTTTTTAGATTTTTATAAAAATCCAATTTTTCACATTTTGAAAAGAAAAAAAAATTAGTGTTGTCCGTTAGTCAAGGTTTTACTCGTTAAAAAAAAGTTTTCCAAATTTAAAAAAATTCCAAGGTTTCAGATTTCTTTTTAAAAGAATAAATCAATTTTTCAGTAATAAAATGTCATGTGCAATTTATTTTTATTTTTTTTAAAAAAAAATTAGTGTTGTCCATTAGTCAAGGGGAATAAATGAGCCAAAAAGGTGAATTGAGGGGTAGTTTTAGCAAAATAGATGAATAAAGGGTATTTTTATACCTTTTCTAAAAGTTTAGGGGCATTTTTGTTCTTTTCCGTTAAATTTATTTGGGATTGTGACTAAAAGTGCACCACTTATGCAAATATAATGTACTATTAGTGCACCATGTGAAAGAATATGTATGATTTTGATCCAAACCCAAACATTATGGATGATTTTGGTCCTTTTCTCCATGGAAACATTTTACTTGTCATGTTATTTTTTACACGATTTTTTAAGAAATCGTCAATTAGAATTAGAATTTCACTAATTTACCTTATTAATTATTTGATCTCCATTTAATATTATTTTTCCTTTTATGACATTAATCTCTTTTCACATTTATTAAAGTAAGGAAAAAATGAAAAAGTAATTAAATTTTATCTTATTTTAATATATAAGTATTTTAAGTATATTGCTGTACAATAATTGCATTTGCTCCCACTAATGGGTTGATACGCATGTGGCAATAAATTCATCATTATTGATTTAATTGTTTGATTTTCTAAGCACTTTTGTATTTTAAGTATGTTGTTGTACAATAATTTCATTTGCTCCTTCTTATGGGTTGATACGTGTGTGGCAATGAATTCATCATTATTGATTTAATTGTTTGATTTTCTAAGCACTTCTTTTTTTTTAACATTGTTTGTTTTTCAATTTGGGATTTATGTTTTTTTTAAAATATTGTTTGATTTTGTTAATATGGGATTCACTTTTTTTTTCCCGTGAGTTTGGATGTGGTGGGTTCCACTTTGTTTTTCTTTTTTTTATTACTGGTTGGTGTTTAATATGGGGCTCACATTTTTTTTAATATTAGTTGTTGTTTAATATATATGGGCACACAATTTTTTTTTTCAAAAATTGGAAAACCGATTTAATATATAAGTATTTTAAGTATATTGTTGTACAATAATTTCATTTGCTCTCACTAATGGGTTGATACGCATGTGGCAATAAATCCATCATTATTGATTTAATTGTTTGATTTTCGAAGCACTTTTATATTTTAAGTATGTTTCTGTACAATAATTTCATTTGCTCCCTCTAATGGGTTAATACGCATGTGGCAATGAATCCATCAGGCTATATGGGCCCACAATTTGTTTTTTCAAAAATTGCAAAACGGATTTAATATATGAGTATTTTAAGTATATTGTTGTACAATAATTTCATTTGCTCCCACTAATGGGTTGATACGCATGTGACAATAAATCCATCATTATTGATTTAGTTGTTTGATTTTCTAAGCACTTTTATATTTTAAGTATGTTGTTGTACAATAATTTCATTTGTTCCCTCTAATGGGTTGATACGCATGTGGCAATAAATCCACCATTATTGATTTAATTGTTTGATTTTCTAAACATTATTTGTTTTTTTAATATGGAATTCACTTTTTTTTTAATATTGCTTGATTTTGTTAATATGGGATCCACTTTTTTTTTCCTATGAGTTTGGATGTGATGGGTTCTACTTTTTTTTTTATTACTGGTTGGTGTTTAATATGGGGCCCACAAATATGGGATCCACTTTTTTTTTCCTGTGAGTTTGGATGTGGTGGGTTCCACTTTTTTTTTTTAATTACTGGTTGGTGTTTAATATGGGGCCCACAAATATGGGATCCACTTTTTTTCCTGTGAGTTTGGATGTGGTGGGTTTCACTTTTTTTTTTTAATTACTGGTTGGTGTTTAATATGGGTCCCACAATTTTTTTTTTAAAATATTAGTAGTTGTTTAAAATATGTGGGCCCATTTTTTAAATATTAGTAGTTGCTTAAAATATGTGGGCCCACAATTTTAAAAAAAAATATTAGTAGTTGTTTCAAATATGTGGGCCCACAAATATTTTTTGGGCCCACGTACGGACGACGAAATGACGACCAAAAAGTGAGCCTAACCGGCTCTTCTTAATAGTAGTAATTCCTTTTTCCTAATTGCTCTCTCTCCGGATGCAATACGAAGAATTGTTTTTTACAAAAAAAGTACAAAACAACTACTGTATCTTAATCCTTTTTAAAGAATATGTGTACACACATCTTAGTTATTTACGGGTTCAATCTAAATCCACCTTTTTTCTTTTAGTTTTCTCTATGGTATGACTCAGTTTCGAATACACCCCTTATATTTTAAAATCAAACACTTATACCTCCAATGCTACGAAAATTACACACCTTCACCCTGTGAGGTATATTTGTACATATTAAAATGTAATTTTTATAAATAAATTACAATTATAAATAAGAAGCTATTATGTATTTATTTTATGAAATTCAATAAAGAAGATAAACATTTCTTTGAATATCTTTATTCACGCATTTGATTAAAATAGAGAATAAATATTTCTGAAACATGTATCTTTAGAAACTTATTAATAAGAAATGGATACAACTTACTTGATAAGATATACCAGACTATTAGTAATAATTTCCTACACTTTAAACATAATTTACTTTTATTTTATTAAAAGATATAAAAATCTTTTAAATATTAATTAACACCTTTTTTTAAATATTTTGTTAATTTTGTACAATAACCAAATGTGGAAGTAAAATTTAATCATACCTTATATTTGAAATTTTTTCTTCAAAAGAAATAAATAAAAAATCTTACCATAAATATTTATTATTTTATGCTTATATAAATGGAGCAGTAATGATCCGGTCCACGCAAAATAACAATACATCATTGAGGACCCCACGCATGACTTCTTATGGCTTAAATAAATGCCCTCAAAATGAATTTTAATCTCCAATAAGTAACATGTTTCTAAATTTAATTATTTATAAGTATGAATTTGAAATAAATAAAAAGGATTTACTAAACAGATATTATTAATGTAGAACTAAATTTCATCAAATGAAAAAGGAAGATTATGTAGCCCTTGCATAAAGTAAATTAACAGTTAAAAGAGGAAGCACCAAAATGATATAAAACAAAACAAAGTAGTAATTTATTTGAACTGTAATTCGTATATTTCAGTTCTCAGCTTTAGAAAATAGCTAAAATTGTCAATTGTAATTGCAAAGTAGAGTGGAGCTCACATGACCAAAAAGCATTTATCAAAGGGTAGTAAAGAAATCAAGTAGGCCTACACTTTTAAAAGGAATAGTACCTAAACGTGTGAAGTAAAAAATCAAGTGGGACCATACTTTTAAAAGGAATAGTACCTTACCCATACTTTTGAACCTATTTACGTAAATGCCACAACGGACGACGAAAAGGGACCAACCGGTGCTTCTAATATAGTTATAACTAGATGGCCTAGTCCCGTGCTGCGCACGAGCCCAACACTTTAGATTATAGTGCATCTATGTGTATGTAGTTGTCTTTGAATAGTGATTATATATATATACACTATATATTATGTTCAAAACACGATGAATATAACATTATAGTTTGTGCTCCGTATCTAAACTTTTATTATATTATTGTTTGTTACGAATACAAAGTCTGCACGTTTTTTTTTTACATTATTTATTTTTTTAATATGGGATTCACTTTTTTTTATATTGCTTGATTTTGTTAATATGAGGTACAATTTTTTTTCCCCGTGAGTTTGAAGATGATGGGTTCCACTTTTTTTACTTTTTTTTTTTAATATTGGTTGGTTTGTGTTTAATATGGGGACCACACTTTTTTTTTTTAAATATTGATTGGTTTGTGTTTAATATGTGGGCCCACAATTAACATTATAGTTTGTGCTCCGTATCTAAAACTTTATTATATTAGTGTTTGCTACGAATACAAAGTCTGCACGTTTTTTTTTTTGACATTGTTTGTTTTTTTAATATGAGATTCACTTTTTTTTTTTTTATATTGCTTGATTTTGTTAATATGGGGTCTACTTTTTTTTTCTCCGTGAGTTTGGAGATGGTGGGTTCTACTTTTTTTACCTCTTTTTTCACATTATTCTATCTTATTTTAAAATATAAATATTTTAAGTACATTTATTTTAGTGAACATAACAAATAAATGACATGGCGGAATAGCAAATACAACAGTTTAATATTTAGATTAGATCTCAGGCTAATATAAAAAAATAAAAAAAACATTGTATGGTTTGACTACTTAACTTTTTGAAGAAAAACAGTTTCATTTGCTCCCACTAATGGATTGATACGCACGTGGCAATGAATCCATCATTATTGACTTAATGAGATACTTTGGAAATTAGTGTTTACTACGAATAAAAAGTCTGCTTTTTTTTTTTTACATTTTTTTTTTAATATGGGGTTCATTTTTTTTTTTTTTTGATATTGCTTGATTTTGTTAATATGAGGTCCATTTTTTATATTGCTTGATGTTGTTTAGTATAGGGCCCATCGTTTTGGACATTATTAGTTTGCACTATTTTTATGCATATAATATATATATATATATATATATATATATATATATATATATATATATATATATATATATATATATATATATATATATACATACTATGTTCAAAACACGATTAATATAACATTGTAGTTTGTGCTCCGTATCTAAAACTTTATTATATTAGTGTTTGCTACGAATACAAAGTCTGCACGTTTTTTTTTTTACATTGTTTATTTTTTTAATATGGGATTCACTTTTTTTTTATATTGCTTGATTTTGTTAATATGGGGTCCACTTTTTTTTTCCAGTGAGTTTGGAGATAGTGGGTTCCGCTTTTTTTACTTTTTTTTTAATGTTCAAAACACAATTAATATAACATTGTAGTTTGTGTTCCGTATCTAAAACTTTATTATATTAGAGTTTGCTACGAATACAAAGTCTACACGTTTTTTGTTTTGACATTATTTGTTTTTTTAATATGGGATTCATTTTTTTTTATATTGCTTGATTTTGTTAATATGGGGCCCACTTTTTTTTCCCCGTGAGTTTGGAGATGGCGGGTTCCACCTTTTTTTACTTTTTTTTTTTTAATGTTCAAAACACGATTAATATAACATTATAGTTTGTGCTCCGTATCTAAAACTTTATTATATTAGTGTTTACTACGAATACAAAGTCTGCACGTTTTTTTTATTGACATTGTTTATTTTTTTAATATGGGATTCAGTTTTTTTTATATTGCTTGATTTTGTTAATATGAGGTCCACTTTTTTTTTTCTCCGTGAATTTGGAGATGGTGGGTTCCACTTTTGTTACACCTCGTAAACTTGAACTAGGTGTGAATACATAAAAATCTAGTACTAAGATGATATTATATCTATATGAATCCATTCTTGATGAATTCGGGTGGGAGATGGTCGTTTTGAAGTCAAACCAATTAGTGAAGTTCTTAAGGCCTCTTAAATTCGCCAAAGTTTTGGTAGGTCTGTCTTCTGGGCGATTTTCATGAAAATGTGTTGTGAATTTGGAAAAACTTCCTTCATGAAAGTTGTAGCCATTTGAAATATATTTCCAACGGTAGGTCGCCCAGCCCAAACAGAGATACGTACAAGAAGGTATGTCCATTTTACCGAACACTGTGCAGAACCGACACACGCCGCCTTTTCAGGCGCGTGGGAGCGCGTGCGATGTCCCCGTATCGCGGGCCAATCGCGCAAGTCTGAGTATTGAGCTGCAGAACATTGCGCGATGGTCCCGCATCGTGGACCAATCGCGAATCGAGTCAGATTCGGGTCAAAACTCGGGTTTACGCGTTTTAAGTTATATTTAAGGTTTGGGGTTTATTTCCCCAGCACCCCAGTCACGAAAAATTACCCTAAAGTCAATAAGAACATGTCCCAAGCCTCAATAACCATACAAGGTAAGTGTTACCACGATTCTAGGTTGAATTCAATTTACTAATCCCTTTCTAACATGATTATTGTGACAAAAAACTAGGGTTTGCAACATAATTCCTTCCAAAGTGATTCAAGCTAGGGTTTGGGTGTTCTTCATTAGAAAAGTGAATTGTTAAACCTTGTTTAACAAATTAAGGTATGTCTCCCTTTTAAAAATCTTATTGTGCTTTGTATGTCTCTTTAAAGATAAAATCCTTTTTGAATATAAAGGTAATTTATATGTCTCTTTTGCAAACTCTCTTGAAAGATTGATTCTTTATAAAAGCATGTTTTGAATGATATGATGAATTGGTTTTACACTCTTGAAATTTATTACATGTTTTGATTAATGGTTAATGTGCGTGAGGGGACAAGCCCACATTAAATCTAGATTGTAACGAACCCTATATTTGTATGTGATATTATGAATCATTTTCTTCTATAAGAGATGATCAGTGATGATGGTTAATTTTTGGTATTGATGATTTTACAAAGGAATCTTGTTTAAAGAAGTGGAAACGTTTTCAAGATTATCTATGAAATTATGGATTTTCGTAATGGCATAATGAACTTTAATGCTATTTGATGGTGTGACTACTTTGAGACAAATTGTGAATCGGCTTCTACGCTATGAATTTTGTTGTTGTGTTTGGCCTAGCTACTCGGGAGGAAGGGTAGCCACTATGGATCCTAGTGTGTCATTGCCTAGCCATTCGGGAGGAAGAGTGGCCACCGCTGGGTTCGCTACCCGGGGTGTGATTTATGCCTAGATATTCGGGAGGAAGGATAGCCACCGCGTACTACATAGTCCGGTGTGATTTATGCCTAGCTATTCGGGAGGAAGGATAGCCACCGAGAATTATATGTTCCGGTGTAGTGCGCTATGCGCGATATGCTTGATTCTTGGGCCTGTATTGGCATGTGTGACATTCTTATTCTCTTATGGAATTGTTGATGACTATCTTAATTGATTAAAAAGGCATATTTGAAGTTGTAACTTGACAAGAGGCTTTATAAATGGGTTTTGATACTTATTATTGAGATACATAGACTGAATAACTGATCTTACGTTGGTTTCATATGATTCTCAAGATTGATTTCTTCATGTATTATTTTACTTTATTTTCGTATTATTCATTGTCCCCGAGACACTCACTGAGTACGAAGTACTCAGGCATACCATTGTTGTTTTTTATGGTATGTTAGGTAACGGAGAAGAGCAGGTTCTTGATACTCCAGGCGTTTAGGAAGGACTTGCTGTTGAAGCTGATTCGGTGAGCCCACATATTCATTCGTGGGACACCCTATTGATTTACTTATTCATTACATTAGTTGTCCGGGCTGCGTCCCGATGGTTCAGACTATTACTCATTTATCTTAGAAGCTCCCTAGTGTACATTTATGGGTCGTTATTGAGTTATTGATTAACTCTTAGGCACGTTGTTATGTTTGACAAGTATAGACAACTAAAGACTTCCTGATAACGTCCAAATACACTCCTCAAAGAGAAAGTGTACACGGTCGTATGCAATATATTTACCCAACTATGAGTCGGGGTCGATCCCACAGGGAACAATATGCTAGGCGATTAAGAAAGTAAGGAACTTTCACCAACTACGCTAAAGCCAAACGATAGGTAATATTTTGGTTTTTGAGAAAATTATGACTAATGCGGAAATGTAAACTAACCTAGAAAGCAAGTAAAATGATCAATGGCCACAAGTTTGGATAATAGGAAATTACACTCAAGTAACGATCCAACGTATTTTATGATTTTACAACTAAGAGCGGGTTTGTGTCAATAGATAATGATTTCTCAAATCTCATTGAAAGTCTTCCAACCAAATCAATGAATTTCACTCTAAGCTTTTCCAAGCCTTAGAGTGTGATATTAGGCACAATCAATTTAATCTCAAGTAACTATCCTCTTCCGAGCTCAAGTTATTAGATGAGTTTAATGACCCAAATTCTTGTTAATTAATCTTTCCCAACCTAGATTTCCTTTTCCAAGCTCAATCTAAGTAAATGGGTGAGTCCTAGGGTTAGCTAATCCCTTTGGAAACATTCAAGAACGAGATTAATTAAATCAACAAAGACCCACTTCAATAGCAATAAAAATCATTCAATACATAAGCAAAACAAGAGTTTCATTCAACACTTTAATCATAGAATATTTCCATAAACGAGATTCAAGTGAAGAAAATAAATACTACACACTTAGATATACAATACAAAACAACGAATTGAAGAAAGGTTTAAGAATTATCTCATTAAAGAACTCCAATCTTCTCCTCCAATGGTGTAGGTGAAAGAAACCCTAGCCTCCAAGCTTGTAAAATGGCAAAAGATGAACTGAAAATTTGCCCTAGTTTTCTATTTATATGAACTGGAATGGAAGAAATCGGCGAATCCCAGGTTCTGGTCGAAAACGCTCATAATTACTTCAGTGCGATCGCGCCACGAGACAGCGCGATCGCGTTCATGACGTCAGCGTCCCCTGTCCCTCAATCGCGATCGCGGTTTGAGTCGACGCGATCGCGTGTCATTTAAATAGCGCGTGGGCGCGGTCGCGTGAAGTCTCGGCGCGGTCGCGTGGAATTAATTTCGTGCTATGGCGCGATAGCGTGAGTACACATCGCGATCGCGCAGAGTAATTTTCCGCGAAATTTTCCAGAACTTCCAGTTATCCCCAGTTTTGCAACTTTTTTGCTTGTTTTCCACACTTAGGCTCTAGGGACCTCATATAACCTGAAACATGACAAAAACCACGTAAAATAACACAGACTTG
This sequence comes from Lycium barbarum, assembly GCF_019175385.1. Classification (NCBI taxonomy): domain Eukaryota; kingdom Viridiplantae; phylum Streptophyta; class Magnoliopsida; order Solanales; family Solanaceae; genus Lycium; species Lycium barbarum. The sequence goes on along the minus strand of NC_083340.1, from coordinate 35,235,814 downwards.
CTCAAAAACAAGTAAAACTTATAGTTAAAAAGCATCGATTATGGTGTAAATTCACGCCACATCAACACCCCCAACTTAAAGTCTTTGCTTGTCCTCAAGCAAACTAAAACAAAAATCTCAATGAGGATCCATTTTAAGCACAAAAGCATGACTTTGGTTGGTACCAACAATTAGACTACAAGCATGTGAAGCTTCAACCAAATAACTCCCTCATTTCAAAATACAATTTCAAGAATGCAATAAAGATATAAAACTATCAAGCAACAACACTCAAGTTTCAATAAGTGACTCAAAACTACTAGCTTACTAGATATGCTCAGTTGACTCAACTTTGGATTTTTCAACATCACCAATCTATCGTAATCCATATGCCCTCACAAGAAAGAAAGTCCCAAAATCACTGTATTCACAACAACAACACAAGGGACAAATACACAAAGTCACTCACACTCACAAAGAAATTCTAGTGCTAACAAATATCACACCATAAGCTTGCCCTTATTTTCAATCATCACTAACTCAAGAACATTTAGTTGGAGATCACATAGGGACTTTTTAAGCTTGTAATGTAGGCTTAGGGAAGGGTAGGATAAGTATTTGGGATACAAGTGACTACGCCCTCCTTGAACACTACACAAAACCTTTCGTCCACTTTCCTCTTCATTTCAAAACAACACTCCTTCCTTTGCATACTAGTTTCCCCAATTATTCCAACTTCCTTTATAAAGTTCCAAAATATAATGTGCTAGCACATGCCACCCCCAACTATAAATGTTGCAGTGTCCTCGCTGCACATAATCAAAACAAAACATAAAAATAGAAAAGGAAAGAAAAAAAAAAAAAAAATTTTTTTTTTTTTTTTTTTTTACTCACTGGCACGACCTGCGACCCCACATGCGAATCGCAGGTCTGACCTGCGAGTCGCAGGTGATGTCACCTGCCAAATTTTTTTTTTTTTTTTTTTTTTATTTTTTTTTTTATTTTTTTTACAAAGATGCATTTTTTTTTTTTGCACAAAAAAGTTTGCAACCTTTTTGTATTTTTCAATTTTTCTTCCTTTCTTTTGACTTTTTCACAACACCAACCTTCACCACTCTCAAGCAACACTAACACCCCCAACTTAGGTTTTTGGCCTCAAATTCACAATTTCATGTTCAAGGAGGGAAACGTTCAAAAGAGAGACTTTTCATCAAACATGGTAAAGGCTTGTAATGTGGCAATCAAAGAAAAGGTCATAAGCTCAAATGGGATTACTAGTGATATTATTTATGCAATGGTAGGCTAGAAAGGCTAAAGAGGTTTTTTTTTTTTTTTTTTTTTTTTTTTTTTTTTCACAAAGATAGCCCAAGGTCATCTCTCCAACCAACATAATCAAAATTAGCATTGAACGACTAACCGGGCAAGTTCTAGATGATAAAAGTAAACACAAGATTTATTCAACAAACACTCACCACACATGGCATATGAACCAGTCTAGATGGATCAACTAGTGTAATATCGCATAATCCAAAGTAAACACAACTAGTAGGTAAAGAGTCACCAAATGAGCCAAAAAGTTGTCACAAAGATCATTCTTTCCTATGCACCTTGTTTTCACAAAACAATTTAGAGGGTTATTCGGATTTCAATTTCACATGCAAGAGACTAACTCTATTAGTACCAAATAAGCCAAGTGTTTCCACATTTTTCCTCAAAGAAAATAAAATAATAAGAGTGACTAATCCACAATATGTCAAAAGAACAAAATTTTCAAAAATTTTGAGCAAGTTTCAAAATATAATGTGCTACCGCGTGCCACCCCTAACTATAAACATTGCAGTGTCCTCGCTGCACATAATCGAAACAAAACATAAAAATAGAAAAGGAATTTTTTTTTTTTTTTTTTTTTTTTTTTTTTTACTGGCATGACATGCGACCACACATGCGATTCGCATGTATGACATGCGAGTCGCATGTGATGTCACCAGGTTTTTTTTTTTTTTTTTTTTTTTGTTCTCTGTCATGACATGCGACGACACATGCGATTCGCATGTATGACATGCGATTCGCATGTATGACATGCGAATCGCATGTTATGACACCAGAAAACATTATTCTGCAGTTTTTACTGGTTTTGGGGGCTGTCCGGGTATCCGATATGCTCAAAATAACTCCAAAAATTCTGAAACTTTGCAGATTAGTCAAAAACCATAAACTAAACTATTCTAAAAAATAAAATTTCAAAAACGATTAAAAACTTTTAAAACGATGGGTTACCTCCCACCAAGCGCTTGATTTAACGTCGCGGCACGACGGTTACCTTTACCACTTTTCCTTCCATTTGGAAGATATGAATTGGGCACCCAACTTGGACTCAAGTTTGTGACCACGAGCGGCGGGGGGTGGTAAGTAGATGAACAAGCCAAACGTTAGTTTCTTCATTTTGCACTTCTTGGCTTTCAAATGAGGAATGTCATTTTGCCTTCTTACTCTTTCGAATTGCAAGATGTAAGGCACTTGTCTTTCTTCTTCACCATCCAACATGGATGTATGTGGCTCAATTCCCATATCACCATACAAATCCAATGTTGAAAAATGCTTGGAATGAGACTTCAACCTCCCAATTTGCAAAATTTTTCGGATTTTGACATTCTCATTTTCCCCCAAACTAGAGTCAACTTCCACCATTTTTCTCAAGACAACTGTTGACTCTAATTTCTTTTCTTCTTTGGCATCTATACTGAAAATGGATTCGTTTGGAGGACTTTCAATTCTTGATTCCTCCTTTTCATGATTGGCCTCCAACATGGGCATTCTCTCCTCATATTGAGCATTTGAGAATTCTTCTTGATTTTGTTCAAATGCCCACGGAAGATTTTTGTATTCATTCATCAAGTCATTTTGGAGACTAGTTTCCAAGTACTCCTCCAAGACTTTTTGCTTTTCATTTCCTCCTTCAAGTATGCATTCCATCATGAGCTTGAACTCTCCATTTTGTCCATTCTCAACTTCTTCCACTTCCATTTCCCTATAATTGTCACAACAAAAAGTAGACTCGTCATAGTGGGGGTTCGGGGAAGGGAAGGACACATAAGCACAATTAGCCCCATGGCCATTTTGACCATCACATCTACCACATATGCTCCATTCATGGGTTCGAGATTGTGCGCACAATCCTCCCCCGGGAGACTTTAAACAATTTTGCCAAGAGTGGGGTCCTCCACAATAGGGACAAGGGTCATCAAAGTATGAACAACTTCCATCCGACCCATTTTCATGGAATGATGCCATATTTTTTTTTTTTTTTTTTTTATAAAAATAAAATTCAAGCAAAGAAAACAACTACACTAATATTTACGAATTTGGACCAAAGCAAGCAAGCTTAAATCCCAAACTAACTCAAATACGCCAAATTGTTCCCCGGCAGCGGCGCCATTTTTGATAACGTCCAAATACACTCCTCAAAGAGAAAGTGTACACGGTCGTATGCAATATATTTACCCAACTATGAGTCGGGGTCGATCCCACAGGGAACAATATGCTAGGCGATTAAGAAAGTAAGGAACTTTCACCAACTACGCTAAAGCCAAACGATAGGTAATATTTTGGTTTTTGAGAAAATTATGACTAATGCGGAAATGTAAACTAACCTAGAAAGCAAGTAAAATGATCAATGGCCACAAGTTTGGATAATAGGAAATTACACTCAAGTAACGATCCAACGTATTTTATGATTTTACAACTAAGAGCGGGTTTGTGTCAATAGATAATGATTTCTCAAATCTCATTGAAAGTCTTCCAACCAAATCAATGAATTTCACTCTAAGCTTTTCCAAGCCTTAGAGTGTGATATTAGGCACAATCAATTTAATCTCAAGTAACTATCCTCTTCCGAGCTCAAGTTATTAGATGAGTTTAATGACCCAAATTCTTGTTAATTAATCTTTCCCAACCTAGATTTCCTTTTCCAAGCTCAATCTAAGTAAATGGGTGAGTCCTAGGGTTAGCTAATCCCTTTGGAAACATTCAAGAACGAGATTAATTAAATCAACAAAGACCCACTTCAATAGCAATAAAAATCATTCAATACATAAGCAAAACAAGAGTTTCATTCAACACTTTAATCATAGAATATTTCCATAAACGAGATTCAAGTGAAGAAAATAAATACTACACACTTAGATATACAATACAAAACAACGAATTGAAGAAAGGTTTAAGAATTATCTCATTAAAGAACTCCAATCTTCTCCTCCAATGGTGTAGGTGAAAGAAACCCTAGCCTCCAAGCTTGTAAAATGGCAAAAGATGAACTGAAAATTTGCCCTAGTTTTCTATTTATATGAACTGGAATGGAAGAAATCGGCGAATCCCAGGTTCTGGTCGAAAACGCTCATAATTACTTCAGTGCGATCGCGCCACGAGACAGCGCGATCGCGTTCATGACGTCAGCGTCCCCTGTCCCTCAATCGCGATCGCGGTTTGAGTCGACGCGATCGCGTGTCATTTAAATAGCGCGTGGGCGCGGTCGCGTGAAGTCTCGGCGCGGTCGCGTGGAATTAATTTCGTGCTATGGCGCGATAGCGTGAGTACACATCGCGATCGCGCAGAGTAATTTTCCGCGAAATTTTCCAGAACTTCCAGTTATCCCCAGTTTTGCAACTTTTTTGCTTGTTTTCCACACTTAGGCTCTAGGGACCTCATATAACCTGAAACATGACAAAAACCACGTAAAATAACACAGACTTGCTCAAAAACAAGTAAAACTTATAGTTAAAAAGCATCGATTATGGTGTAAATTCACGCCACATCACTTCCGCTGATTTAATTCTTATATGCGTGATTCGTTTACCTTTATTTTATAAACTGTTGGAGGCGAATGTTGAACCTGGCGGGTTCAAGTATTATTATGGTGTTGCTTAGGTTCTTCCGATGTTGTTCATGACGTCGGATGCCGGTCACGTCTAGGGTGAGTTTTGGGGCGTGACAACTTTTTTTGCTTTTTTTTTAATATTAATTGGTTTGTGTTTAATATGGGGACCACACTTTTTTTTTAATATTAGTTGGTTTGTGTTTAATATGTGGGCCCACAAACGGACGACGAAAAAGTGCACCATCCGGTGCTTCTAATATAGTAGAAATAACATATAGAAAATAAAAAAAAATAAAAAATAAAAAATATATATATATGAAAGTGACCTTTGGAATAAAAAAAAAAGGGTTATCTCATCGTTGATTTTACTTAATTATCATCTTGTTTAAAAGATCATGGGGCATAGAATTGTAATTTGCAAGCTGGTCAATAAAGTAGGTATAAATTTTGGAGATTAACGTTCAAATTCAATTAAATATAAAAAACACTTGATAATTTCTTCTCATATATATGCTTAAATCTTGGTGGGCAAAGTAACTCGATACATGTGCTAATTGGAGGAGAATAATAATTATCTGAAATAGTAGAAGCGCTTGCAAGTTAATCTGGACATCACATTAATTATAAGAAAAGAAATTGTGGGTTGGGGGTAGGACTGTTCAAAACCGAACCGCAACCGATAACCCAACCGCAAATAGGTTTATTGGTATCGGGTAATTGGATTAACGGATGGGGAATGGTTTGGAATTTTATAGTTAACGGCTTAACGGTGCGGGGGACGGTTTCCTCATTTTCCTTATCGGTTTAACCATTAACCCGTTAAGAATAATTAAATTATAAATATATCCCTATGTATATAAAGTACTAAAGATTAAAAATACTAATCTTTGAGCCTAAAACTCATTTTTCTTCCCGCAACATGGTAGCAATTTCTCATTTTCCTTATTGCTTCTGCCTGGTGTTTCTTTCTTATTATCTCATGTTACCAACTAGAATTATTCAAAACATTTTTACTTTCCTTGGATGTTTCTTCCTTTTTCTTTGGTGAAGATGAGAACGAGATAGAATTACAAGTGGTTGTTTGAAAGAAATAAGTTTTCTTATGGACATTGACACACTTTAGTATGAAAATCTCATACTTAATCTGCACAGTTTATTTAATAACGATACTTTAGCGAAAATTTAATTCGTATTTCCAATAATTTAAAATCATGTATCCCAAAAATACCCATCATGAGTAATACATCCATTTAAATCTTGCGATGTGAAGCTAATAGGGTCAAATGTGAGTTTGCAACCTACACACTATCAATATTGAGCCTTTTGTGTTTTGTTAATTTTTTATTAATGCAATAGTCCGAGCAATAGAAAGAAAAAAAGATCTCATATACTTTATTAATTAACCGATAAACCGACAGCTAACCGACCGTTAACCGCTAAATCCAGACCGAACCAGCCGATATCTTATCAGTTGGTTAGCTGATTGAGATATTTAAAAATCGATATCCGATAAGCCGAACCGTTAAGCACAGTTATCCAACCGAACCGCCCCATAAGCACCCTAATTGGGGGTGGGCGGGGGGTGGGGTTTGTTACATGTGGTAGCTGGAAGAAAATATTAAGTATTTAGCTGGAATAGTCTCTTTGGCCCCACGTAATTAAGTTGATAAAGATTTTTGCTTTCATTTGGCAACAAATTAATCACTTTCATTACGAAATCATACCTGCATTACGATAACATATGTATGATCTGTTAGCATTATGGGTAGAAATCCGGGCAGTTCGTATTGGATATGAAAATATCGGTTTGGATACATATATGGTTTTCGGATTCAACAAATTAACATTCAAATCTAATTCATATAAGTTAGGATTGGATCAATTTTTTAAAGTTCGGTTTCACATTAATTATCAGTTTGGTTATTTCGAATTTTCGATTAGTTTCTTCCTCTTCCAAAAATGAACATCATAAGAAAGCAGTGGCAGATCTAGAATTTAAATTCTATGGGTTGAATCTTAAGATTCTTAGCATTGAATCCATTAGATCTTTAAAGTTATGGGTTCATATCTACTACTATTTATTACAATTGTAGTAATCTTTTCCAGATAAATTTATGTTTCGCGTCGAAAATAATAAATTCAATTGAACCCCTACCAACAAGGCTAGATACGCCTTTGAAGAAAGTACTATACATGTCAAATGGTGATGTGTGTAACATCAATTAAGATAAAAGATAATCGCACCTGCGCTACTCCAATTAATCAAAACATTTTAAAGTGAAATGGATAGATAATCTAGTCATTTTCTAGTTACTTTTGTATTCTAATTTTAAAGCTAACAACCTTAAATTGAGCTATTATGAGTCATTTGCACTTTTGTCCCTTTTTTGTGCTGGTCTTTAACATGTATCTCACAAATTATTCCCTGTGCCGTAAATAACTTATGTCCCGCTAGGCATAAATTCGATATTAAAGGGCAAAGACAAACTCATTTGAAGGGCAAACCGTGCAATATCTTCAACTATTATCGGTCTGGGTCTTTTGATTCTAGTGGGCTGGACTCAGATATCGGAAGCACTAGTCTAGCTCTAGTAGGCTGAATATTGACTTGACCTCCCTTTGAAGTTTGAAAGAGAAATGAAAGCAAACATGAAAAATGAATAAAAATGCTTTTGAAATTAACACTTCTCCATAAGGGTGTCAATGGTTTTAAAAAAACCGACATAACCGACCGAATCGTACCGTACCGAACCGATTTTAGGTTTCCTTTAATAAAACCGACGGTTTTTATAAAAAATTATAGCCGTACCGAATAATTGGGTTGGTTTTAAATTTTATAAAAATAAACCGAAAAAATACCGAACCGTACCGAATACATTTATATGTGTAAAATATATATTCTCTATTAGATTTAAATATAATAAATATTAAAATTTTCGTCTTGAGTTCGGGATGATGAAATAATTAACACCTAAAGTTCCAACTCTAAAACCTATTATACTACTTCTATTGAAATTAAATTAGTTCTAGCGTCTCGAATAGTAACTAGCTATTCTTATTGGATACTTAATCGTAGTAGTCTCGATTCCTGAGTCCCATCTTGATTGATTTTTGACCCCTCGTGCGATATAAATTATACTTTTTGTCTTTGCTTAACATTGTTTTACACTACCGTAAAATAGTGAGATCAATCTTTATTCTTGTTGTCTTTCATGTTTTCTTGATTCATCACCTTTTAAACAGTAAAAATGTCTAGAACTTTAGCCAAAGTCCTCTTGAAGTATGCATGATATCGGGTCTTTAACTTTTATTAGTGACTATGACATGATGTTGCTTTGTTTTAAAAAAAAAACCGAAAATTAACGGAACCGTACTGATATCGAAGAAAAACCGAGATGATGGGACAGTTTCGAAAAGTCTAATTTTGGTTCTACAAAGTGAAATAACCGAAAAATTGGTATGGTATAAATTTTATAAAAGCCCGGGTAGATGGATTTGTCATATTTCACAATCTTGGGTTGTCTGGTCTATATGCTTTTTCAGCCCAGTGTTTAGTTTATTTTGTTTTTTCATGTGCCTTAAGAAGAGCTATGCAAATAGTTTTTGCCTAAAGATAGGAGCTTTTTCTAGGATTCTAGTAGAACTAAGTCTCTATTTCTACTGTAATCTCATTGTAATATGGCGCTGATTTGTTCTGATTTTTATCATTCTAGAGTTTTTGTAATAGTTCTTCTCACTTTGCTAGGAGGTTTTGGTTCATGTCCCGCTCCTATGTATCTTCTTTTTGCAATTAATAAACTCGGTAAGGGTCTACGCCAAACCCTCCACTATCATCGGAGGTAAAAGCCCAGGTAGATGGATTTGAGTAAAATAAAATAAAAAAAGATATAAAGCAACGTCTGTTTCTATTATCAAAGAACAACACTTTCTTCAGCCTACAAGTTCTAATGATTAATGAAAAACTAATTTAGATCTATAATTCAATTAGAGCTTTCATTGAAATGGGAATGCTTACTATAACCCAACCTTGAAATCACTTGTATGTTTTGAAGGCCCAAAAACAGCAATTGAATTGGGTTTCCCGGATCAGTTCAATCTAACGGCTGCCCACAAGTCAGATTCCAGCCCATATACTGGTTTTGGCCTTAATTAATGTAATCATACTATTTTATTTTGGGAATATTTTTTCCTTTTATTCATTAAAAAAAAGAATTAAAGAAGATTGCAATTTACTACTATATAGAAGCATGGGTCTCAACCCATGCTTCGTCGTCCGTTAGGCATAAAAAAAAAAGTGTGGTCCCCATATTAAACACCAATCAATATTAAAAAAGTAAAAAATGTAGAACCCACCATCTCCAAACTCACTGGAAAAGAAAAGTGGACCCCATATTAATAAAATTAAGCAATATAAAAAAAAAGTGAATCCCATATTAAAACAAAAACAATGTCAAAAAAAAAGTGCAGACTTTGTATTAGTAGCAAACACTAATATAATAAAGTTTTAAATACGGAGCACAAACTACAATGTTATATTAATCGTGTTTTGAATATAGTATCCCATATTGACAAAATAAAGCAATATAAAAAAAATGAATCCCATATTAAAAAAACAAACAATGTCAAAAAAAAAGTGCAGACTTTGTATTCGTAGCAAACACTAATATAATAAAGTTTTAGATACGGAGCACAAACTACAATGCTATATTAATCGTGTTTTGAACATAGTATATATATTACACTATATAGAAGAGTGAGTTTCCTCACTTCTTCGTCGTCAGGCACCCACTTTTTCGTCGTCCGTTTGTGGGCCCAAAAAAAAGTTGTGGGCCCACATATTTTAAACAACTACTAATAGTTAAAAAACAAATTATGAGCTCACATATTTTAAACAACTACTAATATTTAAAAACAACTACTAATATTTTTTAAAAAAAATTGTGGCCACATATTTTAAACAACTACTAATATTTTTTTTAAAAATTGTGGGCCCCATATTAAACACCAACCAGTAATAAAAAAAAAAGGTGGAACCCACCACATCCAAACTCACGGAAAAAAAAAGTGGATCCCATATTAACAAAATCAAGCAATATTAAAAAAAAAAAAAAAGTGAATCCCATATTAAAAAACAAACAATGTTAAAAAAAAAGTGCTTAGAAAATCAAACAATTAAATCAATAATGATAGATTCATTGTCACATGTGTATCAACCCGTTAGAGGGAGCAAATGAAATTATTGTACAACAACATACTTAAAATACAAAAATGCTTAGAAAATGAAACAATTAAATCAAGAATGATGGATTTATTGCCACATGCGTATCAACCCATTAGTGGGAGCAAATGCAATTATTGTACAGCAACATACTTAAAATACTTATATATATATCCGTTTTCCAATTTTTGAAAAAAAACATTGTGGGCCCATATAGACTGATTGATTCATTGCCACATGCGTATCAACCCATTAGAGGGAGCAAATGAAATTATTGTACAGCAACATACTTAAAATACAAAAGTGCTTAGAAAATCAAACAATTAAATCAATAATGATGGATTTATTGCCACATGCGTATCAACCCATTAGTGGGAGCAAATGAAATTATTGTACAGCAAAATACTTAAAATACTTTAAAAAAAAGTGTGGTCCCCATATTAAACACCAACCAATATTAAAAAATTCAAAAAAACACCAACCAATTAAGCATTTTTTTTTAAAAGTGTGGTCCCCATATTAAATACCAACCAATATTAAAAAATAAAAAAAAATACCAACCAATATTTACAAAAAAAAAAAAAAAAGTAAATAAAGTGGAACCCATCATCTCCAAACTCACGGGAAAAAAAGAGGTGGACTCCATATTAACAAAATCAAGCAATATAAAAAAATAAAAAGTGAATCTCATATTAAAAAAACAACAATGTCAAAAAAAAAAAAAAAAAAAAAGTGCAGACTTTGTATTCGTAGCAAACACTAATATAATAAAGTTTTAGATATGGAGCACAAACTACAATGTTATATTAATCGTGTTTTGAACATAGTATCCCATATTGACAAAATCAAGCAATATAAAAAAAAAGTGAATCCCATATTAAAAAAACAAACAATGTCAAAAAAGAAGTGCAGACTTTGTATTCATAGCAAACACTAATATAATAAAGTTTTAAATACAGAACACGAACTATAATGTTATATTAATCGTGTATATATATATATATATATAATATGCATAAAAAAAGTGCAAACTAATAATGTCCAAAAGGGTGGGCCCCATATTAAACAACACCAAGCAATATAAAAAAAAAACTATATAAAGCATGGGTTTAGACCCATGCTTCGTCGTCCATTGTCCCTTAAAAAAAAAGGGGGGGGGGGGGGGGGTGGGCCCCATATTAAATAACACCGAGCAATAAAAAAAAAGCAAGAAAAAAATGGAACTCACCATCTCTAAACTCATGAGAAAAAAAAAGTGGACCCCATATTATCAAAATCAAGCAATATCAAAAAAAAAAAAAAAGTGAACTCCATATTAAAAAAAATATAATGTTAAAAAAAAGTGCAGACTTTATATTCGTAGCAAACACTAATATAATAAAGTTTTAGATACGGAGCACAAACTACAATGTTATAATAATCGTGTTTTGAACATAGTATATGTATATATATTATATGCATAAAAATAGTACAAACTAATAATGTCCAAAAAAAAAAAGTGAACCCCATACTAAACGACATCAAGCAATATAAAAAAAATGTGGATCCCACCATCTCCAAACTCACGGTAAAAAAAGTGAACTCAATATTAACAAAATCAAGTAATATCAAAAAAAAAAGTGAACCCCATATTAAAAAAAAAATATAAAAAAAAGTGCAAACTTTGTATTCGTAGTAAACACTAATATAATAAAGTTTTAGATACGGAGTACAAAGTACAATGTTCTATTAATCGTGTTTTTAACATAGTATATATATATATATATATGCATAAAATAGTGCAAATTAATAATGTCCAAAACAAAAGTGCACCCCCTATTAAAAAATCAAACAATATTCATGTAATTTCCAATGTATCTCATTAACTCAATAATGATGAATTCATTACCACGTGCATGTTAATCCATGAAATTGTTTTTCTTCAAAAGGTTAAGTAGTCAAACCATACAATTTTCTTTCTTTTTTTATATTAGCCTGAGATCTAATCTAGATATTAAACTGTTGTATTTGCTATTCCACCATGTCATTTATTTGTTATGTTTACTAAAATAAATATACTTAAAATATTTATATTTTAAAATAAGATAGAATTTAATTACTTTTTTATTTTTATTCTTACTCTAATAAATGTGAAAAGAAATTAATGTCGTAAAAAAAAAATATCAAATGCAGATCAAATAATGAATAAGGTAAATTAGTCAAATTATAATTCTAATCGACGTTTTCTTATAAAACCATGCAAAAGACAACATGACAAGTAAAATGAGCTAAACCGAGAATATTTACTAAAAATTAAAAAATAGTATTTCTTCGTTTAAATAAAAAATTAATTTCTACTTTGTTTCGTTTTAAACATGTAAAATTAATTTAATAATTTTAATTAGAATTGTCCAAATCAAAATTTGATAAAAAATAATAAGTATTTTACACCTTTAAATTAATCAAATTAAAATTGAAAGTATCAACTGATGCTTAAATATTGCTATTGTTTTATCTCAAAGAGAAGAAAATAGTTTCCTTTTAAACAAGTCTTCTCTTTTAAAAAATATTAATAAATTTGTCGATTTTGTGTTCATAGCGAACATTAATATAATAAAATTTTAGATACGGAACACAAACTACAATGTTATATTAACCGTGTTTTGAACATAATATATACTTTATATATATATTATCACTATTCAAAAACAACTACATATACATAAATGCACTATAATCTAAAGTGTTGGGCCCATGCGCAGCACTGGCATAGGCCGTCTAGTATATATATATATATATATATATATATATATATCATATGCATAAAATAGTGCAAACTAATAATGTCCAAAAGGGTGGGCCCCATACTAAACAACACCAAGCAATATAAAAAATAAAAATAAAAAAAGAAGAAACTATATAAAGCATGGGTTTAGACCCATGCTTCGTCGTCCGTTGTCCCTTAAAAAAAAAAAGGGGGGGGGGGTGGCCCCCATACTAAATAACACCGAGCAATAAAAAAAAAAAGAGGAAGAAAAAAAAGTGGAACTCACCATCTCCAAACTCATAGGAAAAAAAAAAGTGGACCCCATATTATCAAAATCAAGCAATATAAAACAAAAAGTGAACCCCATATTAAAAAAAATATAATGTTAAAAAAAAAGTGCAGACTTTGTATTCGTAGCAAACACTAATATAATAAAGTTTTAGATACGGAACACAAATTACAATATTATATTAATCGTGTTTTGAACATAATATATGTATATATATTATATGCATAAAAATAGTACAAACTAATAATGTCCAAAAAAAACAAAGTGCACCCCATAAAGGGTGGACCCCATACTAAACAACATCAAGCAATATAAAAAAAAAAAGTGGAACCCACCATCTCTAAACTCAAGGTAAAAAAAGTGGATCCCATATTAACAAAATCAAGCAATATAAAAACAAATGTGAACCCCATATTAAAAAAAAAAATGTAAAAAAAAAGTGCAGACTTTGTATTCGTAGTAAACACTAATATAATAAAGTTTTAGATACGGAGTACAAACTACAATGTTATATTAATCGTGTTTTGAACATAGTATATATATATATATATATATATATATATATATATATATATATATATATATATATATATATATGTGCATAAAAATAGTGCAAATTAATAATGTAAAAAAAAAGTGCACTCCATATTAAAAAATCAAACAATATTCATGTAATTTCCAAAGTATCTAATTAAGTCAATAATGATGGATTCATTGTCACGTGCGTATCAATCTATTAGTAGGAGCAAATGAAATTGCTTTTCTTCAAAAGATTAAGTAGTCAAACCATACAATTTTTTTTATACTAGCCTGAGATCTAATCTAGATATTAAATTGTTGTATTTGTTATTCGGCCATGTCATGTATTTGTTATGTTTACTAAAATAAATATACTTAAAATATTTATATTTTAAAATAAGATAGAATTTAATTACTTTTTTTATTTTTATTCTTACTCTAATAAATGTGAAAAGAGATTAATGTCATTAAAAAAATATCAAATGGAGATCAAATAATGAATAAGGTAAATCAAATTATAATTCTAATCGACGTTTTTTTAAAAAACATACAAAAGACAACATGACAAGTAAAATGAGCTAAACTGAGAATATTTACCAAAAATTAAAAAATAGTATTTCTTCGTTTAAATAGAAAATCATTTTCTACTTTGTTTCGTTTTAAACATGTAAAATTAATTTAATAATTAGAATTAGAATTAGAATTATCCAAATCAAAATTTGATAAAAAATTATAAGTATATTACACCTTTAAATTAATCGAATTAAAATTGAAAGTATCAACCGATGCTTAAATATTGCTATTGTTTTATCTCAAAGAGAGGAAAATTGTTTCCTTTTAAATAAGTCTTCTGTTTTAAAAAATATTAATAAATTTGCCGATTTTGTATTCGTAGCAAACATTAATATAATAAAATTTTAGATACGGAGCACAAACTGCAATGTTATATTAATCGTGTTTTGAACATAATATATATATATATATAATATCACTATTCAAAGATAACTATATACACATAGATACACTATAATCTAAAGTGTTTGACCCGTGCGCAGCACAGGTATAGGCCGTCTAGTTATTGAATAAACTTTGCAGGATCAAATTCGGTTGGTATCAAGAAAGCTAGGGAAAATATATTCGAAAAAGTGCAACAACACAATAAATGAAAAATCGTTAATTTTATGTAGGGACTCTATTTCTAAAAGGTCTATTAGTACAAAAGTATTATCTCTAAATAGTTCCGGGGGTAACAGGGCCCAATAGGACTCCTGTGATGAATAAGTATGTAGCTGGAAATATGACTATAGTCTAGGGGTGATTCTATGACTTTTCGCAAGAACAAATCATTTGTAAGGTAATGACAAGTAAACTTTAGTATTATTATTATTAGTAATATGAAATTATCGATAATTATCTTACGCTGATTATATAAAAAGTTCTTACACTATAAATGTATATAACTTAAATCTTAAGCGGATATGACTAAGCATTGGATCGAACATAGATCATTAGCAGTAAACGCATACTCCATTATGTAATAAGTGCAATAATGTTCAGTTTTCACCGATTTAAAATTATGAACGTAACTCTATATAATAGTGAACTACTTGAACGAGTTAAAGGAAGAAAAAAGAAACGACGTAATGAAGAGAATAAAAAGGAAAGGGAGAAAAGACTTATAAAAAATATCCTACACTTCTAAAGAAAACTGTACGAAAGACTTCTTAATAGTACCGCATTCTCATCCCTTAATTTGTCGTATTATCAATACTATAGTTCTAACCTATTCTCTTCATCGATCATCTATTTTTGAGGCAGAGCTAGAGACTAAGATACATGTTTTGTGGAATTTACTAATTTTGATTTAGGTATTATATTTATCTTAAAAAATATTTAATATGTAAAAAAAATTAATTTAAAATCCAATGATAAAAAGGATTAGTCTTCAATTCACATATTTTAAATACTCAGTTCTCCCTAATCTATTCGACGTACTAATAACTAAAGTATTATTCTTTATTGTCCTTTTATTGGTCCTTTTAAAGACATTGGTTCTAACCTGAAACGCGATCGACGTAACGTGTAGGTATTGATGTGACACGGTTCAAGTACACATTTGACCAAAATAATAATTTGAAAAACACATTTGACCAAAATAATAATTTGAAAAAGTAGTCTCAATCTCAATACAAACGACTATTTTGGTGGATGTATAATTTAAGGTTTGATGTGCCATGTTATAAATCGTCAAATGAAGTCCGTAAAGAAATGAAGATGAAATTGAATTTATATTCAATTGATGCTTTTTCCTTAGTACTATTAAATGGATTTACGAAAATGACAAAAATGATTCCTTAAAAGGGCAGTTCTCGGTGCTTTAGTTTGTCAAAGTGAACACTTCAAACCTCAATTCGATATTTAACTCTTTTTTTTTTTTAATTCTAGCCATTAAATTTAATATGAACTGTGACAAAAGAATTTAATCAGAAACACAAGAAAATAACGTCAAATTGCAAAAACCGTGACACAAAATATTGCACCAGACATAAGAAATTTACACATCAAGAAGTTACACCAAATTTTAGAAAAAGACTAAAAATAGCAGAACTGTAAAGAAAAGAGATTACTTTAAACCTACCTTCAAACTAAGGAACTAGTAGGCTGAATTTGGACTTGACCTCCCTTTGAAAGAGAAATCAAAGCAACCATGAAAACTGAATAAAGATGCATTTGAAATTAAAATATTTCCCAGATATAACCAAACCTCTATATCTATTTTCATAAAACAACATTTTCTTCAGTTTACAAGTTCTAAGACCAAAAATTAAAGACCAGTGCGTTTGAAGGTCAGTCAGTGTAAAAAGTTCATTTTTGAATTGTATTGGGTTTCCCGGTGAGCCTACCACCAGATTTTCTTTTCTTATTTTTTTTCTTTTTTGCGCCGATTATCCGTTCATTTGGGGTGGTCTTTAATTTTCGTCCTTTAAATTGGTGGTCTTTAAGTTTTACCCTTCACCTAATAACCCGAGACTGTGGATTCGAACCTCAGCTCAGTAAAAAAAAAAAAAATGTAAGGTAGAACTTCGCAAGGCAGAAGTTGCAAAATTATACCCATGCAAATCTGTCCATGAGAATTTGGACCTTAAGGCAAATTCTGACCATGTGCAAAAAGGCAGAATTTGCCATGCTACTTCTACTTTCTGAAGGGAAAAAGTTAAAGACCGCCATTTGAGAGACAAAAATTAAAGACCACCCCAGCGAAAGACAATCCCGCAAATTCTCCCCAGATTTTCGGTCAGTCTAAAGGCTGCCCAAAATTCATATTCCAAGCCCATAATAGTGGTACTGGCCCTAGTGTAATCATACTACATATTTTGTTTTGGGAATATTCTTTTTTCTTTTTATTTATTAAAAACAGAATTAAAGAAGATTGCCATTTTTTGAAAAAACTTTGGATCAAACACAAGATAAAACCTATTGGGTTTTGGTTGGATACCAAGAAAACCCAAAAATATATTTGGAAAAAAGTGCAATAACACAATAAAAGAAAATTCATTAATTTTATGCAGGGCTTCTATTTCTAAAAGGTCGATAATAGAAAAGTAGGAAATATCTAAAGAATTCTGGGGGTAATAGGACTCATATGATAGGACAAATATGTACCTGGTAATATGACAATTGTATTGGGGGATTTTATGCCTTGCCGCTACAATAAATCATTTGTAAGGTAATTACAAGCAAAATTTTAGTATTATTATTATAATTAGTAACTTGTGAATATTAATAATTATCTTACAGTGATAATATAAAAAAATTCTTACACTATAAATGTATATAACTTAAATCTTAAGCAAAATATGACTAAACATTGGGTTGAATATATATTTATTATCAACAATGACCGAATACTCAACCGTAACATTTAGTTAAAGTTATTATAGAGCAAAAAAAAAAAAACAATATAGATATTCACATTATCTCCATCATGTAATAAGTGCATTAATGTTCAGTTTTCGCCGATTTAAAATTTTGACTGTATTTCTAAATAATACTCTCTTCGTCCCAATTTATGTGGCATCTTTATACTTTCACTATAATTTTTCATATAAATTTTAAATATTTTGAATTGTCAAATTTTTGTCTTATAGCACTTTTTTAATAGTTTGCAACTATTTAAATTTTATTTTAAAAAACATAGAGATTCCACGCCCGAATTCACATTCAGAATTAAACTGCTTGACTCGTGAAATTAGAACTATGCTACATAAACTGGGACAATGGGAATAGTGATCTACTTGAATGAGTTAAAAGGAGAAAAAAGAAACGACGTTATAAAAAGAGAAAAGAGAAAAAGGGAGAAAAAACATATAACAAATATCCGACAGAAGAAAGATCAGTGAAGAAAAATTTAAAGAAAACTATATGAAAGACTTCTTAATAGTACCATATTCTCATCCTTATATTTGTCGTAATCAGGTAAAAACGATTATATTTAAAAAGTGATTTTTTCTTAAATAAACCTTATGCAATGCGAATTCAAATTAATGAGAATCCCAATGAAAAACATTGAACATCTAGGTTTTAGCACAAAACGACCGACGTAAGGTGTAGGTATTGATGTGACACGGTTCAAGTGCACATTCAACCAAAATAGTAATTGATTAAAAGTAGTCTCAATCTCATTGCAAAAGTATTGTTGTGGGAAGTACAGTATAATTTAAAGCTTGATGTGCCATGTTACTTACATAGTGGAAGTTGGTCAAGAAATGAAGATGAAATTGAAGTTATGTTCAATTTATACTTTTCATTTAGTACTATGAAATGGATGTGTGAAATGACAAAATTGATTTCTTATTTTCCAGTGTGGGTTTAAAATAATCTTTGAAATATTCTATTTTGCAGTTTTGGTTCCTTTAAGTTTATCAAAAACGAGCATTTTTAATCCTAATTACAAGTAAAAATTAGTATTATTATTACTATTATTAGTAATGTGAAATTATCGATAATTATCTTACGCTAATTATATAAAAAGTTCTTACACTATAAATGTGTATAACTTAAATCTTAAGCAGATATGACTAAACATTGGATCGAACATAGATCAGTAGCAGTAAACGCATACTCCATTATGAAATAAGTGCAATAATGTTCAGTTTTCACCGATTTAAAATTATGAACTTAACTCTATATAATAGTGAACTATTTGAACGAGTTAAAGGAAGAAAAAAGAAACAACGTAATGAAGAGAATAAAAAGGAAAGGGAGAAAAGACATATAAAAAATATCCTACACTTCTAAAGAAAACTGTATGAAAGACTTCTTAATAGTACCATATTCTCATCCCTTAATTTGTCGTATTATCAATACTATAGTTCTAACCTATTCTCTTCATCGATCATCTATTTTTGAGGCAGAGCTAGAGACTAAGATACAGGTTTTGTGGAATTTACTAATTTTGATTTAGGTATTTTATTTATCTTAAAAAAATATTTAATATGTAAAAAAAATTAATTTAAAATCCAATGATAAAAAGGATTAGTCTTCAATTCACATATTTTAAATACTCAGTTCTCCCTAATCTATTCGACGTACTAATAACTAAAGTATTATTCTTTATTGTCCTTTTATTGGTCCTTTTAAAGACATTGGTTTTAACCTGAAACGCGATCGACGTAACGTGTAGGTATTGATGTGACACGGTTCAAGTACACATTTGACCAAAATAATAATTTGAAAAAAGTAGTCTCAATCTCAATACAAACAACTATTTTTGTGGATGTATAATTCAAGGTTTGATATGCCATGTTATAAATCGTCAAATGAAGTCGGTAAAGAAATGTAGATGAAATTGAATTTATGTTCAATTGATGCTTTTTCCTTAGTACTATGAAATGGTTTTACGAAAATGACAAAAATGATTCCTTAAAAGGGCAGTTTTCGGTGCTTTAGTTTGTCAAAGTGAACACTTCAAATCTCAATTTGATATTTAATTTTTTTTTAATTCTAGCCTTCAGACTTAATATTTACTGTGACAAAAGAGTTTAATCAGAAACACAAGAAAATAACGTCAAATTGCAAAAACCGTGACACAAAATATTGCACCAGACATAAGAAACTTACACATCAAGAAGTTACACCAGATTTTAGAAAAAGACTAAAAATAGCAGAACTAAAACTTGTACCTCCAAATGTTAGTAATTCCTATTAAATATCTTTTTTCATAGTGCATGTTAACAACTAACAACAAATATTTGACGGAGAAAAAAATAATTTTCTTTTAAAAAATTTAAAGAAAAGAGATTACTTTAGACCTGCCTCCAAACATAAGGAACTAGTAGGCTGAATTTGAACTTGACCACCCTTTGAAAGAGAAATCAAAGCAACCATGAAAAATGAATAAAGATGCATTTGAAATTAAAATCTTTCCCAGATATAAAAAAACCTCTATATCTATTTTCCTAGAACAACATTGCCTTCAGTTTGCAAGTTCTAAGACCAAAAATTAAAGACCAGTGCGTTTGAAGGTCAGTCCGTGTAAAAACTTCATGTTTGAATTGTATTGGGTTTCCCGGTGAGCCTACCACCAGATATATATATTTTTTTTGCGCGGATTGTCCCTTCATTTGGAGTGGTCTTTAATTTTCGTCCTTCAAATTGATGGTCTTTAAGTTTTGCTCATCGACTAATAACCCGAGACTGTGGGTTCGAACCCCAGCTCAATAAAAAAAAAAAAAAAAAAACGCAAAGCAGAATTTACAAAATTATACCCATGCAAATTTGTCCATGAGAATTTGGGCCTTAAGGCAAATTCTGGCCATGTGCAAAAAGGCAGAATTTGCCATGCTACTTCTACTTTCTGAAAGGAAAAAGTTAAACACCATCATTTTGAGGGACAAAAATTAAAGACTAACCCCAGCGAAAGACAATCCTGCAAATTGCCCCCAGATTTTCGGTCAATCTAATAGCTGCCCAAAATTCATATTCCAAGCCCATAGTAGTGGTACTGGCCCTAGTGTAATCATACTACATATTTTGTTTTGGGAATATTCCTTTTTCTTTTTAATTATTAAAAACATAATCAAAGAAGATTGCCATTTTAAAAAAAACTTAGGATCAAACACAAGATAAAACCTATTGGGTTTTGGTTGGATATCAAGAAAACCTAAAAATATATTCGGAAAAAAGTGCAATAACACAATAAAAGAAAAATAATTAATTTTATGTAGGGCTTCTATTTCTAAAAGGTCGATAATAGAAAAGTCGAAAATTTCTAAATAGTTTCGGGTGTAATAGGACTCCTATGATGAATAAGTATGTACCTGGTAATATGACAGTTGTATAGGGGGATTTTATGCCTTGCCGCTACAAAAAATCATTTGTAAGGTAATTACAATTAAAATTTTAGTATTATTATTATAATTAGTAATCTGCGAATATTGATAATTATCTTACAGTGATAATATAAAAAATTCTTACACTATAAATGTATATAGCTTAAATCTTATGCAAAATATGACTAAACATTGGGTCGATTATATATTATCAACAATGACCGCATACTCACCCGTAACATTTAGTTAAAGTTATTATAGAGCCAAAAATAATAATATAGATATTCACATTATCTCCATCATGTAATAAGTGCAATAATGTTCAGTTTTCGCCGATTTAAAATTTTGACTATATCTCTAAATAATCCTCTCTTCATCCCAATTTATGCGGCATCTTTATACTTTTAATATAAATTTTAAATATTTTGAATTGTCAATTTTTTGTACTTATAGAACTTTTTTAATAGTTTTCAACTATGTAAATTTTATTTTAAAAAACATAGAGATTCCACGCCCGAATTCACATTTAGAATTAAACTGCTTGACTCTCGAATTAGAACTATTCTACATAAATTGGGACAAAGGGAATAGTGATCTACTTGAATAAGTTAAAAAGGGAGAAAAAAGAAGCGACGTTATAAAAAGAGAAAAGAGAAAAAGGGAGAAAAAACATATAAAAAATATCCGACAGAAGAAAGATCAGTGAAGAAAAATTTAAAGAAAACTATATGAAAGACTTCTTAATAGTACCATATTCTCATCCTTATATTTGTCGTAATATCAATATATCAATGCTATAGTTCTAACCTATTCCCTTCATCAATCATCTATTCGGCGTAGTATTAACTAAAGTATTTTTCGTTGTCTTTTTATGTTCCTACAACTAAAGGTATCGGTTCTACACGACAAATATTGTGTTGGATGTATATAAATTTTATTCTTAATCAAAGATCTTGAATTCGAAATCAGGGTACAAAAAAGATTATATTTAAAAAGTAAGTTTTTTTTAAATGAATCTTATGCAATGCGAATTCAAATTAATGAGAATCCTAATGAAAAACATTGAACATCTAGGTTTCAACACAAAACGACCGACGTAAGGTGTAGGTATTGTTGTGACACGGTTCAAGTGCACATTCAACCAAAATAATAATTGATTAAAAGTAGTCTCAATCTCATTCCAATAGTTGTTGTGGGAAGTACAGTATAATTTAAGGTTTGATATGCCATGTTATTTACATAGTGGAAGTTGGTCAAGAGCTGAAAATAATATTGAAGTTATGTTCAATTTATACTTTTCATTTAGTACTATGAAATGGATTTGTGAAATGACAAAATTGATTTCTTATTTTCCAGGGTGGGTTTAAAATAATCCTTCAAATATTCTATTTTGCAGTTTTGGTTCCTTTAAGTTTATCAAAACGAGCATTTTTAATCTCCATCAAATATTTAATAAACTCTGAATGTTACATTTAATATGAACTGTGAAAAAGAAATTTGATCAATAGCACAAGAAAGTCACATCAAATTTCAAAAATAGCCACACAATGTTTTGTACCGAATACCAGAACATGACAAAAAATTTAAAAAATTTACATGTAAAAAAGTTGCACCAAACTTCAAAAAGACTAGATTGCATAAATTGTAAAACCCACTCTCTAAAAGTGGGCTCTCTTTAAATATCTTTTTTTTTCGCTGTTCATATTAAGAGCTAACAACCAGTATTTTATATATATATATATATATATATATATATATTTAGCATAGACAAAAAAATCTCTTTCGACAATTCCAGGATATATTTAAGGAATTACTTTTGAAATTTAAACCTACCTCCAAATATTAGGAACCACTTTTGTCATCTTCTCAAATGGGTCTTATTATACCATGCTTTTTTTTTTTGTTACAGATATTAAAATATATTGAAGAATTAACATAAAAAAAGATTCCTTTTACCAAACTGATAGATTTTCTACAGAGCTCAAAAAGAAAGGGAGAACTTGAGCGAGAGACAGAGAGAGAGATTAAAACGAAAAAATAACAATAAATGTTTTAAGAAAATAACGTTTTTGTCATTTTTGTAATTCATAGAAGATGTCACGTGTATAATCTGCATGTATTTTTCCAATTTCGATAAGTCTCCCTGAGCTGGAATCTAAGAACTCAACAGTCCTATTCTTCATACATATATTTGCTTCTAATCTGTAATGTTTTGAGGAAAAAAAATACTAGTTTTGGTCCCTCAATTTTAAATCTTTTACGATTTTGTTTGCATCTATTATGAATTTGTACGTTTGAATTTAATCTATCTGTTAGAGGTAGCAAATTAACTTAATATTCTCTGTGTTTCAATAATAAAAGGGGTCTTGAAGTATAAGAATTAATGCATTTAATTTTACAAGAATTAATGCATTTAGTTTTGAGTGCGAGCTCAGATATCAATAAGAAAAGAGGTTTTGAGAATTTTAAGAAGCGTGGAAAATCAAAAGTGGACAAGTAAAAGTGAATGGAGGGAGTATATATAAGACTTAATGCATCTTATTTAGTGTGAGTTCAGACATTCACTTTATTTTACAAGAAATTTCTGTAACGACCCGTTTGGTCGTTATAGTCTTTTCAACATTTTTGCCATTCACGAGCTCTGATTAGCTCACTTTTGACCCGAGGGGACCGTTGGCATTCTTCCCGAGGTGTCTAGACCGGATTCGGGCAACTTTTGTGAAATATAGGCTTAAAGTGAAAAATGATTGATCAAAAGTTGACTTTTGAGTAAACGAACCTTTTTCGGAATTCTGTCGATTCCGAGAGGTCCGGATGGTCGTTTAGAACTTGTGTGTGTATTTGGTTCAGTTCCCAATGCACTCAGATGCATTTCAGGACTTGGGTTGGGAAATTGGAATTAAGGCATCGGGGGTTGACTCGGTCAATGAAACCTCCGTTGGACATTCCAAGGCCACAGGCGCATTCGTAGCGTGTTTTTATGTGTGTATAGGTGTTTGGTATGTGAGCAGATGGTCTCGAAAACTAATCGGAAAATTGGATCAAATCGTGAAACTTAGGAAGTTTTCTGGTGTTTGGTGCCCGCTTTGGCGGCACCAGCACAGCGGCAGCGGTACTGATGTGCCGCGGATTTTTGGCACATTCGACGCCTTTTTACTATGAAATTTGATTGTTTTCAAGTAAGTCTGATGCTCGTTAATATGTTTTGTTGTGTTTTAGGAAAACAATGGCTCAAAAGCAAAAAGCAAAGAACAAAGGAAAAATTGGCCAAAAATGAAAAATCGACGTTCTATCGATCAACCGATGAACCGTCCTTTAAAGCGTCGATAAGCTCGATTTTCCAGTGATGACAAAGTTGAAGACGACAAAGGACGGAGGCATCGACGAAGCGTCGAACTGATCGACGTTTCGTCGTTTGCGTCGTCAAGCAGGATCTCTCAACAAGAGGAGAAAAAGACGGAATACTCGACGGAGCGTCGAACTGGTCGATGGCACCGTCAAATGGAACACATTGCTGAAGGCACAAAGGACGGAGAAATCGACGGATCGTCGAACGATCGACGGTCCGTCGATCTTGCTATCGGGGGCAATTTTGTCAGTTTCTGCTGTGCGTTTTTGGAGCCTATTTAAAGAATATTTTAGGTTTTTCTTTGCATCCAGATTTTATTATAACCACTTAAAAAGTTCCTTTGGTGGGTGAGCATTGAATACTCCCCTTTTAGAGCTTAGTGAAGACAACAAGATTCCATTTTCCATCATCTTTATTACACTTTGTAAGTTTTATGTCTCATTTATTGCTTCCTACTTTTGAGACCATAATGTGTGAGTAGTTTCTTTAATCAAAGTTGTGGACCCAAATGATGGGTGCTATGTAATAGGTATCTAACATTGTATATATATAATGGGTTGTGATGTGTTTTATTATTTCTCATATTCATTGTTCTATAAGTGGTTGCAAACACTTGTTCATGCACAAACCCTAGTTTATTTGGAAAGATGAACTAGGGTGTGATTTGAAATAATATAACAAGGACTCGGGGCGCTAACCCTCATTTAATGAACTCGCTTAGGGATAAGATCAGTTCTACTTGGCATATTTAATCAACCTTATTTATAACTTTTCTGCATTTGGGAAAATCATGAAAAGAAATACTTCCTAACTATTGGAAAATATTAGAAAGTGTATTAGAGATTAAGTGCATACATAACCTCGACCCATTAGAAATATATCATATTGACACCCATAGCATAACATCTAATCATCGCGGGGACACAACTTTGGTTCTAAAAAATCTAAACAAATTCTAAACACTTCAAAATAGCTGTTCCAAACCAAATCTCTTTTTAAAACATTCGGAATAGGATTAAAGCCTTTAAAGACTAGTATCGCATACAATTAGTATCATTTTCTCTCCATATTCCCTATGGGATTCGACCCCAACCTTGTTTGGGTTACTATATTTGACAACGTTCGCTTTACGCCATTAATAAGTGTAATTTGAGCGTATCAATTTTTGGCGCCGTTGCCGGGGAATACGGTTTAGAAATTACTGATTGTGCGTACTCTTCTTTAAAACTTTTTCTATTCCATTACACCTTGTTTGCTGTTATGGTGAACCAGGTGAACATGGCTGGAAGACAGAATCACAATAAGGGAAACCAAGGTGGACTCCAAGTGAACCCACCTGCACCAGAAGAGGACGAAGAGGAGAATATATTTGCGGAATTCATCAATGAGGCTGATTATGCTTCTGCTGTGGTCCCTCCTAGGACTGGAAATGCTACGTTCAAAATTGATAGTTCTATCTATCAGCTGCTGAAACTTGAAGGTTATTTCCGAAATTCTTTGGAGGATTGTCCACTTCGACATTTGAAGAACTTCCTACATGTGTGTGCTCAACAATCCCAAGGTGCTGTTTCTGCTGATGCACTGCGGTTACGGGTCTTCAAATATTCCTTGGCTGGCCAAGCAAGGGAATGGTATGAAAAGCTTCCCAGCAATTCTATCCATACCTGGAGCGAGCTAGCCAACACATTTCTGAAGAAGTGGTTCCCACCGAGCAAAAAGGCTGAACTTCGAGATAAGATCTTTGAGTTCAAACAGCTCCCGGGGGAACAATTATATTCGGCATGGGAGCGGTTCAAGTATTATCTAGCTCAATCTCCAACTCACGGGTTTCCGGATGCTATTCTCACGGAGGAATTCTACAAGGGCTTAGATACAATGAATCAGATTGCTGTCAATACTGCCGCAGGAGGATGCTTCATGGACAAGTCATTTATCGTTATCATCCGTTTGCTTGATAAACTAACCACCCACAATCAAGCTCGGCATTCAACTGATAGTGAGAGTCTCTCTTATGGTAGTCCATCAATAGCTGCTGTTGCAAAAGAAAACCATGAGAGAGATCATGCCTTTGCTCAATTGCAAACCACGGTGGATCTATTATCAAAGAAGTTGGCAGAAAAGGATGCACAAGGGGTAAATGTTGTTGAGGAGTTACCACCTCATCCACAGGGCATGTATCAAGTCCCTGAAGGGATGTAGCAAGATGGGCAACAACAATATGAAGATGCTAATTATGTCAACAACTCGCAAGGGGGCTATCAAAGACAAAATTATCAAGGTCCGGGTCATCACCTATGGCAAAAGCCTCCACACCAATTTCAAGGGAACAATTATAGCAGAAATGATCAGGGAAATCCAAATCAAGGGAATTACAATAACAATAATTATGGCAACAATAGCTCGAACCCCTACATTCCACCAAGGGGGCAAGCATCAAATTCCTAACAGTGGAGAGACAATTCATCTAGCAACTCTTCTAGTAATGCGCCTAATGATTCTGCGGAGCTGAAAAGTATGATGCAGAAAATGCTAATGAATCAGGACAGAACAGAGAGCACAATCAAGGGAATGTCTCAGGTTCATCTCATTCAGCTTCCATTCAGAAGCTTGAATCGCAATTCAGAGACCTTTCCAGAGAAGTGCATACTCCTCAACGTGGACAACTACCAAGTGATACAGTTCCAAATTCGAAAGGTAATGGGGTAAACTCTGTGGAGCATGTAGCTGCTATTAGCACTCGAAGTGGAAAAATACTTCAAGGTGCTGAGAAAAAGGTGATTGATCTCGAGCCAATTGTTGAAGAAGAAGCGCGGCCTGATATATCTGATGTTATTGTGGAGGAAGAAACAGAGGAGGAAGTCCCTATTATAGCTGAAGAGGAACAGAATCTTGATAATCTCAAGGCACAAGCAGAAAAACAGGAAAAGGGGAAAGCAAAACTTTCTGGCGCTCTATGCCCTTTGAGCTACTTGTTCAAATCTTCACCGCCTTTTACTCAAAGGCTAGTGAGGAAAACAGAAGATGACAAGTGCTTGCGATTTTATGATCAACTCAAGCAGTTGACGATGAACATTCCTTTCATGGACGCTGTCCAAGAAATGCCTGGGTTTGCTAAGTATTTGAAGGATCTCTTAACAAAGAAGAAGAAGCCATTGAAACACGACACTGTGGGTATCACTCATCGCGTTAGTGCCATTATTTCCAAGACCACAGTGAAAAAAAGGGAAGATCCTGGAGCATTCACTATTCCATGCACCATAGGGCAGCAGGATTTTGCTAAGGCTTTGTGTGATAACGGGGCTAGCATAAATCTTATCCCCCTTGAGATTTTCAAGAGATCAGGATTAGGGATGCCAAGGCCAACTACCATGAGGTTGCAGATGGCTGACAGATCGATAAAAAGGCCAGTGGGGGTAGTTGATGATGTGCTTGTTCAAATCGGGGAATTCCTACTGCCGGCAGATTTCATGATTCTTGACTGTGCTATTGATCAAGAAATTCCTATTATCCTGGGGAGACCTTTCCTTGCGACAGGGAGGGCTCTTATAGATTCCGAGAAGAATGAAATCAAGTTCCGGGTGAACGATGAGGAGGTGATTTTTCACGCCAACAAGCGTATGAAATTACCTAGTCTTTATCATAGTATTTATTAATTCTGTTGATGTAGTGGATGAAGCAGTAGAATTCAAAATGGAGGAAGAATGCTTGGGTGAAGCATTATCGGCCATCTTGGTGAACTTTGATGCAGAAGAAATGGAGGGATATATTGATACAGTGAATTCACTCACCGGTCTGGGATCTTACTCTTATGGGCCCAAGAAATTGTCTCTTGATCTAGAGAAACGAACCACTCCTCCAGCAAAACCATCAATTATTGAGCCACCGAAGTTGGAACTCAAGCAACTTCCATCCCATCTTAAATATGAGTTTCTTGGAGCAAATGCCACACTCCCAGTTATTGTGTCATCACTTCTGAACGAGTGCCAAACTCAAAGACTCATCGCAGTTTTGAGGAAGCATTTAAGAGCTTTGGGTTGGACTATTGCAGACATCCGGGGGATTCCCTCCGGAATTTGTGAGCACCGAATTCAGTTGGAGGAGGAAAGTTCACCAAGTGTTGAGCATCAGAGAAGATTAAATCCACCGATGCAAGAGGTGGTAAAGAAAGAGATTATTAAGTGGCTAGATGCTGGGGTGGTTTACCTGATTGCCAACAATCCATGGGTAAGCCCAGTCCAGTGTGTGCCAAAGAAAGAGGGCATCACCGTTGTCCCTAACTCTAAAAATGAGTTGATTCCGACAAGAACTGTCACCGGTTGGAGAGTGTGTATGGACTACCGGAAGCTGAACACTGCATCTTGCAAAGATCATTTCCCTATGCCTTTTATTGAGCAAATGTTTGATCGGCTAGCTGGAAGGTCTTATTATTGTTTCCTGGATGGGTACTTAGGTTACAACCAAATCAACATTGTATTGGAAGACCAAGAAAAGACTACTTTCACTTGTCCCTATGGGACATTTGCTTTCAGCCGAATGCCATTTGGTCTTTGCAATGCCCCAGCTACTTTCCAACGATGCATGATGTCAATATTCTCTGACATGGTTGAAAACTTTCTCGAAGTCTTCATGGATGATTTCTCTGTGGTGGGAGATTCATTCGATGAATGTTTAGACCATCTTGATCGGGTGCTACAAAGGTGTGAGGAGACAAACCTCGTCCTCAACTGGGAAAAGTGTCATTTTATGGTGATGGAGGGAATTGTCCTTGGCCATAAGATTTCCGAAAGAGGGATTGAGGTTGATCAAGCCAAAATCGATGTGATTTCAAAACTCCCTCCACCCATTTCAGTAAAAGGAGTTCGGAGTTTCTTGGGACACGCCAGATTCTATAGAAGATTTATCAAAGACTTCTCCAAAATTGCAAACCCAATGTGCAAACTCTTGGAAAAGGAGTCCAGATTCAATTTTGATGAGAAGTGCATCAAGGCTTTCGACGAGTTGAAGCTGAAATTAACCTCCGCACCTATTGTTGTGTCCCCGGATTGGTCGTTGCCTTTTGAATTAATATGTGCCGCTAGTGGTCTTGCAATTGGCGCTGTGCTTGGTCAGCGGCTCAACAAAATCTTGCACCCAATTTATTATGCCAGCAAAACACTGAATGGAGCTCAACTGAACTATACAGTAACGGAGTAGGAACTACTTGCCATTGTTTGTGCCTTTGGAAAGTTCCGAGCTTATTTATTGGGTGCCAAGGTAGTGGTTCACACTGACCATGCTGCCTTGCGCTACTTGATGGCTAAAAAGGATGCTAAGCCTCGGGTGATAAGATGGGTGTTGTTGCTACAAGAATTTGACTTTGAAGTCAAAGACCGAAAAGAGTCAGAAAATCAAGTAGCTGACTATCTCTCCAGACTGGAAGCACCGGGGAGACCGATTGATGTGCTGGACATTGATGACACTTTTCCGGATGAAAGAGTCTTGGTAATCTCCAATGAGGTGGCACCATGGTATGCCGATATTGCTAATTATTTGGTAACTGGCATTGTTCCTGAAGATTTGAAGGCATATCAAAGGAAGAAATTCTTGAGAGATTGCCGACAGTATTATTGGGATGAGCCTTACTTATTTAGGACTTGTGCTGACAATATGATCAGAAGATGTGTAGCTGAATCTGAGGTGATGGATATTTTGAAGGCTTGTCATGACTCTCCGGTTGGTGGGCATCACAGTGGAAATAGAACTGCAGCCAAGGTGCTAGAGTGTGGCTACTATTGGCCAGCCATCTATCGTGATGCGAATATGTTGGCACGTTCTTATGATAAATGCCAACGCCAGGGCACAATAGGTCAGAAGCATGAAACACTGATGAATTTTGTGCTTGAGGTGGAGCTCTTTGATGTATGGCGCATTGATTTTATGGGGCCCTTCGTGAGCTCATATGACCTGAAATATATTCTTGTTGCGGTGGATTATGTCTCCAAGTGGGTGGAGGCGGTGGTCTTGCCTAACAATGATGGTAGGAGAGTCAATGCCTTTCTAAAAAAGAACATCTTTACTAGATTTGGCACTCCTAGAGCTATTATTAGTGATGGTGGTTCTCATTTCTGCAACAAACCATTTGCTGATCTTCTTGAAAAATATGATGTGCATCACAGGGTTGCCACTCCCATCATCCTCAGACGAGTGGTCAGGTTGAAGTCTCCAACAGAGAGATAAAAAACATCTTGGCAAAGAAGGTCAACGTGAATCGCACTGACTGGTCCAAAAAGTTGGATGATGCTCTATGGGCATATCGCACGGCGTTCAAAACGCCTATTAGGACTTCACCGTATAAGTTGGTATTTGGGAAGGCATGTCATTTGCTTATTGAACTTGAGCATAAGGCCCTTTGGGCATTGAAGAAGCTAAACAAGGATTGGCATGAAACAACAAAGCTGAGGTTGTTTCAAATCAACGAGATGGATGAATTTAAGTACAATGCCTATGAAAGTGCAACACTGTCCAAGGAAAAGATGAAATACTATCATGACTCGAAGATCCTCAAAAGGGATTTTCAGCCGAAGGACTTGGTCTTGTTGTACAATTCGCGCCTAAAGTTCTTTCCGGGCAAGTTAAAATGTCGATGGTCAGGTCCGTTTGAAATCACAAGTGTTTCCCCAAATGGAAGTGTCATTGAGGTGAAAACCGAGGATGACACTCGAACTTTTAAAGTGAATGCACAAAGAGTAAAGCATTACCATTGGTGTATTGATAATGGTAAGGTGGTTGATAGGTATCGTTTGAAATACGATTCCTGAGCTGGAAATGGAGTTATCACGTCGAGTCGTGACGTTAAACCAAGCGCTGTGTGGGAGGCAACCCACATTTAATGCTTTATAAGTAGTTTAAATTTTGTATTTCCTTTGTTTTCTGTTATGTTTTAATGTTTGTTGATGTGTTGCAGTACCTAAGTATTGAACCCAGAAATTGCCAGGACATCAGTTACACGACACATTCGACGGACCATCGATTTGATCGACGAAATGTCGAATGCACCGTCGAGTGGATCGCCTAAAATATTGGTCACTGGAAATAATGGAAATTCGACGACAAGTTTGACGCTCCGTCGAACTGATCGACGGTCAGTTCGACAGGCGTTCTTCTCTCTTTTTCATTTAAAAAAAAAACAGTCGACAGAGGGGGTGTTCACTCGACGGAACGTCGAATTAATCGACGCTCCATCTTTTAACCGCAAAGGTTCAAAGACGTGGGTTTATAACCCACGTCCGTTCCACTGCCCTCATAGTTTTTTTTAAAAACGTCTCTCTCTCTCTCTCTCTCTCTCTCTCTCTCTCTCTCTCTCCACCTCTCCCCATTTTAAAAATCGTTCCGCACCCACTTCTCCCTTTCCTTCACCACCCCACAACTGCCATTTCCCCCCTGCCTTACTACTCTGTCCCTCTTTGTGTGTGCTTCTTCGGGTGTTTTTCCATTCTAATAAGTTGAAACCATATTTATTCTACTTCAAGGTATGTGACTTACTAGATTGTGTGCTCCCTTGTGTTGTTTGTTTTTGCATTCCATGGCTTGTTTTGCTTATTTTTGATTGTTTTCCTTGTTTTTGCATCATTTTATTGCTTTATTTTCGCCTGGTATGCTCATAGTTTTTGCTGGGGGTGGTTTGTTGGTTTGTTTGTGGTTGTTGGGTCATTGATCTTTAGCCAAGTCGGAGGGCATTACGACAAACACACCTCATTCATGAGGTTGTTGTTGTTTTGCCCACCAACTGTTCGATGAAATGCCAAAGTAAGGCATTGTGGGTCACGATGGCTTGGAGGGCATTACGACCTTCGAGTTATTTTGCCCGCCAAATGTTTTCCCTATTCTAACCCAAGCCAACATGGGGTGATGTCTGAGTAACCCCAAAATACGTGACGATTGGCACATCGGCCAAAGAAGTGTATGAGATCTGTAGTTTTAGCATGCGAAAACATTCGACGCTCAGTTCGACGACCCTTCCATTCAATCGACGGACCGTCCTACTCAACGTCGAATGAGCCTTATCAAAAGTTCTTAACAAAAACACCATCGACGGTGGATTCGACGACCTGTCGAATCGATCGACGGGGCGTCTTTTCCACCGTCTTTCAGTTGAAATTTCTAGTGGCTAACTTGGTGCTGTAAAGAGATCGACGGCCCGTCGAATCGATCGACGGGGCGTCTTTCTCACCGTCTTTTGGTCGAAATTTCCAGTGCCTCACACGAGATTGACGATGAGATCGACGGCGCGATGATCAATTCGACGGGAACTTCGACGCTTCGTCGATCTGTTCGACGACTCTTTAGTATATCGACGGACCACTGGCAGCTTTAACAATTATCGCATGTCTTGTACTTTTGACTGATTCTGTTAGGTTTCTATGGTTGTCTTAACAATGAAGTGTGTTCTTTTCTCAGGTATGCCTCCAAAGAATCCAGTCAAGCGGGGTGGTGGTCCCAGAAAAGGCTGAGGTCGGGGTCAAACAGTCCTTACTCTTAGGGATGAACCCTCTGACTCTGACCGTCAAGCGGTAGTCCTAATGACTAGATCGAGGGCACAGACCACCGTACCCCAAGCAGAATCACCCAATTTACTCTCCTCTCAGTCTACAGAGGGGACTTCATTCTCTACATCCGCTGATTCTAGCGATGCAGCAACATAACAACCAGACGCTCCTGAGCGAAATTCAGATGAGGAGCACTAGCGGCTGCGGCTGCAAAAGATGGAGATAGCGGCAATCCGTTTTCCCTATGAAGGGTGCCGAAAGTACTATGTAAAAGG
Source organism: Lycium barbarum (assembly GCF_019175385.1). NCBI lineage: Eukaryota > Viridiplantae > Streptophyta > Magnoliopsida > Solanales > Solanaceae > Lycium > Lycium barbarum. The sequence continues at coordinate 35,202,710 of NC_083340.1, read as the reverse complement.
GGCCACTACAGTCGACGGGGGTAATCCGAGGAGAAATATTCAAAAAGAAGAAAAAATTAGTATGAGCGGCTTAGAGAGCTACCCTCGGATTATCGATCTCATCCAACACTACCATCTTGAGGCATTCACATAGCCTCCAGGGGATTATTGCCCGACCATGGTTCGGGAATTCTATCCTACTTACAGGGTAATGCTCGAGCAGCGCCACAAGAACAAGAGAGCTTTGAAAGCTGCCCCTCCATTGGACACAGTGTATGTTCGGGGTGTCCATGTTGACATCTCAGCCCGCATAATCAATCGGTTTTATTTTGGTGATGACTTCGTGGCACCGACCACAGTGGAATATGATGATAAATTTGAAAGAAGGGCTGAGCAATATGTACAAGAATGGTTTGCAACAGTGATGGCTAGAGGGCCGGCGGACCAGGCCCCATGGGTGAGAAACTTGGCTGCCAAAATCCATAAGGCAGATATCAGCTTGGAAGCAAAATTTTGGTAGAATTTCGTCATATATCGGGTTCTGCCCACGGGAGCAGATAACATAGTCACACCGGACAGAGCAGTGGTTGTGGCTGCTATGCTATCCAGGTACCCAATGAACTTGGGTGATCTGATCAGTAGAGCCATTCGGGCACGCGTACCACAGGAGGCGACAACCTTGATATTCCCGTGCCTTATCACGCAGTTGTGTAGGTTGGCCCAGGTGAGGCACATTGATACATTTGCAGCTACTCTTGAGGTAACAAAGGTGTGCGACATTACACGGAGTAGGGACGAGACCCTCCGTACATATCAGGCCATCAGTACTTCATTGCTAGAGCTCATGGGTGAGCAGGCTGAGCATGTCACGGATTCAGTACCACAGGGCACAGTAGATATAGGCACAGAAAGATTGTCCACCACAGAGGCCTCCACACTATCTATAGTTGATGCTACCCCTTCTTCTGAGGCACCACTTCGTCCTGCTGTTCTATCTGCATCTCCTATTCCTCCATCAGCCGCAACATTAGTTTCCGAGGATCTCTTTGTCCTCAACAGAGCCAACTTCAGAGAGTTTGCAATCAAGGCAGAGCGTGCTGATTAGCAGGTGACCCGAATATTACAGCAGTTGGGTAGGTTCGTCCGGAAAGAGATTGCACCGGAGTTGGAGCCTCTTCAGGAGGATATGGAGAGGCATCATGCTAGAGTCAATGCACGACTTGACAGTTTGGAGATGCGGATACTCACTATTGAGAAGAAGAGTGAGTCTGGTACTTCGGGAGATTTGAAGACCGAGCTTGACCAGCTTCGAGATGAGGTTGCGGCCCTTCGGACGAGAGAGCAGGTTATTATGGATGACCCGACACCACCTGCACCAGTCGCCAGCATTTCAGATTTGATCAGAGTAGTTGATTTGGTGACTGAGGATGAGCCTAGGGAAAGTTGCAAGAGAAAGAGACCTGTCACATTGGCTGATGATAATGATGAGGAGGAGGATAATGAGTATGAAGACCTCGAGCTTCAGGAGGGTATTCGGCGGTCACGCTTGGACATGAGGTTCACCGACGCATCTTCCAGCACTAGTGCTATCCCATCGCTAGTCAGGCCGATCACGATAGCTCATCAGGACCTGCAGCCACAGAGCCCGTCAGCTCCACTGCTTCAGTCCACCGAGCCAGCAGCAGAGAGGGCCCCCATTCAGACTGTTGCGGGGGAGACACCTCAGCAGCAAAAGCAAGATTAGAGTATTTCAGGTCGGCACTACCACCATGGGGTGATGGTATGATTTTTGATGCATTGGGGACAATGCATCCTCTTTTTGCTGGGGGTGGGGTAACCTGATGTACGTTTCAGTATTTATATTTGTTTTATGGATTAAAGTAATTGTGACTTTCATGGTTATTGCAGTTTGAACTTATGGCATGAATTTTGGATGAAAAAGGATATTTATGATGTGTTTTATGGATTGATTTGAAATTGACCCCTCCAAAAGTTTATTGCGTATCTTAGGTTATAATGAATTGACATGTATGGTTCTTTTTGTGACATCATAGATATTATAGTGTGTATGAATTGAGTGTTCAAATCCTTATGCCATTGTGAGTGTGAGAACATCTTGTGTTCATTATTAGCATATATGGATCCAGAACTTGCCTGGTAGGTCGTGCTATATTGCTTAGGATAGTCGGTTGTGAAGTGATCATAGGCTTTCCTTCTGAATAGTCACGTCAGCCTTAAAAATCCCAAAACCTGTTCTATATGAATATCACTAGTTCCCACGTTGAGCCTTTGACTTTTTCTCTTGATTAGCTGTAACAAACCTTTTCCCCATTTCATGAATTCATTCCATCTTTGCACCAATTCCCTCCTTGACACTACTAGAGAAAAGAGGCAAATCGCCTAAGCTGGGGGTGGTATACGTGTGAAGTAAAGGCCAAGAGCCTAAAGCTGGGGGTGTGTGAGTTGCATAGTCGAGAACTGGATGTGATAGTGGATTAAATTTGAGAAAATTATATATATATATATATATATTTCTCATGTACATATGTATATGTATATATATAGTTTTATAACAATAATAATATTGTCTCATAAAAAGATCGTAAATTCTAGTAAGAGTAAAATCACATCTTAGTGATGAGTTGAAGAATGAATAGATTGGGCATGAGAAGAAAGGTCGAAATCTGTAGTGTCGAGGAGGATGAGTCACTAATTCCCAAATGAGTATCCTACCCATCCCCGAGCCTACATTACAACCCAAGAACAAGTCCTATAGTGATCACAACTCAACCATCTGAAAGTGTTAGGCATTGAAATTAAAGGCAATCATATGGTATATGCACTTGTAAATCATGAAATTCTCTGTGAGCGTGAGTGCTTTCTATTCTCATTCATCCTTGTCCCGATTCTGATTGTAAAATTGTTTGTGGGACATTCTCCAAGCTAAGTGAGGGCATAATGGTGAATACTCGCACGCATAAATACTTCTAATAATGTGATGTCGTCAATTGAAGCGTCATGGTCAATTCTAATAAGTTTGTTTTGAAAGAACCCTGTTTGGGAATGAGGAAAGAGGGAGTTGATTTGAAAAATGCACATGCCGGTAGCGATGAGCAAGCACCATTGTAGTCACTTTTACTTTATTTTTAGCATAGTTGAAATTTCATTTTGTAGTCGTTTTGTCTGACTTGCTTGAGGACAAGCAAAGATCTTAAGTTGGGGGGTGTTGATGTGCCGTAGATTTTTGGCACATTCGACGCCTTTTTACTATGAAATTTGGTTGTTTTCAAGTAAGTCTGGTGCTCGTTAATATGTTTTGTTGTGTTTTAGGAAAACAATGGCTCAAAAGCAAAAAGCAAAGAACAAAGGAAAAATTGGCCAGAAATGAAGAATCGACATTCCGTCGATCAACCGACGAACAGTCCTTTGAAGCGTCGATAAGCTCGATTTTTCAGTGATGACAAAGTTGAAGACGACAAAGGACGGAGGCCTCGACGAAGCTTCGAACTGATTGACGTTTCGTCGTTTGTGTCGTCAAGCAGGATCTCTCAACAAGAGGAGAAAAAGACGGAATACTCGACGGAGCGTCGAACTGGTCAACGACACCGTCGAATGGAACACATTGCTGAAGGCACAAAGGACGGAGAAATAGAGGGATCGTCGAACGATCGACGGTCCGTCGATCTTGCTATCGGGGGCAATTTTGTCAGTTTCTGCTGTGCGTTTTTGGAGCCTATTTAAAGAACATTTTAGGTTTTTCTTTGCATCCATATTTTATTATAACCACTTAAAAAGTTCCTTTGGTGGGTGAGCATTGAATTCTCCCCTTTTGGAGCTTAGTGAAGACAACAAGATTCCATTTTCCATCATCTTTATTACACTTTGTAAGCTTTATGTGTCATTTATTGCTTCCTACTTTTGAGACCATAATGTGTGAGTAGTTTCTTTAATCAAAGTTGTGGACCCAAATGATGGGTGCTATGTAATGGGTATCTAACATTGCATATATATATATATATAATGGGTTGTGATGTGTTTTATTATTTCTCGTATTCATTGTTCTATAAGTGATTGCAAACACTTGTTCATGCACAAACCCTAGTTTATTTGGAAAGATGAACTAGGGTGTGATTTGAAATAATATAACAAGGACTCGGGGCGCTAACCCTCGTTTAATGAACTCGCTTAGGGATAAGATGAGTTCTACTTGGCATATTTAATCAACCTTATTTATAACTTTTCTGCATTTGGGAAAATCATGAAAAGAAATACTTTCTAACTATGGGAAAATATTAGAAAGTGTATTAGAGATTAAGTGCATACATAACCTTGACCCATTAGAAATATATCATATTGACACCCATAGCATAACATCTAATCATCAGGGACACAACTTTGGTTCTAAAAAATCTAAACAAATTCTAAACACTTCAAAATAGCTGTTCCAAATCAAATCTCTTTTTAAAACATTCGGAATAGGATTAAAGCCTTTAAAGACTAGTATCGCATACAATTAGTATCCTTTTCTCTTCATATTCCCTGTGGGATTCGACCCCAACCTTGTTTGGGTTACTATATTTGACAACGTCCGCTTTATGTCATTAATAGGTGTAATTTGAGCGTATCAAATTTTTCGCTCGAGCGGTCCAAGGCTTTTTGCCTTGACCGCTGAAGCGGCACCGCTTGGGCAGTCCCAGTGCCGCTGAAGCGGGTGACGGGCAGTTTGTAATATTAATAAAGTGTTAAAAGCCCTTAGACTCTCATTATTTCCCATCTCAATATTTGGCCCTGAGGGAACTGTTCTTAGGAATATTTGGAGGATATTCTTGGAGGTAAATCTTGCCCATTACTTTACTTTTCCTTAAATCATAATCATCTTAGATTCCCCTATTCCCTTTGATAAACCCTTAGTAATGGAAGTTGGCAGAGGGTTTATGATGAACACTTTCTCTAGGCTTGGTAATGATCAATTGATGATGTTTATCTTAGATTTTGATGAATCTAAGCTTATTAATCATATACTTTCCATTCCTAGCATTGAATTTCGGAATCAAGGAATTAGGGTTTATACCCAATTTGGGGATATTTGCTTGAAATAAGAAATTAGGCTAATCCTTGAGTTAAAGTAGCAATTAGTGGTTGAGTTATGATCACCTAGTGCTATTTTGGTAATTTGCTTTCGAATTTCCCGTTTTGCCCTTGTGGGCCCATTTCCCTAATTTCTAGGGCTAGCATTGACCTAATTTGAATAATAGCAATATTAGTATCATTCTTCATGATTTCTAATCTAGAATTCGATTATGATTTGATTACTTTGGTTCTAAGGTTCAGCGGAAAGGCAAGACAAAAGAGTGAGTTGTTAGTGTTGTGGTTCGGCCATCCAGGTAGGTTATCGCTTACCTTTGGTTAGACTTCGTGTAGCGAAGCACATATTTAGATTATATTGTTGGAGATTGCATGTGAACCTTCGGGTATGAAGTCGGGATGGATATTGCCTTAGGTTGGGCCCTGTTGTGTGTTGGGGCTAGCCACCCCGTTATGTGTGATTTGATTATTCGATTGTGCCGGCTTGATGCCATGAGTTGTTAGTCGATATTAGATTATGTTTTATCATTCGTGATCATGATATAGTTGACATACCCACTGTTGGTATTTGTACTCGGATATATTGTTGGTGTACCCACTGTTGGTACTTGTGATTCGGTTATATTATTGGCATACCCACTGTTGGTATTTGATTCAGATATATTGTTGGCGTACCCACTGTCGATACTTGTGATATTGAGCATAAATGTTGATGTGATTCATACATTGCACGCACTCTCATTTTCATGATACACTATTGAAATATTGATGATACTTGATGAGATACTTGATGAGTTGGGCTCAGTTTTACTTGAGTAACGTGAGAGTTCGATATCCGATGTTCGTCCCGGAATCATGGATTGAGTGAATTTATACTTGATGAAACTCTTTTACTTGAGTGACGTGAGAGTCTGATGTCCGATGTTCATTCCGGAATCGTGGATGGAGTGAGTGCATGGACTCTGCAGGTCCCCGAGAGTGGTGCCGGTGAGAACCCCCCGTGGGCAAAGATCTAGGGTCCCGTCTGTCTATTGGGCAAAGATCCGGGACGGGCGGCACTTAGACTTCGCAAGTCACACTGGGTGGTGTTACTGGGATGTCGATATTTCCGTCCGGAGCACATGTGTACACCACATTTGCATAGCATTGCATTGCATTCATACCGTTACTGCATTGCATTGCATCATGACTTGATTGTGATGTTTGGTGTTGTATTGGATTGGATACCTTCAGACTTGGCACATTTGAGATTAGATGCTCTACATAGGTGATGACGGATAATTGGAATTGATTGCATTGTCTTATACTTGCTGGTTTATTTGCTTATCTGCTTTATTATCTGAATTGTGTTAGTTATGCTTAGTCGGCCGATGATGCCTAGCAGTACTGTTGTTTGTACTGACCTGCACTTGCTGCATTCTTTTATGAATGCAGAGTATGAGGTTGGATCCACTTCCGTGACCCGTGGCTGATCGACGCTTCAGCTTTCTCTCGAGTTTCCAGGGTGAGCATGGTCATCCGCCGACCTTGAAGACTTTCCTATCACATGTCCTATTTTATTCAGAGACATAGACATTTTATGTATTAGTATTCCAGATTATATTATTCTCTTTAGATGCTCTTGTATTATTCAGACTAGACCCTGGGGTGTTTATTGTCATTCCGCACTTTATATATATATATATATATATATATATATATATATATATATATATATATAGGCCGTGACAATTTCGTTCCCTATATTCTATGATTAATGATTATTTAAGAAATACGTGTGACAAAACTTGCTAAAAATTCGAATATCAATATTATATCATTCTTTGAGAAGGACGAAACACAATTTTAAATGAGACTAGTTATTTCAGATGTCTATGTTAACCTACGACCCACAAACTCTTGTCGTGACATGTGAGTCCATACAAATATATACAGGGTTAGTAGAGAAATCAGAAATGTGGAAAAATGAGGAATTATTAAGTCTAATTGACTATGATCGATCAATTTGAATCACAAGAAAAATAATTGATCTTAGAGAATATTGATTTGATGTGCGATTGAAACTTTTGAAAAAGATGGAACCACTTCTGATTATATTTTCAATAAATCCACCAGAAACTTGATCCTTCGCCCTAAGGCAAAACTCAAGTATTATGGGGAAATTTTTTAAAATATACGATCCAACACAATAAACTGTATCTATGTAGTTATATTTTCAGTTTACACCCATATATTAACATCCTTTTTGCAACAACTTTTATATACTAGGTGTACAATATATTTAATATTTTATACTTACTGTAAACAATGTATCAACCTTATATAAAAGCGCATAAAAAGTGTTTTTACATACTTTTACTCTATTGTATAAGATCATACAAAAATTGATTTGGTCTCCTACAAACTTCAACCACGAACTTTCACTTCATCAAATAGTCTCAAATTTTAATCATAACTTCAAAATAACATATCCAATGAACTCCAATTACCTATTTGTCAAAAATCTTAACAAACCCAGTTGTGAGTTTTCAAGTTCTTTATAAACCCTCAACTATGGAGTTTTTAGTTATTCACTTTAATCCATTCAACAATGTTTTAATCTGCAATGATAAATATGAATATCACTCTCAATCAGTTTCTAAGTAAAAAAAATAAATGAAAAGTATCACAAATTAAAAAATTATTTATTTATCCTAAATATTTCAAATTATATATAAAATAGGCTAAATATAATAAGATCTTAAAATATGGACTCATTTGATTACGAATTTGAACGAAATGATATAAAGTGTAATTCTCTAAATTTTATATGGGGGTTAGTTCCCTCCGTGACTTATGCCAAAATTTAAGGTATAGTAGCATTTCTTTTATATAGATAAATCACCTCATGTTGTTTTATAATAACCAAACAAATAGAGGACACACAAGCCGCCTTCCAGAGTGGAGAATTCTCTATCATCTTCTCTAATCAATGCTTTAAATCTTTTGTCAGTTCTCTTCTCATCTTTTACTACTACTAACTTGTATGTACGTACCAAAAATAGAAGATGCTTCTTCGTAAAATTTGTCACCTTATGAGTGCGTTAAATTGGTTAAATTATAATGTAAGATGATAGAAACTAAGAGTTCACAATACAGTATAGAGAACCGGGTGTTCTTTGTCTGCTCCCTCAAGTAAACAAAACAGAAAGTAAATGCGACAAGATATTTACGTGGAAAACTCGTTGCTCAAGGGATTAAAAATCACGACCCACCGGAGTAGAATTTCACCTTTACTAACTGAGCAACTTTCAGATTACAACCTTTGCAATAGAACTAAAACTCTTAATCCCTCATCCCTTACAATAATTCTATTGTAAGCTACAATCCTTGACCAACTCTAGCCAAGTGACCAACTACCTTTGACTAACTCTAGCCAAGAAAACTACTGCCCTTGACTAACTCTAGCCAAGACAACAAAATAACAAAGGTTGAGAAACTTCCTACAATGACAATTCTCGAAAGTAGTGTAGGATTACAAATGAAGAATGAAATGACAAAAGACTTAATAAAACTAGGACTTAATTCATCTTCAATTGTTGGGATCTGGTCCTTGAATTTGATGAAGCGTTTGTTCTTGAGAGCACCTAGAGAGCAGTGACGGCTACACTTGAGAGAATATGAATTTATGATTTTACAAGTGATAGCTTGAGCAATGTAACATGTTGTATATGTATTAGGGGGAATGTGACCATGGATAGGACATTTCACCTTTTGATATTGGCCTTTAGCTACATGTTTGGCCTCTAGCAAACTGCACCTATGCTGCTGCGGTTCTGCCAATCGGCATACTAACAGTACCGCAGCTTTACAGTTGTAGCGCGTTGGTTGTACGACACTCAGGGAACCTGATCGAGTACCTGGTCCCTCGAGTGTTTGTCAAATTATCAAAACACAAAATGACATAACTTATCAATTTTTCCCTTTTTGATGATGACAAACACATAAATGAAATTCCTCCCGAGAACTAGGTTCCCCACTTTTCCCCCTGCGGATCAGACTTAGACAACATGTTAGCATCCATTTCATTTGAAATTTACCCCTTGAACTTTCAGCATCAGCATATCACTTTACTCCCTAGAAAACTTCCCCCTTTTGGCATATTGAAAAGAGTTATAAAAGCGGAACAAACACAAAGAAGTTCAGTAACATTAGCTCATGGCCACTGGGGCAACACAACATGAGCAAAAACAATAATCAACAGATGGAAAACATTGCATAAACCAGAGTAATTGCCCATGACATATAGTAAACATGATAATATTCAAGACATAACAGTCAAAACAATACAAATTAGGATACTTAAGATGTCAAAAAAACCAATGTCATCAAAAGGATAGGATTAAACAAAAAAAGAGTTTAACAGGGGTGGAATGGGCTAATGGGACATAGAGATTTTATCACATCTTTCACTGACAGCCCTTTGATCCTGGACCATTTGGTCACGAAGCACATCAAGCTTTTGCCTCAACTTAGCATTTTCAGCCCTTAACACAGCATTAGCAGTCTCCATTTCATTACTGGGACAAGGTTCCTATGCTCTTCTAGCCAGCTTTGCTTTCAGGATGGCATTCTCAGCTTGGAGCCTTTCAATTTCTGCAATGTCCTGCTCCCGAGCCTCAATCAGGATAGAAATGGTTGAATTGCAGCCAATACTCGCTTCTTTTCCAAACACTCACATTCTTCTAAAGTTCCCATGGTGAACATCTGCTTCCTAGTCCCCATAGTGTCCTTTTCAGTATTAACATGGAAGTGCTCAAAGACCTTAGTCAAGAAAAAGCCATATAGGAGACCATGCTTGCCCTCTCTGCATTAACCACTTTGATCATAGGCTCAATCATTAGAGAAGGCAGAATGATAGATTGAAAAATTTACTAGAGCTTCAAGAAGGACCTGGTCCGCAATAGAGGCAATGCATTTCTTCTTAGCCCTTGGAAGCAGCACTCTGTTGACAAGCTCAAAAAGGAGCTGATACTCAGGCTTAAACAACTTCTTATAGAGCCTCTCATCAGCTGCAGATACTCCCTTATTACAATCAGATGTTTGAAGGCTTGTGATGCTTTCCTTTCTACTATTTTTAATCCATCAGTTGGGACACAAAGAATTTCACCCAACTTTTCTTCATCCATTTTGAACTCCAACTCATTTACAGTCATGGCCAAAGTGGAGTCATCAGTGTACATTAAGGAGGCATAGATCTTTTCCACCTCAATCTCAAAGACACTAAGAGTAGGGGAGACAAACAGATGCTCCTACTTCTGAAATTTAACAATCTCCAGCAGCTCTTTTATTCAATTTTTCTCAGCAACTTCGGGGTCAAACACCCTATCAAGTAACACTTTTTGCTTTTTTAAATTTTCTTGCCTCTGGAATTTTAACTCCTTGATCTTTTTCCTTTTCTTTAAGGAACCAGGTTCCTCACTCACAATGCTTTTTCTTTTCTTAGAAGAGCCAAACACACTCTTCTCCTTTTCAACATTCTTATCAACCTCTGTTTCATCCCCCACAAATTTCTTTCCTTTTTTTTTCTTAGAGTTTTTCCTCACTAGTGGAGATTGTTCTACTTCCTCATCATTATCAGACACGGTTACCACATTCTCCTCAACTCTCAAACTATGCTTCACCAGCCTTCTTCTCTTCTTTCTAGCACTCTTTTCCTTACTAGCCTTTAGAACAACCTCACATTGAGCCTTGCTCCTTTGCCTGGCGGCTTAGCAGCAATATGCTTTCTCACACTTTCACCACTTTGGTTCACGCGACTAGATGACCTTTTGAAAACTATTCTTAAAATGACTTCATCAAAGTCAACCTCTTGAGAAGGATTGGGGGAACCAGGTTCCTTCTCAGAAGAGGGTTCCTTCCAGGGTACGATGATAGTAAACACAATACCAGGGTCAACAACATCCAAATTTTCCCTTGACGGACCAGGTCCCTCATTTACTTCCATTGTTTCCTGAACACTAACCCTTTCCCCCTGCCTCACTTTCCCTTGAGTCTTTTCCCCCTGACTCTCTGCACTAACGCCTTTGGCATGCATAACATCAACAAAACCAACAATAATTTCTACTTCAGTTTCCAAAATATTAGACATACCCAACCCCTTTTCAGAAAAATTTCCATCAAAATCTATGGTAAAGTCCTCTACCCTTTTATCACTATCCAAAGGGTTGGAGTTACCTGATTTTTTAGGGCTTTTCTCAGAATCTCCTTTATCAGCGGCCTTTTCTTGTCCCTCTACACCACCTACACTTGCAGACTCATGCATGACCACAGGACTCATCTGTTCTTCAACCCTGCTTGGTTCCTCTGTACCCATAACTTCAGCACCTACAGTTTGGCTAAAAACCTCAACTCCATCATCTTTTTCATCAAGCTCCTCAGTGTTTTGGAAGAATTTTGACACTAACAGAGTTTTACCACTTTCCTTTGAGTCGGGTTGTTCAGTTGGGCAGGGTTTAAGGAAGAAGGCACAAATTTCTTTGGGTTTTGATTTTTTTCGAGTCCTAAAAGGAGTTGAAACAGTTGGTTATGGTAGTGTTGCAAGTGGGTTTTGGTTAGTGGAGATTGGGGATTTTGGTTGTGAATCTTGTGATTTTGGGTCTGATGAATGTGGTTTTTGGAAAGTGAAGATGTGGGGTTCGTTTCTGGGATATTTGGAGAGGAAGAGTCGTTTAGAGACATGGTGATTTTTAGGCCAAGATTGGAAGAGAGACAATAGATGTTATGCGAGAGAGAGAGAGAGAGAGAGAGAGAGAGAGAAGATAAAATGTATTTTAAGTAAGGAGAGAGGAGAGAAGATGAAATATATTACCCGATATTCAGTTTCAACAGAAGTAATGAAGGGACATGATTCCTCTGTGCCTTCTGGAGATTTAACTGCATCTTCTTCATTGCCCTACTTGACTTGACTCATCAACTCAGTCTTTCCATTGGAGATTTCAATGGCTTCATCAGGAACCTTTGAAAACTCCCCATCTACAGCTTCATCATCGTGTGTTCCCTTGTCATCAAATTCATTTGATTCATCAAAGATCAAATGCACACTTTCTTCCACACACTGAGTTCTTTTGTTGTAGACCTTGTATGCCTTATTGTGAGAAGAATACCCAAGAAATATTCCTTCATCACTCTTTGCGTCAAATTTTCCCAAAGCTTCCTTTCCATAATTGAGAACAAAGCATTTGCATAAAAATGCTCTTAGGTAGGTCATCTTAGACTTTCTCCCATTTAGCCATTCATAGAGGGTTTTCACAAGCAAAGACCTGATCATGCACCTATTTATCACATGGCAAGCAGTGTTGACAGCCTCAGCCCAAAAACTTTTTGACACTCCACTTACTATCAACATTGTTCTGGCCATATCTTCAAGTGTTCTATTTTTTCTTTCCACAACACCATATTTCTGAGGTGTTTTGAGAGCAGAAAAATTGTGACTTATACTATTTTCAACACAGATTTCTTCAAACTTGATATTTCAAACTCAATACCATGATCAGATCTAATGCTCGTCTCTTGATTTCCCAACTTCACTTGAATCTATTTCACAAAGGCCACAAACACAGGGAATGTTTCATCCTGGGTTCTTAGAAACAGAGTCTAAGTGAACTTGGAATAGTTATCAACAATCAAAGATATACTTCTTTCTTCCTCAGCTTTGAATCCTCATTGGTCCACAAAGATCTATGTGAAGAAGATCTAGCAGCCTTGAGGTGCTCACTTTCTTCTTTGGTTTGAAGGAGGATCTCAATTGCTTTCCTATTATGCACACATCACACTCCTTGTGATCTTTGAAATTAACATTTGGCAGCCCACTGACCAGGTCCTTTGCAGCAAGTTGTTCAACAAATAGAAACTTGCATGTCCTAGTCATCTGTACCACAGCTCAACATCATCATCAACAACACTAAGGCATGTCAAATCACCGCCATTTAATGAATCAAAATCTGCAACATGATGTTCTTGAATCTCTTTTCTATAAGCACTACTTCACCAGTTTTGAGTTTGGTGACAGTGCAAGAACAGGACAAGAACTTCACTTCATTTCCCTTATCACAGATTTGGGATATATATTAAACAAACTGTACTTCAATCCATTTACATAATAAATATTTTCAATTGCATGGAAAAGTATCTTGCCAATTTTGTCAATGCCAAAAATATATCCTTTCTTGCCATTTTCAAAGGACACAATCCCATGTTGGAAGGCCTTAAGTGAAAGGAAATCATCCACTCTTCCAATCATATTAGGGGTGGGCATGGTACGGTATTTGAAACTTCGGTTCGGTAACTTCGGTATTCGGTTTTTGAAAATACGATACCATTACCATACCAAACTAATTCGGTATGGTTCGGTATTTTTAAGTTCGGTTTCGGTATTTCACGGTATGGTATTTCGGTAACCATAATTTATTTAACTTCGACTTACGTATATATCATCACCAACCGGACACTCACAAACCCAAAATCCAACAAGATCTAACAGATCCTGTCGCCATTGCAATTTGGATGCTTTTTGAGTTGCTTGAGTACCACTTGCTTACACTTGTATGCCATATACTGATCGCTGCCTTGGCAGTCCTTTTCCTTTGGTCCAATGCATCCACCTTTATAAACAAGTCTCCACCTCAAATTTCAGAAGTCATTCTGCCTAAGGGTGTTGCTGCTGCATTGAGGATTGAAATCAACAGAGCTCTTGAAATCCTTCGGGATATTGCCTCTGGGAAGGAGTTGTAAATATAGTCTATATATTTAGCAGTAGTAAATATAATATATATGGATTGTATAGATGTAGTATAAACTTCGGTACGGTATACGGTATTTCGGAATCAATTTTATAAATACCAAATACCGTACCGAATACCAAAGAAAATTTAAATTCATACCAAATACCGTAATACCAAAACCGCGGTATTAAAAATTTCGGTATCGGTATGGTATTCGGTATATACCGTACCGTGCCCACCCCTAAATCATATGCTTCGAACAACCACTATCTAGGTACCATTTTTTGCTACCTCCTCTCACTTCAACCTCATCTTTCACATTGTCATCATCATCTTTAGATTTGGCCATGAGTGTAAAGATTGACTCATATTCTGAACATTCACTATCAATAGCCAGCATGGATGTATCTCTTGCATCATCTCCATCTTCAGATTCACTGGACAAATCTCCCTAAGCAGCCAGAGCTTGCTTTACTAAGTTGTTAGCAACTTCTTTCTTGTCGAACTTCTTATCAGGGATCTAGTTCCTCTTAGCCGCCTTATCAGCATTTTTGTAATAATCCTGCTTGTGAAGAGGACACTCTTTAAGTTAGTGTCCAGGCTTCCCACACTTGTGACATCAATCATTTCCTTTGAAGTTCCTGCTGAAGTTTCCTCTCTTTGGGACCCCACCATTTCTTCGAATCGTCTTGTGAAATCTTCGAGTGAGGTACGCCATCTCAGATTCATCACTGCTTGTGTCACTTTTAGCAGCTTTGAGAACCAGGCTTTTCTCCTTCTTTGGCTCTCTTCTTTAAAGATCCTTATTTCTCTTCATCTCATACATATTAAGGTTACCAATAAGCGCGTCAATAGTCAGTATCTGCAGGTCCTTAGCTTCAGTGATGGCATTCACTTTGCTTTCCCATGAACCTGGTAGAACATAGAGTATTTTCTAGACTAGCCTGTTGGTTGAATTATTTCTCCAAGATTATGGAGCTCATTGATTATGGAGGTGAAACGAGTGTGCATATCACGAATGAACTCATATTATTTCATTTTAAACAGCTCATACTCAGTGGTAAGCAGATCTATTTTAGAATGCTTTACCTGAGTAGTTCCTTCACGGGATGTTAGAAGAGCTTCTCATATTTCCTTAGTAGATCCACAAGATGAAACACAATTGTATTCATCTGGCCCAATACCACAAATCAAGATCTTCTTTGCCTTGTAGTTCTTCTCCACAGATTTCCTGTCAGTTTCAGAGTATTATGTTCTTATTTTTAGAACTGACTTTGAGTTCTCCGAATCATTCTTCATAGGGATAAAAGGACCATCACAGATGATGTCCTAAAGCTCCGAGTCCTCAGTCATTATATAATCATGAATCCTTGTCTTACACCACCCATAATGCTTTCCGTTAAACCTTAGGGGTTTTGTAGTTGGCTGACATGATCCTAAAGAGCATAAATGGCACAAATGGTTCAAGGATGCTAAGAAGGACGTTGGAGCCTCTTGTGGACCCACATAAGATAGCATATGGTGCTAAGAAGATAGCTTGGCAAGTGGATGAGGATGCTACTACTCAAAGTGGTTAGGAGCGCAAAACGGCTAGAAGCGCAAATTAAGGCTAAAGGGTGCAAGCTTGGCTAAGAATTCAATTCAAGGCTAAGACTGAAAATGAGATCATAATTGCAAGTAACTCATTGAATTCAAATAGTTTAAGTTCCTTGGTTGAATTCCAATTAGGAGGGTTTAGGTCTAGAATACCTAAGTTTGCCTATAGAATTCATTACTAAGTGAGTCTAACTACTAATTTCTCATCCCCAATTCTTCATCTATCCTTTTATTTCCTTTTTTTTTTTTGAATTTCTTAGAGTTTCAATTAGGTTTCTATCATTTGGTATTAGAGCTTAGGTTAGGAGATTGTTCCTACAATTTCTAATCCTAGGTTCTTCTTAGTTGAACTAAAAAAAAATCCCAAAAAATTCAATAATCCAACAATTTGTTGTTGTTTGTTGATTTTGATGTTAGATATTAGTTTGTTGACGTGGAAACCCCTTGAATACGAAATTTGAAGGTGTTTGGAAGGGTTTTGAGGTTTTCACCATTGAAAGATCTTCAAAGCTTGAAACATTCGAAGTGGGTTTGTTGATTGAGGGTTTAATTGGTCCTAATTACTATTGGGCTTTGTTCTCCTACTCATTCAGAGTCTAGATCTACAATTTGAAAGAAAAATGAGTTGACTTAGAGTTGATTAAAAATTTGGGTGTTCTTGGTGTTCATAAGCATCTTCATATCTTCATAGTGAAGAAGAAAACCCAAAAAGTAGCTTTGATCCAAAAAAATTCCAAGTACAAGTGAAAATGGTGTTATACTAGCCCAAAAAAGGAAAATACTAAGTTTATAGGGGGCCCACATCATCAAAAGTCAGAATAATCAGCACAAAGTTCAAGAAATTCGGGTAGAGGAGCGCGTGCGTTGAAGGCGTGTCGCACCTCCAACTTGCGGTTGACGTCACGCGCTGCACCCGCGATGCGTGTGCGATGCGAGTGGGAATTTTTTCTGCATCTGATCAGGCAAGTGTTGCACAACTTCAGAAATTGTTTTTGCGGGCGTCGGGCCCGCGACGCACAAGCATCAGAAATTTTTTGAAAATTTTTCTAAGTGTCTAAAACGGTTTGGATCATTCCTAACTTTTTTTCTATGATTCTTCTAACTAATTAACAACTATTATTCAATCTTACTTTTTGTTAACTAGTTCTTGAGTCCATTAAATTTGTTCGTGCTGATTCTTCTTAAGTTTTTCCATTTATTTAGTTGAAACTTTATTAACTCTCGTGCGTTTGGTTTAAGTCATCATTCTTTCATTTAAACAAGAATACATTCTTCCACAAATGATAAGCGTCCGTGTGAATTTGATTGATTAAGTGATTCATCAACAACTTTGAAAGAGCACGGGAGTGTGGTAAGGATTGAGAGTTCAATACGAGTAGAGTGAGGCTTTTTGCTACTAACATCGTTTGCTAGTTTTGCAGGTTATAATGTCTAATAAAGGAGATCATACTCAAGAAGTAGATGACCCAAATACCTTGAATATGATCCTTAAGCAATTGATGGAGTTGTCATCGAAGGTAGTGGGGATAGAAGGGAAGATAGGGAGTTTGGAGAGTTCAAGTAGAGTGGGACCTCCCCGCTCTCAAGTTGAAGGAGATTTGGGTAAGAATACGGAGACTACCCCGACTCTTACACCCGGGGAAGCATATGCTGTGTGCTATCCCCTGATCACATCTTTACCTGCCCAAAGAGCTCCACAAAACCAACCACCCACCTTCCAAAACACCAATCGACAAACTTATCCCGAAGTCTACCAAACCAATCAAAATGAGCAAATACCGCAAAAAACCCCAAAAAATACACTACCACAAGTACCTCCCCAAAACCAACAATAAGATCCCTACAAAACTAATACAAGGACCCGTTGGATGATGTGGAGTATGAAGAGATGCAACTAAAGAGGTGGTGGGATTAGAATCGTCAAGGAGGAAGACGTGGAGAGATGAACAACCGGGGTAGAAGAAGGCAAGGTGTATTTGCTAGGTTCCAAGGCCATGTGGAACAAGGCAAGGCAATGAGGCTCGTGAAGACAATGATTGGAACTTGAATACCATCAAGGTCACCCTTTCCAAGTTCACGGGAGTAGTGATCCGGAGGAGTTTCTTGAATGGAAATTTCAAAGTCAGAGGATATTCCTCACCAATAATGTATCGGAGGCTTTGAAGAAAAGGTATGCTCTCACTCAATTTGAGGGGTACACATCAACTTGGTGGGAATCCAAGAAGCTAGAAAGTGCTCAACAACATATTTTTGATCTTCCCACATGGAATGACTTGATTGAGCTCATGGACACGATGTACTTACCTCTTACCTACTATTAAGAAGTCCTTAATAAGGTACACATGTTGAATCAAGGCTCCAAGAGTGTTGAGGAGTACTTTGATGAGTTTGAAAATTTGAGGATAAAGTCCAAAATAGAAGAGCACTTGAAATACACTCTCATAAGATTTGTGGCTAACTTAAATCAGGAGATCTCCAAACCTATGAGGCTACAAACTTATAGGAGTCTAGAGGTAGTGTTTTATTATGCTTCTAAAGTTGAAGCGGATTTAAAGGAAGAGAGAGATTACAAGGCAAAGAACACTACATCTTCAACATGGAACAAGGGTAAAGACAAGTGGAAAACTTCCACTTGGGAGAAGCCCAATACTACCACTCAAGCACCTCAAGACAAGTTTGACTACAAGGCCAAAGAAGATGATAAGGTCAAAGGAGGTAACAATGCTAAACCTAACTATCCTCGTCCATATACCATTCAATGTTTCAAATGTTAAGGCAGGGGACACATTGCAAGTGAATTCCCCGATAGAAGATCAATTATGGTTCTACATGATGGGTGCCGAACCAATGAGGAAGATGAGGGTGGGATTGGTAGTGATAATGAGGGAGAAAAGAGTGAGCATGAGGGTGAATTCGAATATGATGTTGAACAAAGGATGGAGGAGAGATGAACTTTGCCATTGTAACTAGGAGAGCCATGGGTGCATTAGATAGAGAGGAGAGTGATCAAAGGGGGAATCTATTTCATGCTATATTCAAAATAGTAGACAAGGTGTGTTCGTTGATTATTGATGGTGGAAGTTGTACCAATGCGGTAAGCTAATTTTTAGTTGAGAATATGAAATTCGCCACAAGGAAACACCCTAGTCCCTACAAGCTCCAATGCTTCAATAAGTGTGGTGAAATGAAGGTAAACAAGCAAGCCATTATCAAGTTAAGCATTGGTAGGTATCAACATGAAATCTTATGTGATATGGTACCAATGAAAACGTGTCATTTTTTTGCTTAGGAGACCGTGGTAATTTGAAAGAGATGCTCAACATCGTGGACAATCCAAAAAGTACTCGTTTGTGTTGGATGGTAAGAAATTCACCCTTGCTCCGTTGACTCTCTATGAAGTGAGTGAAGAGTATAGAATCATAAAGGAACTTTGTGAGAGGGTACAAAAAGAGAGGGGGGGGGGGGGGGGGGGGGGGGGAGGACGAAGGTGAGTGTAAACGAGACCTTGGTTGCTCAAGGAGGACAAGGTTCAATTCAAGAGAAGAGAAAAAGGTGTATGATTTCCAAACCAAACCTTTTGTTCGAAGGGCATGTTAGGTGAGAGGTTATGTGTAGTGATGTGAGGGAGTTGTCACCAACTCATGCTAACCCTTCTAACCTTTCAACTTCTTCTAGTTGTCTTGTTTCTTTTATAGGTACACATGAGGATGATCATCCAAAGGAAACCTCCTCCGAAGGTTACCAAGTTTCTTAGGAAAGTGAAGTTGTTCAAACCTCATCCAAAGAGGAAGGCCAGTGAAAGGGACTTGACTAAGGTGACAAAGGTTATGAACATGAGGAACAAGGTAACAAAGCTAATACTTACACTCTAATGAACTTGAGAGAACATGTTGTGATTAATAACCAATTGAGTAAGGATAAAGTTTTGTATTTTTTTGAACATGGTGGTTCGTTGCTAATTCATGAAGATGTCCTTGTTAAGGATGCTCACATATTAGTTGATCCTTATGATGATCGAATTGAGTCTTCTTGCAAGATCAATTTGCGTCCACCTAGTGTTGACACTTGTGCTTCTATTGTTCCTTTAGAGAGTGGATTTGCTTTCCTTAATTCCCATCTTTTAGTTGCATATTCTATGTTTAAGGATAATGTTTTGTTTGATAGTGACATGATTGTTTATAGTGATGTGCACAATTATATGTCTTGGGTTGGGAAGAATATAGTCACATTCGGACATCTCAAGTTCTATGGGAAACCGCCATGGGAAGATGACCCTTTTCCTTGTGATAGAAACCTCCTTTTGTGGGATTATAACACTATGGATGAGGAGGTTGTTTTATGTGGTTCAATTCTTTACTACCTTCGTTCACGTGAATCTTACTTTCTGCCACTACTTGAATTCATGATGGATTGAGTATACTTTATCCTCATTTCATGATCTTTGGAGGGACCAACTTCTTGGTACCTTATATGTGGAAATTTAATTGGTGATCCTTATTGATACTTGGTTGTACCACAAGTTTATGTGTCCTTGGCATGAAAATGAGATTATTTCTTTGTGTGTTAACCCTCATGCCTTGAGGAATATGTTTTTATCTATCTTTCCTTGGTTTTTGCAAGGTTTGGATTCGAGGACGAATTCTTTTCAAGAAGGGGAGGATGATATGATCCTAAAGGACATAAATGGTACAAATGGTTCAAGTATGCTAAAAAGGATGTTGGAGCCACTTGTGGACCCACATAAGAGAGCATATGACACTTGGAAGATAGCTTGACAATTGGACAAGGAGATTACTACTCAAAGTGTCTAGGAGCTAAGGGGTGCGAAACTTGGCTAAGAATTCAATTCAAGGCTAAGATTGCAAATGGAGGTCAGAATTGCAAGCATTAGACATTTGGAGCATTGAAGACCCATGTGGGGGTTATTTTCGCAAAGAGCCACTTTAGGGATTTTGTTGGAAGAACACTAGTATAAATAAGACACTTAGTCTTTCATTTGCACTTAGCTTGAATATTGATAAAAAAACTCATTTTGAGAGATTGTTTAGTTATTTTAATATAGATTGTTTGGTTGCTTCTAAGTGTGATTTCTTAGTTGCTAATTGAATTGTATTTTCATTGGGTTCATAGTGTGTTGCTCATTTGTGAATTTCATTTGGGTAATTCATTGAATTTAAATAGTTTAGGTTCCTTGGTTGAATTCCAATTAGGAGGGTATAGGTTTAAAATACCTAAGTTTGCCTGTAGAATTCATTACTAAGTGGGTCTAACTTCTATCTTCTAATTTCTCATCCCCAATTCTTAATCTATCCTTTTATTTCCTTTTGTTGTTTTTTGAATTTCTTAAGTTTCAATTAGATTTATATCGTTGACTTTCCTTCCTCGAGGTTTGGTGGAGCAACCATGATGAAGATCATTTCTAGGTGTTAATCTTTTAGAAACAACTGGCTCTGATACCAATTGATAGAAACTAAGAGTCCACCAAACAGTATAGAGAACCATGTTCTCTATATGTTCCCTTAAGTAAACAAAACAGAAAGTAAATGAGACAAGATATTTACGTGAAAAACTCCTTGCTCAAGGGATTAAAACCCATGACCCACCGGAGTAGGATTTCAACTTCACTAACTGAGAAACTTTCAAATTACAAGCTTTGCAACCCAGGAGTTAAAACTCTTAATCCCTCACCCCTTACAATAACTCTAATGTAGATGTTCCCTTGACTAACTCTAGCCAAGTAACTCTAGCCATGAAAACTACTGCCCTTGACTAACTCTAGCCAAGACAACAAAATAACAAAGGTTGAAAAACTTCTTACAATGACTTTTCTCGAAAGTAGTGTAGGATTACAAATGAAGAACGGCATGACAAAAGACTTAACAAACCTAGGACTTAAGACATCTTCAGTTGTTGGGATCTGGTCCTTGAGTTTGATGAAGCTTTTGTTCTTGAGAGCACCTAGAGAACAGTAGCGGCTACACTTGAGAGAATATGAATTTTTGATTTTACAAGTAATAGGTTAAGCAATGTAACATGTTGTATATATATTGGGGAGCATGCGAGAAGCATGTGACCATGGATAGGGACATTTCATCTTTTGATATTGGCCTTTAGCGCATTGACTGTACGATTCTCAGGGGGCCTGATCAAGTACCTGGTTCCTCGAGTGTTTGTCAAATCATCAAAAGACAAAATGGCATAACTTATCATATGAAATTTGGACCAACACGAGAAATATGTCAGGTGATTTGAAATACTATTAAGAAATTGAAAATTTTGTTTGTCAATTTTCGAAATTTGACTTGCGCAAAAAACTATAAATATTTTGTATAATTTGGACATCGATTTCTCTGTTAGTTTAATTTAAAATGAAAATATCACTTAAAGAAGATCAAAACGCACATTTGGATTATACATTGATTTTTATTTAATAACTAAAAATGCTTGGAAAACGTTAGCGTTGACAAAGAAATTAAGAGTTTAACATTTATATGACATAATCTCTACAATATTTCTTGAAGTTTCCACTTGAATATTTCAACAATATTAATAAACTGTTTCTTCCTTCCATTTTCCTTTAGTTTTTCTTCCTATTGACATTTGATGTAGAATATTCGACTCTCTTTAAGGCACAGAGGATATTGTTCTTATACTGCTCTAATTTACCTCTTTCATCACGAAAACTACGCACTTCTCTAGTTCATCAGTTGGATCTTAACAAGCTACTGCTTTGTAATTAACCAATACTCCATTAATAATAACAGGTCATAACAGTAGTATATGCATTATTTAGCTTAATCCCGTATGTGCACTACAATACTAACTTATTATTACTCAACATCAACACAACATGTAAATGAGGAGTTGATATTAGTCCAATAATAATGTCTTGGAATATATTTTAATCTAGGACGTACAAACTTGGTCCCACATTCTAAGACAAATTCAATGTTGTTTTAAGTTAAAGACTAACAATCAGGACATCTTACTAGCTAGCATTATTATTATTATAGGTAAATCTTCACGTCTTTGTTAATGTTTGTATTTTTAGTGCTTACAACGAAAAAATAAAAGAAAAAGAGGACAAAACTGTTGGCATAAAGAAATCTGTCGGGTTTTGATGATTGACAAAGCGAACACAAATTGAATCTACGATGTAAAGAAAACTAGGTCTAGAAATGTGATAATTGAGAAAGTAATTGAACAAAGCTAGACAACTGGTTGAGATAAAACAGAGGTTCTAGACAATGAAAAAGGTCTGAAAACACAAGCACGGGATGGGTAGAACAGGTCCATAGACATGTTCTAAGTTAAAGAAGCTACCAAAGTCAGTATACACATGTTTTATGTTGCAAACATGTGTGTCAATACAAAGACAAGTGCAAGGATCAGATCAAAGAGAGTGAACCAATACATGATCAACAATGACATATGCAGAACAAAGGAGATGAAGGTGACTCAGTCACATGAGCAGTTCAGGGAAAGAATAGAACAAGTCTAAAAACATGTTCTATCTCAGAAGTCTTCAGGTACAGTTGGTGAATGAATCAGACAAGAAGAGATTAATGCAGAAAAGGTGAAGATGACTCAGAAGTTTTCTGTTCGAATAAAGATAGTTACAGACAAAGCAAATGAACCAGGTCTGCATATATGTTCCAACACAGAGCAAGAACATGGTTGGAGTCACAGAGTTGATACAAGACTGAAGACGTGATTTTTTCCAGCAATGAATAAATCTAAGTAAAGAAATACAGACACAGAGCAAAGAGCATGATGCATGAAACAGGTCTGTCAACGTGTTCTATCATTCATCACAAAATGAGGCTCAAGATAAAGTCACAGGATAGAGTCACAAGAATGAACGAGAAGGGGATGATGAAACAGGTTAGTGAACATGTTCCATCTCAGACAGTGCAGGGATTCAGAGGTAGACGAATCTGGTGAATGGAACAAGTTCATGAACATGTTTCAGCGCAAGTCCTGCAATAACTAGGATTTGCGGAGTTATGGTAAGTGTTGTAGGCTGTGTGCTCACCAAACAGTATATGAGAAACCTGGTTGAGTACCAGTTTCCTTATGCAATGCAGTATGTAAAGGACACAGGATGTTACCATGGAAAAGTCCTTGCTCAAGAGATTAAAAATCACGGCCTACCCCAGTAGGATTTCAACTCCACAACACGAGCAACTTTAGGTTACAACTCTATCGCAAGCTAAGAATTAACTCCCATAATCCCTTACCCTTACAATAATGCTTATGCAGTATAGGAAATAACCCCTGTAGTCCCTCCACACTTGCAATACTCCGATTGCAAGCCACTCCACTTAGTTAACTCAAGCTAAAGACCACTAAGGTTGACTACCTCTAACTAAACCCAACTAATACACCTCAGCTACACCTAGCCGAGGGTACCACTTAATAGATTGAAAGGTAAACTACCTAACAAGTACTAAGAATTTGATATACCTACAATAGCTTCCTTTTTGGGAAGAGTAGGTTTACAATCTAAAGCACATGAACAAAGACTTACGACAACCTAAAAAACATAGACTAAACTCATATCAGGATCTGGTTCTTCAGCTTGGAATTAACTTTGTTCTTGAGAGATCTTGAGAACTTGTGTCGACAGCTTTGCAAGATTTAGATTTGGTTCTCAAGTCTGTCATCATATTATATATATATATAGTGGGAGCGTGTGGGGGTGAAAAGAGACCATTCTTCAATTTTGACCTAAAGCATGGGCTAGCTTACTGCTGTACTTGTGTGTAGCTAGTGGCTCGGCTTTGCACTTGTCTGTGCCGATAGTGCAAGGTGCACAGAGAGCATATTACAGACCAGGTCTCTATCTGGTTCTGAAACAGTTTGACAATTATCAAAACACGAATCTACTTGGAACTATCAATTTTCCTCTTTTTGATAATGACAAACTTATAGACTGATATTCCCCCTGAGAACCAGCTTCCCACTTGTTCCTCCTGCGAAGCAGACCATTATTTTTAAAGCACCTGTAACATGTTAGCGACAACGCAACACATTTCTACAACATATCTTCTAGCACATCCAGTGTACTCTCTCTCGTAACACAACATGTGTTCTAGCACATCCACTATACTCTTTCTCACAACACAGCTTGGTGATCCCATCACAAATATTCATTATTCCCCTTTTGGCATCATTAGAAAAGTAACCATAGTGCAGCTAGTAAGAGGTACAAGTAGAGAATATTACAGGCAGAATCAACATGAGCAAGCAAGCAAAAATGCATAAAAATATAAAAGGCCAAGAATAGGAAGTAGTTCAAACAGTACAAGTATATGTCAGAGTAAACTACTAATGTGCCAGTCAAAAGAGAAAGATAGAGGGTATGGGGGTTAAGACATCAGCCAAGGGAGGACAAGAGAAGGAAGCAGAGACTAAAGGAATATGATGGGAGCTGATTACTGGGGGTGATCCAAGGCCTGAAGAAAATTGTCAATTTTCTCAATATAAACGCCCTGATCTTAGAGCATCTGGTTCCTAAGATCTTCCACTTTGATCATCAACTGATCCCTCAGAAGAGCATTCTCACCTTTCATCTGCTTGATTTCTGCATATGCTGCCTTCAGGGCTTTGGTAAGAACATAGAAGGTGGAGCCTGCTCCTTTAGGTGCACACTCATAATCTTCTAGAGTAGCCATGGAGATCACATTCTCTTCTGTTCCCAAGGTAGTTGGGACAGTCTGCACATTAAAATACCCAAGGACCTTTGTCAGAAAAAGCCATAAGGAAGACCAGGATCATTTTCACTAGTGCTCACTACATTAATCATGTGATTGATCATGATTGCTGGTAGATTGATCAGTTCAAAAGTTGACAGAACTTCCATGAGTACCATATGTTCTAAACTGACACTACCAACCCTTCCACTTCTTCGTATGAGCACCTGGTTCACAAACTAGAAAACTAGTTGACAAGGGGGCTCGAGATCCTATATGATAAGCTTTCCTGGACGGACTGACCTTCCTTCCTTAATAATCACATTTTTTAAGAAGGCGGAAGCCCTTCGGTTGATACTCCCAGGATCTCAGCTAATACTGCTTCAGCCAGCATAAAGTTTGTCATATTCACAATTAGGGCCATAGCACTATCATCAAGATGAAGTAGGTTTGTATACAGTTCCATTACTTCAGCTTCTTACACACAAGGAGCCGGTAGAGCAAGAAGATGAGTACACTTTTGAAATTCCACCATCTTCCACAGTTCTTTCATCCCTGTCTCTTTCTTTAGGTCTACATCAATCATCATCCCAAAGATAATATTTTGCGTTTGGAGATGATCCTTTCTTAGTTCAATTTCATGTCTCTCAACGACACTCGGCCTCCGTTTATTTTGTAAGGCAGATTTAGTATCACTTTCTTCTCCTCCTGTGTCCACCTCTCCTCCTATCATTTCCTTTGATTTCCTTTTCTTTTTTTCCTTCATATCCCCAGAGATCTGATTGCGCACGGAGCGAAGTATGATATCACCATCGGAGTCAACATTTTCTCCTGAGTTTTCTTTTGAGGCACCAGGTGCTTTAGCGCAGATGGGACACCAAGTTTTCTGCTCAGGATGAGATGTTACATCTCGCCCTTCGAGAAACTAAGTACATTACGAATTCCTCGACAAAAGCCTGAAGAGGCAATGGAACTCTCAAGAGGTCAAGGAAATTTTTTAACAAGTGTTAAACAAGTATCCAAAGGCTCCCGGATCAAGCGACTCGAAGAAACTAAGTTTGTCGAAACTTGGGGAAGATTTGGCAGAATTCTGGATAGAAATTTTAGTTCAAATTTGGAGAGGTATATCTCCTAGTATATAACGAGCTATGGAAAGGATAACCTATGTAAATTGTAGTTCAAAGAGTCTTCTTTCCAATGCAATTGACAGATCACAAATCCGAGATGTATCGTGGAAGATACGGCTCGTACAAAATTGTTCGATTATTCTTGCAATTCGATGGCTGTACATTGACGAACCGTCGACATGTTGATGGTCCGTCGATGTGCATGTCGATTTGAGTCGGTGCCCATCGACTTTCACAAGTATAAATAGACCCTCCCTTGTTTTTTCATTATATTTCAAGGTCTCGAAGCTTACCATAGATACATACATTCTCCCACAGTTTCTACATCAATCTTTGCGATACTTGTTGAAATCTAGCGTCAATTAGGCTCCGGAAGTGCGTATAACCTCGTAGGCTTCAATTCCATCTTGGTATCGCTGTGGTAAGGTGGAAACCTTGGATCCAAATTGGTACTAAGAGTCAACTAGGTCAATTGAGGTAAAGATTCTTTCTCTTTTACCAATAAATTAAGTTAATTCGAAGTTATATTTGTTAGATTGTCGCGTGCTAAGCCTAGTTGGGCGAAAGACGGTATAAACCTCTCGTGGGATGTTGTTAATGGAATTATATAGATATTGGATTAGATCAAATGCCTTTGATGTTGGTTTTGGTTGTTGTGGAGATCATGGGAATGTAGTAAAAACAAAAGAGATGCTGCCTGAATTCCCTTAACTTCAAATTAAATAGTCTCAAAGACACAACACATATGCATTAGTATCACACCCCAATCCTGATAGGGTATGATTGATAACGTCCAAATACACTCCTCAAAGAGAAAGTGTACACGGTCGTATGCAATATATTTACCCAACTATGAGTCGGGGTCGATCCCACAGGGAACAATATGCTAGGCGATTAAGAAAGTAAGGAACTTTCACCAACTAAGCTAAAGCCAAACGATAAATGGTATTTTGGTTTTTGTTTGAGAAAATTATAACTAATGCGGAAATGTAAACTAACCTAGAAAGCGAGTAAAATGATCAATGGCCACAAGCATGGATAATAGGAGATTACACTCAAGTAACGATCCAACGTATTTTACGATTTTACAACTAAGAGCGGATTTGTGTTGATAGATAATGATATCTAAAATCTCATTGAAAGTCTTCCAACCAAATCAATGAATTTCACTCTAAGCTTTTCCAAGCCTTAGAGTGTGATATTAGGTACAATCAATTTAACCTCAAGTAACTATCCTCTTCCGAGCTCAAGTTATTAGATGAGTTTAATGACCCAAATTCTTGTTAATTAATCTTTCCCAACCTAGATTTCCTCTTCCAAACTCAATCTAAGTAAATGGGTGAGTCCTAGGGTTAGCTACTCCCTTTGGAAACATTCAAGAATGAGATTAATTAAATCAACAAAAACCCACTTCAATAGCAATAAAAATCATTCAATACATAAGCAAAACAAGAGTTTCAATCCAAACTTTAATCAAGAATAGTTTCACAATCAAGATTCAAGTAATGGAATAAATACTACACACTTAGATATGCAATACAAAACAAGGAATTGAAGAAAGGATTAAGAAATATCTCATTGAAGTGCTTCCAATCTTCTCCTCCAATATTGTAGAAAAACCCTAGCCTCCAAAACTTGCAAAATGACCAAAGATGGAAAATGTTTTGCCCTAGCCTCTCTTTTGTAGCTCCTCTAATTCTTCCAAGTTCAAAAGAATGTCAAAATCTGCCCCCATATTTCTGTTTTTGCAATTCTACCCGTTTTTGCAAAACTGTCCACTTTTGACAGTTTTGCAAATCTATCCCGTTTTTGCAAAACTGTCCAGTTTTGACAGTTTTGCAAAAATGTCCAGTTTGACCTCTTTTTGACTTTCTTTTCACTTGGTTTCTTCCGATCACTCATTTCAGCTACTTGGCTTGTTTTGCTCTATTTTGTTCTATTTTGGTCCATTTTGATCCATTTTGCTCTTTTATGCTCTCCGGGCATCTTTTCCTACAAAACAACATAAAAAACACAAAAAGTAACAACAAAAGTACTTAAGGAGTCACAAAAGCTTAAGGAATTAGCGTCGAATATCGTGTAATTTCACGACTCATCAACACCCCCAACTTAAAGTCTTGCTTGTCCTCAAGCAAACTAAAACAAAAATCTCAATGAGAATCCATTTTAAGCACAAAAAAATGACTTTGGTTGGTACCAACAATTAGGCTACAAGCATGTGAAGCTTCAACCAAATAACTCCCTCATTCAAAATACAATTTCAAGAATGCAATAGAGATATAAAACTATCAAGCAACAACACTCAAGTCTCAATAAGTGACTCAAAACCACTAGTTTACTAGATATGCTCAATGATGGGCACCCGACCCCTTCCTCAGAGCCGAGCGAACCCACTGGTTCTCGTTATGTTCATAATCTCACTGGACTCTTAAATCACAAAATGAAATGCATAATGAAAGTTTTTTTTTTCAAAAACATTCTTTTCGTCGTTCTCAAATCAAGTAAAATCTGTAATTATATGAAATTTGTAACATAATGCATAGTGATACATCGGCTTGCAGAGCCGTTTACAAGACTGACATGCTATATACGTGACTCTGTCTGCAAAAGTCTCTAACATAAATCAATATACCATAACACAGATACTCTGACTCGGCAACACTCCGGAAGGAAATGGAGCTCGCCAATCCCGCTGGAACATCTTCTAGCAATATCCTCTACTCACTGTATACACCTGCGTGGCATGAAACGCAGCGTCCACAAGAAGGGACGTCAGTACGAGCAATGTACAGAGTATGTAAGGCATGAACAGTGACATAGTAAGAGATACCGAACATGGAAAATAATATAATGGACGTATGGGGATAAAGTAATATAAAAGAGATCAACCT
This sequence comes from Lycium barbarum, assembly GCF_019175385.1. NCBI lineage: Eukaryota > Viridiplantae > Streptophyta > Magnoliopsida > Solanales > Solanaceae > Lycium > Lycium barbarum. The sequence goes on along the minus strand of NC_083340.1, from coordinate 35,173,575 downwards.
GTGCCACTGAATGCCCTTTTAAGGCGAATGTCGTGCGTGCTTAACTTTTTAATAACTTTTCCATACATATCCATAGATAACATACATACATATGCATTCACATACACTTACACTTACTATACATACAACTGTCATATCCGTACCCGGCCCTTTCGGGACTCGGTGTTATCCCCAACTGATCAGTGGGATGCAATGCATACATACATACATACATAAAGATACATAAATGAAACCAACATCATCATTAACATTACCATTGTCACTATATCATTCCTTAAAAGATCAACCATCGCGAGATGAAATCAACGATATCACGGGAGTCTCGAGAATCATGAACTTAGGTGGCACTGGAAATAGAATCGTTATCATCGCTATATCTCACCTCGAAGAAATGAGTAACATGAGGTGAGACCATCAACAATAAGTACGGTTAAGGGATTCATGGAATGGCTCAACAATCTCATATCGTCATTGAAATCATAACTTGGAACCTTTAAGCATGAAATCATTCTCATCATAGTCATTATAGAAAACTATTCTCACCTTTGGCGTCATTGTCATCATGATAAAAACATGCCCATCACTGTTGTCATAAGAGTTTACAAAATCATAACCCGCAGTTTTGGAAAAATACGGATATTTTGGAAAACATTTATGGGTTATCGGGAAAAGAAATCAGGCCTTGGAATCATAAACATCTAACTTTGGAAGTAAAGAGACTATGAAAACATTTATGGAATTATAATCATAGGAATCATTCCTTTGAAAGAAAGGGACGAGCCTTAACATACCTGTTCGACCTCCTATTAGCTACGCTTATTTGTCCAAGCTCGCAAGTCTACATTTAAGAGGATTTACACAATCATTAGACTCATCGTTATACGCTTGTCTTGGTCCTTCAAATATATTCATTTATAATCTGCCGAAATTTCGACAGCATCTCCCCTGTTTATATGCCTAGCCCAGAATTACAATTCAGCAACCAATCAACAACAACAACAATACCAACATCAACAACACTATTATCCATACCAATATATTCCATAAACATCCCACACAATGTTTTTCAACATACAACAACAACATACATTTTCTTCCATCCCAATCAAGGAGTATAATCTCATCAACACACCAACAATGTTAGATACCATTTTTATACGCATAAATCATCCCATCCACACGGCCACAACATGCTCAAAACATGCCATAAACACAACAACTACAACATAACACTTTATGACCTTTCCTCCATAACTATTTTCATTTTTAAGGCTTGCTAGACCTTCAAATAAACTCAACATAAGAGATGGAATGAATAACATACCTTATACTTGAAGAAACTCAGCCACATCAATTTTATCCAACGCCACACTTAAGTAGAAGCAAGAACAAGCACCTTTCACGGACTGATTTGGTGTAATCATGTTAAATTCTTGATTTATCGGACTATAATGTTTGGGGGAGGTGTGGAGAATTTTCCAGGACCTTTGAGAATGTTATTTTCTGAAGAAAAAAAAACGGGTTGATGGGGTATTTATACCCCCCTAGGTCAGTTCCACCGACTTACTCATGTGGGGCCCGCGGAGCCATTTTGGCAGCTTAGAGTCTCGATCTTAAAATGGTCATATCTTTTGATCCCGATGTTGTGTGAGGGCACACGACCTACGGTTGGAAATATCTTTCAATTATCTACAACTTTCATTCTTTGTATTTTTCCAAATTCCAAACTTATAATAGCGTTTTGGCCCCTCCAAGTGAGGTCATCCGAAAACGTATCTTTAAATCATCCTTTTGGAGGGCTTATGCCCATATTTGACTTAAGGGTCCTTCTTAGGACTTGCTCAACTTCACATGTACTACTCATATATCTCTTCATATGTCCTTTATAAAATCCCGACATGTGGGCCCCACCTTAACTTATGGTTACGAGGGCTATCATCGAGTAACGTGTTAACTGATTTATTCCATAATCTCTAAATGTCATATATATATATATATATATATATATATATATATATATATATATATATATATATATATATATATTCTTATGCTCAGATAATAGAATTTTCATCCCTAATCCTTGTATAACTTTGCTCTCCCTTGAGCTCATACTAAGCCGTCCACAGTCTTGGTAACGCAAAATTTTCCGGGGTGTAACAATTTGTTGTATGAACAATTAAGGCCTAACTAAGTTCATATATTGCCATGTAGGGGAAAAGGACAAGCGGGCCTCGGAATAAGGAATTCCTTCAAGTAGTGGATCGGCAATTTAAGGTATGTAAGGTGTTCGTTTACCTCTTTCTTTGGCACGAATCCAACTAGAACATAAACACGAGCGGTCCATAACAATTCACTCCATTCCTATGCTTTGTGTTTCAATTTTAATTCCTCAATTATCTGATTGATTCTTGAAATATTATCATGTCTATCATCATTAAGTTATTTCTGTGAATTCGATACGAATTTCATAATTCATTCAGAGGTTACCAACTTTACGTCATTCCGAAAGGTCCGATGTTAATTCATTGGCTCCTCATGCATTCTATATATATGTATTGCACTATTTTACTATATCGCACCGCGCTATAGTCGGCCAGGCAGACACTTAGATGCGCACACCACTGCAATTGACAAATTATGATGATACCTCGGACGCGGGATGATGATGATGATGTATTATGTGTGTGTGTGTGTGTGTGTGTGTGCATATATATATACATACATACATACATACTTGCATATGATTTTTAAACTCACGCATTGCATATTGTACTTCTCAGATGCCTTGGGTTACTTTTATTCGCTGTATATTTCTGTTTTACTCTTGTTATTGATTCCCGCCTTACATACTTAGTACTTTTTTCCGTCCTGATGTCCCATTGCACAGGACGCTGCATTTTATGTTGTAGGTCCTGATATATTTATTAGAGAGCAACTGTAATAGGACTTCCAACTTCAGCAGTATCAACAAGTGCCACTACACCGGATTTGCTATCTTTTGGTACATTTATGTGAGCATGATATATGTTCATATGTACACTCTTAGAGGCTCATAGACACAATGGAGTATGTAGATGTTATGTTTGGCCTTGTCGGCCTTGTTTTGGTTTTGATATTCTCCTGATAGCCTCACCGGCTTTATGACACTTATGATGTCGTAACATCCTTGCCGGCTCACTTATGTGTGTGTGTGTGTGTGTGTGTGTGTGTGTGTGTGTGTTTGTGTGTATGTGTGTGTGTGTGTGTGTGTGTGTATATGCATATTTCTGTATTTCGGCCTTTTCTGCGTGCAGGTGTCCTTCGAGTCATATTATATGATAATTATAGTAACTGTTACGTTAGGCAATTTTCGGACTATAGGTCAGAGCCCGTAATGCTTCTCGTCGGGGTGTGACAAACTTGCTATCAGAGCAGTTCAGTCTTAAGGACGTCTATGAGCCATGGCTAGTAGAGTCCTGGTTATCGGTATGTCGTGCACCATATCTATAGCCAGGAGGCTACAGGGCATTTAAAAAGTCACTTTTCTTCGTAATCTAGATCGTGCGATAGAGCCAAGTTAAGAATGCAACTATCTAATTTTTTTTATCTTGTTTAATTTTCAGCAATGCCTCTGAGAAAGAAGAAAGTTACCAAAATACTGGGCACTGCCGAGGAAGGCCCGAGCCGAGTAGCCCCAGCTGAGTTAAGACATAGCGAGAGTACCACTCCCTCACGTGCAACCTCTACTCCATCAGTTGCAGAAGAGCATGATAGGCCTCCAGTCCCTCCGGATCCTTAGCCTCCACCTCCTCACCCTGTTGTTTCAGATCAGGATTTGCGAGATGCAGTCCCGCTATTGACCAGATTGGTAGCTGCTCAGACTGAGCAGCAGGCTGGCCTTTTAGATGGGGTTGTCAGTTCCCGCATACGTGATTTTCTTAATTTGGATTCTCTGGTCTTCACGGGGTCAAACCCGAAGGATAATCCCCAGAACTTTGTAGATCGAATGGCGCTTTGAGGGTAATGCATGCCTCTGATACAGAATCAGTAGAGTTAGCTTCTTATAGGTTGTGGGATATGGCAGCAGTATGGTATGAATCCTGGCGACGGTCGAGAGGGCAGAATGCACCTCCAGCAGTATGGTTCGAGTTCACCAGAGCCTTTTTAGCTCATTATTTGCCCGCCGAGATCCGTAGGGCCAGGGTTGATGAGTTTCTATTGCTTCGCCAAAATAATATGAGTATTCGGGAATATAGTTTGAAGTTTAACTCTTTGGCCAGATATGCTCAGGCAATTGTGGCTGAAATGGAAGATAGAGTACATCGTTTCGTGACTGGGCTTGGGCCCCACCTGATTAAGGCTTGCATGACGGCCTCACTTCAGGACGGCATGGATATTGCTCGTATTCAGGGATATGCTCAGAATCTGGAGGAACTTCAACGTCAGGCCAAGCAAGACCCGGATAGGGGTCGTCATAAGCAGGCAAGGTCTGCAGGTTATTCAGGCGATTATCAGGGAGGTTATAGGCCTCATTATTCCAAACGACCAGCCTCTTCAGTAGTTAGTGTGCCTTCTCATTTTCAGGGGCAACGGTATGACCGATCCATTTACTCTAGACTAGGTCAGAGGTCAAGGGCGCCCGCTACTTCCTATAGGAGAGAGACTAATCAGGCAAGGCCTCCATTGCCCCGTTATGACCAGTGTGGTAAGGGCCATTCTGGCTAGTGCTGTTAGAGTATGGGGATGTGATACTCTAGTGGGCATCCTAGTCATGTTATGTGGGACTATCCGACTCGCGATAGAGGTGGCCCAGCTCAGCCGACAGGTTCGGTCGCAGGCTCTTCATCTTCTGTTCGCCTCTCTGGGCAAGGTTCTTCTTCATCCCCAGCAGGTAAAGGTAGGGGAAGAGGTCAGACATCTGGTTCTGGAAGCAGCCAGAACCGTATTTATGCACTCACAAGGCAGCAGGATCTTGAGTATTCCCCCATGAATTGCCAGGTCTTCCTCCCGAAAGAAAATAGAATTTTCGATTGATGTGTATCCGAGCACTCAACCCATCTCTATTCCTCTCTATCGTATGTCCCACGCTGAATTGCAAGAGTTGAAGGTGCAGTTACAGGACTTGCTAGATAAAGGCTTTATTAGGCCTAGTACTTCTCCGTAGGGAGCGCCGGTATTATTTGTTCCTAAGAAGGATGGCTCACTAAGAATGTGTATTGCCTACCGACAACTAAATAAGGTGACTATCAAGAATAAATATCTATTGCCCAGAATTAAGATTTGTTTGATCAGCTACAAGGTGCCAGGTGTATCTCGAAGATTGACTTGAGGTCAGGGTATCATCAACTACGTGTAAAAGGGGAAGACATTCCAAAGACAGTTTTCCGAACAAGATATGGGCATTTTGAATTCTTCATTATGTCCTTAGGATTGACAAATGCTCCAGCAGCATTCATGGCACTAATGAATACTGTATTTCGGCCTTTCCTGGATGTATTTATTATTGTATTCATTGACGATATCCTGGTATATTCTCATTCTGAAGCAGAACATGTTGAACACCTTCAGAAGGTGTTGCAAACATTGCGAGATCGAAAGTTGTGCTCAAAATTCTCCAAATATGAATTTTGGCTAACTTCAGTAGCTTTTATAGGCTAGATTATGTCTGACGAGGGTATTAAAGTTGCTAATCGGAAGATCGAAGCAGTTAAGAATTGGCCCAGGCCAACAAAACCCTCAGAAGTTTGAAGTTTCTTGGGCCTTGCGAGATATTATCGGAGATTTGTAGCAGGATTCTCTTCTATAGCAGCTCCCCTTACAAAATTGACTCAAAAGGCAACTAAGTTTCAATAGTTAAAAGCTTGTGAGAAGAGTTTCCAGAAATTGAAAGACAAGTTGACATCCGCTCCTGTTCTCACCCTTCCTGAAGGCACTGAGGGTTACACTGTATATTGTGACGCTTCACGCACAAGTATAGAATGTGTATTAATGCAAAATGGTAAGGTAATCGCTTATGCCTCTAGACAGTTGTGGAAACATGGGCAAAACTATCCAACCCATGATCTTGAATTGGCGGCAGTAATTTATGCTCTAAAGATATGGCGGCATTACTTATATGGAGTTCATGTTGATATTTATACAGATCATAAAAGTCTTCAATATATATAAAAGTCTTCAATATATATTCAAGCAGAAAGAGTTAAACTTAAGGCAACGAAGATGGCTCAAATTGGTGAAGGATTATGATACCGATATCTTATATCATCCTAGCAAAGCTAATGTTGTCACGGATGCGCTAAGTAGCAAGTCGATAGGTAGTCTATTGTATGTGCCAACTGAAAAGTTGGAGATGACTAGAGAACTTCATCGCCTAGCAAATCTAGGAGTTCGCTTATTAGATTTCGAAGATACTTGTGTTGCCTTATAGAATATTTCACAATCGACTCTTGCCTCGGAAGTAAGGGCTCAACAGTATGAAGATCCAGTTCTAGTCACTATCAAGGAGAGAATTCAACAGAATTGGATTTTCGCTTTTGAACTCGATTCAGATGGGGTTCTTAAACATCAAGGTCGGTTGTGTGTTCCAAATGTAACCGGACATGGGGACAAAATTATGTCAGAATTCTATTATTCCCTGTATTCCATTCATCCTGCCTCCACAAAGATGTATCACGACCTTAAGGGTTTTTATTGGTGGAACGATATGAAGAAAGATATCGCGAGCTTTGTAGCTTAATGCCCCACTTGTCAACAAGTGAAGATTGAATACCAAAAACCTAGTGGTCTATTACAGGAAATGGAGATTCTGGCTTGGAAATGGGGGGTGATCAATATGGATTTCATTATGGGATTGCGCCATTCTTATCGTAAGTTTGATTCTATTTGGGTGATCATCGATAGGCTAACCAGATCAACCCATTTCTTACCAGTAAGGACTACCTATACTGCTAAGGATTATGCCAATTTGTACATTAAGGAGATTGTGTGTCTCCATAGTATTCCTGTGTCTATTATTTCTGACAAAGGTGCTCAGTTTACGGCAAATTTCTGGAAATATTTTCAGAAAAGTCTTGGTACTCAAGTAAATCTTAGCACAGCCTTTCATCCGCAGATAGAAGGACAAACTGAGTAGACTATTCAGACTTTGGAAGATATGTTACGGGCTTGTGTACTGGATTTCCAAGGAAGCTGGGATGATCATTTGCGTCTTATAGAGTTTGCCTATAATAATAGCTATCATGTCAGTATCAAAATGGATCTGTGTGAGGCTCTATATGGTATGAAGTGCAAGTCCCCTGCCAGGGATTAAAAATCACGACCTACCCTAGTAGGATTTCAACTCCACTACACGAGCAACTTCATGTTACAACTCTATCGTAAGCTAGGAATTAACTCTCATAATCCCTTACCCTTACAATAATGCTTATGCAACCTAGGAACTAACTCCCGTAGTCCCTCCACACTTGCAATACTCCGATTACAAGCCACTCCACTTAGCTAACTCTAGCTAAGGACCACTAAGGTTGACTACCTCTAGCCAAACCCACCTAATACACCTAAGTTACACTTAGTCGAGGGTACCACTTAATAGATTAAAAGGTAAAATTCCTAACAACTACTAAGAATTTGATATACCTACAACAGTTTCCTTTTTGGGAAGAGTTAGGTTTACAATTTAAAGCACATGAAAAAATACTTGGAACAACCTAAAGAACATAGACTAAACTCATATCAGGATCTGGTTCTTCAGCTTGAAAGTAACTTTGTTCTTGAGAGATCTTGAGAACCTGCGTCAGCAGCTTTGCACGATTTAGATTTGGTTCTCAAGTCTGTCAGATATGTTGCCATCACGTTGTATATATAGTGGGAGCATGTGGGGTGAAAAAAGACCATTCTTCAAATTTGACCTAAAGCATGGGCCAGCTCACTGCTATACTTATGTCTAGCAAGTGGCCAGCTTTACAACTGTCTCTGCTGATAGTGCAAGGTGCATAGAGAGCAGATTATAGACCAGGTCTATATCTGGTTCTGAAACAATTTGACAATCATCAAAACACGAATGTACTTGGAACTATCATGAAGACTTGGCGGTCAAGTTGTAGGATTCCTTGCCCTAATTAAACAAGGTTCTTCAGACTCCTACAAGCATAATGAAGTCGATTCAAAAGGCAAGAATCCCTATTCAACACTAACCCTAATATATCTCATGGGCCTACTCAAAGAGCGTTTTGTGTTTGCCGACCTGTTGTGCGCGCAATTTTATAAATATCCAAGTTTTACTAAGAAGAAGGTTTGCACACCTACAAAGAGAGATTTCAGAATATTGACCGATCAAAGAAGACATCAAGAATATTCAGAATCAATGTGTATGTCCCTAGTACAAGAAGATAGATTAAAGGAGTTGTTCTATTGTGTAATGTTTTGAAGTTCTTAAGTCTAGAAAATTGCATTAGGTTGTTTGTCGAGTTGTACTTTATTTGCTTTATTAGAATTGCAGTCAAGTTAGTACAAAAACGTTGTAAATTCAACTTCAAGTTGGAGATCAACTTGGAGGTTGCTTACTAGCCTAGGGAGATTAGCGAGATAGGAATTAGAGGTTAGTTCCTATATTACAAAGTTTGTAACTTGAATTTACAGAGGCTCGTCATTGTAATGGAGTTTGGGGAAAATTCTACAGAAGTGTAGGTCGTGGTTTTTATCGCCCTTGTGAGCCGGGCAGGTAAAGCAATGTGTTCTGTCCTATAAGCGAAAATTGGATACGATATAGGATAGGAAGTAGATCATGCAACCTAACAAAAACTGACGAAATTGTTAAAGAGTTGATTAGAAATTAACGTCGATGGAATTTCTCTAGCACAGTACGAGGCAGCTTGTTCCCCCAATTTCTTGTGAAATGCTTCTTCTAAAGTTAAGTTTCTCATTCCACATATAAGAGTTACTACTCACATATTTTCTAGGTTATCAAATAGTTGGGGCTGCAGCAGAGCCAGAAAGTCGTATAAGGGGATAAACAACATAATGCTAAAATGTCAATATTAAGATTTATGTGAACCCCTCTTTATTATTACATTAGAATTTTCTATTATACTAAGAAAATTCAATAGTTTATATATAATTTAAAATTTTATTTTAACATTATTTAGAAAATATCATTTTAAACGAAGATGGTACAATCGAACCTAACCTACCTACTTAATTGGGGGAGGGAAAGCTATATTTTCCCTTTGTATTAATGAGATCAAAAGGGGTGTTAAGCAGAGGCGATTTTAGGCTCTATTTTTGGAGCACGTGAACATATGGTCTCGTCGTAAAACTAGGTATTTTATGTATATATTTTCTAAAATCAGTATAATACTACCTACTGGAACACATATTACAAAAGACCAAATGATGCACTTGGTTGAAAGTTGAGTCATTTACCTAAGGGACTAGGGATCAATTTCTTTTTAATATATATTTTTTTTTTTTTTAGTGATGAACTCATGCTTTAGAAATTCTAGATTCGTCTTCGGTGTCGAGCTGAAACTATCAAATTCACGTCATTTGACACACTTTCTCGAGGATTGCGAGAAAAATAACAAAAACAACTAGCAGTATGGCATACAAATACATGATAGAAAATGGAGTGGGGGGTTGTTTCAAATCTTGATTTGGAAGAAGGTGGAAAAGTGAAAAGAAAAGGAAAAGAGGGCACACGGGATTCAAGAAACTCCCACTAGCAAACACTATTATAAGGAAATAAAAGTGGCAACTTTTTAGGTGTTTATCTTTGTCTTATTTATGTTTGGTTTGCTTCGATTAGGTACTTCAAAACTAATCCAATTCCCTCAACCCTTTTTGTCGGCCTTTAGTTTTGTGATTCTCTTTTCTTTAATCATCAATGACTTCCTCCACCAAGGTTGAGGGATCTAGAATTTAAAACTTATAAATTTTGATTTTTAATTTTTTAAATTATTAGATTTTAAATTAATAATCTGTACATATTTCTATAAATTTTCAAGACAAATAAAATATTTAAACCAAAGTTTTGGGGGTCGACTAAATCTGTAGCTGACATGCTAGGCCCGCCACCGCACAAAGGCTAGCTAATAGGTTCTTTGCACCTTGTTTAGATCAATAAAAAGAGCAATACATGAATATTATTTGAAAAGGTATCAAATGAATATGTAAAAATAGGTTAGGTGAAGGAATTTTTACACTACACAACGACCTAATAAAGGTCATAACAAAATTATCTCTAATTTTTATCTTTTAGAAGTTTTAGTTACTCCATATGCAGTGTATAATCAACATAATTATTATATATGTGTATAATCAATGTACACATTAGTTATACACCTATTAATTATTTTATATATACAAGAATACACCAACGATGATCGTAAACTATTAGACTATGCGGGTGAAATTACTATTAGCCAGTTAACTAAAAAATATTAAGATCTCTTAAATCAATATAAGGTTGGATAACTCCCCAATGTGTGATTGGGTCCGTTCACAAATAATAAGTCATAGTACAAAAATTTTCATTTATCTTTTTAGCTAGTGCATTCATGACATATACATGTTTTTTCAGGTACGCTGCGAAAAAAACTTTTACGTATATATACTTTTTAGCGAAACATAACAGACTCTCCAAATTCTCTATAGTGAAGATATTTGTGTGGAAAAATATGCAGAGATTTGTTGGTGTCCTATATATAAGCGTCACAACTCATGTACATGATAGTGTAACAAAATGAGAGTTATAATAATAGTGGAGCCTGTTAGGGGAAACTCAACATACAGGCAGCTCAAGTAAAATAACCATCAAGGTGTATGGAGCTAAATTAATCGGATGAACAAATTGTGAATATCAAGTAATATAATATAAATTAAAAAAATAACTCAATTAGAATAACTAGGACGATAACCCATTGTCAGCTAGGAATAATGAAGAACCACTATCACAGTATCACCTACCTATAGCTTGATTGACCAAGTTTTGAGGAATTCAAATATATCTTCTTCTTTTTTTTAAATATGTTTATTTTAAAGATTTAAAGTATTTGGCTTAAAGTATTTGGCCAAATCTTTAGAAAAAATAAGTGTTTTTGAATAATAACAAAAACTATCTTTCAAAAGCTGGAAAAAAACATAAGTTGCTACGTTGTCTAGGTTGAGTTACTTTGTATTGTTTATCTACATTATTTGTTTAGATTGTACATGTTGATACACAATTTGAAACCAAACCTCGCCACTACTTTGATAGGGTCGGTCAAAGATACTTATTGAGTAGACATGGATTTATGTATTCATGCTACACTTGCTGTATTTTTTGTGCGTATATCAATCTGTGTGCCAATGTAATTCGTGACGGGACACAAAGCTTAACTTGGAGATTTCAGGATGAGTTCTTTGGCTAGTTTGTACCATCGCAGACTTCTTCTCTATCTTATTTATTACTGTTCTATCTTATTCAGTTTAAGACTCATGTACTGATAATGTTATAGAAGCTCCTGAGCCATATTGCTAGTTCTTGGGGGTTATTACATGTTCTTTCGCACTTTCTGCATTAGGGTTTCATTTATGACTTAATGAGTGCTTTCAAAACCTTATTATTGTTTCTTGCTACTGAAATTGATTTATGTATGCTATCGGTTCGCCTGGAATTGGGGAGTGGCTTAGGTAAATTGGGTGACAACGTGGTATCAAAGCTCTAAATTCACCGGTCTTATGAGTCATGAATAATGACAAGTAGAGTCTTGTGGTTCGGTACGGAGACGCCTATACTTATCTTCAAGAGGTTATCGGATATCTTAGGAGATTTTCTTTCTTTCCTTATCGTCTGTTCTTTATTCGACTTGAGTTCTACATATCTTTATTTCACTCTTTCATAGATGTCGAGCACACGTGTATCTACTACTGGAGAGCGCGAGAGCCCACAACTGGGCCAGTGTAGCTACTAAAGGTAGAGCCAAAGGTAAGGAATGGGCTGGAGCACATACTAGGACTTGCACAATAGCACGTACTAGAGGCCGAGTACCAATTGTTGCTTGAGATCGTGCTAAAGCTGCATCAATTAACCCACCATCAGTTCACGAGGATGAGCCTATTCTGACAGTTCGGACAGGGCCAACTAAGGCCTAAAGGGTTTTATTGCCACAACTGTACTTCACACCATGTGTTTCTTTAAGATCATTGAATACGCCAGGGTTTATACTCATCATACCAGATAGTTCACAAACCAGAGGGGAGCACGAACCCTAGTTCAACAATTTTCTCCAGTTACCAAATTCTAGTCGTTCAGCTAGCTGTGAGGTTTTCACGGATCATCATAGCTATCAGTATATAATCAAGAAAAAGGATCTTAATTTGAGGCAGGAGAAGTGACTGGAGTTGTTGAAAGATTATAATGTTACACCATCCGGACAAGGCAAACATAGTAGCGAATGCCTTGAATCAAAGTCAACATCCTTTGGCTATGGACGTCTGGTCTTTGGCCAACGACTTTGTGGGACTAGACATTTCTGAACCTAGCAAGGTTCTAGCTTATATTGTGGCACAGTCATCTCTGATGGAGCGAATCAAGGCTCATCATTTGAAGGATAAGGTGCACTGAGACTTGAGACAACATTACTGATGGCGTCGGATGAAGAGGGACATAGTTGGCATGTATCACGATATTTGCATTGCCAACAAGTTAAATATGAACATAAGAAACTGAACGATTTAACTCATAGGATGTCTATAAACTGAAAGTGGGAAAGAATTACTATGGAATTTGTGGTACGTTTGACACGTACTTGGAGATATTTGATGCGATTTGGATCATTATTGATAGATTGACCAAGTTCACGTACTTTATACAGGTCTAGACTAACTACAATTCAAAGAAGTTGGCTCGGATTTACATCTGTAAGATAGTTCGATTGCAGACATAATTTCAGATCAGGAAAATAGTTCACATCTCATTTCTAGAAGTTTGTGCAAAAGGAGTTGGATAAATAGGTTGAGTACAACATAGTGTTTCATCTATAGAGTGATGGCTATCTCGAGCAGACTATTCATATTCTTGAGGACATGTTGGGAGCATGCGTGATTGATTTTGGTGGTCATTGGATCAGGTCCAGTTCTTGCCTTTGGCAGAGTTTGCTTATAATAATAAATACCAATCCAGCATTCAAATGCCGCAATTTGAGGCCTTGTATTGTAGGCAGTGTAGTTTGTCCATTGATTGGTTTGAGTCTTTTGAGGTTAGGTCATGGGGTACGAATTACGTGACATAGGTCTTGGAAATGGTGAAGTTAATTTAGGAGCGGCTTCTTAAATCCAAAGTAGGAAAAAAAAAAAACTATGTGAACTGGAAGGATCGATGTAGAGATCATGGAGGGTGACAGAATACTATTGGAAGTCTAATCTTTTAAGAGTGTAATGCGTTTTGAGAAGAAGGGCATTTAAGCCAGAAATTCTTAGGTTCATTTGAGATTTTGCAGTGTATTGGAAAGGTAGCCTACAAACTTGCCTTGCCACCAGACTTGATAGTGTTCATTCGGTGTTTCATGTATCTATCTTGCAGAAATACCATGAGGATAAGTCCCACGCCTACTGTTGGATACGGTTCTGCTTGATCGAAATTTGACCCTTGAGGAGGAGCCTTTGGCTAGTTTGGACAGACGGGTGCGGAAGCTAAGGCCAAAGAGATAGCTTCAATGAAAGTGCAATAGAAACATCATCCGCTTGAGGAGGCTACTTGGGAGACGAAGTCGGACATGTGGAGCATATATCCATGGCTATTTGACAGCTCAGGTACAATTCTAAACTCGTGCGGGGACGAACGGTTGTCCAAGTGGGGAAATATGTAACAACTCAACCCCCTTATTTTGATTAAATCGCTCAATTTCATGTTTCGGACTTTTTTGAAGTCATATTGATCACTTAAGACTTATTTGGGCGGTCGTGATTGGGACCCAAGGAATTCAGATGAAATTTGGGGAGTTCACTATTTAAATCAAGTATTAGAAAGCTATGTTATTACATACTTTGGTGCAAATGTAGTGTAATATTGTTGGAAGAATTATATGTATTTCACAATGATAAATTAAATCAATAGTATTGGGATCAAGGATAGAATGGTCATATTTCCAGAGCGCATATATGACATGCACTATATATATTAGATAACAATTTATAACGGGGGATGATTGTTCGCTATTTTTTTCCTCACGATAAAAAGATTCATTAGAACTTAAAACACCAATATATAGAATCGGATAACAATTTATAACGGGGGGCGATTTTTCGCTTTTTTTTTTTCCTCACGATAAAAAGATTCATTAGAACTTAAAACACCTCATACATGTTCACAACTCCCTGCCCATAGAACTTGCAAGTGAAGCTCCAGGGAAAAGCAGTGGAGATGGACAGATATTATTTTAGTAAAAGGGCCACAAGGAATAGGTCAAGTGGCCTCATATTGACCAAATAAAACTATAATTATTACAAGCAGTATTCTTTTCTTCAACACAAGTTAAAGATTTCCTCCCCATCTTCAAGATTTCAAAGGGATAACAATAAAAAAGTAGCAAGTACAATCTTTTTAGTGGTAACTAGAGAGGACGTGATAATCAAGGATATAAAAAAAATATAATGACACCAAGATGTGATAGCTAAACAAAGGATAAGGTCGGCTTTGTCACTTCTGGCATCCACGTCACCCTCGTAATCTCTCCTTTGATAAATAAAGGGTTAATGCACATGTAACCTCCTGAAATTGTCTTTTTTTTCATTTTGATATTTTAATTAAGTTTTATTTTTATTTAATTTCTGAACTTGTCTTTAAATATATTTATTAAATACAATCTGACTTACATAATATTCTATCTTTAATATAGTAATATGTTAATATATATTATAATTTAATTATGTCATATTTTAGCTAAGATTAGCAGCAATTGAGAGGAAAAAAAAGAACAAACTCTTAATTAAGCTGACAGTGGAAGAGAAGAACCAGCAGAAAATGAAACATCCATGACGTAAAGAATAGCTAACCACACGTCTAAAATATTACTTCACCTTCATTACCATAATTTAATCTTTGCTTCTAATAAAAATCAGATTTAAAGAGTTTGATAGACACACTTAAAAATGAGTTCAGAAATTCAATAGAAACAACACTTAACTGAGGTGTTAAATTAAAAAAAATGACAAGTTTAGAAGGCCGCATATGCATTGAAGCCATAGATAAATATGTACACCTCTCTTAAATTTGCTAAATTTACGTTTTTCTTTATGGCTTCACTAGGATAAGGATTTACTTAAGTACTAGCTTAGCTCTTATTTCAATTAGGGGGAGAATAACCAAGTTCAGTTAAGCTTTTGAAATCTGTTTGTATTTGAAAAAAACATTTTTTGGTCAAAAATATTTTTCAAAAAAATATTTTGAAAAAGCAGTAGTTTATATTTAACTAATCAACTTGAAAAACATTTTTATCAAGATTGAAGCGTTATTTTGTGCCTAAAAGCTTGACGGAACACTTTAATTTACTAGAATAAACACTTTTAATTTACTAGAAATTTTACCAAATAGACTATTAAGTCATCTCCATTAACAAGTAGATACAATCACATCTGGAATGGATCTCGAGAACAAAGAATTTCTTGGTAGAAAATACTTTTTAGGGGTAAATTTAATTTTGTTAGGCCAGTAACATAACACAGAATGCTTAAAGTTTTCAAAAATACAACACAACCAAATTTTCTTGAAGCTATAACTTGTGGTACACTTGTGTGAGACGTCATAACTAGTAACTTTGGCTTAATCGCCCTAATTATTAACAAAGGTAGAAAATAACAATGGGGGGCCAAAAAAGAAAATCCTCATAAAGAATCAATTTCAACACCACGATAAAGACGTTGATATAAACAAGCAAACTTAAAGAAAGGAAATGTTCGCTCATGACAAAATACCAATCACATCAACGTTATCCCTTCTTATGAATTATCATATCCCCCCCAAAAATTGACACAAAGCATTGAGAACTAGTATAGCCTTGCCTCTTCAAAACAAGCCACCACTGCAAGTGATACACAAAATCATGAACCAAAATACAAGCAACTTTACCTAGTTGGATAAAGATTTTTATAGTCTTATATAAAGAAAAATACATCAATCAAGTTGGCATTGTGGTCCATATATAAGAACAAAACACTACTTTTCAATTCCATGATTGGATACACATTTGATTCAAGATTATCTCAACACATATGGAAGTTCAAGATTTATGCAAACATGGTATTCCCTTTTGTAATTAAAGCTAGAAACCGCACCAACAATAAAAAACAAACATTATTAAAATCAAGAAACTTTAGCACTTAGTAAAAAGCTTTAAAACATTGGGAAAAATAGCAGAGATGAGATACAAATCGATAAAATCTTATACATCTGAAGCCCCTGCAATTAAAGAAAGATCCATTGTTCTAGATCTTTTTTTCTCATGTACAAAATATTCAAAACTCCACCAATTTTCCTCTTTTTTTTTTTTTTTTTACCCCCGTTATCAAAATACCCAAAATAAGCAAAAACACAAAATAGAGATTACAAGGCTAATCTTAATCTCTCCATCTCGGACTATATTTACACCAATAATCTTCAGTAAATGACCATGTCTTTACAAAAGTCAAAGAGGCCTCAGATCCGACCCGAATCACTTCACTAATTCGGATACCCATCCAACATCCGGAGCACCCGAATCAAGAGAGTTTTCCATACTGAGTTTTGCATAAATCCTGGCCCTTAGATCCCTCCCAGATTCCACCCTTTCCATTGCTGGCTCTTCTTCGTAATTCTTCTCCCACTGATCAAACACCGCAACCCCAGATCGGGTCGGGTTCCGGGTCGGAGTTGTTGGTAGGCTCATAAACCCGGGTCGGAGCATGGATGGGCTCCTTGGTGAACCAAAGCCGGCCCATGTAGGGTTAGGACTGCTATTCATACTCATACCCCTCGCCATCCCAATCTGCATATTACGCATCGACTCAGCCAGTCCGTTAACGCCGCGTGGCGTCACCGGAGGGGAGTCAAACGGAGAGTCAAACCCTAGTCGAGTAGGAGAGCCGTCAGATGACTCGGCAGCATGGCCACGTGGACTGTTGTTCTGTGGGAGGACGCGCAGCTGCTCAGGCGTGTGAGCGAAGAAGCACACGCGCCGGCGACAGTGGGTCCCATCCTTACAAGGCTGCGTACGATAGCGAGCAGGGTGCAGCCAACACTCGAATACGCCGTGTGCGTACTCACATGCATCACCTTTCTTACAGTTCCCTTTACGGAAATCAGGACAAGAAGTGCCAGAATAATGATACTTACGTGGGTCCCTCCGACGAGCCTTCTCACCGGGATGTGCATACGGACATTCCGTCCAGTCATGTGACCTTCCACGTGCGCATTTCCTCACTTTAAACTCATACATACGGAAATTATCACATGAGAACGCGTCCACTGGAATGTCTAAACCATCAGAATCGAACATAACGTCGTTTGCATTTGACGGAAGGTAACGCTGCAACGCCGTTAAAGCGTCGTAACCAGAATCAGGACTAGTGGATATGTTGGAAAATGGGGAGTGAATATCAACTGTTGGATCATCCATGATGTCCCAAGGAGGGACTTGGACGGTCGGATGTGAGTGATGGGGTGATCGTCCGATCATCATCATTTTTAGAAGCTTTGGGTGTATACGCCTCTCTCTCTCTCTCTCTCTCTACTGCTTCTCCTTGGAAGCTGATGGATGCAGCAATATAAACTACTTTATTAACCATGGTTTAGGAGTTTGGGTTAAACTATGGTTAGGTTAAAATATCTACAGTTTACCACTATCTACTTACTCTACTAGGGTAAAATATTTAGATATCTTCCCACTTGACGCGGATTACGAGGTCCACTAAGGTGTTTCCCGGTATACAAGGCCACGTCGCATTGTATTTTTGTCTATTTATCCAATTAAATTCAGTACATACATCTTTCCCTTTTTCGGCAGGGAGTTTTATTTTATTGAGGCCTAACTCCTTTGATTATTAGAGTAACATAGTAGAACATTGAAAGGGTACATCTGTTATCTTAATTATTACGAGAGTATGTCTTTTCATGAGAAAATCATAAAAATGAGGTATTTTTGGAAAGTTTTTAAAATATATTAATGAGTAATTATTAATCTTTAAGTTCGTATGCATTTTTGGTCTCTTCCATTACTGATTTAACTAACTTTTACAAGAATTGTGGGAGAAAAAAGGATCTTGTATAGCTTTTGTACAATTGCTATTTTGGTCTATTTCTGAAATTTGATGTAATGTTTTGAGGTACAGTTAGTTTCTGCTATTTTTATTTTTTTTGACATTCGATATAATTTTTGATGTTGCAATTATTAAAATTTGACGAGATCTTCCTGGTGGTTTATGTTAAATTCTTTTTTTCACAATTATTGTTAAATCTAATAACTTGAATGTGTTAAATATTTGATGAAAACTAACGGTGTTCACTTTTGGCAAATTTAGAATATTAAAACAGTTTAAGAGTATATTTAAGGCTCCGTTTTTGTACTTCTCCGAAACACAAGGGACTATTTTCGTCATTTTTTGTGTCTTTTCATCGGCAAAGTGGTCGCATGTATAAAAGAAGAAGAGGATAGGACAATCATTAAATTAGAAGAATGGGAGTAACATTTACGATAAAATTCTACCCCATGTTGAGCTTGAGTATTACTCTAATTAGTCTAATTATATGATATCATCAGAAAACTCAAGAAAACTATCATGCATACAACTTGATTAATTGAGGAGGAGGGGAGAGGGAAGATGGGATCAATTGTCAACCTACACAAGTGGACGTGCTTGGGGTTGAAGTGATAGGTGCCTAAATTAAATGGCCTTTGCTACCAAAAGAAAGTGAAATTGACAATTACAAGCTACCATACCTGAATCCTTATCCGATTTTAAGATTGTCCATTTTCGCATTTATCTTTTGCAGCATATAGCGCAACACTTGTGCCTCGTTTCACTTTGGGAGACAGATGCCCCCTAAATCCTAATTGTGATGGAATATGTCTATAAGTAGAGAAAGTATTCTTAGACCAAATTTGCATATTAGGATAGATAATTATAGCACATTTTAATCAAGCATAAAATTCAAAAACTACATTCTAAAGCATGATGGCAATCAGTGTTTTAAAAGGCGTTTTCGGGGCGAGCCCTGGGGCGGGGCGTACCAAAAATGCCCCGGGGCGATAGGTTGGGGTGAAAGTCTCCAAAGGCGTACGCCCAGCAATTCGGGGCGTACGCCCAGGCGTTTGGGGCGTGTTGGGGCGTAAGCCCAGAAAACTTCTTCGAACTAAAATGAAATTTGTTAAATAAGTCCTTAATATAATGCCCAAATTCTAAAAAAAGTCAACATGTAACTACTCAAATGTTTTAAAAAGGAACTGAAACATTAAATTAAAAGTCAAGACCTTTTTTTATTGTTAGAATGTCTAATATATATTCTTTTCCAATTATTTATCTTGTCTTCTATTATCTCAAAAAAATAACGAGCAGTCACTTGTACTTGTAAGTAGCGTATAATAGATTGTTCTAATTAGTTTTTTTGTGGGGGTGGAGCATATATATATATATATATATATATATATATATATATATATTCTTTTTCAATTATTTATCTTGTATTCTACTATCTCAAAAAAGTAACGAGCAGTCACTTGTACTTGTAAGTAGCACATAATAGATTGTTCTAATTAGTTTTTTTAGGGGTGGGGTGGGGGGTGGGGGGTGTGGAGCGCATATATATATATATATATATATATATATCACTTATTTATAATTTTCTTCAATTTTTTACACTATTTCACATATTTAAAAGTATTTATTATAATTATATCATTTTATAAATTACTAAAAATTAAAACTCCATGGGGCTTACGCCCCGTGCCTCGGGGCTTACGCCTCACTGAGCCAGACGTAAAACGCCCCGCCTTACGCCCTCGCCTTTTAAAACACTGATGTCAATCACATGAACCTTCATATCCATCTTATGTTGTGTGATTCAAGAAATATTCAAATTTTAATATTTGTATGAGCAAGTGTTACTCCAAATACATTTCTTTCTATAGTGGAAGATTTTTTATTAACCACGTTCTTTTAGGTAGAAATCTGCCATGACTCAAACTCAGAGAATTCATGATGGCACCTAAAGAACAACTAACACATAGGCAAACTAACTCAATTTCAAGAACAAAGACAGAATTTCCACATATATATAGAATCAAAGCTATTACATTGTGGAAGCAGAAAAAATGGATACAAGTTTGAAATAATTCCTAAATTCTACAACCGGTTAAGAAGCATCTAGTGTGAAACTGAATACAAGAGTTCAAGAGACGCAACCCGAAAATGAAACATAAAGATAGGGTTGAAGCAACTAGACAAACCAATAATGGATAGCTTACCTCTACAGAATATCTCAACGCCTCGAGCAAGATCATTGTTACTCAGCAACCACACTAGTAGATGAATCCACACAATTACACAGTTAGTGATGAGTCAAATGAATCATAGTTGACCTATTCTTCTATTATACCCCTGGAGCGAATCTCGAAAATATATGCATGAGCAACAACAGGGTATAGCATAACAGTTAAGATAATCCAAAATCGGACTGGATAAAAATAAACAATAAAAAACTGTCAGTATGACATGAGTCCTCCTGGTCCTGGACAAGGCCCTAGACCTAACCCGTGGGCCCACACAGATAAGGCTGTTACACCAAATCTATAGGAACTTAAAAATAAGACTGCTAGACCAAATCGATGTGTCCATGCATGAAAAGATTGTTGGACATCAATACAGTATAACGGTTATATCACCTCGATAATAAAGCTCACACAATAGGGAGAGAAATTCAATAATATTAAATGAAACACATAAATATGTAATCGTCAACAGCATACTATATAATTTGAAATCATTTATGCAAGTTCTAAATCATGTTTTGAAAAATTATCTAGAAGTTGAAGTCCCACTTATCTTGAAATCAACAAACTTTCAAAACCTGAAACGTGTAAATCTCCATCAAAACAATTTTTCAAGGCCTCAATCTATGCACAATATCAAACAAAGTTGAAATTAGGCTAGGTAAATCATTTTCATAATTTTAGGACAAGCCAAGTTCAATGGAAAGTCAAATAAGTTCTAAATCATGTTTTGAAAAATTATCTAGAAGTTCGAGTCTCACTTATCTTGAAATCAATAAACTTTAAAAACTAGAAACGTGCAAATCTCCATGAAAACAATCTTTCAAGGCCTCAATCTATGCACAATATCGAACAAAGCGTTGAAATTAGGCTAGGTAAATCATTTTCATAATTTTAGGACAAGCCAAGCTCAATGGAAAGTCAACAAAAAAGTCTGCCCTGAGTCAACGGTCCAAATCTCAAAATAAATTTCATAATAGAATTAACCATAATCCCACGACTTCAAATACATTCTTAGATTTTCATTTAGAGTTTGTTTGCCAACTTGTCTACCATGTACCCACTTCCACATTCCATTTCACCACCTGAAACCACTTGTTTAATTTTACAAAATCTAAAAAAAGATGTAAATTGGAGAAAGCCTATGCACGAGATAATATAATGCCCTCATCCAAAATGGTACTTGGGCCATTGTACCTACACCCAAGTAGTAAAAGGCCTCATTCGTTTGCACTTAGTGGAGGTCGGAATTTGAATGGATCAAACCTTAAATGATTAAGTGTACTTGTTTGTATTAAGATTTAAATACATATTTGGTCTAAATAGGTCTTAATTGTTAAGATCTAGAAGAAAGTATTAAAATTATTAAGGTTTTCACCATCAATCTGTCCACAACCACTAGCCACTAGTGAAACATAATAATGAACAAATCATCTCGACCACTCCAATATATGTCTATGTATGTATCATTTTGTGTTAAAAAATTATATCAGTCCATGCACTCTCCTACTCAAGCTCATTTTCAAGCGTTGAAGTATGTATTGTCTTATTTGAAAGGTACATTCTATCTTGGCTTAAATCGTCACTGCTTCCATAAACTTCTCATTAATGGGTTCTCTAACACTGACTGGGTCAGCTCTCCGAATGATAAATGGTCTACACATGGTTATTGTATCTTTCTTGGTCCTCTCTTGGTGCTCCAAGAAATAGATAGTTGTTGCCCATTCTAGCACCGAGTGTGAACAAAGAAGTTTGGATGCCCTTACTGCTGAAATAACTTGGATTCAGACACCGTCTTCAAGATTTACAAGTATCTTTCTACCTGTTGCTTCGAAGCTTTGGTGCGATAATCTGTCAGCTACTTATATTATTGCCAATCTGGTTTTTCTTTCTAGCACGAAGCAAATGGAATTTGCTTTTCACTTTGTCAGAGAAAAGGTTGTCTCCAAGGATCTTGAAGTTATCTATATTAGGCAAGAGCAAAGGTTGCTGATAACTTACAAAGAGTTTGCCGGTTAGGCAATTTCTATTTCTCAGAGACAAGCTTCTTGTTGTTGACTAACAACTTCACTAGCGAGGGGATGTTTGGCTATCTAAATATAAGGTATAATAATCGTATGGTTATTATCACAATCTTCTTCCTTTTCAAACCTTTGTTGTGGTAATTTAAAAAGAGTCCTTGTAATTCAGGACTTCATATTCCCTCAGTAAAATCTCATATATAACCATGTGTATCAACATAATATTATCATCAATAGAGAATCGTTTAATCTTCAACTCTTACCGAAAGAACTTGTGGAAGCATCGACGATGCTTAACACAATTAACTAGGTTGAAACTTCAGATGATCATAACTACTTTAGCTGATTGTATCAGAGAAGGATCCAAGATTTGAAGTTTGAAGGTTTTGGCCATCTCAAATTAATAAATAAAAAGAGGCAAAATAAAAGCCTAATGATGACCAAGGGGGTTTGAACCCTCAGCCAAAAGGATACAAAGCTTAACAGGTTCCTTGTATGCCACTAAACCAACAACATAGTTTGTTAAGGGGTTCCCAGCTCGTAATTCTTATATATTTACTGAATTTCTCAATATAAATACAAAATGTGCACAAAAGATACTAGGTTCCTGGGAAACCTTACTCAACACCCTGAATCCGCCCCTGGGTTGTAAACTATATGATTTTTGTTTACCCGAAAATCGATTTAGTTGAATTTGTTCGTGTGGTGAAGGACACGTGGACCAAAATGACCAGGAAAAGCAATATAATTGATAAATAAATCGATATGAATGAAATATAAGTAAATTAAATAGTTAAGAATAACCTGAGCCTTGATATAGCTTCGGACTTGGCTGCTCCAGACCAGCTACTAACTTAGTCCAGGTTGGATCTGAGAATAGTAAAGAAACTTAATAACAATGCAAGTGTGAAATGTATGTTCGGTATATATCTTGTATCTCGTCCTTTTTATAATGGAATGATAAGTCCTATTTATACTTGGGACCAGGGTACGCATTCCATTAATTGCTCCCCTACTAATAATGTGTATTAATTTCACAATAATGGTAGCCAAAAAGAGGACAATAAAGCTTATTAATGCCCCTTGGAAGGTGAAAGGCCTGCTTGTAACGGTTGACTGTTGCCTACCAACCGGTGCTATCTCATTACTACGAGTAACCGATCCCTTCAGTTTCTTCAGTATCATTAAAACTGTACCGGAGGCTCGGAGTGTTGTTTACATCTGAGTCATGTCTATTAACAAGTGTCATCATGGCATTCGTCCAGTTGTATTCTACGAATTTAGCCCAATACTGATAGTCCCCTCCACTTTCCAGTAACCCAAACAGGTGTGACCGGGAAGTGCAAGTGGCCATTGAAAATTTGTGACTAAAACGTTTCTGACGGTTGATAAGACGCATCCTGATGTGTTCTGACGACTCTATGCACGTGCTTCTCCTTGAATGGGTATCGATTCGAACTCTCTTTTGTGGAGTCCTGAGGCTCATGATTTCTCATAATGGCCTTTGTCATCACCATTCGTCTATAAGAATAAGCAACAAAACTCCAACTTGCTTCACTTCTCTTTTCCTTTAAACAAAATTTTCCCTTTGCAAAAAATGTTTCTCTTCAAAAGCAAATTTCAATCATCAGAAAAAGAAAACTCCACCTCTTAATCTGTCTCTTCTCAGAAAATGCTGATCACATCAGTTGTTTCCTCTGATATCGTCGCTTATGATATTTTCGGTACTTTCACTGCCGCAACTCCGTTGCCCTCTACTGCCGTAGGAAAACGTCTCCGCGGCGGCGAGAATCCCTCTAGGCGGAACCCTCTTGCTAAATCTGTTATGCCTAAAAACTTGCATTGGGAGAATGATTTTACTGTAAAGACGGTCATACTGGATGATCTCGGCGTTCAGGGCTCCTATGCCGGAGATTACCATACCCGAATAACTGCCAGCATCCTCCCTAAAGTAAAGAAGGACTACCGTAGGAGGAACGTTGAAATCCTCATCCCTGATCTGAATGAAAGTATGAGCTCTTTCCAGCCAGGATATTCATTCGTTTACCCATACCCTTTCTCGATGAAAATAAAAAATTATGTTAACGAAGTAATCCTCGATATGTCTAGGTGCTACAAAGTTTGCATAGCTCAGATAAGACCTTTAGTGTGGAGAACCGTAGCGAGCATCATGTACTTTGCTGACCCAGCCAAAGTGGGGTTTACCCTAGCCCACTTAATCTGGGTGTACTCTCGGAGGATATTTCGGGGAGGGGTGATAAAGCTTGCAAAAAGAGGCACCCAGCCTTAATGATGACCATGGCAGAGGCTGGTCGGAGTATTTCGTGATTATTGCTAATGTCGACCTTCTTCCTCCCGGTGGAAGGCCTATTACGAAAAGGTGGAATCCTACTCATAAGTTTTCATCCTTTGCCTGAACTTGAATGCTTTTGTTTTTTGATCCATAAGATCCTTCGTTTTCTTTCTATTTTGCAGTTATAGCCTGGGAACCCCCATAAATCGATAACCTTGAAGACTAGATCCAAAGTATATTGGACGTCTCTACCCCTAAGATTCGAACATGGAAAATTATGTCTGAAGGCTGAAACTGGCTTCTAAATAGTCATGGTAAGGGTGTTTCCATTGACACCTTCTTACCACCGTTCTTCTTTAACATTTCTTACGATTCAACTGCTCTTTTCAGATTTTCCCAAGTTAACCCCTTATGTTCAGTTAAGTGATATTTTGGATGATGCCGAGGCAGCCCTCCGAATTTTTTACCAAGCTCGAGAGCCAGTGCGCTCGTAAAACCTCCTCATCAAGCTGCCATTTTGGGGTTAAACGGACTGAAGAAAATAAGGCAAAGGCCCAAAAAAAGCCAATCGAATTCCTCCATGAAGAACTGAAGGGTCATCCCCTACTCCTGCTGCCGTCGGTATTTCATTGATCGTGGACTTCGATGGTATGGAGGACGAAAAAGATGGACAGCTCGTCTCGAGAAGCCTTCGGAGGACTGATAATCCTGATGTTGCCACAGGATGTGAACCTCTTCTCTAAGTAGAGAGATGGATATCGTCGAGCATTAGGCCTTAACGACCCAAGCTTCTTTTGCCCCTGTCAGCTAGGGAGTCGTAGCTTTGAACGTGTCACCTTCAACATTTTCCTCCATGTTTGCCTCACGTATTCCATCGAATCCTGAATCAGCTCCTTCCACAGTTGCTACACTAGCTTTTTCGATTCTTAACACTCACCGAGGGGATTCTCCTTCTAGAGAATGCTGCCCTTCTACCCAGCGGGAGGGACTGGTGAATGAATATCCTGCTCCGACAGATGAGCCGAATGAGTTTAGGATGGTAAATTTTCAGGTCCCTGCCAAGTGCCATCGTTTATCCAAACCTGTGGTGGTGACCAACTACATGAAATAAGTGGCTTCGGAGAGAGACCAAAGGAAGACACGCGAGGTTTCCACCGACTGCATGATCAATGCTGGCAACCATGCAACCTGGGTAACTTTCTTTTCTACTGTAGGACTTTCATCTTTACCCTTCGCATTCAGAACATAACTTCAATTCTGTTTCTTGTATAGGCCAACTTTCTTTTCAATGAAGGCCTCCAGAAAATGATTGAAGAAAACGCTGCCCTGGCCAGAGAGAGTGATTCAGCAGAGGAGCGGATGTTGGTTGCAAAATCTAAGCTGGATTAGATCTAGGAATTAGAAGCCAGACTTGGCCAGTACAAAGCTAACAAAGAAGCCTTCAGCCAATAGGCCACTATTCTACAGAACCGTGTCGAGGACTGAAGGAAAATGCGAGGCCTAGCTAATGATACTGTGGCAGAGATGATGGAGCGTATTTTCTATTTGGAGGTGGATGTGCTACTTGGATGAACTTCTCGAGGTGAAGAAAATAAGGTCGTGGCGATCCATAAGGATACTGAGGAGCTAAAAAACTGGATAGCCATAACTGCTGCTCAAAATCAACAACACCGGGATGCCAACCTGGAGCAGTCAAACTCCATGGCGGCTCTTCGGAGTGAAAATGTCGATCTTATCCTTGCCGCCGAGATTGCTTAGGATAGGTTCTAGTCCTCCGTTGTCAGCCACAACTTAGCCCTGATCCGGAGCGACTATCAGATTATGAGAAAAACCCTTAAGGCAGTTAGAGTTGGGAGCATCAATGATCTCGACGCTGAAATTAAAAAATCTCTCTGTCTTGAGCAGAGGTGGGTAGAGTCCCCTGAAGAGGAGCACCAGCCCGAGCATGATAGGGACAACTCCTCTAGTGAAGATGAAGACATTGAGGAAGAAGCTCCGGCCATAGGCCAAATCCCTCAACCGAAGGTGCATCCCGACCAATCTGCTGGTGCTGCTCTGGAAGCCTCGGAATCTCCTCAGCTCCCAACTTCAGTCCCTTCTCAATAGTGTTTATTTTTCAAGACCTCTTTTGTAAAAGCCTTGGCGGACCATGGAACCGAGCGTGTCAGTTGCTTCGCAGGCCGATGACTTTTTGCCTTTAAGTCCTTATAGGCCTAGAGAGTTTTTATCATATAATAGCGAACGTTTTTAATGTTTTCAAAGCTTTGTTCTTTACGTTAAGTTTTCTCTGCATGACTCATTTATTTACAATGGCAATTTACATTTTCCTTTCAAATATAAGGAGAACGAACTTGTGACTTAAAGGCTTGCAATTTCGAATCGGAGGGTTTTAAATTTAACCCATCGGAAAGTAGCTTATTTGGTTCTTTTTCCAAACTTTAACTCCCTTTAATGGAGCCTAAACGGTCTCTCGTTTAATATGCCCGATTATCATACTGGTAGCATTTTGTTCGATCGCTAGAACAATTGAACAACCTTTTCCTTAGTAAGGTTTTAACTTGATTTTATATAATAGAGGGCCCTTATTTTGCGGTGCTTTAGAAAAGGACATCTCCCATTCATTTTGGCACAAGTTTTCAGTATGTCATAAATAGCATGCGTTAACATTTTCTGCTTTCAAGTGGCAAGAATTTTCCAAAAAGAAAGGGAGTCTTTATTGCTTCCTCAATCTCATAAGTGTAATACAAAGAGTAACAATCCGCCTTCCATCTAGTGTGGTCAGTACGACTACATGTGTTGAAGCTTCTACAGCCCGAGCAGTCCCAGTGATAGCATGCAGCTTGTGTTTTGAATTTTGGCTCGAAGTTTAGTTTTTATATGAGTGTATATAGTCTCCCCCCCCCCCCCCCCCCCCCCGCCCCAGTGTTTAGGAGTAAAAAATGAAGGTCCAAGCATTAGATTATTGCTCCGGGTAAAGACATCAAAAAAGAACCAAACAACACTATCTCATTAAAAACGTTGTCGGAAAAACCTAATTGGGACAAAAACCAGTCCAAAGGAAAAAGAGTAAAGTCCTACTGGCCGCGTCATCCCCAGCTAAGCATAATATCATTTTAGGAAATTGACATTCCAATTATTTGGAAGCTTATGGCCGTCTTCATCCTCTAGTTGATATGATCGTTTGTCGGCTATACTGATAACCTTATATAAGGACCTTCCAAATTTGAGCCCAACTATCCTGCATTTATTTCTCTAGTATTATGTTTACCTATCAATAAAGACCAAAAAATAAAATGGCAAGAGAAATTAGATATCTATGGAAAAAATAACTCTGAAGTAACAAGTCCTCGATCTTAAAATGTCGGAGGTTGGTAAGAAGTTTGTAACAACTCTCCATCCGTTTCTTCTGCGGGATGATTATGATATATGCAAGATCTCTATACTCTTCAAGCAAGTCCTGTTAAACCAACATTGCGTCTGAATTGGATTGATCGTCAGCCGAGAGGTATCATAAACTCGGGGTACCAACTTCTACCGGGATTAATGCCTTTTCCCCATATACTAAGGAGAAAGGGGTTTCACCGATACTAGATTTTGTCGTTGTTATTGATCCTCTGGGTGCATCCTATCTGATTATACCCCGAGTATGCATCAAGAAAACTCATTACCTCGTGGCCGATCATAGCATCGATTATTTTATCTATCGAAAGCAGAAATAAGTCCTTTGGATATTCCTTATTAAGATCTTTAAAATTAATACACATCCTAAATGTATTTCTTTTCTTCGGTACCAAGACTAAATTAGCTAACCAATCCAAGTATTTGACTTCTCGGATGGATCCTATGTTTAGCAAACGAGATACCTCTTCCTTGACAAACCAATTGCGGACCTCAGCAATGGGTTGCTTCTTCTAGCGTACATGTGGGAAGCTGAGGTCCAGTCTAAGCTTGTGGGTCGCCACCTCTGGGGATATACCTGTCATATCTTTATGAGACCAAGGAAAACAATCACTGTTATCTTTTAAATAATTAAGAAATAGTTCCCTGAGCTCCAAAGTCAGCCCCGTGCCCAGGTATACCTTTCTTTCCTGTAGATCCAGATGCAAGACGATCTACTCGAGTTCTTCGACCATAGATTAGGTGGCATCAGAGTCGTCAGGTGGCTGAAAATATCCCGGAACTCTGTACTCGTCCTCAAGTTCATCTTCCAGATCCGTCTAGCTTTTCTCTTCTAGAGGAGTTTTCTGAAGCGCCTTCGGGATGGGCTTTGGCTCTTGTGATTTCTATTTGTTATATATGGCTATAGGATCCTCAATTACAAATGCCAGTTGTTCCCCTCGGTTCTACATGATTCCTTCCGTAGTAGGGAACTTCAGCAACAAATGCAGAGTTGATAGTACCGCCTTCATATTATGGAGCCACGAACTAGCGAAGATTACGTTATAGTGCATGTTATTGTCAATCACATAGAACTTCTTTGCTTTGACAACTCCTTCAGCTTCCATAGGCAAATCGATCTCCCTCTTAGTAGTTTCACTGGACATGTTGAAACTAGCAAGGGTCCTTGCGGCTGGTATGATTTTCTCTAGCAGTCTAATCTCTTCCACTACTTTCCAGCAGATGATATTAGCTAGACTTCCCGGGTCGACCATCACACACTTTCTTTGGAAGCATTCAATGAACACAGTGATAACCAAGGCATTGTTATGTGACAAAGTGATGCATGTTGTATCCTCGTTAGAGAAAGTAATCATGCCTTCATCCGGGAGTTCCCAAGTCCTATTTTCTAGTGCTACCGAGATCTTCATCTTCTTGGAAACGGTGAAACTGGTACCGGCGATCATAGATCCGCTAAAATCATGTTTATCACATGCAGCGGGGCGTCCGGAGTGATCGCCACCTCTGCAGGTCCAGCTCTCGCGTAACTATTTCTCGCTCTTTCGCTTAAGAATTCCCGGAGATGCCTATGTTGAGCATATTGGCCACCTCCTCCCCGAAATGTCTGCAATCTGTTGTCTTATGCCTATGTGTCACGTGGAAGTTGCATCACACTATCTGATCCCTAGTGTTAGGATCCAATAGCAGAGGTTTAGGGGGGTGCGATGCTGGATGTGTCCTTAGTACTGCATTTGTGATTCATCAATGGTAAAGTTATAATATGCTAGTTTTGGATATTCTGACCCCTTTGAAGAGGATCCGGAAGACTTGTTCTTGTTTTGCCTCTGCAACTGTGGTTGTTCTTACCTTAGTACTTTTTCTTATTCGCGTTCGGTTTCTTCAGCGATCGGTAGCCCTGACCGCCACCAGCTGCTTCTGGGGAATGATGAGGTTAGAAATGATTCTGTGAAGAACTCCGATCAGGTCCAAAACCCTTGTTTGTCTTACTCGGGAGTTCTCTAGCGGGAGTCCCCAGCAAGTCGTCATCCACTCAGGTTTTTAACTCATACATATTGTTTAATTCTTCCCAGGTAGTAGCCTGAAACTCTAAAAGATTTTATTTGAATTCGGGATGCATATGAACTCAAGGGATTCAGTCCCTTGGTGAAAGCTTCAATGGCCCACTCATCCAGTACCGTAGGCAGAAGCAAGCGTTCCTTCTAGAACCGAGTAACGAAATCTCGAAGACATACTGACTCTCTATGTGAGATGCGGAAGATATCCGCCTTTTTGGTCTTGCCTTTCTTGCCCCTGCGTGCGCCTTGATGAACATCTCAACCAATATGGCGAACGAGGTGATTGAATGCTCCGGCAGCAGGTAATACCGTGTTAAAGCACCTCGGGCGAGAGTCTCTCCAAACTTCTTGATCAAGACCGACTCAATTGTTTTTTCCTTCAAGTCATTCCTTTTGACCGCCATAGTATAGGCCATGACATGCTCCTACGGGTCCGTCATCAAGTCATATTTGGAGATGTCTGGCATCTTAAATCTCTTTGGGACCAACTCTAGTGCGGCCTCGGGCTTGTACGCCAACTGGATATACCTCTTGGAGTCCGGACCTTCCACGACCAGGGGAGCACTAGGAATTTGAATTAAGTTCCTTTGAAACACTTTTGCATTCTTCTCAGCTTCTTTTCCTGTCTGATCCACTTTGTCGGTGATTTCTCGCATGAACTGTCGGACTTGTACTTGGAAAGGATCTTCTAGGGCGGATTCACTTCCTAATACATCTCCATTTCTCGCCACTGTATGTCCGTTATGGCAGCATTCCTATTGGTTGGAATCACAGGTGTTGTATCGAGATCCGCAACTCTAGCTGGAGGATTAGACATAAGCGAAGTAATGACCTACCTCATGTGCTCAATTTTCGCCCTCATGACTTTATTCTCTCAAGATCGGCATCGCCTTCATGGGAGTTTCGTTGTGAGGGTTTCTTCCTCTATTGCTGGATGTACTCGCCTATCTCTAAATGTTACCTCGTCTACATTTTGGGGTTAGATCTGCTGCACGATCACGAAGAGGCAGGCAGTCCGAATCGAGCTGATTGGTGCCGAAACGTTTCCAACATTCGTGTTGTCGTTAAATCCTGACATACATGATATTGATGCTAAGGTAAAAAACAGAGTTTATGAAGAGTTAGTAAGAAAAAAATGTGGTCACCATAACTGTCCTGGCCCCACGATGGCGCCAAATTGTTTACCCGGAAATCAGTTTAGTTGAAGGACACGTGGACCAAAGTGACCAGGAAAAGCAATATAATGATAACTAAATTGAGATGAACGAAATATAAGCAAAGTAAATAGTTAAGAATAGCCTGAGCCTTGATATAGCTTCGGACTTGGCTGCTCCGAACAAGCTACTAACTTGGTCCTTGTTGGATCTGAGAATAGTAAAGAAACTTAAGAACAATGTAAGTGTGAAATGTATGTTGTATAATCTCTTAGATCTCGTCCCCTTTACAATGGAATGATAATTCCTATTTATACTTAGGACCAGGGGTACACATTCCACGAATTGTTCTCTTGCTAATAATGTGTATTAATGTCACAAATAATGGTAGACAATAAAGAGAGCAATAAAGCCTATATATTAATACCCCGTAGAAGGTGGAAGGCTTGCTTGTAATGGTTGACAGTTGCCTACCAACCGGTGCTATCTCATTGCTACGAGTAACCGGTCCCTTCAGTTTCTTCGGTATGATTAAAACTATACTGGAGGCTCCAAATGCTAATTTTTGCATCTGAATCATGGCTATTGACACATGTCATCATGTCATTCGTCCAGCTGTATTCTACGAATTTAGCCCAAGACAATTTTTATAATATATATATATATATATATCTTTTAATCAGGAACATGCACCTTAATCATGCATCGCCTTATGAACATTAAGTAAAATCTCTTAAATTTATGTAAAATATACTTTTTTTTCTCCTTTCCTTTACTTCTTGAATAACATTTGATTGACGACGTCTTACTTTTCTATGGCAAAGGAAGAACTCATTTTTTCCTAAAGTCATAGTAGTATATGCTACTTTTCACATTCCATCACGTGAAAAATGAAAAGTTATATCATAATAAGTGTATATCATAAGATAACGTAACTTCCAAAATTATCTCGTAGGAATTTAAAAACGTTACCCTAAATGAATGATGTGCCATGATTGATTAGATCAGTTCTACAATAACTATTTAAGGTTGACCGCATCTTAGCTAGAGTTAACGATCCAAGTTAAAAGCAAAAAAAGTATAGATAAGATGTGTGATCATTATGCTTTTGAAAATAATGGTGATTGGTGACTAGCAGCAGCATCAAACTATGTTATGGCTGTGCTTGAAGAACTTAATGTGGATCAAAGAGTGGGCTTTAAACAGATTATTGTGGAGTTTAATCGGAAAAAGTAACAAAACATAGTAGGAGTAATTGCATATCCTATATTTAGATCAGTATAAACGTTTTATATTTTTCAATTAAAAAACAAGAAATTGAGTTGTAAAAGTTAATAATTTTCTTAAATATTTTACTATCATATCACTCAACGCCTTAGGAATTACTACATTTCTGTTTACTAGTGTAGTTGCCAAGTAGGCTGAGCCACTAATTGGTAATAGTAATTAGAAGTTACTATAGACACATCTTTTTTTAAACCGGCCTACTAAAGTTAGGCTGCGGGGCAATTTAATTTGACATTGATATGCACTTGTATTTTACATAATAATAGTCTATTAAGACCAAAGGACAATAATTAAAAGATCACTTAAATACCCCTCATTCCATTCTATGTGAAATCATACAGCTCAATTCAATACAAAATTAAAGGCATTAAGTTGGTTTATATGTTATATGAAAATTAGAAAATGAAATATTAAAATTATAAATTCACATCAATAATTGAATTCCATTAACTAAGCGATTGTAAATTTGTAAGGATATGCAATACTTTTCCAGCACATTTTTGCTTATCATTGTCTTGGGGAATCAAATAAATTTATTTTATTATCTAATTGTTGATTTTCTCAAAAAATATATAAAATTAATATTAGATTCGCAATAAAATTAGATGTAACGGCCTTATAACTCCAACAAGAAAATGTATGAGTATATGATTAGGGTAACAATGATCTCTCTATCCTTAACTAAAGTCTTTAAGTTTGTGTTCTTACTATAAAAAATAAAAAAATAAAATAAAATAAGTAAACAAAATAAAAAACGGAAAAGGGTCAAATATACACTCCTGTACTATTAGAAAAAGATTAAATATACCCCTCATTATATTTTAAGTCCAAAATATACGCCTATTGTTATACTTTGAGTCTAAATATATCTCCTGTTATATTTTGAATCCAAATGTAGCCCTCCTCTGTTAAAATTATTAAAGGTGAACATGAACTCTGACGTAACACTGAAAACTCAGTAAGGTGGATCTCACATGGCATGCCACTTCACTACTCCAACTCATTTACCCACCTCTTCCCCTTCTTCTTCCACTACTATCATTTCCTCTGCCTCTACAACCTTTGTCAGAATTAGCACCACCACACCACCATCTCCACCTTCACCGAGAGGACCATAGTATTGTACTTATCTTTATGATAATCCTAATTCCTTTAGTCAAATCCTCATCTTGGAGATTTTATCCATCTGCAAACGAATACTATCAGGATACGAAATTCTCCACAATCCGGAAAATAAAAGAATATACTTTATTTTTTTTTTATGAGAAAGAAACTCATGATGATTATGAAGAGTACTCACTGAATCAAACCATTAGGATTTAAATATTAAAAACTGAAATCCATATATGGGCAAAGCTCCCAAACAGCTCTACATTTAATTGTTGTTTAATCAACTTTCCCTTCGTAAATGGGTTGGGGGATGAGGTGGCATGTCATGTGATGTCCATATCATCGAGTTATCAGTGTCATGTTAGATTTCAGGTCCATTCTGAACAATTTTAACAAAGAAAGAATATATTTAGATCTAAGTATAATAGAGAGATATATTTAGATCTAAAATATGATGAAAAGGGTATATTTTTCTGATAGTACAGGATATATTTGAACTTTTTCTCAATAAAAAATTAGAGTGAGAAGAGAAGAATCAAAGTTGTAACTAGTTGACTCCAAAACTCTGACCAATGAAGGACACCAACACAAGTTGAACAAAATGCTTTCTATATTTTATATTAGATTAAAAAAATTATATATATATATATATAGTTCAAATGCTTTCTATATTTTATATTAGATTAAAAAAATTATATATATATATATATATATATATATATATATATATATAATTCAGTAACAATATTGCACATTATTATTATTATTATTAATTTGGTACAAATATGAATACAAATAAATTTTTGCCACAAAAACAATGTTTGTTACCTCCATAAGGATGAAGAGAAAAAATCTATCTTGATGTAATCCAAAACTGAAAAGATTTTACTTTGTACCTCACATAACTAACACCAAGTTATGTGAGGTATTTATGTTACATAACGGATGAATCCAAAAGTGACGTGGACTCATTGTAAAGCACAAGTAAACAGCACACAATTGTTATTATGTGAGGGTATACATAAAATTGTATCCAAAATAGTACATTCAAAATAAGGCAGAATCCGTACGAGTGCAGTGACACGTGTCGAAAGGGAAAAGAAAATCACGTGATGAGAGTAATTGGAGATTGGCAAAATACGTGTGCGGTGCATATTTCAACTCTCCCTGTTTCCCTCAAGTGGCAACCTTATTTCTTTGGATTCGCTAAAATGATGCGAGGCGTTTACTGGTCAAATATTTTATCTATATCACACCTTCCTAATTTACGTGACATCATTTAATTTAGCATAAAATTAAAGAATAAAAAGAAAGACCATTCAGATTTATTAGTTAAATAGATCTTAGATATTTGTGATTATAAATCATTTTATTAATGATTAAAGGATAATTTTAAAGTTAAGTAGTTCTAAATATAAAAACGCAATATTCTTTTGAGAGAGACTAAAAAAGAAAGGGTATTATAATTTTTTACGGAGGCCGTATATAAATTTGACTAGGCATAACTTATTAGAAATTTTTAAAAAGCATTATTATGTAAAATAAATCTTGAAATTTATATAGCTATAAATTACTCCTATATCACTAAGAATAGATAATTTTATAGATATAAAGGTATACTCCTTCTGTCCCAATTTAAGTTTCACTTTGAGTCTCTATAAAAAAGAATGTTATTTTTTTATACTTAAAAATAATTTAACTTTATGAGATGATTTAAAACCACATAAATATCTAAAGTTTATTTTGAACAACAAATTTCGAAAGTTTTTTTTAAAATTTTTTTATATCTAATCAAATAGTGACACATAAATTGAGACGGAAAAAGTATATATTTTTTTGGAATAAACTAAAATAAAAATATGTCACATATACGGCAAAGAAAAAGTACTATTTATAATACTAGTATACTTTAAGATTTAGATATGGTTTAGCTGTTGGAATAGGGGACGTCCAAAGAGCCTTGCTTTTTAGATATTATCTACCCCCTTGAGATCCGCATGATTTTGACTAGCCTTTCATCTTTTCCTTTGCCTCTCCCTTTGCTTTTAATTCCATTCTGCACGTCCTCATGTCTATCCACAGACAGGCAATGTTGTTGTGTTCTCACTCATAAGTTATGTCGTCAGTGACCGAGCTAAAAAAAAAAAATTAAGCGTGTTCAGATTTAGACAAATAGAGTTTTACTCATGCTTCGTTGTTTGTCACTAGGGGTGTTCATGGTTCGATTTGACTAGATTTTTGATTAAAATCAAACCAAACCAAATAAGTTAATTTTTTTTAATATTCAAACTAAACTAAATCATTATAGTATAAATTCTATCGGTTTCGGTTTTATCGGTTTGGTTCGATTTTTGCGGTTTTTTCAAATTTTAAGAATGTGTTAATACAAAGAACCTTTGAATTAAATGGTAACTAAATACGGCTTTGACCGTGATCCATTCAAATCTTAGAATCTTCTTAATTAATTCATTAACTTTCTTAATTAATTCATTAACTTTATTTAGGTATAGGCCTATGGTTATGGGTATAGGAATTACAGAAACATAACATCTGCTTTTCATGGTTCTAGTTACCTCCCTACATGTAGCCCTTTGATATTACGCAACCCTTCAGAATTTTTGTTATCTAGATTCATCGTGTTTATGAAGCATTGAGAAGAAAGCATAGAAGTTGAAACGGAAAATGATAAATAGAAAGATAAAGTCATCTCCCTAATCATTTTAAATTCTAATTGTCATTTTCTTCCCTTTAATTTGTTACGGATAAAATGCTAGCTTATAAGTAGTAATTCAGATGGCATGTAAAAGAGGGAACCGTAAAACTGGATGAGGGGAAATTTTTTATTTTACCTTTAGCAAATTTCTTTTTATTTTATCTTAAACTTAAATGGGCTACACTTTTCTTTCCAATTATCTGAATTTGCATTGGACTTGGAATGAGCCAAAATTTTGAAGAATATATATATATGTATCTATCGGTTCGGTTTTGGTTCGGGTTTTTTTGGTTTAACACCAAACCAAATATTATCGGTTTTTTAAAATTTAAAACCAAATCAAGTCAAACCAAGCCGGTTTTCGATTTATTAAGTCGGTTTGATTCGATTTACCGGTTCGGATCGATTTTTTCGGTCTCATTTGAACACCCCTATTTGTCACTCAATATTGAAAAAAAAAATGTGGCTTCATATTAAAAACACCAAGCAATATAAAAAATAAAAAGAAAAAAAAAATGGACTCCACCATCTCCAAACTCATGTAAAAAAATGGATCCCATATTACAAAAATCAAGCAATATAAAAAAAATAAAAAATAAAAAAGTGAACCCCATATTAAAAAATCAAACAATATTCATATAATTCTCAAAGTATCCCCATTAAGTCAATAATGGTGGATTTATTGCCACATGCGTATCAACCCATTAGTGGGAGCAAATGAAATTATTGTACAGC
The DNA here is from genome assembly GCF_019175385.1 of Lycium barbarum. Classification (NCBI taxonomy): domain Eukaryota; kingdom Viridiplantae; phylum Streptophyta; class Magnoliopsida; order Solanales; family Solanaceae; genus Lycium; species Lycium barbarum. The sequence goes on along the minus strand of NC_083340.1, from coordinate 35,136,332 downwards.
AAAAAACATGAACCCCATATTATTGCTTTTCTTCAAAAGATTAAGTAATCAAACCATACAATTTCCTTTCTTTTCTTATATTAGCCTGAGATCTAATCTAGTTATTTAACTATTGTATTTGCTATTCCGCCATGTCATTTATTTGTTATGTTTATTTATTTATATTTTAAAATAAGATAGAATTTAATTATTTTTTCATTTTTTTCCTTACTCTAATAAATTTGAAAAGAGATTAATGTCGTAAAAGAAAAAATAATATTAAATGGAGATCAAATAATTAATAAGGTAAATTATTCAAATTATAATTCTAATTGATGTTTCCTTAAAAAATCGTGCAAAAGACAACATGACAAGTAAAATGAGCTAAACCAAGAATATTTACCAAAAATTAAAAAATAGTAGGTCTTCGTTTAAATAGAAATCAAATTTATATTTTGTTTCGTTTCAAACATGTAAAATTAATTTAATAATTTGAATTAGAATTATCCAAATCAAAATTTGATAAAAAATAATAAGTATTGTTTAGGTCCAATTTACATACATTAACAATAGAATATTTTACACCTTTAAATTAATCGAATTAAAATTCAAAGTATCAACTTATGCTTAAATATTGCTATTGTTTTGTCTAAAATAAAGGAAAATAATTTCCTTTTAAACAAGTCTTCTCTTTTAAAAAGTATTAATAAATTTTTGCAAACTTTGTATTCGTAGTAAACACTAATATACTAAAGTTTTGGATACGGAGCACAAAATATAATGTTATATTAATCGTATTTTGAACATAGTATATATATATATATATAGTGCAAACTTATGTGTGTTTATTAGCAATATAAAATATATATATATATATATATATTATCACTACTCAAACACAATTACATACGCATAAATATACTATAATCCAAAGTGTTGAGCTCGTGCGCAGTACGGACATACGCCGTCTAGTTTTTTAATGAATGAGCGCACCAATTTTTTTAAATTAAACTATATAATATTTTAGCTAAATAATGACTTTTAAGATTTATTTATTTAAAATAAGATTAATTAAAAGGGAAAGAAAGTCAAACATAGACCAGGCTAAAAAGTTGGCTCTGGGTCTGTTGTATGGTTGTATGGTTTCTTTCCAAAAAAATAAATAAAAAATAGCCTTTAACATGTTGTTGTTCATATTCGAACCTATGCTCCACCAAACTTTCTGTGCATTCTTTACCGCTGAACTACCTTCTCTAATTGTGTGAAGGCTATTCAAAACTTGATATATGTCCGTATAAGATAGTAAGTACATTGTAAAATTTCGATGAAGGATGTTTGCTTGACCACCCTTGATAGGCTGTAGCTCAGCCCCTGTATGTCGTCCTTGTGAATGCCATACTAATTATGTTTTGTTTTTGAAGGTCAATGGTTAGACTTGATAATCAACAATAAGAATATTGTTGATTATCCATATAAATAATAAGACAGTCTGTTACTGGGTATCCATATAATAAGACAGTATGTTACTCTATTCGTCTCAAATTAGCAGTCACTTTATCCATTATATTCTTGACATTGAAGATATAGTTCTTGATACTGTTCAATTCACAAAAAGACATATATTTTAATGAATAGGGACAACTTAATAAACCATACCTTATATTTATTATTTTGTTAATGAACGTGAAAAGAGCTAAAGCTACAGTTAAAACTTAAAATGGAATGAAAGGAATAATTAACCTAAAAACTTTCCCGTTTATCCTTAATGAAATGATTTATAGCCACACAAATATCTATGGCTTATTTTGGACCACAAGTTCCAAAAATTTTCCTTTCTTTCTTAAACTTCCTGTCTAGTCAAACTATATCACATAAATTGTGACGGAGGGAGTAATAAGTTCGGATTGAATTGATGTTCTCATGTATTATTTTAGATAAATCGATTTGGTTATTTCGGATTTTGATTTGAGTCTATATGTTGAGCTTCTTCTTCCTAAAAAAATAAACATCCTAGTAAGATATTCATACCAAATTGTCTTAATAATTTCCCATTCACACCACAATCAGCCAAAAAAGTGCTCAATATTCAAGCAATTGTCAAGGAAATTCCTAATCAAACAAAATAAAGTCATGTCTAAATATAATCGTATTACTCATAGTTCGTATTCAAGTTAATCACTACTTAATCCTTATAAATTCTCTGCAATTTAAACATCAATTCAATTAGTATGCTTCCTTAAGGAACCAGTGCCGCGACTCCTCAAATAACAAATGAAAAATATAGTCACATTGAATGCATTTCAGTTTGCACTATTCATTAGCCTGACATGGTGCATTGACTCATTTAGTGAGGTATTGGATTTAGTATTGGGTATATAGCCTCATGTCTATATAAATACTAGACGGCCTATGCTCATTCTGCGCACGGGCTCAAGAAAGAGAATTTTCTATTTAAATGGAATTGGAATTTCTTACACTATAGATTATAATGCATTTATGTGTATGTAGTTGTCTTTGAATAGTGATTATATATATATTATGTTCAAAACTCGATTAATATAACATTGTACTTTGTGCTCCGTATCTAAAATTTTATTATATTAATGTTTGCTACGAATACAAAATCGGCAAATTTATTAATATTTTTTAAAAGAGAAGACTTGTTTAAAAGGAAACTATTTTCCTCTCTTTGAGATAAAACAATAGCAATATTTAAGCATCAGTTGCTACTTTCAATTTTAATTCGATTAATTTAAAGGTGTAAAATACTTATTATTTTTTATCAAATTTTGATTTGGATAATTCTAATTCAAATTATTAAATTAATTTTACATGTTTAAAACGAAACAAAGTAGAAATTGATTTTCTATTTAAACGAAGAAATACTATTTTTTAATTTTTGGTAAATATTCTCGGTTTAGCTCATTTTACTTGTCATGTTGTCTTTTGTATGGTTTTTAAGAAAACGTCGATTAGAATTATAATTTGACTAATTTACCTTATTCATTATTTGATGTCCATTTGATATATTTTTTTTACGACATTAATCTCTTTTCACATTTATTAGAATAAGAATAAAAATAAAAAAGTAATTAAATTCTATCTTATTTTAAAATATAAATATTTTAAGTATATTTATTTTAGTAAACACAACAAATAAATGACATGACGGAATAGCAGATACAATAGTTTAATATCTAGATTAGATCTCAGGCTAATATAAAAAAAAATATTATATGGTTTGACTACTTAATCTTTTGAAGAAAAGCAATTTCATTTGCTCCCACTAATGGATTGATACGTACGTGGCAATGAATTCATCATTATTGACTTAATGAGATACTTTGGAAATTACATGAATATTGTTTTATTTTTTAATATGGAGTGCATTTTTTTTTTTGGACATTATTAATTTGCACTATTTTTATGCATATATATATATATATATATATATTATGTTCAAAATACGATTAATATAACATTGTAGTTTGTACTCCGTATCTAAAACTTTATTATATTAGTGTTTACTACGAATACAAAGTCTGCACTTTTTTTTTGATATTATTTTTTTTTAATATGGGGTTCAGTTTTTTTTTTTTTTTTTTTTTTCTGATATTGCTTGATTTTGTTAATACGGGATCCACTTTTTTTTACCGTGAGTTTGGAGATGGTGGGTTCCACTTTTTTTTTTTTTTTTTTTTTTTTTATATTACTTGATGTTGTTTAGTATGAGGTCCACCTTTTATGGGGTGCACTTTTTTTTTGACATTATTAGCTTGTACTATTTTTATGCATATAATATATATACATATACTATGTTTAAAACACGATTAATATAACATTGTAGTTTTTGCTCCGTATCTAAAATTTTATTATATTAATATTTGCTACGAATACAAAGTCAGCACTTTTTTTTAACATTATATTTTTTTAATATGGGGTTCAGTTTTTTTTTTTTTTTTTTTATATTGCTTGATTTTGATAATATGGGGGTCCCCTTTTTTTTTTCCCATGAGTTTGGAGATGGTGAGTTCCACTTTTTTTTCTTCCTTTTTTTTATTGCTCGGTGTTATTTAGTATGGGGCCCACCCTTTTTTTTAAGGGACGACGGACGACGAAGCATGGGTCTAAACCCATGCTTTATATAGTTTCTTCTTTTTTTATTTTTATTTTTTATATTACTTGGTGTTATTTAGTATGGGGCCCACCCTTTTGAACATTATTAGTTTGCACTATTTTTATGCATATAATATATATATATATATACTATGTTCAAAACACGATTAATATAACATTGTAGTTTGTCCTCCGTATCTAAAACTTTATTATATTAGTGTTTGCTACGAATATAAAGTCAGCACTTTTTTTTTGACATTGTTTGTTTTTTAATATGGGATTCACTTTTTTTTTTATTTTTTTTATAATGCTTGATTTTGTCAATATGGGATGAATGAAGGCCTAAGTGATGCTCATCAGTGTCGGGACAGTGCCAAAAAAGGAATAGATAGGTGGTTCAGTATAGTTTGTTGTAAATATCCAAAAAAGAGTTTGTTAATTATATACCATATTTTGATGGTTGAGTGACGAAGGAGAAGAGAGATAGCATCCCGACTGGCTAGCGATGAGGGGAAAAGAATCCCAATGTATGGTCTCTATGTTCAAAACACGATTAATATAACATTGTAGTTTGTGCTCCGTATTTAAAATTTTATTATATTAGTGTTTTCTACGAATACGCACGTGGTAATGAATCCATCATTATTGACTTAATGAGATACTTTGGAAATTACATGAATATTGTTTGATTTTTTAATATGGGTTGCACTTTTTTTTTTTTTTGGACATTCTTAATTTGCACTATATATATATATATATATATATATATATATATATATATATATATATATATATATATATATATATACTATGTTCAAAACACGATTAATATAACATTGTAGTTTGTACTCTGTATCTAAAACTGTATTATATTAGTGTTTACTACGAATATAAAGTCTGCACTTTTTTTTTTGACATATTTTTTTTAATAGGGGGTTCACTTTTTTTTTATTTTTTTTATTGCTTGATTTTGTTAATATGGGACCCACTTTCTTTTACCGTGAGTTTAGAGATGGTAGATTCCACTTTTCTTTATTTTTTTTATTTTTTTTTTATATTGCTTGATGTTGTTTAATATGAGGTCCACCCTTTATGAGGTGCACTTTTTTTTTTTTGGACATTATTAGTTTGTACTATTTTTATGCATATAATATATATACATATACTATGTTCAAAACACGATTAATATAACATTGTAGTTTGTGATCCATATCTAAAACTTTATTATATTAGTGTTTGCTACGAATACAAAGTCTGCACTTTTTTTTTAACATTATATTATTTTTAATATGGGGTTCACTTTTTTTTTTTTTATATTGCTTGATTTTGATAATATGGGGTCCACTTTTTTTTTTTCCCATGAGTTTGAAGATGGTGAGTTTCACTTTTTTCTTCCTTTTCTTTTTATTGCTCGGTATTATTTAGTAACCCCCCCCCCCCCCCCCCCCCTCTTTTTTTTAAGGGACAACGGACGACGAAGCATGGGTCTAAACCCACGCTTTATATAGTTTCTTCTTTTTATTTTTTTTATTTTTTATATTGCTTGGTGTTGTTTAGTATGGGACCCAGCCTTTTGGACATTATTAGTTTGCACTATTTTTATGCATATAATATATATATATATATATATATATATATATACTATGTTCAAAACATGATTAATATAACATTTAGTTTGTGCTCCGTATCTAAAACATTATTATATTAGTGTTTGCTACGAATACAAAGTATGCATTTTTTTTTTTTGACATTGTTTGTTTTTTTAATATGGGATTCACTTTTTTTTTTTTATTGCTTGATTTTGTCAATATGGGATACTATGTTCAAAACACGATTAATATAACATTGTAGTTTGTGCTCCGTATTTAAAACTTTATTATATTAGTGTTTGCTACGAATACAAAGTCTGCATTTTTTTTTGACATTGTTTATTTTTTTTTAATATGAGATTCACTTTTTTTTATATTGCTTGATTTTGTTAATATGGGGTTCACTTTTTTTTTCCCCGTGAGTTTGGAGATGGTGGGTTCCACTTTTTTTTATTTTTTAATATTGGTTGGTTTTTTTTTATTTTTTAATATTGATTGGTGTTTAATATGGGGATCACACTTTTTTTTTATGCCTAACAGACGACGAAGCTCGACTCATGCTTCTATATAGTAGTAAAATATAAGGCATAACAATGTCGGATTTTCCGAAAATCCAAAGTTCCAAATCTAAAATCCAATCCGTAATTCAAATGTCGAACCCAAAATCTAAAAAATTCGAATTTCAATTCTACCCAAACTATGCCCGGCCCTACTCGTACGTCACATATTAAAGCAATGGATGTTTTCGGCAATGTAAATTGTGCTTAATTAACTAGTTGGACTGAGTTATAGTCGGTAGGAATCGGAAATAAAACTACCATAATAAAATCTAGAATGTTATGTAAAGAGAGAGCAATGAGTGAATTAAATTGAATTGATAAACTGAATTAGATTATGGATTAAAGCATGAGACTACCACGAGAGATGGTTTAACTTAGAGTAAGATTTTATAAAATTATGTAGCATCTTTTGTGTAAATGATAAATGAAATTATTACAGTTTTGAGCTACTACGTGATATTTCAGAAATAGTACTTGGATTTATGTTACAAGAAATTTGGAAGTTTCCATTTCGGAGCAAGTGTTTCGATTAATGTCGATATGATTTGGTACATAATTATTACCTTCTCTATGATTTGTTTTGAGCATTGAGCTACATGTGTTTGCTAACTCCTAGTTTCATTATGCTTTTTATGGTTTCAAATTGACCATCATAATTTTTCAAGCAAGATGAGAGAAAATGTCTATATGTTCCTACCAATGAAATTAAAAGAACAATTTGTTGGAATTATATATTTCATGTGTAGTAATTGTTTTATTGGTAAAGCAAAGTCAAAGTTTCTTGTGAGTCTCCTGCGTGTGAGGTATATGTGAGGTCAAATACAAATCTGATTTTGCAATAATTATTTATTGATATTTTGAGAATACTTGAAATTGTCCAAATACATGCTTACCAGATTAATGTCTAAATTTATTTCTTGAAATCAATAATGGCCGTCTTTATTATCGTCCAATGACTCAAAGTTAATGGTAACTTTCATACAAATTTAATACAACTTTAATATTATTTTGAATCTTGCTTCGAAATTCGAAAGAAATCACGCTCCGAATCTCGCTTAGGACTCAGAATTTTGCTTACCGTTTGGTGTATAAAGGTTGTATAAAAATAGTATGAAATATGTATATAAAATCAAGCTTATAAAAGAGACGGATTGTGTACAATAACCAAATATCACTTCCGTAGAAATTTATCAAGTCTAAGGCCTCATTTGTTTTCGGTATAAATTTTATATAAAATTTACGTTAGGTTTGTGGGAATATAGTATAACTACACAATACAAATTTAACCTTTTCCCTTTTACTTTTTCTATAATTGATACTAATAGAATATTATGGTTAACCTCTCTTCTTGAACAATAATCCTTATACTAAACGGTTACGTATGTCTAGGAAAAATTTATATAGTCACTAGTCCATCTGGTATGAAAGAAAATGTTTCACGTAGGAAATTATTTTCTTGTGAAAAATGCCTTACTTCGTGGATTGCTTTTCAGTGTACTTAGATTATTGACAATAAATATTACACGTCGATTGAAACCTATGATATGGACTAATAGTTTGTAAATCAGTAATAATTTTTGGCGATGATAAGTCATTTTAACCTCTAGTAGAAAGGTTTCTTTTTCCGAAAGAAAGCATTTTTATAATTTAAGACAACTAAATGAATTTACTTTCTTCTATGAGAATTTTAAGAATGTCATTGAGCTAGATGAAGATGTCCATCAAAAATATGTTTTAAAGAAAAAACCCATGATAATGACAGAAATTTAGGGTTGAAAGAAGTACTTACTTGAGAATATTATAAGGGGAGGAAAATAGATCCTACACATATTTTTATACTATGTGATGGGCATTTAGGTGGTGGGTAGGAGTTGTTGATAATGGCTAAGGGCAATGCATGAGCATTTAGAAAGTGATGCTTGGGACCCACACTGTTAATTAGGGGAGTCGTTGAGATATTGTTGCCTTTGTCTCCTTCCCCCCCCCCCCCCCCCACCACCCCCATGCTTTTTTTACCGGTCACGTACTTGACAAAAATTGTGCCATTAAGCAAGTCTAAAATTATTAAAATATCTTATATATGTACAATATTAGAAACAAAGAAGATAGTAGAAATTTTGTTGTATTTCCTTGAATTCAAATCTGTACAAGGCTATGTATTTGTAGACTAGCTAAGAGCATCTAAAAAATATCCAATAGGATAATGTACTATGTACTACTACACCTGTCTCTATTTTATATGCTATTGTCTAACAAATCAAATGAATTATTTATAAGTGTCTACTAGAAATAAGATGTAAATACAAAATACTATACAGGTTGTGTACATCTACTATTTTGTTGTTTTGTACAACTACTATTTTGTTGTTTTCCTATCTGATAGGCTTGGGCTGTTATTTTCATCTAATACACTTGGGCCTAGTACTGTGTTGTTGAGATGCGGCTCAAATATTGTAATGTTGGTCCATTGTAAATCTGATGAGAGTTGGCCCAAATGCATTGTGACCCAAATGTGTATTAAGCCCAGAATATTAGGCCCAGAACTATATAAGGAAAATGATCCCTAATTCTTCAGACCAAATCCCTAATTTGCTTCAGACACAAAGTACAACGAACTCAGATCTTCTTTCATCGTCTCTTTTCCTTTCCGTCTTACTTCTTCTCTTTCCTCGTCATTTCATCTTTTTCATTTCTGTGTAAATGTTGATCATTAATGTCAATACCCCCCTCAAGTTGGAGGGGAGAGAAACGACTCCCAACTTATCCAAAACAGATTGATGCGATACCCCAGATAGGGGTTTGGTGAAGAAATCTACAAGCTGAGCTTTGGATGGAACGAAAGTGAGTGAAATCAACCCAGGAAGGAATTGTTGCCTCACAAAATGGCAGTCTAGATCGACGTGCTTGGTTCTTTCGTGGAAAACGGGGTTCCGGGCTATATGAAGGGCTGCTTGACTGTCGGAGTGGACGGGAACTGGTAAGGGTGTCGGAACTGACAGATCGGTAAGGAGACGAGTTAGCCAAGTGATTTCGGCGGTTACTCGGCGCATGGAACGGTATTCCGCCTCAACAGATGAAAGGGAAACGGAGTCTTGTTTTTTCAACTTCAATGAAATGGGTGAACCCCCTAAACTTATAAAAAAAAACCACTGACGGAATGACGGGAGTCTGGGCATGAAGCCCAGTCGTCATCGCAAAAAGCAAGTAGATCAAAACATGGTTTGGAATTCATGAAAAGACCTTGATTGGGGTTGTCTTTAAGGTATCGAAGCACTCTAAAGGCTGCAGAGTAATGAGCAAGACGGGGTTTTTGCATGTACTGACTAAGTATCAGCACAGGAAAAGATAGATCTGGACGCGTATGAGTAAGGTAGTTGAGTTTGCTCACCAGACGTCGGTATAGTGTGGGATCATCTAGGAGGGGTCCAGAATCAAACACTAATTTGATAGAAGGGTCCAAAGGGGAAGATACTTTGGCAAGGTGGGAGCAGTCGAATTCCGAAAGCAACTCAGAGGTAAACTTTCGTTGACTCATAATCAATCCATGTGGTTCTCTTAATATTTCAATACCAAGGAAATAATGTAGATTCCCTAGATCTTTGATGCAAAACTCTGAATTTAGAAACTGTTTGAGTGTTGCAATTTCTTGTGAATGATTGCCAGTGATCACAATGTCATCGACATAAACTGCAATTAGAGTAACATACCCATCTGAAGTCTTGAAAAATAATGAGTAATCGTTTAATGAAGAAGAGTACCCTTTGAAACTAAGAGCACCTGCAAGCCGAGCATACCATTGCCGTGAAGCTTGCTTCAAACCATAGAGGGACTTTCTGAGCTTACAAACATGGTGTGGACCTGGGGAAGGCTGTCCTTTGGGAAACCTCATGTAGACTTCTTCCTGTAAGTCCCCATGTAAAAAGGCATTATTGACGTCTAATTGAAAAATAGGCCAGTTCTTCTTAACTTCTATTGCAATAAAACATCGAATGGTAGTCATTATAATAACTGGGGAAAAAGTCTCATTATAGTCGATTCCCTCCTTTTGAATGTCACCTCTAACAACAAGCCTGGCCTTCAACCTTTCAACAGTACCATCTGATAGATGTTTAACTTTATAAACCCACTTGCAAGGTAGGGCTTTCTTTCCTGGTGGTAAAACAACTATGTCCCAAGTCTTATTGTTTTCTAAGGCTTCAATTTCCTTGTCCATAGCTAATTTCCAGCCAGGATGATTAGCATCCTGAAAATAGCTTGTACGTTCTGAAATATGAGAAATGGAGGTGAGAATTTGTTGGTTATGTGAGGATAAGGCTGAGAAAGAAAAAGTAGGAGGCTGTACTAGTGTGGTAAAACAGGCCCTAGAAACATTGGTGAGAATAATGTCATCACATATATAGTCATTTAAGTAACTAGGCATCTTAGTAACTCTCACAGGTCTTCTAGGTAGAGAAGTGGAAGAAACAGTAGGGATAGGAGAGGAAGTTCCTGTAGTATTAGTGGATGGAGATGTAGGAGAGGGAGATGTAGGATCAGTAGGATTAAAAGGTGAGGTGGAAGATGTGGGGGTGATAAGTAGTCTAGGTGGAATGAGGGAGCTATCTTCAGTGTTGTTTTGTGGACTAGAGGTAGAGTCAAGTGTTGGTAAATCATCAAGTATCCTGTAGTGATGAGAAAGAGGAAAAATAGTTGATGGAGTTGATGAAACAATAGCAAAAGGAAAAGACTCCTCCTGAAATTTCACATCTCTGGATACAATGATTTTCTTGGTTTCCAAATCCAAACACTTATAACCTTTTTGATTATCTGAGTACCCTAGAAAGACACAAGACTTAGCTCTAGGTTCAAATTTTCCCCTGTTTCAAGGTAAAGTAGACACATAAACCAAACAGCCAAACACTCTAAGTCTTTCATACTCAGGTTTTCTTTGAAACAGAACCTCAAAAGGGGTTTTCCCATGTAGAATCTTGGAAGGTATTCGATTGATCAAATAAGTGGCTGTCAACAAACATTCTCCCCAATATTTCACAGGAAAATGAGACTGAAAAAATAATCCCCAGGCCACTTCTAATAAATGCCTGTGTTTTCTCTCTACAACTCCATTTTGTTGTGGAGTAGAGACACAGGAAGTCTGATGGATTATTCCTTTAGAAGCTAGATAATCAGAATTCATTGTGCTTTTTTCCAACTCAAAAGCATTGTCAGACCTTATTATTTTAACCTTAAGATCAAATTGTCTTTCCACCATAGATATAAAATTTTGTAGAACTGGAAAAACATTACTTTTAGTCTTCAACAAATGAGTCCAAGTTGCTCTACTATAATCATCAACAACAGTGAGGAAATACTTGAAACCTTCATGTGTGGGTTCTTTATAGGGACCCCAAGTATCAATGTGGATTAGTTCAAAAATCCTTTTGGATATGACTAGTAGGAAAAGATAACCTAGACTGCCTTGCCATGGGACAAACATCACAAGTGCATGTAGAATTTGAAGGAAACTTGAAAGAACTAATGTATTTCATTGCATGAAAAGGCAAATGCCCCAATCTTTGTGCCAAAGATTTACATTAGAGTTTGATTGAATAGAAAAAGAAAGTGCAACAGACTGAGGAGTAGCCTCTGAAACTACTACATTTTTGTTTTCCTTAAAATAAAAACTCCTAGTGGTACTATGAGGTTGGAGAAGAAATAGTCCATCCCTTAATTCACCAAAAACTTGTGGCCTCTTCATAAAAGGGGCCTGCAAAAGACATCCAGTAGGAGTGAATAAAAGGATTGATTGAAATTGTTTAACAAATTTATCAACAGACATTAAATTGTATTTAAAAGAAGGAACATATAGGACATTTTCTAGAACAACATTAGAAAAAATAGACACACTTCCTTTATAGGTAATGTTTATTTTAGAAGAATTTGGTAAAATGATGAACGTAGGATCAGAGAGAGGAGTCAAGAAACTGAAAACTTTAGGATTGAAGCACATGTGCTCAGAAGCTCCTGAATCTATGATCCAGTAACTAGAATTTTTAGAAGCTAGACAGGTAAGAGAAAGTGTATAAGTTATACCAGTAGCAACATTTATGTTTCCTGTCCCTTCAGGTGCTATTCTAGAGGTTGAACCTTCTCCCATTTTCTTTCCTCTGTAGTACTGAACAACCTGATTGTATTGCTCTTTGGTTAGCTGATTCATGTTGTTTCCCACATTATTTCCCATGTTTGTGTCTTGACTCATCATCTCTGTCTCTTCAATTAAAACTGAGTTACTTCTTGCTTCAGCTTGGTTCTTCTTTCCTTTACTGTTTGTGAATTTAAAATCAGGAGGAAACCCAGTCAATCTGTAACAACCTTGCCTGGTATGATTAGTTTTCTTGCAGTAGGTACAAAACAAGCTGTTTTGTTTGGGTTGAAACCTTGTTTGTGATTTGTTTTCCCAAACCCCTTGACTAGATGATTTGTTTCTATGTGCTGCATAGACATGATTGGTGACATGGTTCTGATTTTCTGCATAGACTTGGTTAGTTCCATATGCTTGTTTTCCTGCTATGAAAGACACAGTGCCAGTAGATACATTAGCATTGATGTATGATTCTCTTTGGTTCTCTTCCTGGAAAAGTAATGAGTAGGCATGGTTGAGATTGGGCAAAGGCTTAATCATGAGGATACTACTCCTAGCTGGACCATAGGTTTCATTTAGCCCCATGAGGAACTTAATCAATCTCTCATCTTCTAGAGACTTAGTTAGCTTTTCCTTTCCCCCACAGATGCAGTTGCAACTGCGTTTCTTGTCTGTGTTTAATGAATCTAGCTCATCCTAAAGCCTTTTGATTTTAGTGAAGTATCCTGCCACACCTGTGTTTCCATGAACAATGTCACTTAACTCTTTTTTCAAATGAAAGAGTTTAGCACCATTTGACTATCCAAATCTTTGTTCTAGATCTGTGTAAAGATCTTTAGCAGTCTTAGAGTAAATGACACTATCTGCTATGTCCTTTGATAGAGAATTAAGTAACCATAAAGTTACCATATCATTACATCTACTCCATGCTTGATAATCTGCTGCATCTACATATGGCATTTTGCAGGTACCATTTATAAAGCCAAGTTTATTCTTGGCAAAAAGAGCAATAAGGATGGTTCTCCTCCATCCTTGAAAACCTCTTCCATCAAAGATAAAATTCACCAAACTCATACCTGGTGAATCAGAAGAATGGATATAGAGTGGATTACTAGGGTCAATCTTGTTAATATTTCCAGTTTGTGCAACTGCAACATTTCCAGTGTTGTCTCCCATTGCTTAAGAGAGTATGAAGGAAACAAAGAATTGAGATTTTTGAAAGAAGGAAAATGATTCGGGTCACAAGAGCTTCACTGCTCTGATACCATATTAGAAACAAAGAAGATAGTAGAAATTTTGTTGTATTTCCTTGAATTCAAATCTGTACAAGGCTATGTATTTGTAGACTAGCTAAGAGCATCTAAAAAATATCCAATAGGATAATGTACTATGTACTACTACACCTGTCTCTATTCTATATGCTATTGTCTAACAAATCAAATGAATTATTTACAAGTGTCTACTAGAAATAAGATGTAAATACAAAATACTATACAGGTTGTGTACAGCTACTATTTTGTTATTTTGTACAGCTACTATTTTGTTGTTTTCCTATCTGATAGGCTTGGGCTGTTATTTTCATCTGATACACTTGGGCCTAGTACTGTGTTGTTGAGATGCGGCCCAAATATTGTAATGTTGGTCCATTGTAAATCTGATGAGAGTTGGCCCAAATGCATTGTGACCCAAATGTGTATTAAGCCCAGAATATTAGGCCCAAAACTATATAAGGAAAATGATCCTTAATTCTTCAGACCAAATCCCTAATTTGCTTCAGACACAAAGTACAACGAACTCAGATCTTCTTTCATCGTCTCTTTTCCTTTCCGTCTTACTTCTTCTCTTTCCTCGTCATTTCATCTTCTTCATTTCTGTGTAAATCTTGATCATTAATGTCAATATATAAAAACGAGCAAGATTATCACTTATGCTTTATTTTTATTATTATTTGTAATAGAGGCAAACCATATTATCATTACAACTTAAAATAATTTTCAAGAGTCGTCTCTACATCTAATACTGCCAGAACGAACTAGAGTGAAGAGTTTACTTTATGAGTGTCTTTGATATGAAGGAAAATATTGTTTACTAATAAATGATTTTCTTATTTTTCTAATATATTTATTAAATAAAATATTTCATAAATTAGTGAATTAAAAATATTTATTAAGTAATTTAGGTGAATACTATGAGGATTGTAGTTGCATAGGTAGACTGGAAGGGAATGAGGGGTAGAGTGATCAAAGTAGGGGTGGGGTGGGGGTGGATAGAGTGCTGGGATTGAGGGAGACATTGAATTCCACTCATGAAATTTATTTTCCAACTTTCACTATAGAGAACTATTTTTTTTGATTTTTAAGAAATTTATTTCTCTAGAATTTTATTGTTTTCAAAATACTTTGAGCAACCAAAAAAGGAGCATTAAACAAAGACTAAATTAGCTATAGAAATGGGAAGTGAAAATAGATTGTCTATTAATAATCACAGATGAGTGCATATAGTATTACGCTCACGGGCTATTGTTAAAAATTGTCAATACTTATTTGAAAGTCAACAAGGTCTCTATTATATTCATCTGAATGAAGGCAAACAAATGTTTAAATTTCCTGGAAAATGAAAGTCATAGATATAAAGATTTGCTAAATTTGGAAGATGTGCTCTACGAAATGGGGACTTTTCTCTAGGAAGATTTATGACATGTAGTTTATGATTTATTTAATCTATTTTAGTGTATAAAAATACATATTTCTTTTCTATTTTATATAAGTGTCAAAAGAGGACTAACATAGCTTCACCAACTTGTACCAAAAGCTTTAAAACTTGTACACACAATTAATGCTTGTACCATAAGCTATATAACTTGTACATTTTACTCAACTATTTTTTTTTATCCCACGTGGACATATGTCATAGTACTTAATATTTATTCCCTTCTCATGTATAGATGTATGCACATCAATTTTAATTCTCCGACACATTTATTTCCTCCATGCACTTTTACTTGTTCACTTTTGTCTTTTCCCGTTCTTACTGAATATTTATTCTCTTCTCATGTATAGACGTATGCAGTTCAATTTTAATTCTCCTACACAAATTTCGATTCTATTTATTTATTTCTATTATATATATGTGTGTGAAAAGAGGACTAACATAGCAATACAAATTTATTTGGAAATATTTTTCTGAATGTGATTAATTTGTTCTAAAGGTGGGGTTTCGGGTCGGGTTGTAAGTTATTTTAAGGGGTTGGACTTGCAAATGAACAGAGTCGGGTCTTTGTATATGTGGTTTCCACATTTCTATTATAAACTAGCAAATTATGTCTGTGCGACGCACGGGGCTCAACGTGATTAATTTGGTTACTCACTTTAGTTAGTCTTTATCATTTGTATATTTTGCAAAGGATATCGTGATTCTCCTTAGTGAGTCTCCATATTTTGTTTCTTTTCCTCTTATTTTCCCCCATAATTTCTCAATTGTTGTTAAAATTTATCTTATTTTGGTTATGTCTGCCTCTTTTTATATTTAGTAAGTTGACAATTCAAATATTTTTATTAAATTAATTAAAAAACTGTTAATAAGGGGTAGATTAGTTCATTATACTTTTTTATATTAACAATTATAGATAAAAAGAATTGCTACAAAGAAATCAAAATTAAGATTTAATTAATTTTATCTTGGTTTTATAAGTGAACAAGTAATTTGGACATCTATTTTTAGTAATGTGGCCAAGTAATATGGGACCGAGGGAGTACTTCATTTATTAATTATTAAAGAACGTGAAAAGTCAAAAGTGAACAAGTAAAAGTGCACGGAGTAAATAAATATGTGTCGGATAATTAAAATTAAAGTGTATATGTGTATACATGAGAAGAGAATAAATATTCAGTATCATGATATATGTCCACGTGGGATAAAAAATGTAGTTTAGTAATGTGGCCAAGAAAATGGGACGGAAGGAGTACTTCATTTATTAATTCTTAAAGAACGTGAAAAGTCAAAAGTGAACAAGTAAAAGTGCAAGGAGGAAATAAATGTGTCGGAGAATTAAAATTGAAGTGCATACGTGTATACTACCTCCATTCACTTTTACTCGTCCAGTATTCCAAAAATAAATTTTCACTTTTACTTGTCACTTTTAGCATATCAAGATAAGACATTTTTTTCTTTCTATTTTACCCATAGAATCAATTACTCACTTCAAATCTTTTTTCGAATCTTAATTAATATTGGTACATTGGTAAATTATGCACTTTATTTATTATTTCTTAAACATCATGAAAAGTCTAAACTGGACAAGTAAATGTTTCTATTATATATAAGTGCCAAAGGAGGACTAGCATAGCTTCACCAATTTGTACCAAAAGCTTTACAACTTGTACACGCAATTAATGCTTGTACCATAAGCTATATAACTTGTACACTTTACTCAACTATTTTTTTAATCCCACGTGGACATATGTCATAGTACTTGATATTCATTCCCTTCTTATATATAGATGTATACACTTTAATTTTAATTCTCCGACACATTTATTTCCTCCGTGCACTTTTACTTGTTTACTTTTGACTTTTCACGTTCTTGCTGAATATTTATTCTCTTGTCATGTATAGATGTATGCAGTTCAATTTTAATTCTCCTAAACAAATTTCTATTCAATTTATTTATTTCTATTATATATATATATATATATATATATATATATCTGTGTGTGTGTGTGTGAAAAGAGGACTAACAGAGCAATACAAATTTGTACCACAAGCTATATAAACTGTACAGTTCAACCAACTAATAGAAAAATGAAGTACTTCCTCCGTCCCATATTACTTGACCACATTACTAAACAATTTTTTTATCCCACGTGGACATATGTCATAGTACTGAATATTTATTCTCTTATCATGTATACACGTATGCACTTCAATTTTAATTCTCCGACACATTTATTTCCTCCGTGCACTTTTACTTGTTGACTTTTGACTTTTCAAGTTCTTTAAGAAATAATAAATGAAGTACTCATTCCGTCCCATATTACTCGGTTATATTACTAAACTACTTTTTTATCCCACATGGACATATATCATAGTACTGAATATTTATTCTCTTATCATGTATGCACCTATGCGCTTCAATTTTAATTCTTCGATACATATTTATTTCTTCCGTGCACTTTTACTTGTTCACTTTTGACTTTTCACATTCTTTAAGAATTAATAAATGAAGTACTCAACATTACTACAAATATATGTCCAAATTACTTGTTCATTTACAAAACCAAGATAAAATTAATTAAATCTTTCCCACCTTACCATCTCCGTCCCATATTACTCGGCCACATTACTAAAAACTGAACATATGTTATAGTACTGAATATTTATCTCTTCTCATGTATACACATGCACTTCAATTTTAATTTTCCGACACATTTATTTCCTCTGTGCACTTATACTTGTTGACTTTGACTTTTCAAGTTCTTTAAGAATTAATAAATGAAGTACTCCCTCTGTCCCATATTACCTGACCACATTACTAAACTACTTTTTTATCCCACGTGAATATATGTCATAATACTGAATATTTATTCTCTTCTCATGTATACACGTATGCACTTCAATTTTAATTCTCCGACACATTTATTCCCTCTGTGCACTTTTACTTATCCGCTTTTGACTTTTCACGTTCTTTAAGAATTAATAAATGAAGTATATATTTTATCATAATATTCATATTTATTGGTGTATAGTCTCAATAGCCTCAGAAAATGATTTGAAAGTGAGTAATTAATGTGAAGGGTAAAATAAGAAGAAGAAAAATTTCTCTTGATATGTTAACGAGGACAAGTAAAAGTGAAGGGAGGGAGTGACTTTTATCCACGTTTTCCTTCTTTGTCAATACTTTACTTATTTTACTCTCTTTTTCATTTTTTGATTATTGTTTCTTTACATTTATAAAATATATTACTTTATATTTTCATTTCAGAATTAAAATTTTGGTGATTTACGATATAACATATATCTTTCTAATTTTGATTTCTTTGTAACAATTCTTTTTATCTATAATTGTTAATATAAAAAATTATAATATATTTTTTAAGTAATTTAATAAAAAAATATTAGTTTTTCTTTTAAAAAATTCAATATACATATATTAATTGACACAGATATCAACATGTCGGTATACATATAAGATATTAACGAATTTAAAAGAAAAAATCTAGAATCAAAATATTAATTTTCCCTCATATTCTTACTAATTTTTTTTTTCACATCAATGAACAACTTTCATTGTCATGACAATGAGAAAAAAGTCCAATTCTTTCCGTCTCAAAGACTTAATTCCATCATATGTTTTTAATTTTTAAACTCCATTTTTTAATTATAACTAAAGTGATGATACATAAAATACATTTTTTTATATGTTGCTATATATAATAACAATTAGAATATTTTTAAAAGTTATTTTCAAAATAGAAACCTTAAAGACTAGCTAGTTAAAGTGAATAGACATGTTCGGCTCGTGCATCGCACGGGCATGTATTGCTAGTTTGTTATAAAATAACAAACTAGAAGAAGAATACTTGTAGAGAAAGAGAGAAGAGGGGAGAATTCTTTATTTCTCATGATGAATGAAAATACAATGAAAAGAACCTTTCTATTTATAAGGAAAAAGCTGTTTGGTCCCAAAGTTACAAACCCTAACTTTTCTCCTAAAGATAGTCATCCACAATAATACATAAATGATATTTATAACACTCCCCCTTGAATGTCTATTTGTCAGATAATATACCTCGTTAAAACCTTACTAGAAAAAATTCAATGGGAAAAATTCTAGTAAAGGAAAAAGAGTACACATTTCTATAATAAGCATTTTGGCTGCATCATTATAAACCTTACAAGGAAAACCCAGTGAGATAGAAACCTTGAAAGAGAAAAAGAGTACAATGCGTATCAACCCCCCCCTGATGAGAACTTCAATCCAAAAACTTGAATCTTCATATCTCAATCTTGTGCACTATCTTCCCGAAAGTTGCAGTTGGTAAAGACTTGGTGAAAAAATCAGCCATATTATCACTTGAACAAATCTGTTGCACATTGATATCACCATTCTTTTGGAGCTCGTATGAAGAAAAACTTTGGTGAAATATGATTTGTTCTATCTACTTTATGAATCCTTCCTTTAGTTGGATTGTGTATGTTGCATCTCCACTCTTTTGAAAGAGTTGCATCATCAGCATATAATATTGTTGGAATCACGCCAAGTACATTTCCGACTTGCTTTATAAACTGATGTTACCTTTGTATGAGTTGACTGTCATGTTGAACAACATCGTATGACCGTAATACTTTATGGAAATATATAACATGTCTATATCAAACATTTTTGTCGATTAGATGAATGCTTTGTATATCCAATAAACTTGACAATATTTGTTACGATAACACATTCTTATCAAACTTGCATTTGATCTTATTTCAACATCTCCATGTAGGAATAAAACTATATCAGGCTTATAGTTATAGCAAGATATATAAATGCATCAATTGACAAACGTATGATACTTCAGGACCAAAAAGTTCTGCAAGTTTCCCATTTCAACTTCTTTCAGCAGATAATCTAGTGCTTTTGAAAACTCTTCAAAAGTTTCAATAAATACAAGTCATCAACTTGCACAACAATATGACATATTTTGGTTGCATAAAGATGTAAGGATAATAGAGTGACTTGTATCATTAGTCAATAAATATTCGTTAAGGTGATTAAATCATATTTACCTTACTTTATTTAATTCATATAAGAATTATGAATAAATTTCTCAAACCTGTATATGCTTCAGACATTTAAATGAAGAATTTTCATGTAAATGTTATCAAGTAAGTCATATAGGTTGTGACAACATTCATTTGTATTTAAAATGACGGGACATCTTCTGGTGTTTAGACTGCAAGTCCAATAAGCTTTACGCTTATCAAGATCCGTCATTTGACTTGATAATAATTCCTACATTAGCATGCTCTAACATACTAGAATTCAGATTCTCATAATCTTTCACAATATTGCGCGCTATATTGTGTAAAATGTATCGACGATGATATATCATTTATATTGGTTCTCAATGGGACATAACATATTGAGATCTCATCACTTCCATTATTTTTCGGTACCTAAATCTCTCATGAGGTTTCATGAAGTGTTTTGTCGTAGGCTCTTCAAGAGCACAATCACCCCTTATTATGACCATTTTGATAATTTGTTCTTCTCCCTTTTCAAGGATTATTGTGTTTGGAACCAATTGGTATATCACGCTTCATGCATGTTGTAGACTCTGTCCTTCAGGGACATTAATTTTAATAGGAGCATTTTGCAACTGAACTATGAAACTAGTTTTAGGTGACCAAATACTTATAGCATTTGACTTGAATTACCTTTGAATGAGGATCAATACTAATGATAATTCACACCATATTTCTTAACTGCTTATTCTCTGCTCTTTATGTTAGAAAAACAAATATATATCCCATTTTCTTTGGAGGAATCCATCTTTGTACATCATGGTAGATTAATTAATTATATACCACACACAAAAAACTGTTAAATAAAAATATCTGGTTCCTGACCTTGAACCAATTGTGAGGGGAGAATTTATCATAATTTATTGGTCTGAAGCATACAAGTGATATTATATGCAATATATAATATCCCAGATCAACACATGGAGCTTTTTTCTCATAAGCAATGGTTTACTTATGTATCGGAGGCATTCAATACCAAACCAACTAGGATGTACACCAGCATTATCAAGATGGATAGTCTTAGTTACATAATTTGAAAATTGTGCTCTTAGCTCAATTATTTTGAGCAACCAATTATACAAATGTCAAACTGCATGTTGACAATAAGTGCACATATGACCATCTCATGATACATCTATTTAAGATATCACATAACAAGTGATTGGGTCCATATTCACCTTTTATATTATTATTTTTGAGAATTTAGTGAATTCAATCTCAGCATTAGCCAATATAAGCCACTTATCATGTGAACAAGCAACAAAAATAAATTCTTGATGAATCTTCTGATTTTTCAATATATGTCAAATACTCAATCTGCACATCATATTTGAATCGGGATAGCCAAGTTGCTCATTCCAACTGATAAAATCCTTTATACTAGTAAACTTCAAGGTTACCATGCAATGTGCTATTTGTTTTTAGTAAACTTCTTTTTTCCTATGACATTAATTTTTTTTTAATCAATAAACTTCTAGTTTACCGTGACTTCTGATTTCATCATGTTTATACTTGTGTAATACAATTTGGGGAATAGAGAGGGTAACCTTTCACATATGTATTTCATGCCCACTATGATTTAGTAGATATTTAATCCTCCATCATTTATAGCTTCAATATGATAAACATTTACTTTAGTAAACTTCGGGTTTATTACAACTTGTGTTTCGATAATAGCAACTTCATATATTACAATCTAGAATGATTACATAATAGTATATAAGCTCTTCATGTGCATTTAATTATTCTACATAATCACATATTGTTTGGACACTACTAGTGCCATGATCTTCTAGATAAATAGTTAGCTCTTCTAGAGCCCTTAATTGATTTTTTTACTATCAACTATTGTTTATATATTGCTGGTATCATAAAAGAAGTTTTAGTTAGACACTGTCGGGGTCATGAAATGAACAGTAATTAAATGGACATTTAAAGACAATATACCATTTATAAATCTGTAACATCCCGTAAATTTGAGTTAAGTGTGAATGTATAAAAACCAGTATTTAAATTAATATCTTGGCCATATGAATCTATTCGGGATGAATTTGGGTGATAAACAGTCGTTTTGAAGTCAAACTAAAAGGTGGAGTTCTTAAGGGCTTCTAAATTCGTCTAAATCCAGTTTTAGGGTATTTGTGTTGGGAATTTGAGAAAACTCATAAAATTAAAGTTGTAGACCTCTAAAATACCTTTCCAACCATATAAAGTGGGGGCTCAAATGGAGCTACGTACAGGGATTTATGATCATTTTACTGAGCGAATATCGATTGTTAGAAAAAAATGTGTTGGGCATGTGTCGCGGACCCTGCACGGAAAAACGCAGCAGCAGACAAAAAAAAAACAATGATCAGGTGCTGAACCCGCGATGCGGACTCAGCACGGAGCAGGGAATATTTTCTGGTTCCGAATTTTATTTAAGTCCTACTTCGTTGTGTTATTTCTCACTTCGTTTCAAATTATTATTTCTGAGAAAAAGAACCCTAGAAAAGTCTCTCTAACCCTAAGGTGAGTTCTCACTCAATATTGATCATTCCCACACCATATCCATCCCCTCTTGATAGCAAATCATCTTTCTAAAACCCTAAGTTCTTGTATTCTCAAGAAGAAGAAGATAGAGGCGTGTGGAATTCGTCTAAGAGTGTGATTGTTGAACCTTGGGAATTCCGTTTGGTAGCTTTTTAGCCGGATTAAGGTATGTCTCTCTTATGAAAACTTATTTTGAATGAAAATCACTTTTGAAACTATTGTTGGAAGTAAATTTCATTTAAGGTTCTTTGATGAATAAAAAGAAAAGTAATCTTTTCATATTTCTTGAACTCTAATTCATGTCTAAATGGTGGTTAATGTGTGTGAGGGGACAAACCCACATTAAATCTAGATTGTAACAAACCCTATATATGCATATGATATTAACGTTTTCCTCTATAAGAGATGCTTAATAATGATGGTTAAGGGTTGGTAATGATATTCTCATTGATGAATTAGGACCTGGAAATCTTTCGTAAAGAAGTTAAACGTTTTTAAAACATTGATTGAAATGACTTATTCTTTGAATACGGCATAATGAACCTTAATGACAATTGATGATGTGACTACATTACAAATGAATTATGAATTGGCTTCTATGCTATGAAAACAGGTTGTTGTGTTTTTCCTAGCTACTCGGAAGGAAGGGTAGCCACTGTGGATCCTAGTGTGATAATGCCTAGCCATTCGGGAGAAAGAGCGGCCACTTCCGGGTTCGCTACCTGGGGTGTGATTATGCCTAGCTATTCGGGAGGAAGGATAGCCACCATTGAATTTCATATTCCGGTGTGATGCACTGCTAGGATTAGGGAACATCAAAGGTCATCCCTTCGTTATGATTGATTTTTGGGTCTGTATTGGCAAGTGTGATATTCCTATTTTTTAATGGAACTGTTATTAATAATCAAGATCAACTTAAATGTCATATTTAGAGGTTGGAACTTGACAAGGACTTTATAACCTGTTTTTGATAATTGTCTTTCATTGAGATAAACAAGCTGAATAATTGTTTCCATACTGTGTCACACTATCCTCAGAACTGATTTCTTTATATGTTATTACACTTTATTTTCATATCACTTGTTGTCCCCGAGGCATTCACTGTGTACGAAGTACTCAGGCATACCATTGTTGTTTTTGATAGTATGTTAAGTAACGAAGGAGAGCAGGTTCGTGACATTCAGAACGTTTAGGAGAACTTACTGATGCTGCTGATTTGGTGAGCCCACATGCTTGTTTGTGGGACACCCTATTTATTGATTCCATTTATTTATATTAGTTTCTGGGCTGCGTCCCGATGAGTTAGACGTTTATTCCTTATTCTTAGAAGCTCTTTAGTATACATTCAGATGTGGGTAGAAGAAGAGTTGTTGTTTAACTCTTTCGGGCACACTATCATGTTTTGGTTGAATTATTTAAATTATAAAGACTTCCGCTGATTTGATTCTTACATCATGACTTGTTTAAATTTATTTTATAAACTGTTGGAGGTGATTATTGAACCTGGCGAGTTCAAGTGTCATTGTGCATCTTTTAGGTTCTTCCGATGTTGTTCATGACGTCAGATGCCAGTCACGTCTAGGGTGAGTTTTGGGGCGAGACAAAATCATGAAAATTAAACATTAATTTATAAACTTCAGTATTTGAAACATCTCCTTCAGGCTAATTAACATATGAATATTTTGTATCAAAGAGACAGCTATGTACCTATACTTCCTTCAGGAGGAAATATGTAAATTGTATTTCCTTAGGGGAAAATAATAAAAACAAATCATTTTATATCAATCTGGTTATATTAGAAAATATTTTACAAGATCCGTTTTCATTTGTCTTAGAATTAGACTTATAAAATTATCCAAGATGACTTGACGTACGACAAGCACATGCAACAATGACCTTCATACCACAAAATAACATTTTTATCCTTTGTTATTTTATTTCTTCGGGAGGTGTGTTGTGGTATTTCTTCATTCACTTCAGGAATGAAACTTGGTCATTTAGATGCACTTTGTACATAATTTTTAAAAGCTCATTATTTCTTTCAACCATAGGAAAACACCGCTTCAATATATTTTTCAAACCTTTTTCTGCTTGTTAAAAGTCATACCAACACTTCTAGACCACCAAAATACATATAGAACCATTTCTTAGTAGTACATCCCAACACTTTAAGAAAATTGCAGCAAATTAAATATAAATATTCCTTCATTATTTTGCCACCTTAAACAATTAAAATCATAGCTTGCATAAAAATAAGAAAAAACTTTACATGCATTATAAAGTTACAACAGATTTTGGGAGAAAATTCTATTATCTATGTCACGATCCAAATCACGGGTCATGATGGCACCTACACTATTATTCCTGGTAGGCGAACAATCCCTAAATCATTTACTTCTTTTTCTGGAACATGTGCGGAATTTTAGTAAGTAAAACACAAATCAGCAGTTTGAAGTAACGTTAGCAATTACGGAAGAATAACCTTAATCATAAAAATTTCTAAAACTTGATCTTAACTTGTACAGAAGCTTCTACATGCAATACATAGTTTGAAAACGAAATACAGACTCAAAGTTGAAATAAATACTATTCGTAGGAAGAGAATAGACAGAATGCATAAGAAGAGACTCCGGCGGGTCCAGCTAGTAGCTCACACAAACATCTATGATGATAGCCTCGGGATCAGTCACGAGGTCTCGAACACGAACCTGGATCAAACTCGGCACTCCGTAAGGAGTGCAGCAAGAGTAGCATGAGCACAACACTAACATTCGTAGGCATCATAGGCCGACAACGATTAGATAATGTATTGAGAAGAAATCAACAAGTGGAGCAGATAAGCAGTCAAGTACATTCACTAACATATTCAGGTAACAACTCACAGTAATAATAGTCACAATATGTCTCAATATTCTCGAGTCATAGGCCTAGATGAAATCTCTAATCCTCAAGTCTGTCAAGTTTATAATTGAATACTTTACAGAAAGCAACAACTAAATCAAGACCTTAAATAAGAAATCAATGAGGAAATGTACCATGAAATAATGTGGAATGCTATGCTGTTATCACGTCTCGAACCATGGCCTGGACGTAACACAGCACTCGGTGCCTTGCTGCATGTAACCGAGCGAACCACAAGGATTGTTGAGTCGACATAGGATATGAACTGATGTGAAATATAGTATAAACATGCATTGTGTGGGTAAAACATGGCGTTTAATAATCATAAAGCCTAAAACTAATAGTCTATCATGAATGCGGAATATAGTAATATAGCCAACAAGGCTAACGCAACTGAACATTTGACCTGACATAATTGAACTAGTCTATGAAATCTCTAATATGAGTCTAACTGCTAAACTGTTTACCGGAACAAGGCCCCCGGCATACCATAACTACATAACTAAGATGAAAGAAAAGTAAAGATAACACCCCGAACGGAATGGGGCTCACCAATAGCTGATACGAGCAAAGTCCTAACAAGTTGATCCGTCATCCTGTCAATTTGCATTGTGAAATGCAGGCCCCCAGGAACATAAAAGGGGACGTCAGTAAATTTGAATTATAATGATATGTAAAGCAACTTAATGAAATAAAGCATGACACATGAAATAATAGACCTAAAACTGAAACTGTAAGCTGAACATGAACATGAGCATCATCTAACATGAATAAATTTATAACATGAGTAAAAATATTTGAAGTATATATGTATACCTGTATGTTGTGGGAGAGCCGTAGCATAACCGACAATATGGAATCACCACGTGGGTACGTGGAGTCTGGTACCCGGCCTGACCAGTAAAGCAGCCCCACACCTTGCCAGGGTATGAGATATAAGTATGACATGAAAGAATCCAATTCAATTGTCTGAAGGTGTCATCCTAATCTGGGCGGATCGACCCTTACCCTAAGTTGGCAAACATAGTTTCAGGCTATCTGAGCCTTCTCAGTAAACCTATGCTACTCCCAAAAATATGAACATGGATATAGGTGGCATCTGAGCCCATGGTTTGTATAACATAACTTGTAAGTATGACTTGTAGAGATGATTCGTAAACATGGCTTGTAAATATGATTCGTGAGTATAATATAGCATGAATATAAGTATATAGTATAACTTGTATGAAAACATGGAAAACATGTAGATTTTCATGAAAATAAGCATAATAGTTCATATCTTACATTTAAGAACCCATGGAATACAAAGCATAGGTATTCATGGATTACGGACGGATTCCCAATAACCAAAATGGACTATCAAATTCCAATAGCTGAGATTTTTCCCATGCCTCGATACAGACCAAAAGTACGGTCAGTATAAATCTATACGGTGGGGAAGTACGGCCCGTATAATAATGTACAGTCCGTGTAATTATGTACGACCCGTATAATACGGCTGTACCTCATAATCAGATATTTGAATTTCAAAGGATCCAAGTACGGAGGAAATATGCGGCCCATACAATTTTATACGGCCTGTATAACTTGATGTAGAAACAGTAATTCACTGAACTGAACAAATTTTTAATTCTAACACTCCCAGTCTGATTTCCTGACTCCTGAATCATGAACATAGCTTAGTTTGAAGGTACGAGGTGTCATAATATCTCCCCCTTAGGATCATTCGTCCTCGAATGATGGGTCATGGTTAAGAATGCGACTGGACAAGGCTTGAGTAGATGATCACTAGGAAACATTTCATGGATGGAGACTAAAATAAAATGACATGGTTTTATGGAAACATGAACGCTGGGACATAAGACATGAGTAGAGAATACATGAATGTGAACACGAAAAATGAAGAAGAATGAATACGCAAGGGACATGAAATGGACATAGAAGGTATTTACCTTGAACGTTCTCTACTTGCTCCTCAAACAAATGCAGATATCTGGATTTCATGTCTTCTTTAGCTTTCTATGTAGCCTCTTCAACTTTCTAACTTCTCCATAGCACCTTTATTGAGGCTACTTCCTTATTTCTCAACTTGACGATCAAGAATAGCCGCAAGGATCTCCTCATAGGTTAGGTCATCCTTAACCGTTATATGTCAGCAGGAAAAACCAACGACGGGTCTCCCACACACTTGCTCAACATGCATACACGAAACATTGGGTGTGCAACGGCTAATTCTTGCGGCAATTCTAACTCACAAGACACTTGACCAATCCTTTGCAGGATTCTGTATGATCCAATATAACTGGGACTAAGTTTTCCATTCTTGCCAAATCTCATTACATCTTTCATAGGTGAAACCTTTAAGAATATTCAATCATCAACTTGAAACTCTAAGTCCCTTTGCGCACATCTGAGTAGGACTTTTGGCGACTCTGAGCCATTCTCAAACGCTCTTGAATCAACTTGACTTTCTCCATAACCTGATAGACTAAATCTGGTCCCAACAACTCTGCCTCACCAACTTCAAACCACCCAATAGTTGATCTATACCTTCACCCATATAAGGTTTCGAACGCTGCTATCTTGATGCTAGCATGATAACTGTTATTATAAGAAAATTCAATGAGAGACAAGTGATCCTCCCAATTACATGTAATTTCTAAGACATATGCCCTCAACATGTTCTCAAGAGTCCGAATAGTATGCTCTTCCTGGCCGTCTGTCTGAGGATGAAATGTTGTGCTAAGGTTTGCTTTTGTACCCAATATTTTCTGAAAGGACTTCTAAAAGTTTGCCGTGAACTGAGAACCACGATCTGAAATAATGGACACTGGGGTCCTATGCAATCTAACAATCTCATGAATGTACAACTTAGCATAGTCTTCTGCTGAATCTATGGTCTTAACTGGACAAAAGTGTGCTGCCTTGGTAAGTCGGTCCACAATCCCCCAAATCGATTCATGTATTCGTGATGAGCGAGGTAGACCTATTACAAAGTCCATGTTTATCATCTCCCATTTTAAATAGGACTATCAATATTCTGGGCCAAGCCACTAGGCCTCTGGTGCTCGGTTTTCACTTGCTGACAATTCTACACTTAGCCTTAAAATCTGCTACATTCTTTTTCATGTCGTTCCACCAATAGATTTCCTTAAGGCCGTGATACATCTTCGTGGAACCTGTGTGAATGGAATACCTGGAGTTGTGGGCTTCTGACATGATTTTCTCTCTGAGCCCATCCACATCTGGAACACATAATTTTCCTTGATGCCTCAAGGTACTATCATCTTCCCCTTGTTCAAAAACTGTCGTCTTACACTTGTGAATCCCTTTTTTTTAGTTGTACTAAGTAGGGATCACTAAACTGTTTCTCCTTCACTTCAGCCACTAAGGAGGAATACGCCCTGTTCTGAACAACAACTCCACCATCTTCGGAGTCCAATAGTCGAACTCCTAAGTTAGCTAAACGGTGAACTTCCTTTGTCATAATTCTCTTATCTACCTCAATGTGAGCTAAACTTCCCATGGATCGCCGACTGAAAGCATCGGCTACAACATTCGCCTTCCCTGGTTGATAGAGGATATCTACATCGTAATCCTTAAGCAATTCGAGTCATCTTCTCTATCTAAGATTCGACTCCCTTTGCTTGAAAATATATTGAAGGCTCTTGTGATCAGTGAAAATATCAACATGCACTCCATACAAATAATGACGCCATATCTTAATCATGAAAACCAAAGCTAATAATGCCAAGTCATGAGTCGGATAATTCTTTTCATGAGCTTTATGCTATCCGGATGCATAAGCTACAACCTTGCCATGCTGCATTAAGACACACCCGAGACAAAATTCTGAAGCTTCACAGTATAACACGAACCCGTGGTTTCTTCTGGTAGCGTCAAAACTGGAGCAGAAGTCAACCTCTTCTTCAACTCTTCAAAACCTTGCTCACACACATCTGACCATTAAAATTTGGCCTTCTTCAGAGTCAACTTAGTCAATGGGGCTGATATAGAGGAAAATCTCTTTACGAAACCCCTATAATAGCCTACCAGACCTAATAAACTTCTAATACCTGATGCTAGGGTGGGTCTGGGCCAATTCTTCACAACATCAATTTTCTGATAATTAACTTTCACTCCTTCACCTGAAATCACGTGGCCAAGAAACGCCACTGACTTCAACCAAAACTCACACTATGAAAATTTCACATAAAGCTCGCGATCTTTCAGTATCTGCAAGACAATTTTGAGGTATTTTACATGCTCAACCTTACTACGAGAATACACCAAAATGTCATTAATGAAGACAACGACAAATAAATCAAGATATGACTTACAAACCCTATTCATAAGGTCCATGAACGCGGCTGGTGCATTCATCAACCTAAACGACATAATAAGAAACTCGTAATGACCATAACGGGTTCTTAAAGTGGTCTTCGGAATGTCCACTTCCTTAACCTTCAACTGATGGTAACCTGATCTGAAGTCAATCTTGGAATAACATTGGGCACCCTGAAGTTGGTTAAATAAATCATCTATTCTGGGGAGAGGATATTTGTTCATAATGGTGTCTTTGTTCAACTGGAAGTAGTTAATGCATATGCATAGAGATCCATCTTTCTTTCAAACAAACAAGACTGGTAAGCCCCATGGCGAGACACTTGGCTTAATAAAACCCATGTCAATAAGATCTTTCAAATGGGCTTTAAACTCTTTCAACCCTGCTGGAGCCATTCTGTATAGCCGAACAGATATCGGTTCAGAGTCCGGAAGTAAATCAATTCCAAAGTCTATCTCCTATCGGAAGGGATTCAGGGAAGATCTTCTGGAAAACTTCTCATTAATGACTGGAGAGTCGGGGTATGGGTATCTGTATCCCTAACTTGGACAAAGTGTCATGACCCAAACTGATGAGCCGTGACGAGGGGTCTGACCTCTAGCGACCAAACACCCCTATACTCGTATCTGAAATATACTGAACATCAAAGGCCCATGAATGGCACCACGAATCTCATAAAAAGGAAACATCAGAACTCTGTACAATCTGCATACATATATACCTAATCATGCGGAAGAACAGTGCAAGCCAACTAGGCTTCTACATATACTGTACACAAAAGAATAGAAGCCGACAAGGATACATCGTCTGACTAATACATAGAACTGTCTACAGACCTCTACTGGAATAAAAGCTGTAGAAAGAATGGGACAGGGCCCCGTCATACCCATATGCATACACATCTTAAAAGGGGCATACCAAAACTGACTGTAGCTTCGGATCGAATGGAGCGTACTGATCACTGTTAAATCTAGAGGTCCTACTGAGCCGGACCACCTGTCTGTCTCCCTGTACCTGCGGGCATGAACGCAGCCCCCCGAGCAACGGGGAGTTAGTACGGATAATGTACTGAGCATGTAAAGCATAAAAGCAACATAATATATATATATATATATATATATATATATATATATATATATATATATATATATATATATATATATATATATATATATATATATATACGCACATGGGAATCATGAATAAGATCTGAACTCATAAGCTGAAATGACTGACTGCATGTACTCGTATGAACTAGTATCTGCATGAATATGTTTATCTAACAATGCCTCTGTGGGCGCATAATACGCATGCTCATGTCTATCAATGAAGGTCATGCATCTATATATAGGTGCATATATAACGCCTGATATATGCGCGTATATAACGCCTGTTTCTTTTCTCATATCGTATCGGCCTCTCTGCGGCCATCATCATATACATTGTTGCGATACTTGCAGCCTGATTCTCATATCATCATATTAGTACACCAGCTGATCAGGTGGTAATGCGTATATAACGCCTGCTCCTTTCCATACCCCATATACAGATAATACTTGCGTATATAACGCCTTCTGGTCACGGGTCAACACACACATATATATAAATGAATGTAATGCATGAATAACTGTATACATAAAACTGGACCCATGAACAAAAGGAATAATCGTAACGGGGTACATGAATATCAAAGACTGTAATACTCCTAATACTTCTAAGAGTAGAGTAATGTGGACTCGCTTACTCGCTTATTGGATCGTATCATAGGATCATGCCAAAAGAAGAAAGGGGTAGCTTAACATACCTCGACGTATATCAAATCGACCAACTCCTACTTCTCGACTTGTAAATCTACAATTAAGACAACATAGACCTTCATTAGACTAGGTACTTCACTTGTTAAACCCCTTTTGATGCATAGAGGGCTTAACGAATCATGAACATCATTTCTCTCATAAGCTTAACAACTCTTCAAATTCTCATTCGATCCCACATCAGCTACAATACTCAAATCAACAATGACAACACACATATATATCAAAATATACGTAAACACATTTTCAATCATCTCTTAAAACAACCCTATATCACTACATTGCTCCTCATCAACTTAACACTTCCACAATTATCTTCTCTTCACTGAGAATCACTAAAACTCTTGATACTCAACTTAAATACAAAGGTAGAAATCATTTACATACCTTGAGGGGTCAAGAATCACTCCAACTTCAACTCCCTAAACTCCACTCTTGAAGAAACCCTAGAAACAACCTTTCTTCTTCACCATCTCAGGTTTACAGGGTCCGGGTTTCGCCAAATCTTCACTAATATGATCAAAAATATTGGGAGAGAGTATATTAGGGTTTTTTGATTTTTGTAAAGAGGAAAATGTGAAATGAAGTCGTGACCCACATATTTATACTTGGAAGCCAAAAGGCTACAGCGGTCCGGTTCGACGAGCGGGTCGATGACCCGTCGACTGGCCCGTCGACCTGCGCCTGCAGAATGCATGTCTGCAGAACCCTGTCGACGCCGCACAACGACGGCCCGTCGACAGGTTCGACGACCCGTCAATCTTGACTGGTGTCCTGTAGGTTTTTCTTATTCAGTTCAGGTCGCGTCGATTCGAT
Organism: Lycium barbarum; assembly: GCF_019175385.1. Taxonomy (NCBI): domain Eukaryota; kingdom Viridiplantae; phylum Streptophyta; class Magnoliopsida; order Solanales; family Solanaceae; genus Lycium; species Lycium barbarum. Next base: position 35,103,771 of record NC_083340.1, on the reverse strand, counting down.
TCGTTCAACTTCTAATCCTGTAAATCACCAGGAATACCTACTGGTATGGGGTAAGATATTTTCTATCTCCAAAACTCGGGCTCGGGTCTCGATTCCCAAGACATACCCAACTAGAAAATCATAAGTTCTACCACTACGAAAGCGAGGGGTGTAACATTCTTTCCCCCATAGGAACATTCGTCCTCAAATGTTCGAATAAGCCTGGGTTATAAAAATCTCGACATAGTTTTCTCTGTAATTATACCAATCTGTCCTGTACACAACAACACAGAACAATGCCTCACAGGGCCACACACTGTAACACACAATACCATGGCCTCACACGACCTAATCACGATAACTAAAATGAAAACAATACCTAGGGAAAGTGATGTCTCCGACTACACCTCCGGTACTGCTGGGAACAAATGCAGGTACTTAATCTTCCTCGCTACTTTCGCTTCCCAAGTCACTTCTTCAACATTCTTATTCTTCCACAAGACTTTAACGGAGGCTACATCTTTAGTTCGCAACCGACGGACTTGCCTATCCAATATAGCCACTGGAACCTCTTCGTACGATAACTGCTCTATCACCTGGATATCATTCACCGGTACAACTTTTGAAGGATGTCCGATACACTTACGAAGCATTGATACATGAAATACTGGGTGTACCGATTCTAGCTCAGAAGGCAATTCTAGTTCATATGCCACTGTACCCACTACACGAATGATCTTATATGGCCTAATGTATCGAGGGCTCAGCTTACCCTTCTTACCAAACCTCATCACTCCCTTCATAGGCGAAACGTTCAGGAATACCCAGTCGCCCATTTTGTACTCTAGCTTACGTCGCCGATTATCCGTATAAGATTTTTGTCGGCTTTGGGCTGTTAGCAACCTCTCTCTAATTACCTTCACCTTATCAAATGCTTGTTGAATTAAGTCTGGGCCTAGCAACTGATTCTCCCTAACATCAAACCATCCTGTGGATGATCTACACCTCCGCCATATAAGGCCTCATAAGGAGCCATCTGAATACTGGAATGGTAACTGCTGTTATATGCGAACTCGATATGAGGCAAATGATCCTCCCAACTGCCCTGAAATTAAAGCACACAATCTCTGAGCATATCCGCAAGGGTCTGTATGGTTCGCTCTGCTTGCCCATCTGTCTGCGGGTGAAATGCGGTGCTGAGACTCACTTGAGTCCCCAATCCTCACTGAAAAGACTTCCAGAATCTGGCTGTGAACTGTGCTCCCCTATCTGAAATAATGGCTGAAGGAATACCATGGATTCGTACTATCTCCTTAAGATAAAACCTCGCATAATCCTCGGCTGCATGAGTAGTTCTGACAGGTAGAAAGTGAGCTGACTTTGTGAGCCTATCAACTATGACCCATATCGAATCACACTTTCGCTGAGTACGGGGCAACCCCGTAATGAAGTCCATATTAATTATCTCCCACTTCCATGTCAGAATCTCCATAGCCTGCAATAAACCTCCAGGCTTCTGGTGTTCTATTTTGACCTGCTGATAATTCGACCACTGAGCGACAAATTCTGCTATATCTCTTTTCATACCATCCCACCAATAAACTTCCTTGAGGTCATGGTACATCTTTGTTGATCCTGGATGAATAGAATAACGGGAGTAATGTGCCTCTCCCATAATCTGCTGACGGAGTCCTGCAACACTAGGGACACACAATCTACCTCGATATCTGAGTACTCCATCACCTGTGATCACAAAGGGCATCTTTTCTTTCTGAGGTGATGTATCTCGGTAATGAACTAGAACCAGATTCTCATACTGACGCTACTTTATTCCAACTACCAAGGACGATACCGCTGTATCTTGAACAGTAACTCCTGCAACACCTGAGTCTAGCAATCGAACTCCGAGGCTAGCTAATCGATGAACTTCACGAACCATTTCTCTCATCTCTGGCGATACGTGAGAACAACTACCCATAGATTTATGACCGAGGGCATTGGCTACCACATTAGCCTTCCCGGGATGATATAGAATGTCCACATCATAGTCCTTTAACCTCTCCAACCATCACCTCTGACGCAAGTTCAAATCCTTCTACGTAAAGATGTACTGGAGACTCTTATGATCAGTATAGATATCAACATGGACACCGTATAAGTAGTGCCTCCATATCTTCAAGGCATGAATCACTGCCGCTAACTCTAGATCATGGGTTGGATAATTCTTCTCGTGCTTCTTCAATTGTCTAGAAGCATAAGCGACAACCTTACCGTGCTGCATCAATACACAGCCCAATCCAACACCTGAAGCATCACAATATACCACATAGCCATATGCTCCTTCTGGAAGAGTCAAAACTGGTGCTGAAGTTAGCTTATCTTTCAACGTCTAAAAACTTTGCTCACAAGCATCTGTCCATTGGAACTTAGCTGATTTCTGAGTCAATTTGGTCAATGAGGATGAAAGAGAGGAAAATCCCTCTACGAACCTTCTATAATAACCTTCCAAGCCTAAGAAACTATGTATCTCTATTAGTGTCGTGGGCCTTGGCCAATTCTTCACAGCCTCAATCTTTTGGGCATCCACCCTAACGCCTTCCTCTGAAATAATGTGACCCAAAAATGCCACAGAGTTAAACCAGAACTCACACTTAGAAAACTTGGCATACCACTCTTTGCCTCGAAGAATTCCAAGCACTGTCCGCAGAAGTTCTACATGATCGGCCTCTGACGGCGAATAAACCAAAATATCATCTATAAACACAATCACGAACAAATCTAGAAAGGGCCTGAATACACGATTCATCAAATCCATGAATATGGCTGGGGCATTAGTTAGCCCGAACGACATAACACGAAATTCATAATGGCCATATCTAGTCCGGAATGCTGTCTTCAGAATGTCTTCTTCCTTTACCCTGACTTGGTGGTATTCTGACCTCAAGTCTATCTTCGAGAATACTTGGCGCCTTGCAACTGATCAAACAAATCATCAATCCTTGGGAGCGGATACTTATTCTTTACAGTCACTTTATTCAATTGTCTATAATCGATACACATTCACTAGGAACCATCCTTCTTTCTTACAAATAGTACTGGCGCTCCCCACGGTGATGTACTAGGCCTGATAAAGCCCTTCTCAAGCAAATCTTTCAACTACTCCTTCAATTCCTTCAACTCCGCAGGTGCCATCCTATAAGGAGGAATAGATATTGGCTGAGTGTCTGACAATAGATCAATAGCAAAATCAATCTCCCTCTCTGGGGGAATGCTTAGAAGCTCATCTGGAAACACATCTGGGAACTCATTAACCACAGGGTCGGACTGAAGAGTCGGCGACTTCGCTTGCACATCTTGAACTCGAACTAGATGAAAAATATACCCTTTTCTGATCATCCTCTCTGCCTTAAGGTAGGAAATAAACCTACTTCTAGGCGAAGCAGCATTGCCCTTCCATTCTAGGACTGGCTCGCCTGGAAACTGAAATCGAACCATCTTTGCTCTACAATCAACCTTAGCATAACAAGAAGCTAACCAGTCCATGCCCATAATAACATCAAAATAAATCATATCTAACTTAATCAAATCTGCTATGGTATGGCGGTCACAAACTATAACAACACAGTCTTGGTATACTCGCCTAGCTATAACTGGGTCACCGACTGGCGTAGACACCTCGAAAGGTTTGATCAACTTAGGATCTACCCCAAACTTGCCAGCAACAAATGGTGTAACATATGATAAGGTGGAACCTGGATCAATCAGTGCATAAACATCATGGGATAAAACCGATAATATAACTGTAACAACATCAGGAGACGTCTCGCGGTCCTGTCTACCAGCCAATGCATATACGCGGTGCTGAAGACTGCTCGAGCTAGATGCTCCACTCCTCCCTATACCTCGCCCTACTGGCGGCTGAAAAACTTTCCCTGAAGGGCGCACTACGGAAGAAGAGCCAGCCACAGACCTTGCAGGCTGAACTATATATACCTGTACTAATCTTCATCAGGCACTCCCTCACCCTGTGGCCTAGCTGGCCACAAGCATAACAACCATTTGATCCCGGTCGATACTGACCGGCGTGTAACTTGCCATACTGGGCACATTGCGGCAAAGGGGGGTCTCATTTGGCCTGACTATGGTCTGTACTGAGAGCCTGATGCTCTAAAACTCTGACCTACTCTATAATAAGGAGACCGGTCAAATCTCGGACCTGGAAACTGCGGAGATGCACTCCCTGCTGAATGGAAAGGATATCGGGGATGTTGCTTTCTCTGTCCTCCTCTAAACGCACCCCAGTATCAAAAGATCTGGACCTCTTACCATGGCCCCGGTCACGATCACGATCTGTCTTCTTCTGGCGCTTGCGATCCTCTAAATTCTGCGCATAATGCGGCAGTCGTACAAGCGTCGATCAAATGTGGCTCTAGACCAGCAACAAAACGATGAACTCTATCCTCCATCTCAGCCACCAGGGCTGGAGCATATCTGGCCATAGAGTTGAAATACACGCAATACTCCTAGACACTCATACTGCCCTGCTCAATACGTTGGAATCTATCTGCTCGGGCCCGCCTGACCTCATGAGGCAAATAATGGCGGATAAAAGCATCTGCGAACTCTCGCCACACAGCTGGAGAGGCATTCTCTCCCCTAGATAACTCTCAAATCTGATACCACTGTACTGCAGTATCATACAACCTATACGAAGCCAACTCTACGGACTCGACCTCATCCGCATGCATAACCCTTAAAGTCCTCTGCATACCATCAATAAAATCCTAAGGGTCCATATTCTGCTTTACCACGGAAAACTCTGGAGGACGAAACTGCTCGGATACCACTTCTGTCACGACTCAAACCGATGAGCCGTGACGAGGGGTCTGACCTCTAGCGACCAAACACCCTTATACTCGTATCTTAAATATACTGAACATCAAAGGCCCATGAATGGCACCACTAATCCCATAAAAAAGAAACATCAGAACTCTGTACAATCTGCATACATATATACACAATCATGCGGAAGAACAGTGCAAGCCAACTAGGCTGCTACATATACTGTACACAAAAGAATAGAAGCCGACAAGGATACATCGTCTGACTAATACATACAACTGTCTACAGACCTCTACTGGAATAAAAGTTGTAGAAAGAACGGGACAGGGCCCCGTCATACCCATATGCATACACATCTTAAAAGGGGCATACCAAAACTAACTGTAGCTCCGGATCGAATGGAGCGTACTGATCACTGCTAAATCTAGAGGTCCTACTGAGCCGGACCACCTGTCTGTCTCCCTGTACCTGCCGGCATGAACGCAGCCCCCCGAGCAACGGGAGTCAGTACGGATAATGTACTGAGCATGTAAAGCATAAAAGCAACATCATATATATATATATATATATACGCACATGGGAATCATGAATAAGATCTGAACTCATAAGCTGAAATGACTGACTGCATGTACTCGTATGAACTAGTATCTGCATGAATCTGTATATCTAACAATGCCTCTGTGGGCGCATAATACGCATGCTCATGCCTATCAATGAAGGTTATGCATCTATATATAGGTGCGTATATAATGCCTGATATATGCGCGTATATAACGCCTGTTTCTTTTCTCATATCTTATCGGCCTCTCTGCAGCCATCATCATATACATTTCTGCGATATTTGCAGCCTGATTCTCATATCAACATATTAGTACACCAGCTGATCAGGTGGTAATGCGTATATAACGCCTGCTCATTTCCATACCCCATATACATATAATACTTGCGTATATAACGTCTTCTAGTCACGGGTCAACACACATATATATATATAAATGAATGTAATGCATGAATAACTGTATACATAAAACTGGACCCATGAACAGAAGGAATAATCGTAAAGGGGTACATGAACATCAAAGACTGTAACACTCCTAATACTTCTAAGAGTAGAGTAATGTGGACTCGCTTACTCGCTTATTGGATCGTATCATAGGATCATGCCAAAAGAATAAAGGGGTAGCTTAACATACCTCGACGTATATCAAATCGACCAACTTCTACCTCTCGACTTGTAAATCTACAATTAAGACAACATAGACCTTCATTAGACTAGGTACCTCACTTGCTAACCCCCTTTTGATGCATAGAGGTCTTAATGAATCATGAGCAACATTTCTCTCATAAGCTTAACAACTCTTGAACTTCTCATTCGATCCCACATCAACTACAATACTCGCATTAACAATGACAACACACACACACACACACACACACACACACACAGATATATATATATATATATATATATATATCAAAATATACGTAAACGCGTTTTCAATCATCTCTTAAAATAACCTTGTATCATTACATTGCTCTTCATCAACTTAACACTTCCACAATTACCTTCTCTTCACTGAGAATCACTAAAACTCTTGATACTCAACTTAAATACAAAGGTAGAAATCATTTACATACATTGAGGGGTCAAGAATCACTCCTACTTCAACTCCCTAAACTCCACTCTTGAAGAAACCCTAGAAACAACCTTTCTTCTTCACCATCTCGAGTTTATGGGGTCCGGGTCTCGTCAAATCTTCACTAATACGATGAAAAATATTAGGAGAGAGTATATTAGGGTTTTTTGATTTTTGTAAATAGGAAAATGTGAAATGAAGTCATGACCCACATATTTATACTTGGAAGCCAAAAGGCTACAGCGGTCCTGTTCGATGAGCGGGTCGACGACCCGTCGACCTGCGCCTGCAGAATGCATGGCTGCAGAACCCTGTCGACGCCGCACAACGACGGCCCGTCGACAGGTTCAACGACCCGTCGATCTTGACTGGTGTCCTGTAGGTTTTTCTTATTCAGTTCTGGTCGCGTCGATTCGATTCGTTCAACTTCTAATCCTGTAAATCACTAGGAATACCTACTGGTACCATTTCACACGGCGTAAGATAATTTCTATCTCCAAATTCGGGCTCGGGTCTCGATTCCCAAGGAATACCCAACTAGGAAATTATAAGTTCTACCACTACGAAAGCGAGGGGTGTAACACAAAGTGATAAATGTACCCTTTGGGAATCATTTTTCTGGCTTTAAGATAGGAGGTAAATCTACCACTGAGTACTACTGAAATGCCCTTCCATTCTATGATTGGTTCATTAGGAAATTCAAAACTTACTATTTTGGTTTTACAACCTACTGTGGCATAACATGAAGCCAACCAATCCATATCCGTGATTACATCAAAGTCTACCATCTCTAACTCTACTAAGTCAACTATGGTATTGTGGTAATAGACTAACACTGGACAATCCCTATAAATACGCCTAGCTATAACTGGCTATCCAACTGAAGTGGGCACTTGAAAGGGTTCATACAACTTTTATAGTTCTTTCCCAAATTTCTTAGCAACAAAAGGGGTTACATATGATAAGGTGGATCCTGGATCTACAAGGGCATAAACGTCAAAAGTGAAAATGATTAATATACATGTGACAACATCTGCACGAGCCTCTGTATCTTAATGACATGCTAGCACATACAAGCAGTTTCGACCTCTGCTTGCATTTCCAGACTTAGCTGCACCATGCCCTGTTTGGGCCTGAGAATTTCGAGAAGCTGCTGAATTCGTGGACTAAGCCACATTACCTCTAGTACCTTGTCTTGCTGATGGACAGTCCCTTTGAAAATGGCCCTGCTGGCAACACCCATAGCAAACATCCATACCCATGCGACACACCCCTGGGTGTCTCTTCCCACACTTGCTACAAACAGAATGTCATAAGTCTTTTTGGCCCACACTAGCCTGAGAATAGGAACCTGCTGGCCTGGAATTCAGTTTCTTCTGATCTTTCTAAAATTTAGGGCTGGGACACTAGTTGCAGATGGAACGGGTCTTGATGACCTATTCTTGAAGAATTTTATGCCTCCACCTCCCTCATGACTAAAGTTACCAGCAGGATTAACTCTTTTGTTGAATTCCTTGTCCTTCTCTTTCTAAAGAGCTTCTTCTTCCTTCATTCGGTCGTCATTACCCTGAACAAAAGCAACTGTCTTAGTGATGGTCATTTCTCTATTCTGAGCCACAATATTTGCATCAACATACAAATCGGGTATAAGGCCCAACACAAATCGCCTAACTATGGCCTTCATATCAGGAACCATATGCGGAGCATACTTATCCAAAGAAACAAAATTGAGGTAATACTCTTTCACACTCATACTATTCTACATGAGTTTCTCAAATTCGTAGGCCTTCGCCTCTCTGACCTCAATCGGCTGGAAGTGGTAATTGAAAACATCTAAAGATTCATCCCAAGTTGTAGGGGACGCATCTTCCCCGTGGGTCTGTTCCCACGTTTCATACCATATATGAGCAACATCTTGCAACTGAAAAGCTCCCAACTCTGCTGCCTCAGTCTCCGAAGCATGCGTAACACGAAACACCTTCTAAAGCCCATCAATGAAATTTTGGGGATCCTCTCCCTTAATAGTCCCTGTGAAAACTGGAGGCTTCATTCGCAGAAATTCCTGGGTCCTAGAACTGTATGACCCTCCACTAGAACCTTCGCTAGGAGTTATTTCCTGACGCTGAGCTTAGTTAGCAACAATCTGGGTGAGTAGCTGGATAGCTCCCCTGACATGCATGCCTGAAGCACTAGGCTGCAGAGTAATTGTGGGACGGACCTCCGCAGGTCCTATCTGCCTGGACATAAGATACCTAAAAAAGAAGAAAGAAAAGGAAAATGTTATTGTAAATAGCACAAGAAATGGACTGACTCTACAAATAATTGTGTAAGTTTCAGGAATCGGACTCAAGATAACTTGGACAAAGGTTTGTTCCGAGAGTAGTAAGGCGTAAGTCATCGGTTAAAATCCGATAACAGGATTTGTAAAACTCCAATCTAATATTCATAGTTGATTCATATTTGAGGGGAGAATTGTATTTTGATTTGGTTTAAATTAACTGACTGGATAATACATTATCATTATACTTAGTTATAAAGTGGAATATTTGTTTAGTCAATTTTCATTATTCAAAATTTTTGAATAATGAAAAGTTACTTCTTGAGTAGTTGAACTAATTGAGTCAACAAATTTCAAATACTAGATGATTAAACAAGAAAAATAGGTATAGAGACTTTATTAATCAAGAAATAATTGCTATTTTAATTTTTGAAACTTGATTGTTGCTTCTAATTTATTCCCTTTTTGATTGAGAGGTGCATCCTCACGTCCCAAAATAATAAACATACTCACATAAAAAGCTTCTAGTACTCTTAAATTGCTAAAAGACATGAAGGGAGACAAGTAGACAAAATAGTTATCGACAAAAGCAAATATGGAAACACAACAACGTTAGAGCAAATGCATGAACCTTTTATACTTATCAGATATTCTAAAAATAAATTAAGAAACAGAAGAATGATTGCTAGCCAAATGTATAATTCATTTCAGGACAAAAGAATCTAGACATTTGAAGAAGTTCCATTTTTGTTCCTTGAATCAAGAGTTTCCTTAGATAAATGCTTTTCTAAAGAAAAAGGAATAAAAGTCTTGCTCTATTACCAGGTGTCTAAAAAAATCATACTCATTTCCGACACATTATTCTTAAAGTTCTTTATTTTATATATATTTTGTTGTGTTTTGTTAAAGTTGTTTCCCCAATATTTACTAAACTTTGTGTCACAAGGAAAGATGGGTGTATGTACACGTGTCATTTCTTTTCAATAATGACCATGAAACAGAGAAACTTAAGCATGCTTTGGCTACATAAAGAGTCCTCGTATTAAATTGACTACATTTATCAGACCCAAAGAAAAAAGAGTCCCCATATTCTCTAATAAAAACCAAGTAATGATGCAAGCTCTCAAATCTTTCAGTAATGAGCATGTCAGGTCAAATTCGAATAATTGAATCAATAGGAAAGTGTGAGAGATATTTCTATTGAGTGTTTATATCAAATCATGTAAATTTATTATAGTTATGTGATTTAATGAGACGGGAATACATGTTAATTAACCATAATTAAGTGCTACACCTTTACATGCAAATACATATCATGCATATTGAAAGTATACAATAGTTTATTTATGGTACAATTATAATTATTGTAATATAGGAATTATAGTTCTATTGGAATAGGGCAACCTTGTTAGACTAGGAGAAGAAAGACCTTACTTCTATATAAGGAGGTCATTATGATGAATACAAAGCAGAAAGAACTCTCCCATTATTCTTGTCTCTCTAAATTTTTATCTTTGTCTCGATTTTAACATGGTATTAGAGCCACGTTGAAAAGAACACAAAAACCCTAAAACCATGGCAGGTGACGATAAAGAACTCTCCCTACGACATGACGTCAAATGATAACCTTGGAATTGTGGTGAACAAGTCTAATTGAAGGGTGAAAATCTTTCTTTTTTGCGCAGATTTCCCTTAATTTGGGCTGTTCTTTAATTTTTGCCCTTCAAATTGGTGGTCTTTAGGTTTTATCCCTCGCTTAACACTCCGAAGTTCTGGGTTTGAACCCCAGTTCAGTAAAAAAAAAAAAATTAAAAAATCGCTAGGCACAATTCTGCAAGACAGACTTTGCGAAATTCTGTCTCAAGGCAGAATTAAATTCTGCCTGAAGGGCAAAATTTAAAGACCACCATTTTGAGGGGTAAAAATTAAAGACCACCCCCAGTGAAGGGCAATCCTGCAAATTGCCCGGTGAAAATTATGAAGAATGGTCTAGCTCTGTGCGGACATCCCTTAGAGAAAGGAAGAAATTCGGCTTCGTTTACGGTACAATCAAGAAGCCGGATGAGAGTCACCAGACTTGGAAGATTGGTGGACTATAAATTCGTTGTTAATGTCGTGGGTTCGCAACACCATAGAACTGATGCTTCGCTCAACAATTACACATAAAGAGGAAGCGGAAGAATTATGGACAAGCATCCTAAAGCGGTTCGCCATTATTAACGGCCCTCGGATGCAACAAATAAAGGCGGAACTAGCGGAGTACAAGCAAAAAGGAAGGACCATATTAGATTACTATGGAAAACTCACTAAGCTGTTGGAGGAATTGACGAATTACGAACAGATCTCAACTTGTACGTACGGAAAGTGCACATGCAATCTAGGAACGACCTAGAAGCCAAAAGAGAAGAAGAACAAGTGCATCTCTTCCTCATGGGATTGGATGAGGGAACGCATGGAACGGTGAGGTCAAACATACTGGCCCAGGAACCGTTGTCATCATTAAATAAGGTCTATTCAAAGGTGTTGCAAGAAGAGCGTGTGGGAGGAATCACACGAAAAATAGATGACATGAGTGAAACCATGACTTTTTCGTACAAGGAAGAAACCCTTACCGTGACCAAGGTAAAGAAAAAAACGATGGTGCATTCCGCACACACGCAAGAGATCCGTTAACGTTCTGGACGGATATTTTCGTCTCATTGGTTATCTGGATTAGTGGCCAAAAAATAAAAAAATAAAAGAGACGGGAAAATTGGAGGAAAATGTTGAAGACAGCAACAACAATAGAGTGGTGGACAAGGATTCGGTCATGAAAGAGGCAATTATCGGGCTAACACTGTGGTTGTCAAAGAAGGAACTCAGGCGGATACAGGAATGGTGAACACAGGCAGCACAGGACTTCACAATTTGAGAGATGAGATTCGAAAGACTGTGATTCACATGTTGAATTCCCAGAGAATAAACCCGAATTGGAAGATGGATAGTAAGACCAAAAACTCATCCGGGATCATAGACTCTGGAGCAACCAAGCATGTGAACGGTAATCCGGAGGAAATGAGCAATAGGCGAGACATTCGTAAGTCCCCGGTTGGTCTTCCGGACGGAAGTAGCTCGGTGGCTACAAAAGAAGGAACAACGAGGCTGAATGAAAGGATATGGTTGAAGAATGTCCTTTATGTTCCGGATTTGACATGAAATTTAATTTCTGTATCACAATTAGTTGATTATTTTGATTGTAATGTGACATTTAATAGAATTTTGTGTTCTATACTGGACTCCGCCACGAGGAAGCTGACTGGAAAGGGTGAGCATCGAGGTGGACTTTACTATTTTCGGAATGTGCCGCTGATACAGGCTATGAAGGCAGAGACAGATAATTGGTTCGATCTTTGGCACAAACGGTTGGGTAATCCTTCAACACAAGTAACGAAGTCTATTACGGTATTAGGCTTAAAGGAGAGTGGCGAAAGATTGGATAGAGAATGTGATGTATGGCGCTAGCACTGAGATTTCAGGGTCATCTTCCGATTAAATTCTGGGGAGAATGTATTTTGACTAGAGGTGGGTGTTCGGTTCTTCGGTTCGGCTTTTCAAACTTCGATTTGGTTTTTTCAGTTTCGATTTTTTGTAAGTGGGCACCGTATACCGAACCGAACTAATTCGTTCCGGTTTTGATTTTTCTATTCGGTTCTTATGGCATGGGCCTGAATTCTGAAATGGCTATTTTCAGCTAGTAAAATGTTCTTTCTTTTTAATAAAAAATGAGCTATTTTATGTTATTTTAATTCAAAATGGGCTATTTCAATTCATCAGAGATCTGAATAGAACATATCATTTTAGTTGTCGCTTCATTAAACCTAGCAGTGTTACACAGTACACCCCTGCACCTATCTCTTTCGGCTCCACAGACTAGTTCGGCTCAATATAAATATGTGGCACGAATGAATATATCACTAAAGGCCTATTAAACAGTTATCAGATGCACACCTGATCAAAATGCATCTTATCAAGAAAATCATGAATTCATCACAGCGTATGATATATATTTAATAACGTGAACAAGGAAGAGCAGTTAAAAAGAATTCAATCATTATCTAGAAAATCATGAAATCATCACAACATAGGGCCTGAGATTCTGAGTGTTATAAAAAAATTGTATTATGTAGTAATTCTTCGCTTAAACCGAAAAACCAAAGAACCGGTGACCTGAAACCGAACACCGAATTTGTTATACAAAAAAAAAAAAAGAAACCGAACTGAAAAACTGAAAAACCGAATTAATTCGGTTCGGTCCGATTTTTAGTGTTTATGCCCAGCCCTAATTTTGACTGCGGGTTATTTGATCAATAGAACACCGTCTTCGGTTTTGAATGGAAAAACCCCTTATGAAATTTTGTATGGGAATGCATCCTGGTAGATCACTTAAGTGTGATAGGGTCACTCTGCTACACATACACAAAGGGAAGAACGAGGGACAACTTTGAGAGTCGGAGTCGTGGGTGTGTCTTCTTGGGATACCCCTACGAACAGAAGGGCTGGATATTGTATGACTTAGAAAACGATGAATATTTAGTCTCAAGAGATGTGGGACTTCTACGAGACTAAGTTTTCCTTTGCCGAAGGATCAGGTAACTTGGTCGCCAACATAGAAGTAATCCCGAATGAAACTGAGGAAGAAAGAAACCGACACGATTTCGATGAAGACCAGACTGATAATGTAGTAACGAACGAAACTCGAAAAGAAGAAGTACAGACACAAGATACTGAAACTACGGATCATTCAGAATTAGACCAGACAGATGTCAGTCCAAAGAGTGAAAGCGTGAAGGAAGTACAAACGGAAGGTATTCGGACAAGAGAAATGGCATCAAAGGAACAGTTGCGTGACTACGTCACTGAAACATCCTGGAAAGAAATTCCATCAACGTCTCCGCCCGATTCTCAGCAACCCTTAGGTGCACCTTATCCTTCAACTAACTATATATCCTATGATAATTTTTCGTCGCAACACCAAAGGTTCCTTGTAGCAATTACTATAGGAACCGAACCAAAAACCTTTTCAGAGGCAATGAAAAAGGAACATTGGAAAATAGCCATGCAACAAGAGATCCAAGCGTTAGAGGATAATGGAACATGGACAGTAGAAATTTTTCCACCGGATAAGAAAGCAATCGGATGTAGATGAGTGTACAAAATCAAGTACAACTCTAATGGCAAAATTGAGAGATATAAAGCTCGTTTGGTCATCTTCGAAAATAAACAGGAGGATGGAATCGACTACAATGAAACTTTTGCTCCGGTTGCTAAGGTAGTAACTGTTCGCACCTTCCTGGCAGTTGCGGCTGCGTGAAATTGCGAGTTGCATTAGATGGATGTTTATAATTCCTTCTTTCACGGTGACCTTACGGAGGAGGTTTATATGAAATTGCCACCGGGATTCCGCGTTCCTAATCCGGGGCAAGTGGCGACTCCGAAAATCTTGATATGGTTTGAAGCAAGATCCAAGGTGTTGGTTTGCGAAATTGTCAAGTGCTTTAATGAAATATGGGTTCAAACAATCATACCCAGATTATTCTCTATTCACTATGTACTCTGGAGGAACGACCATAATGCCATTGAACGATTCAAAGACTATCTCCGCACATGTTTTCACATGAAGGATTTGGGCCCTCTGAAGTATTTTCTAGAAATTGAAGTTGCACGCAGACCAACTGGGTTATTTCTCTATCAACAAAAATATGCCTTGGATATAATCTCTGAGTCCGGTTTACTGGGAGCTAAACCAATCAATGTTTCTATGAAGCAGAATCACAGTTTGGCGTTGGCCAAAGGAGCTCCTTTGGGAGATCCGGAGCCACACCGACGTCTGGTCGGTCAACTCATATACCTCAATTTTACAAGACCTGAGTTGTGGTATTGCACGTATCTTATGTCCCAATTCATGTAGTAACCGAAGGAAGCACACTGGAACGCGGCTCTCCGTGTGGTGTGCTACTTGAAAAAGAACCAAGGACAGGGTATTGTGATGAGGAAAGATTATGATCTCCAGTTGTACGGACGGTGTGATTCGGATTGGGCCGGATGTTTGTTGACTCGAAAATCACTTACCGGTTGGTTTATCTCCGTCCGGATTTCTCCCATATGATGGAAAACCAAGAAGCAGCACATTGTCTTTCGCTCATCAGCGGAGGCGGAATACAGGTCAATGGCAATGATAGTCTGTGAATTGAAATGGCTAAAGGGGAACTTGCATAGTTTGGGCGTTAACCATAAATCTCCGATGAAAATGTATTGTGATAGTCAAGCGGCATTATATATTGCACGCAATCTGGTATTTCATGAACGGACTAAACACATTGAAGTTGATTGTCACTACGTCCGGGACACACTCCAATCCGGTCTAATACTTCCCAGCCACGTGTCCAACAGTGAGCAATTGGCCGATGTGTTTACAAAGGCTTTGGGCAAATCGCAACATCAATATTTGCTTGGAAAGTTGGGCATTCGGGACCCTCATGCTCCAACTTGAGAGGGGCATTGAGAGTATATAATAGTTTATTTAGGGTACAATTATAATTATCGTAGTATAGGAATTTTAGTTCTACTAGGAGAAGGAAGACCTTACTTCTATATAAGGAGATCATTATGATGAATACAAAGCAGAAAGAATTCTCCCATTATTTTTGTCTCTCTAAATTCTCATCCTTGTCTAGATTTTAACAATGCATCAATTGACTTGGTGTAAACACCAAGTGCAGCTGGATTTTTACCGGATACGACGTGTGCGCTTAATCGGTTATACAAGAATTTTCAAAAAGTTTGCAATGATTTTTGGATTCAATGCTTAGATTCTTTCATATTCCAGTCAAATTTTGGTAACTCTATATTCATACCACTCTTAACTTTTATTTTTCAGTTCAAGTCCATCAAGTCATTCTGGCTTCTATATTTCTCCATATTCTCCTTTGTTCTTGTCATATTCTTCAGCTTGTTGAGTTCATATCCCTTTTTAACAAAAATAAAAAAGCAGTAGACAGTCTTATATCTATGTATAAATCCTAGAATCATGTTGTATGGGTGGAAGGATGCTAAAGAATAATTACGTTCCTCATTATTTATGTAAGAATTTTTTTAAAGGGATTCATTGTTTATTATTGCTCTTTCTATTTACTTTAAGATTTTAAGTTGAATGTCTTGAATTTTTCATCAAAGGAGAATCAAACAACTCATTTGGGAGATACATATCCATTTCTTCTGTTAGTTTTCTACTTTGCTTTTTTTTTTTTACCTTTATTTCAATTAAACCAAGAGTTGAGGTATTGAATTTTCATAAAAGGAAAAGTATAAGAGAAAATAATTCTTCCCACATATGATACTAGATAGGGGTGTTCAAGGAAAATCGGAAAAATCGAACCAAAACGAAAATCGAATATATGCCTATTTAATAATTATGATGACACACAGATAATAAAAAATTCTACTACACTTAATCTTTTGCACCCTTGGTTTGTAATTTAGGTATTTGTCTTTATAGTAATCCAATTCTTTTCCTTTTAGTTTGATTTGTAGTTTTTATTTTAATAATTTCAAGAATCTGTTTCATGTTCAAAATAATTTGTCTTTGAGTTCATTAGTTATTCATTATTATTTAATTCAATTATCGTCAAGATATCTTGATAAATCACAACTCTTTAATTTTTTGGATGAAAAACAAAAGCTCATTGCAAGAAGTTTTATTAAGTTCCTCGAAAATGACTAAATTATTGGATAATCTAATATGTGTTTGAAAGTATATTTTCATATATTTATAAAAAACTGACAAAAATCGATAAAAACTGAAGTCATGGAAAACCAATTTGGTTGGTTTGATTTAGTTTAATTTCAATATTTGAAAAAAAAAAATGACTTAATTGATTTGATTTCCTTTTACAGGAAACCCAAATCCGAAAACCGTGAACACTATTACTAGATATCGAGAAAGATTCGACTAGGTACAATTAACAAAGGTGCAAACTTGAACTGTTGCTTTCGAGTTATGACATTCAACAAAGAGGGAACTAGGTGCATTCCCTTCTCCCCATATATGATTAAAAAATAACATACACTGTTGAATGTGATGGACATGCATGTGTTCGGAACATCTAGCCAAGTATCTTCTATTTACAAAAATGGCTCCGCTTAAAGGGAACATTTTAGATACAGAATAAAGCAACAACGTAAAAACAAAAAACATTAAACCCAAGAAATGGTTATTGGCCTCATGAAAATGATTTATTTTTTTTTTAAAAAAGAAGGAACTATTTGAACATCGTAAAACAAACAACTGTACTTGATAGTTGATACTATTTTCAAGCACCATTTCAAGTGTCTTCTAGAAATTGTTTTTAGGTTGTTTCCCCTAAGGGTGGAAGTGTAGCGGAAATCTTTCTCAATAATGTTCTAGATAAGCGTAGGCACGGGCCCAACATTTTCTATCCTCAGGATATTGCATTTTGATTTGTATAAATATGATATTTTTGTGCCACAATTTTAAGTTTTGAATGAGAAAAAAAAGTTAGGTTTTGACTCATTTTATAAAAATAGTTTGTGTATCACAATATGATAGTAATTCCCCGCGGATCATCATAACTTCTGATGGATGAGCAAAAACTTGCCTTGCCAAAAGTCCTTGAGGATTGTCCGGACTTTAGTACAAATTATGTCATAAATTTAAAAATGACTCACAATTATAATTTTTTTTTAAAATGACTCACAAGTTTTGGTGGATCTCAGAATACGAATGGTTGGGCAAAAACTTGCCTCATATATGCAAGCAAAATTCTGACGGATCGTCATAAGTTCTGATGGATTGGTAAACCTCTCCCTATTTGCGGGATTTTTATTATCAAATTTGTCTTTCATTAAACCAAATAACTATGAGTATTCAAACGTAATAAAGCACATTTTTTTCAAATATTATAAAGTTCAGGAAATGAATAATTTTATATTTCAAGATTCATTTATTGCAGCAAGATCGAAGGTAGCAACGCGATGTGGAAATTAAATTATGTAAAAACAATGAACGAATGTTAAGAATTCCTTAATTTAGTTTTGATATATTTTGATAATAACCCGTTTCGAAAAGAATATTTGTCATGACACACAATTATTTGCTAGAACTCTTGAGATCCAACTTCATTTTATTAAGGTCAGAAGGAACACCTAGGTCATCGATACTAATTCGTTGTTAGTTTCAGACTATGTAATCTGAATAAAAGAATCTATAATAATAGTCATAATTTAATGTCAAAACAATTGAATCTAACAAATCTATGCTCTAAAAATGAAAATAAAAGCACTACGCGTCATTAGTACTTGGAACGAATGATAAAACGGGAAGTTAAGTCCGTTGAAAATCAGAATTATTTTCCAGCGATTGTGTTTTTTTGCTTGAACATACCCTTTGAGAAAGATAATTTTAAGAAAATAATTATTACTTTTTTATGATATAAATGATTATATATTTTGGACTAAATCTAAAAATTAAAACTATCCAATAATATGACCGGGACGAGGCAGTAATGTATACGCACAGCGAAAACTAATTTAAACGATGAACAGGTTCATAAATATGATTATATGAGCAATGGGCAAGTTAATTGGAAAAAGTTGTCGGCCATAGTCATAATAATAAATGACCCCACTAGAAATCAATGCGGCTATATCAAAGGGCTAAAAAGTCAGCACAGTAAAATACTAATAAAACATGTACAACAATCAACTTATTTGGAGTAATTACCTAAATACCCTAATAATTTATCCATCTTCTATAATAGTATAAAGTATAAATATAAAAATATAAATATAAATGCGGGCCACAGTTGCTTTTGCTATTTCACTTTCAATCCTTTCTTCGTTTCCTATTCAATTTTTTCTTTCTTTTTAATATATGTGGACCCCATCTTTTAATTTCATTTGACCATTGAGGGAGTTCATGGCCGACAACGATCCTGACATGAACTCCCTCTTCTATAAAGTACTAGATGGCGTATGCCCGTGCTGCGCAAGGGCCCAACACTTTAGATTATGGTGTATCTATATGTATGTAGTTGTGTTTGGGTAGTGAATATATATATAAGGGAAAACTTAGGGACTTTTGTAATCCTCACAAGAATTTTTATTTTTTTTTAAAACTTTTTAATTAATTACTTTTAAGTCCTAATCTTATTTAGTTTTGTTTTTAACGTCTATTTTTCAAAAGCTATTGAACCTCCTACCTCATTTTCCATGTTCTTTGGTTTTCTATTTGGTGTTCGATATCCGCATTTGAGCCCAATTAATCCAGATAATTCGCATTGTATAGCGCCCATTCGGGGGAAGCGCTCCCTCCAAAGATTTTTTCCATATCCATGTTCGAACCCCTGATCCCTAATTAAGGGAGAAGCAGTTTCATTCGCTGTACAAGTTAAATTATGTCACTACTAAAAAAACGGGAAAAATCGACGACGAAAACCGACGGACTGCGTCGGTTTTTTCAATGAAACCGACGGGAAACCGACCCTTTACGGTTCGTCGGTTTACATAGCCTCGCATTTTGAAAACCGACGAACCACGTCGGTTTTTTCCGACGGACTGCGTCGTGGTCCGTCGGGTTTTATACAATAATTTAAAAAAAAAAAAAAACGACGGATAGAGTTGGTTTTTTTAATTTCTGATTTATTATGTTATATAAAAACAATATATATTTTATGGAAAAATCGACGCACGACGTCGGTTTTTTATTTAAATTTTTTTATTTTAAATACAAAACCGACACAGTGCGTCGGTTTTTTCATAAATTTTCAGAATTATTTTCCAGAAAACCGACGGACTGTGTCGATTTTCTGGAAAATTTCCTCAATTCAATTCCTGCATTTTCTGCAGCCACACCTGCACAGAAACCAGTACCAAAAGCAGCTCAAAACTAGCATTAAAAATGCTCCAAATCAATTCAAAAAGAGCTACAACACATAAAATCACCCTAAGTAATAATAAAACACATCAAACACTATCTAAACACATCAAATACGATCTAAATAGACCTTCAAAGTTCAGAAATATTTAAATGTCCAACCAAATCTAACTTTGAATTCTCAATAACAATTCTAACTTTAATAACTTATGGATTCTAACTTTAATTCTAAAAATTGAAAAGTAAATAGTCAAATAAAGTCTACATTTTAGTTTTGAGGTTATAGAAATATTATAACTTAATAATTCTAACATAACTTAATAATTCTAACTTTGAAAAGCACAATTCCAACCAATTCTAAAAATTGAAAAGTAAATCTAGAGAAATAAAATCTACATTTTAGTATTGAGGTTATAGAAATACTATAAGTTAACAATTATAACTTTGAAAAGCACAATCTCAACCAATTCTAACTTTAAATTCTCAATAACAATTCTAACTTTAATAACTTATGCATTCTAACTTTAATTATAAAAATTGAAAAGTAAATCTAGTCAAATAAAGTCTACATTTTAGTTTTGAGGTTATAGAAATATTATAACTTAATAATTCTAACATAACTTAATAATTCTAACTTTGAAAAGCACAATTCCAACCAATTCTAAAAATTGAAAAGTAAATCTAGAGAAATAAAATCTACATTTTAGTATTGAGGTTATAGAAATACTATAACTTAACAATTCTAACTTTGAAAAGCACAATCCCAACCAATTCTAACTTTGAATTTTCAATAACAATTCTAACTTTAATAACTTATGGATTCTAACTTTAATTCTTAAAATTGAAAAGTAAATCTAGTCAAATAAAGTCTACATTTTAGTTTTGAGGTTATAGAAATATTATAACTTAATAATTCTAACTTTGAAAAGCACAATTCCAATCAATTCTAAAAATTGAAAAGTAAATCTAGAGAAATAAAATCTACATTTTACTATTGAGGTTATAGAAATACTATAACTTAACAATTCTAACTTTGAAAAGCACAATCCCAACCAATTCTAACTTTGAATTCTCAATAACAATTCTAAGTTTAATAACTTATGGATTCTAACTTTAATTCTAAAAATTGAAAAGTAAATCTAGTCAAATAAAGTCTACATTTTAGTTTTGAGGTTATAGAAATATTATAACTTAATAATTCTAACATAACTTAATAATTCTAACTTTGAAAAGCACAATTCCAACCAATTCTAAAAATTGAAAAAAGTAAATCTAGAGAAATAAAATCTACATTTTAGTATTGAGGTTATAGAAATACTATAACTTAACAATTCTAACTTTGAAAAGCACAATCCCAACCAATTCTAACTTTGAATTTTCAATAACAATTCTAACTTTAATAACTTATGGATTCTAACTTTAATTCTTAAAATTGAAAAGTAAATCTAGTCAAATAAAGTCTACATTTTAGTTTTGAGGTTATAGAAATATTATAACTTAATAATTCTAACTTTGAAAAGCACAATTCCAATCAATTCTAAAAATTGAAAAGTAAATCTAGAGAAATAAAATCTACATTTTACTATTGAGGTTATAGAAATACTATAACTTAACAATTCTAACTTTGAAAAGCACAATCCCAACCAATTCTAACTTTGAATTCTCAATAACAATTCTAAGTTTAATAACTTATGGATTCTAACTTTAATTCTAAAAATTGAAAAGTAAATCTAGTCAAATAAAGTCTACATTTTAGTTTTGAGGTTATAGAAATATTATAACTTAATAATTCTAACTTTGAAAAACACAATTTCAACCAATTCTAAAAATTGAAAAGTAAATCTAGAGAAATAAAATCTACATTTTAGTATTGAGGTTATAGAAATACTATAACTTAACAATTCTAACTTTGAAAAGCACAATCCCAACCAATTCTAACTTTGAATTCTCAATAACGATTCTAACTTTAATAACTTATAGATTCTAACTTTAATTCTAAAAATTAAAAAGTAAATCTAGTCAAATAAAGTCTACATTTTAGTTTTGAGGTTATAGAAATATTATAACTTAATAATTCTAACATAACTTAATAATTCTAACTTTGAACAGCACAATCCCAACCAATTCTAACTTTGAATTTTCAATAACAATTCTAACTTTAATAACTTATGGATTCTAACTTTAATTCTAAAAATTGAAAAGTAAATCTAGTCAAATAAAGTCTACATTTTAGTTTTGAGGTTATAGAAATATTATAACTTAATAATTCTAACTTTGAACAGCACAATTCCAACCAATTCTAAAATTGAAAAGTAAATCTAGAGAAATAAAATCTACATTTTAGTAATGAGGTTATAGAAATACTATAACTTAACAATTCTAACTTTGAAAAGCACAATCTCAACCAATTCTAATTTGGAATGATCAATAACAATTCTAATAACTTATGGAATTCTAACAAAAAACACAGTCCAAAAAAAAAAAACTAGTCAAATAATTAAAGTATACATTTTTGCACATATTCAACATCAATAATATTACAAAGAATGATAACTAAGCTAACACAAATACATTGACAAAGAACATGAAATATAGCACAATCTCAAGCCAAAAAAAAAAATGACAACTAAGCTAGTCAAATAAAGTTTACATTTTTTTCACAAATTCAACATTAATAACATTGCAAATGATGTTTAACAAAGCTAAATAGATTAGCATTAGGCCTAAAATCTACAAATAAAACCAAAATTGAAAGAATTTTAAAAGCCCTAATTTAAGAGAAACTAACCTCAATTAATTAACTTCAAAACGGGTCTGGGGTTGGTGGGGACGAGCTGCACAGGCAGCGGCGCTGGGCGGAGGGGAAATGGGCGGCGGGGCTGGGCGGAGGGGAGGGGGGCGGCGGGTAGCTAGGGTTTGAGGGGAATGGGAGTTTAATTGGGAAGAGAAGAAGAAATGGGTATGAAAACCCATCTGGAATGTTTTTAAAGAAAAACCGACGGACAAAACCGACCCTGTCCGTCGGTTTTTCCCGCACGTTTGACCAGATTTGACCCAAAAATTAAAAAAAAAATAGGAAACCGACCCTGTCCGTCGGTTTCCTAAAACAAAAATGTTTATTATTTAAAAAAAAAACAAATTGAATTGCATATGTTTAAAAATAAAACCGACGTCGTCCGTCGGTTTTATATTAATTATTATTATTATTATTATTTTAATAAAACCGACGTGGGACGTCGGTTTTTTTTTTTGGCAGATATATAATTTCAAAATTTTGCGGAAAAAACCGACGTTGTCCGTCGGTTTTTTAATTAAAAAAAATTAGAAATACACAAAACCGACGCACTGAGTCGGTTTTCCATCGGTTTTTCAAAGAGACGCAGTCCGTCGGTTTTTTGTCCGTCGAATTTCGCCATTTTTTTTAGTAGTGTGTATTTGTCTTAAAAGTTCATTAACTATGTATAGATTATTTATTTAGAGCTAAATAACTTTAGAAAATTAGGATACATAACTTATAAATGTCAAATTCTGGCTCCGCATTTGATTTGAAGTAAATAATTTCATCAAAATGGGAGTTAAAATATTAAAGGAGTGCAATTAAAGTTTTGCTTTCATATATTGAAAATATATTTATATGAAATTTAATTATTACTAACGTAATTATCCACTTGTGGGACTACAATAGGTATATGATTGTTGTTGTTGTACACTTGTACTAACACAAATTATATTTCTTTAATTGAAATATCTATTTTATATCTTGAGTTTGGGACCGGGCTTAGCACGGGCCTCACGTAACTATATATATATATATATATATATATATATATATATATATACGCACACTATGTTCAAAACATGATTAATATAACATTGTAGTTTGTGTTCCGTATCCAAAATTTTATTATATTAGTGTTTGCTACGAATACTGACTTTCCTGGTTTGGTTCTCCAATTGAAAGATTTGAAATACACTTTCTCCTACCGAGTTTCATGCCATCATTTCTTTCTAATCAACAACATTGAAAAGCGCTTTCATGTGTCAGCTTCTGCTGTAGTCTTAAATTTTTAAGTATAGACCAACTTCATCATTTTAAGAAAATATGTGTATACGTTTCTTGACCGTTTATATGTCGTCTTCTTGATATTATTCCTTATTATTTGTGTGAGACGTATGTGTTTAAACTTATACCCAAAGGTATAAGTTTTAAATCTTGTGGTTTTATGACTTCTTTAGCGGTTTTTGTGTTCAATTTAAATCGTTATTTCTTTTTTCCTGAATTTCTCTTCTTTAAATTTTCTCTAAGCGTATCTTTACCATTTTCAGAACTTATTATCATTATTTAAATGTCCTATTTTTTTTTCTTCTCCACGTGGATCCCACCTTAATTTTTTTTTATCTCTACTATTATAGAGGAGTGGGCCCCACCTTTTTTTTTTAATTTATACTATATAGAAAAGTGGGCCCCAAATTATTTTTTTTTAAAAAAAAATTCTACTATTATAGAAGAGTAAGCCCCACCTTATTTGTTTTTTTAAAAAAAATTACTATTATAGAAGACTGTTTATATTGCGTCTTCTTGATGTTATCCCTCATTATTGGTGTTAGACGTATGGAATAAGTTTTAAATCTTTTGGTTTTATGACTTCTTTAGCAGTTCAATTTAAATCGTTATTTAT
This sequence comes from Lycium barbarum, assembly GCF_019175385.1. Taxonomy (NCBI): domain Eukaryota; kingdom Viridiplantae; phylum Streptophyta; class Magnoliopsida; order Solanales; family Solanaceae; genus Lycium; species Lycium barbarum. The sequence goes on along the minus strand of NC_083340.1, from coordinate 35,079,426 downwards.
TTTTTCCCGAACTTCTCTTCTTTACATTTTCTCCAAGTGTCCTTTTACCATTTTCTGAACTTATTATCATTATTTAAATATTCTATTTTTTTTTCTGTTGTAATTGTCTCCTACTTCTTCACGTGGACCCCACCTTAATTTTTTTCCTAGCAATTGTCTCCTAATTCTCTACGCGGACCCCACCTTAATTTTTTTTATTCCTACTATTATAGAAGATTGGGCCCCACATTTTTTTTTTATAGTGACTGACGACGAAGCATGGATAAACCCATGCTTCATAGTATTATAGAAGACTGTTTATATTTCGCCTTCTTGATTTTATTCCTCATTATTGGTGTTAGACGTATGGTATAAGTTTTAAATCTTTTGGTTTTATAACTTCTTTATCAATTTTTGTGTTCAATTTAAATCGTTATTTATTTTTTCCCGAACGTCTCTTCTTTACATTTTCTCCAAGTGTCCTTTTACCATTTTTTGAACTTATTATCATTATTTAAATATTCTTTTTTTTTCTGTTGCAATTGTCTCCTATGATGAGTCGTGAAATTACGCGATATTCGATACTCTAAGGCTTGGAAAAGCTTAGAGTGAAATTCATTGATTTGGTTGGAAGACTTTCAATGAGATTTTAGAAATCATTATCTATTAACATAAACCCGTTCTTAGTTGTGAAATCGTGAAATACATTGGATCGTTACTTGAGTGTAATCTCATATTATCCATGTTTGTGGCCATTGATCATTTTACTCGCTTTCTAGGTTAGTTTACATTTCCGCATTAGTTATAATATTCTCCAAAAACCAAAATATTATCCATTGTTTGGCTTTAGCTTAGTTGGTGAAAGTTCCTTACTTTCTTAATCGCCTAGCATATTGTTCCCTGTGGGATCGACCCCGACTCATAGTTGGGTAAATATATTGCATACGACCGTGTACACTTTCTCTTTGAGGAGTGTATTTGGACGTTATCATCCTACTTCTTCACGTGGACCCCACCTTAATATATTTCCTGGCAATTGTTTCCTACATCTTCACGTGAACCCCATCTTAATTTTTTTTTTTTTTTTGCAATTGTCTCCTAATTCTCCACCCGGACCCCACCATAAATTTGTTTTTTTTTCATTCCTACTATTATAGAAGATTGGGCACCACCTTAATTTTTGTATTTTTATTTTTTACAATTTTCTACCATTAAAGAAGATTGGGGCCCACCTTTTTTTTTAATAGTGACTGACAACGAAGCATGAGTTTACTATTATAGAAGACTGTTTATATTTCGCCTTCTTGATGTTATTCCTCATTATTTGTGTTAGACGTATGGTATAAGTTTTAAATAATTTGGTTTTATGACTTCTTTAGCAGTTTTTATGTTCAATTTAAATCATTATTTATTTTTTTCTCGAACTTCTCTTCTTTACATTTTCTCTAAGTGTCCCTTTATCATTTTCTGAACTTATTATCATTATTTAAATATCCTGTTTTTTTTTTTCTGTTGCAATTGTCTCCTACTTTTTCACGTGGATCCCACCTTAATTTTTTTCCTAGCAATTGTCTCCTACATCTTCACATGGACCCCATCTTAATTTTTTTTTTTTTTTTTGCAATTGTCTCCTAATTCTCCATGCGGACCTCACCTTAATTTTTTTTTTCATTCCTACTATTATAGAAGATTGCGGCCAACCTTTATTTTTTTATTTTTTATTTTTTACAATTTTTCTATCATTAAAGAAGATTGGGCCCCACCTTTTTTTTTTTTTATATATATAGTGATTTACGGCGAAGCATGGTTAAAACCCATGCTTCTATAATAGTAATAATAAACTAGAAGAAATGTAAAATTTAAAATATGAAACTCAAAAGGATTAACAACTATCATTTTCTTTTCCGCAAGGGTAATAATAAAGTTTTTGCTTGTTGTTTTGGTTTTTGTGAATACTAGGAGGGTGTTTCAATAATTTTATAAGCTAGTTAAATTAGTTCATTTTGATTTATTTACGCATTCGGCAAACGCTAAAAGTATAGAGCAGTGGTTAGAAGGTACCATCAAAACTTAAAGTCAAGTTCTACAGCATAGTGGTTAGATCGACTATGTTGTATGAAGTGAAGTGTTGGCCACTCAAGAACTCTCACGTTCAAAAGATGAAAGTTACGGAAATGAAGATGTCAAGATGGCTGTGTGACAATACTAGGAGAGATACGATTAGAAATGAGGACATCCGGGATAAGGTGGGAGTGGCCTCGATGGATGACAAGATACGGAAAGCGAGACTGAGATGGTTTGGGCATGTGAAAGGAGATGCATGGATGCCTCAGTGCGGAGGTGTGAGAGGTGATTAGAAAAGACATGGCGCAGCTACAACTTACCAAGGACATGACCTTAGTTAGGAGGTTATGGAGTACACAAATTCGGTTAGTAGATAGCTGAGTTGTCTCGTTATCCTTTCAGACTAGTTGTCAGTTGTAATATTACTCTTGTAGTTTCTTGTTATTCAATTTCACTTACTATTTACTGTTTCTTGTACCTCGATTAATGTCTTATTTTGTTGTAGTTTTTTTTCTTTCTTTTTCGAATTACTTTCTTTTGAGCCGAGGGTCTCGGAAACAACATTTCTACCTCTCAAGGTAGGGGTAAGGTCTCCGTACATACTATCCTCTTCAGACCCCACTTATGAAATTACACTGGGTTTGTTGTTGTTGTTGATTCGGTAGACGCTAAAAATGTGTATAAATAAGAGTGTTCACGGTGTCATTTTGCTTTGGTCTAACAGTACTAATTGTATATAAATCTATACTCAAAAAGAAACCAAGCTAATTAATTTGTTTTCTAAATACTCAAACCAAATCTTACAGTACTAATTGTATCTGAATCTATTTGAAATTAAAAGTCTTGTAGTAATCATCTCTTATTTAGTGTAAACATCTTAGAGGGAATTTTAGTTATTTTCATTATTTTTTTCCTCAAACACAACAACTTATTATGATCCGCTAGATTTTTTCCTCAAAACTCATAAATTTTAACTTATAAAATTAATTGAACACTTGATACTTATAAGTTACTTTCAATCATCTAGGCCAAACATACTCTATATGAGTCCGCAACTTTTTTAATTCAAAAAGTGTCAAAAGGCATCAAAATACCCCAAAAAAAAAAAAGGGTACCGAAGTAACCTTTGCGCGACCAAACTATAATTTTGCAGTTTTGCCCTATTGCGCACTAAATTAGTGCGCAATAGCTAGGTTTTTTTTTTTCACACAATTTTAAAGCTCTCAAATTCACTTTTTTTTCATACTTTGACGCAAGATTATTCATGTTTCAAAACTCCGAAATATTAATATTTTATATAGAATTTGATATCTTTTTTTTGCGGACAATAATGTTGCCTCATTACATCAAGTTTACCTAAACGTTTGGTTCGTCGTTTTAGGGGTTGTAAAGTGCCCCGAAGTAAGTTTTGTTTGTTTGAATCTTGTTATGTTTAGGTTTAAGTCTTTTATTTTATAAGGTTTTGTTTCAAGTGTTTTATTCATTAGTCAAGGCATTACTTTTTTTCGAGAGGTTCAAAATAATTCATTGTAATAACCAAATAATACATCATTATTTACAATAAAAAAATATTTAAAACAATACATCAAGTACGGGAGACTCTTCTATTACAAGACCTAGTTGCACCACCACGGCCTCGTAGGCTACACAAACGCTTATCGTGGCCAAACTGCTTCCACGTCGAGCACCTTCGAGAGTCTGTCCTATCCGGAACATCCATTTGATTGGGAATTCGAGTTCGTGCGTTAACCCGAATTTTACAGATATACTCCTTGTTAGCAACCATTGAAAATGGCTCGTCTGGCCAATAAGCTTGATCACCAAGTTGGTAGAAGCAGCCGGCATATGCTTTAGCATAACTTTTGACGCTGTGTTTCGATGCCGCAAAACTTGATACCATTTTTCCCATTGCCTCAAAACACTTGACGGCATGAGAACAGAGCATGTTGTATGTTTTCCACTTACCACAACTGCACGTTCTTGTGCCCTCATAAACGGTATGTATGTTTCCTCCCTTACCCTGGCAATAACCTGTTCTGATTTCATACACACGTTCAGTCAGGCTATACTCGGTCATCTTGTGCAGCTGACTTTTTTGCCTGTGATACTCTATCATTTTGAAAGGTTTTAGCATCCAAGTCCCCTCTTGTGCTAATATAGCTCTGGCTTTCTTGGTTCTTGTCACAAACCGCTCCACTACTTGCATGAAAGTCATTCTTACCATTGTAGTAACGGGTAGTCCTCGAGCAGATTTTAGCAAATCATTGAATGACTCCGAGCTGTTTGTGGTGAGCATCCCCCATCTCCTGCCTTCATCAACATGTAATGTCCATTTTTCAACTTCGATTTTCTTCAACCAAGTATATGCTTCTGGACTCACTTCCTTGATCGTCTCCATCGTCGCAAGCTATTTTTTTAGTTGATGCTCCATCGCAGCCGCTTACATCAATTTGTTGAGTGTGCCGTTTCCAGACTTCGTTTGAAAATTTGCCTTGATGTGCCTTAAACAATAGCGATGGTAAGCAAAGGGAGACTGCCACCCCTCCAAAGTAGCCATGCAGTGCATTATGCCTTGATTTCTATCAGATAGCACGCATATGCCCATACGATCCTTAATAATATGCTACCTCAAATGTGTCAAAAACATCCCCCATGTGTCGTTGCTCTCGTTAGCGGCAATTGCGAAAGCAAAAGGGAATATCAACCCATTGGCATCCATTCCTACTGCAATGAGTAGCTTGATGTCGTATGTACTATATACATGTGTGCCATCTATGGATATGACTGGCCGGCAGTGACCAAAACCATCAATAGATGGTTTGAATGCCCAAAACACATAGTTGAAAACTATACCGCCCTGAAGCCTCCACTCTACAATAGTTCCTGCATTGAATTTTTGTAGAGCTGTCATATACCTCGACAACGTCTTGAAAGATCCCTCCCAATTTCCATAAATCATCTCAAATGCACGCCTACACCCAATATATCCCTTTCTCTTGCTTATTGTTTTTAATATGTCTGCTTAACGTTTCTAATGCAATCTTTGATGGGGATCCTGCATAAGTTTAAACAAACAACACTTAGCAATGATAATTTAATTGATCTAAGAATTATAATGAACTAGTCGAATAGGTTACCTTGGGGTTTCGACAATGTCTTTAAGTAGCACTTGAGCAATCATATTTCTATCTAAATTAAAATGATCTGCTCGATTCTCTCCCATATCACAAATGCGACATTTGTGGAATTTTGTGATAACCCACATGCCATCGGGCTTTTCAATTCCCTGAAGCATCCATTGACAGCCTTGATAATGTCGTCCATAAACTAGTCTCCATATTTTTCTGGTTGAATCATTAACCCTATACTCCCTAATTTTCTTGTAACAATAAATTTTTACTACCCTTTGCAATGCTTTTTTTTATCCGAACACCATCCCTTTTTCAAGATAGAAATCATCCTTTATAAGATCGGCCGGTTCTTTCCATATTTTTTGATGACATTCTGGTGAAGACAAAGGCATCAGCCTGACCTTGAAGACTTTCTAGATATGGAATATTGTTGGAATGTCACAGTATTGGGCTTTCGGGAGTTGGGTTTTCCAGCAGCAGACTTTGCATCAATGCTATTAAATTTGCTTGCTGCCCACTAGATTGAACATTGACCTCTTCGTCTTCATCATCATCATCGGTTTGTTCTGCATTATTCAGTTCGCTATCACTTGATGAAGTCTCGCAATAATTTGGACAATCATCACCATCTAAGAAAGGTCTCTTCCTACACGAAAAGTAACATATTTTAAATACGACAATCAAATATATATGGATTATTTAATATCAAGGTGATGAACCTACCGATATTGATCTATATTGACATGGTTTGGGGAAAGATCATCTCCACCGAACTGAGTGGATTGCCCAAAATCATCATTTGGTACCACTGGCAAGTTTTGTGAATAATATTCAACTCCACCAAACTGAGAGTTTTGCCCAATATTACTCATATCAGGTGTGTAACCCCTGAAAAGATACCAAAAAAGGATATTCCCTACAAAGATACCAAAAAAGGATATTTACTAATAAACACATGCTTCTACACAAAATAATAATCTAAAAATGAATATTTACCAATTTTCAGTGTTTGTTTGATTAAATTGCTGGCTTAGAGTTTTCAGCGGGACTTGACCACTCAAAATGTGTGTATAAGAACTAAAGTCCCCATAAGTGTTATCATGAGTAGGCTGAACTTGAGGGACTCATTCAGGTATCTTTTCTATATACATTTCAAGAACATAAATGGCGACTACATCCCTATATTCTTCAGGCGCCCTCAAATACTCTCTCAAAGAGTCATCATCATTGATATTCTACACACCATAAAGCACTAAGCCTTGTGAAACGGTGTTTGGATATCTGCTAGTTACAGATAATCCACACTCTGTGGGATCAGTTTTCATTTTTTTATGTAGGTAAGTGACTAATGTTTCGTATTTTAAGGTTGTTGGAAACTTTACATGGGCATTTGGTTTGATATTATAACGAACATTATTATTGTCATCAAGTATAACTCCATCCCAAAATAGAGAAACCCTAACGGTTGAAGAAGAAGAAGACATTTTTTCTTTGAAGTTTGAGTTTTTTCAAGAACTTAAAAGAATTAAACTTATGAAATGGATGAGTTTTTACCTCATCCAACATTCATATTAAATAGGCAAAATATGAGCACAAAAGTGAACATTCAAAAAACGTGGGAACCCTATTGCGCATGAAAATAATGCGCAATACTTTTGCGCATGAAAATGTTGCGCAATATGATAAGATTTTTGAAATAATGCAGCATGCTGTTGTCAAATCAAGCATAGTGTGTCATAAAAAGTAGACAAATAATGAAGCATTGTGTTATCAAATCAAGCATAGTGTGTCATCTATGGCTGATATATTGCGCATTTAAATGTTGCGCAATACAAGTTAGTGTCATAAAAAGTGGTCAAATAATGGAGCATTGTGTTGTCACATCAAGCATAGTGTGTCATAAAAAGCGCACAAGCATAGTTTGTCATCTATGGCTGATATATTGCGCATTTAAATGTTACGCAATACAAATTAGTGTCATAAAAAGCGATCAAATAATGCAGCATTGTGTTGTCACATCAAGCATAGTGTGTCATAAAAACAATCAAATAATGAAGCATTGTGTTGTCACATCAAGCATAATGTGTCATAAAAAGCGGACACACTATATTGCGCATTTAAATGTTACGCAATACAAGTTAGTGTCATAAAAAGCAGTCAAATAATGCAGCATTGTGTTGTCACTTCAAGCATAGTGTGTCACAAAAAGCGGACATACTATATTGCGCATTTAAATGTTGCGCAATACAAGTTAGTGTCATAAAGAGTAGTATATAACATGATTGACGAATAACTAGCATTCACATTAAAACGAGTTATCATGTCATTCTATACCCAATTTGTTGATATTGGTACTATTACATGTTTTACCCCACAAGACATATTCGAAGCAATAGGTAAGACATGGGAACTAGATGATGATTTTTAAATACTCAAATAACCCAAACAACATATTCAATCGACAATACAATAACACAATGAGAGAGGAGTGGAATTAGTGTGTCAGGAAGGCTGCAACACTTCAACAAAACTTGGGGTCATTAGGGCTTAAACGCCCAAAAAAACGTGCTATGTCAATGCCTCGTGACACTCCACAAGAGTTGAATTTTGCTCTTAATCGTTTTCGCGAAGGGAACAATCGGATGAAAATACGTTTCCTAAGGGTAGAATATGGTCAACATGGTTACGTAAGATTCAGATCCAAGTGGAATTCGGACTATGAGATGTCCGATAAAGATTAATTTTTTTTTATATAATAAAGTAAGTAGGTAGGGTCATAATGACCACCCCCAAGGGTACTTGGGGGTTTCCATCTATATAAATAGCCTTTCATTTGTTATTAGATTACAACATTTTCAATGTCGAGTAGTAGAATGTAGATTGGTCTTTATTCCTTCCAAAGGATTCGAATAGCAATGGTGATAATAGTTCAAATCATAGCAGTTATTCCAGTGAATCAAGTTTTCTTAATAACAATGATTTCCAACTAGACTATATGAAACCCCACCTTCTTATAGAGCCTAATGATGATTTTTGCAGCGTGAAATATTCAGATCCACGAGAATATTTTTGTGGGTTATGTCGAGAATGGGCACATCGGCATGCCGAATCAGAATGTCTTGTTCGTGATCTGAAAAATCTCAACGCTCAAATCCCAATAAGGTACTCATTCACCATGCCTCGAGTAGGTCCAGAAACTTGCTACCTTACCGTACAAAGGATTAGGAGAGAAAACAACAGAATGCTAGCAAGACGTTGTAGATTTTACATGCTAAAATTGGCCGAAGAACAAGCATCATCAACAAGTAGAGAATTAACATCTACAGAAAAAATATATGTCTTAAGAAACCCAAAATATTGTTTGGAGCACGATATTGAGAACTTCTATTCTGATGATGATTAGGGGTTATTTTGGTTCATTCTCTTAGATTTTGGGTAATTTAACTTTCGGACTCCTGCGGTTACTTTGTATTTTTAGTTTATGATGAAATCACCAACTTGAATATTTTTAGTATGTTTTTAATTTTCTTTGACTGTCATAGTCTATTATTAATTTAAATAATCTTCTTAGAGTTAATAATACATAAAAATTAAAAAAAAAAACAGATAAATTAGTGCATGAAGGGTGAGGATTACATAATAAATGAAAACGTGCAACTAGTAAGAACAAATTACATAAAAACAACACAATAAATAGAAAATACATAGAAAAACAAAATACATAGAAATAATAAACAACAACAAGATAGCACAAATAATCTTCCAAAATTTCAGTTTTTCTTTCAAAGCATTTTTCTCGTGTTGAGTTTCTCTAAGGTTAGCCTTGAGAAAACTTTATTTTTCTTTGGATTCTTTTAGCAAGACCTCTAAAAGGTCAATATTTTCTTTAGCCCATAAGCTTAAATTGCAAGTCATTTACGGTATCTCTTGAGATACGTGAAGTTGTGGTATCTCTATCAACAGGAGACTTTTTAATCTTCGCCGCCACCGTTTTATCCAAGGGAATGCTATCTTCCCAACGAAAATGTTTGCAACTGCCCATATCCTATAAACATTACAAGAAAATCAGTTTTTAAACGTGTAATATGTAGATAATGTGAAAAAATTTAAACCCTAAAAAACTATAACAACACTTAATTCGGACACTTTACAACGCCAAAAACGACGCCCCGGATTATCTTAGGTGCTTGATGTTTTTAGCTTACAATAACGACCACATTCACAAACATCGGGTTCTATAGCAAAGTTTAACGTTTCAGAGCTTTGAGACATGATTTTGGGGGGGTTGGGGGAGGGGGGGCTAAAGTATGTTGAAAGAGTGAAAATGGAGGAGGTGAAGAAGAGTAGCTTAGAAAATAAAGTTGGGCGGAATTTATTGAATCTATATTGCGCACTAACTTAGTGCGCAATAGAGTCAAATTGCAAGAGTCCTATTGCGCACTAAATTAGTGCGTAAAGGTTACTTCGATAACTTCTTTTTTTTTTTTAGTATTTTGATGCCTTTTGATACTTTTTGGGTAAAAAAAGTTGCGGACTCTACTCTATATACAATTAGATAAAAGTTATTCGGCTATGACCTTTTGAGCTAAGAGGCCGAGCCCAGGTGCCTTTAATATTTTGTACTCATGTGGATTGCTTATTTTTTATGAACAAATAATTAAGTGAAATTAACAAGTATAAATCACTCTTAGTAACTACAGCTTACTGAGAAGATGACCCTAGATAGAAAGTTGTGAAGACGGAGGATTAGGTTAGAGGGTTAGTAGGTAGCCTGGTGGTCCCTATAGCAATAGCATTAGGTAATATTCGTGTAGTTTCATTTCTTCGATGTGTATACTGTGTATTACGATCTGTTACCTCATTTGCTTTTTATCGTGTTATTTCTGTTGCCACATTTCTCTTAATACCATGCTTTTTACTTTGATAGTTGTTGTCACATCACTGCCTTTCCTTTCGAGCTGAGGGTCTATCGGAAACAGCCTCTCTATCCCATAAAGGTAAAGGTAAGGTCTGCGTACATATTACCCTCCTCAAACCCCACTAGTGGGACCACACTGGATATGTTGTTGTTGTCATTGGCGGAGCCACATGTGCTTAAGGGGTTTCGGGTGTCAACCGACACCCCTTCGTCGGAAAATTGCACTGTGTAGTTAGGTAATAATGTTTTTTATGTATATACATTACATATTGACACCTCTTGACTTCTTTGTGGATTTTCTTTTTTATATTTTGACACCCCTTAATAAAAATTCTGGCCCCGCCACTGGTTGTTGGTGCATATCACTCTTAATAGCTATTGGCAGGGTTTTAGCCAAAGATCAGGTTAGAAATTGAAGCCAAAAAAAAGGCAGTAAATAGATAAATCCCATCAAACGAACAAGAAAATAGGAGAACTCGAATGTTCAAACTCCTAATTTCACGCTTGCAAGATGGATCAGGTACCATTCATTATACATCCCCTTTCATAAAGTATCGTAATCACTAGTACAACTTCGCACATAAACTTAGATCTTTGTTTCTAAAAGAAATTGAAGAAGGCAGAATTGATTCATCCATTGAAGAACTTACATCAACTACGAATCAATAGAAGTTAGTCTTTCATCTAAATTAGAGAAATGACTTAAAAGTCGTAGAAATTTTATCCAAAAAGTAGCACACATACAACAAATATTCAATTCACGAGTTTAAAAGATTCCATGGAAACTACATGCATATCCTCGCGTATAACAATTTATATTTATGTGTATCACTTTTAAACTTATAAAAGATAGATATACATGTATATCCCATGTATAATATACATATTCATGTATATCACAGTTACACTTGTGAAAGACAACATGTGTAATGTTACGGGCTGCCTTCATTGTGCCTTGGCGCCCGCAACCTTGCGCGCCCGAGCGGGCCAAACGCGTGTCAGCCGCACAAGCAGTGCCAGCCCACAGGCAGTGTCAGTCGCACAGGCAGTGCCAGCCCACAAGCAGTGTCAACCCCGTAGGGGGTGTCAGCCGTGCGGGCGACGTGCACCAACATGGGTTCCGAAGGAAAGGAGTCCACAATCATCATAGATATGCTCCATTGCATATACTAGGAGCAGCAAGGAAGTTTAGCAAGGATCTGAGATGAGCCCACGGGTCGTTGTCGCACGAGCGACCCCGTGCGAGCCTGAGTGTCAGTCCCGAGCATTTCCGAGCCATGAATGGAATCGTGGGATTTCGGGTGAACACACCCTTCCTAGGATGTTATTGAATATGCTTACCAAGTTTGGCGTCATTTGAACATCATTTGCCTAAGGGCTTGACTTAGCCAAGGAGCAGTGTCAGTGTCAAAGCTCCCTAAGGCCACATCTCGTTCCACGAGCATGGGGATGAGATGAAACTTCATGGAGGAGTGAAGGAAGTCAAGAGAAAGAGTTAGGAACAGACAGTGCCTTATTTGGAGTTCGAATCATTGAGAAAGGCCAAGTGTGATTCTCGGGCAGAATCATAGCCAGTGCTAAAACATGGGCTTTTCTTTTTAAAGCATATATAAGGGGGGCAGAGGTGTCTCAGCTCAGCCAGCCTCCCCCGTGCGTGCCACCATCAAGCCGTACTAAGTGAGAAACCTTGGGGGACAACCTCAAGGGCCTGCCTAGGCATCCCCAATGGATCCTAGGTACCCATACGAGTTACACAACTCTATGGGTGGCGCTCGGCCACAGGCCAGCGTTGGGCGCCCAACGAAGGTCGGAGGCTTGATGTATGGACCGACCATGCCCTGCGGGCTATCCTTGAGAATTAGAAAGCCCTCCGTGCCGATTGGACACTCGAGGAACCTCTCCTGAGAACCTCGTGTGTTGACTTGTGAGCTTGGCTCACGTTCAGCCTAGCGAGCAAGGGTCCGTTGGCCTAGAGGTGCAGTCGTAGGGCGACACTGCACCATGCAAGATGGAAGTATGTCGCGAGGGAAACATTTATCAAAGCCTCATCATAGGCATACTACAAAGGACACACATGACACAGGCCAAGGATTCAAGAGTTGCCCTACTCAGGTGTCGCACCGCTCAGATGCACAGGCACCAGACCGGTGTCAAGCCTGAGGATTGGACTGTGCGCGCACCAGCGACGCTCAGCACCAGGCGAGGGACTGTCATGTCCGTAGCCGACCCCAAGTGTGCGTACAGGCAAGGACCTAACATATGAAACATGGCACAGGGGTATACGAGCAAGGCAAGGCTAAGGCCTTGACATCGAACCAGAAGCACCGTTGAAGCTAAGCCTCCAAAGCCATTGTGTCCATGGATCCTGGGACTATCATTAGGCTAGCTCGTAGTCCGCCTAGACTACGGGCGCCGCACGGGCCATTAGTGTACCGCTGACACCATGAAGGAGGCGGCCCGTGACAGTTGGTATCAGAGCACAGAGCTCATATCATTAGCGCATTATTGAATATCAGTGCAGAGTTCCTATCAAGGTAGGAAGCGATGTTCTTAATGCCAAGCAAGTCATCGAACCAGATGCCACTGACTAGACGAGATTGGTTGTATTCAGTTTTCGTTAAAATTTTCTTCATCAACTATGAACCACATTTTGCAGAATCATGTCATGCCACAACCGTTATTTCCGCCATCGGTTGCATAAGGTGAATTCATGTCGAGGCATCTGAATTTCATCGACGTACCTTCAAGGATGGCTTCCACACAAGGAGCACAATTGCGGGAATCACAACATTAAACGCCTTGCCATTATAAAGGTTACAAGCCTTGGAAGGTGAGTCCATCAACAACCATGAGAACATCCAGTGGGCTTATACGCCTAAAGCAATGAGCAAGCCCCGGTTTGTGATCATCAGGGTTGCGTGATACGGGAGGCGTGCTATCGCCAATAACCTATCATCATGGAGGGAGCACAATCTCCAATTTTGAGCTCTAGACATCGGGTGGTACCGAGCTAGAGCGAGGCACACCAATGAGCCTCGACAACGCAAGGATGGACCCGTGAGCAGGCTTCTTTGCGGGGAGTTCATATGTCACAATCAGCAGGTGGAACCACCCACCACATTTGTAATGGAATGCCAAACCAGTTAAATGGGGAGGCAGGACCAGGAAAAAGCCGAACTACCGCGTAGGGAGGCAATGTCATTAAAGAGCCGAACCACTGGGCGTGGGGAGGCACATGTCGCACATTGTGTTGTTAAACCGGCACACGGAACAACACCAGAATCAGGCTGATCGCATGGCAAGACACATTACGAAAAGTCACCGATCCACGATGCGTGGGTTAGGCATTTTATCATGCCAAATCACCAGGGTGAGGAGGCAAATATCATTGACCAACATAAGTGTGGGGAATAGTTAAGCTTCAAGTTTGAGAATGTGATCTATCCAAAGGATAGCTAAAGGATACCGAACAACCAGGACGGTAACACAGGTACCACCACATTGGAGAATCGGGCATCAAGCACAGGAGGGTCAATTTGAGAACAAAAACCTATGGTCACGTGGGTATGAAGCTATCTCCCCTCGAGCAGAGAAAAAATAAGTAATCACAAGGAGTGCGTTCCAAGAGTTCTTCTCAGTACCACATGGTACCAAACATATGAGTCGCCGACGATGCCATGGTGCAGCATGGTCTTTCCACAGGCCATCTTATATGTAGATCGGTTTAGAGTTGAGCTTCAAGCACCCACCCATGTCAGGGAATAACCAAGTCGTTATGTCAGTCACAATTTGTCAGACATTGGCTCGAAGAGCAAGTCACTCCGAGTCATGATATCGGTACTTGACCTTGCTTATACATCCAACAAGGTGAGTTGCCCATAAGGGAGAAGGGGTCCCTAACAGCATGGTAGACTATCATCAAACACACAAGCCATCAGACTACCATCCCAGTATTTGGTGCCACACCAAGGGATGCTCACATGGGACACCGTGTTGGCGTTCTCAATCTAGGTTGGCAACCGTCATCAGATCATCGGCAGCCAGACTGTCGTCGCATCATCGGCCAGCAGGTCGTCCTCAAGCATCACCCGCCAAGGGCTCAGCTACCGCCCGCCAAGGGTGTAGCCACCATCCGCCGAGAGCTGCATCGCCCACCAACGGCTCGGCCATCGCTAGCCTAGAGCGCCATTGGTCACCAAAAGGCTCAGCCATCATCCGCCGAGAGCTGCATCGTCCGCCAAGGGCTCGGCCACCGCTCTCCTAGAGCGTCATCGCCCGCTAAGGGCTCAGTCACCAGCCGTCGAAAGCTGCATCGCCCTCCTAGGGCTCAGCTATTGCCCGCCAAGGGCTCGGCCATCGCTCTCCTAGAGCGTCATCGCCCGCCAAGGGCTCATCCATCATACGCCGAGGGCTGCATCGCCCGCCAAGGGCTCGGCCATCGCTCTCCTAGAGCGCCATTGCTCGCCAAGGGCCCCATCACTAATGTTTCACCAAGAGATGAGGATATCTTGGAACATCGGCATTATCATTTCAGTACTGCCGCCATCCATGTGGGGGAGTATTCGTCCATTGCATCAACATTGGGTCCATGCATTTCCAATTGGAGAAAAATCTTCCACAAGCAAAACAAAGAGACCGCACCAAACATAGTGGGGGTTGCATGTGCCACATCAAGGTGTGCCAATCCTAAACCGGGATAAAGATACAAAGGGAGCAGTAAATCCACTAGCTGTAAACTAAGTGCCTTAGTCAGGAAAAGGTCTCAGATGTAAACTACCAGTCGAAGCAGACTTCCGAAACGGATTTGCCATTTTGCTACAATCATCATGTGGCTAGCAAGAGTGCCACCACTCAAAGTTAAGCTACCAGAGGATGCATCAGTTGCCATGAGGATCATGGCGTGGTTGACAGCAAGGTCAGCACGAAGTTAGCCACCAGAGGGTGCAAGCGCGGAGGCGCTTTCCAAGTGAACACCGGGAGGTGAAGTGCAGAGGCACGCTTGGGAGAAACTTGGGGGAGCAGTGCACGGGCACGACTCAAATTTTAAGAAGAACACACAAGGTTTGCGAACCCGCAGGATTTGGGGCCGCGATGTAAAACCCCGAGGGTTCGAACTCTGGGTTGTCGTTGGCGTTATGAGGCATCGGGGACGATGCCTAGCTTGAGTGGGGGAGAATGTTATGGGCTGCCCTCATTGTGCCTTGGTGCCCGCAACCTTGCGCGCCCGAGCGGGCCAAACGCGTGTCAGCCGCACAGGCAGTGCCAGCCCACAGGCAGTGTCAGTCGCACAGGCAGTGTCAGCCCCGCCGGTAGTATCAGTCGTGCGGGCGACGTGCACCAACATGGGTTCCGAAGGACGGAAGTCCACAATCATCATAGATATGCTCCATTGCATATCCTAGGAGCAGCAAGGAAGTTTAGCAAGGATCTGAGATGAGCCCACGGGTCGTCGACGCACGAGCGACCCCGTGCGAGCCTGAGTGTCAGTCCCGAGCATTTCCGAGCCATGGATGGAATCTTGGGATTTTGGGTGAACACACCCTTCCTAGGATGTTATTGAATATGCTTACCAAGTTTGGCGTCATTTGAACATCATTTGCCTAAGGGCTTGACTTAGCCAAGGAGCAGTGTCAGTGTCAAAGCTCCCTAAGGCCACATCTCGTTCCACGAGCATGGGGATGAGATGAAACTTCATGGAGGAGTGAAGGAAGTCAAGAGAAAGAGTTAGGAACAGACGGCGCCTTATTTGGAGTTCGAATCATTGAGAAAGGCCAAGTGTGATTCTCGGGCAGAATCATAGCCAGTGCTAAAACTTGGGCTTTTCTTTTTAAAGCATATAAGGGGGACAGAGGTGTCTCAGCTCAGCCAGCCTCCCCCGTGCGTGCCACCATCAAGCCGTACTAAGTGATCAACCTTGGGGGACAACCTCAAGGGCCTTCCTAGGCATCCCCAATGGATCCTAGGTACCCATACGAGTTACACAACTCTATGGGCGGCACTCGGCCACAGGCCAGCGTTGGGCGCCCAACGAAGGCCGGAGGCTTGATGTATAGACCGACCATGCCCTGCGGGCTATCCTTGAGAATGATAAAGCCCTACGTGCCGATTGGACACTCGAGGCACCTCTCCTGAGAACCTCGTGTGTTGACTTGTGAGCTTGGCTCAGGTTCAGCCTAGCGAGCAAGGGTCCGTTGGCCTAGAGGTGCAGTCGTAGGGCGACGCTGCACCATGCAAGACGGAAGTATGTCGTGAGGGCCACATTTAGCAAAGCCTCATCATAGGAATACTACAAAGGACACACATGACACAGGCCAAAGATTCAAGAGTTGTCCTACTCAGGTGTCGCACCGCTCAGGTGCACAGGCACCAGACCGGTGTCAAGCCTGAGGATTGGACTGTGCGCGCATGATAACGTCCAAATACACTCCTCAAAGAGAAAGTGTACACGGTCGTATGCAATATATTTACCCAACTATGAGTCGAGGTCGATCCCACAGGGAACAATATGCTAGGCGATTAAGAAAGTAAGGAACTTTCACCAACTACGCTAAAGCCAAACGATAGGTAATATTTTGGTTTTTGAGAAAATTATGACTAATGCGGAAATGTAAACTAACCTAGAAAGCAAGTAAAATGATCAATGGCCACAAGTTTGGATAATAGGAAATTACACTCAAGTAACGATCCAACGTATTTTATGATTTTACAACTAAGAGCGGGTTTGTGTCAATAGATAATGATTTCTCAAATCTCATTGAAAGTCTTCCAACCAAATCAATGAATTTCACTCTAAGCTTTTCCAAGCCTTAGAGTGTGATATTAGGCACAATCAATTTAATCTCAAGTAACTATCCTCTTCCGAGCTCAAGTTATTAGATGAGTTTAATGACCCAAATTCTTGTTAATTAATCTTTCCCAACCTAGATTTCCTTTTCCAAGCTCAATCTAAGTAAATGGGTGAGTCCTAGGGTTAGCTAATCCCTTTGGAAACATTCAAGAACGAGATTAATTAAATCAACAAAGACCCACTTCAATAGCAATAAAAATCATTCAATACATAAGCAAAACAAGAGTTTCATTCAACACTTTAATCATAGAATATTTCCATAAACGAGATTCAAGTGAAGAAAATAAATACTACACACTTAGATATACAATACAAAACAAGGAATTGAAGAAAGGTTTAAGAATTATCTCATTAAAGAACTCCAATCTTCTCCTCCAATGGTGTAGGTGAAAGAAACCCTAGCCTCCAAGCTTGTAAAATGGCAAAAGATGTGTTTTACAAACCCTAAAAGAGTATTTATATCATCCCAAAAACGGAAACAAAATCTGGGCAAAAATACCCTCGTGCACAACATGCTGCACAACATGCGGTTCGCATGTTCAACATGCTGCACCGCATGTTCAACATGCTGCACAGCATGTTGTTCGCATGTTCAACATGCTGCTTCGCATGTTCAACATGCTGCTTCGCATGTTCAACATGCTGCACCGCATGTTCAACATGCTGCACCGCATGTTCAACATGCTGCACGCATGTGTTGCTAGCATATGCTGCCAGAAAGTGCTTCTTGTTCAATTTTTGCTCCGTTTTGCTTCATTTTGCTCTCCGGACATCTTATCCTACAAAACAACATAAAAACACACAAAGTAACAACAAAAGTTCTTAAAGAGTCACAAAAATTTAAGGAATTAGCATCGAATATCGCGTAATTTCACGACTTATCAATACCCCCAACTTAAAGTCTTTGCTTGTCCTCAAGCAAATCAAAACTAAAATCTCAATGAGGAATCACTTTAAGCACAAGAACATGACTTTGGTTGGTACCAACAATTAGGCTACAAGCATGTGAAGATTTAACCAAATAACTCCCTCATTTCAAAATACAATTTCAAGAATGCAATAGAGAATTAAAACTAACAAGCAACAACACTCAAGTCTCAATAAGTGACTCAAAACCACTAGTTTCCTAGATATGCTCAATTGACTCAACTTGGAATTTAACATCACCACTCTATCGTAATCCATATGCCCTCACAAGAAAGAAAGTCCCAAAATCACTATATTCACAACAACAACACAAGGGACAAATACACAAAAGTCACTCACGCTCAACAAAGAAGTTCTAGTGCTAACAAATATCACACCATAAGCTTGCCCTTATTTTCGTTCATCACTAACTCAAGAACTTTCAGTCGGAGATCACATAGGGACTTTTTAAGATCGTAATGTAGGCTTAGGGAAGGGTAGGATAAGTATTTGAGATACAAGTGATTACACCCTCCTTGAACACTACAAAAACTTTCCTCTTCATTTCAAAACATCGCTCCTTCCTTTGCATACTAGTTTCCCTAGTTATTCAAACTTTTTTTTTTTTTTTTTTTTTTTTTTTCCTTTCTTTTGAATTTTTCACAACACCAACCTTCACCGCTCTCAAGCAACACTAACACCCCCAACTTAGGCTTTTGGCCTCAAATTCACAATTTCATGTTCAAAGAGGGAAAGGTTCAAAAGAGAGACTTTTCATCAAACATGGTAAAGGCTTGTAATGTGGCAATCAAAGAAAAAGTCATAAGCTCAAATGGGGTTACTAGTGATATTATTTATGCAATGGTAGGCTAGAAAGACTAAAGAGGTTTTTTTTCACAAAGATAGCCCAAGGTCATCTCTCCAACCAACATAATCAAAATTAGCATTGAACGACTAACCGGGCAAGTTCTAGATGATAAAAGTAAACACAAGATTTATTCAACAAACACTCACACACATGGCATATGAACTAGTCAAGATGGATCAATTTCACTTTCCAAGCAAGAACAACTAGTGCAATATCTCATAATCCAAAGTCAACACACTAGTAGGTAAAGAGTCACAAAATGAGCCAAAAAGTTGTCACAAAGATCATTCTTTCCTATGCACCTTGCTTTTTAACTTTCACAACAATTTGGAGAGGTATTCACATTTCAATTTCACATGTAAGAGACTAACTCTATTCGTACCAAACAAGCCAAGAGTTTTCACATTTTTCCTCAAAGGAGAATAAAATAACAAGAGTGACTAATCCACAATATGTCAAAAGAACAAAATTTTCAAAAATTTTGAGCAAGTGTCAAAATATAATGCGCTACCGCGTGCCACCCCCAACTATAAACATTGCAGTGTCCTCGTTGCACATAATCAAAACAAAACATAAAAATAGAAAAGGAAAAAAGAAATTTTTTTTTTTTTTTTTTTTTTTTTTTTTTTGCTGGCATGACATGCAACCGAACATGCGATTCGCATGTATGACATGCGAGTCGCATGTGATGTCATCAGTTTTTTTTTTTTTTTTTTTTTTTTTTTTTTTTTTTTTTTTTTTTTTAGTCTCTGTCACCAGATGCGACGACACATGCGATTCGCATGTATGACATGCGAATCGCATGTTATGACACCAGAAAAAAATATTTCGCAGCTTTTACTGGTTTTGGGGGCTGTCCGGGTATCCGATTTGCTCAAAATAACTCCAAAAATTCTGAAATTTTGCAGATTAGTCAAAAACCATAGACTAAACTATTCTAAAAAAAATAAAATTTCAAAAACGACTTAAAATTTTCAAAACGATGGGTTGCCTCCCACCAAGCGCTTAAGTTAACGTCGCGGCACGACGGTTACCTTTACCACTTTTCCCTCCACTTGGAGGATATGAATTTGCGCCCCAACTTTGAATCAAGATCATGATGACGCTCATGGGGCGGTGGTAGAAAAATGTGGCCAACTTTCGGGTATCGCATTTTGCACTTCTTGGCCCTTAAGTGAGGCATGCCATTTTGTCTTCTTGGCATAGCAAACTTTAAAATGAAAACGCTTTCTTCTTCATCTCCAAAATTCTCCATTGGCTCGGTTAGTTCAACTTCCATATCATCAACCAAGCACAATGTCGAAAAATGGTTAGAATGTGGTCCAACGCGCTCAAATTCCAAATTTACATGAGTTTTGACATCCTCACCAAAAAATGGACTAGAGTCTTCAAAAATTATATTATGAACTCTTTTATGCAACTCTAGTATCATTTCTTTAACTTCGGCATCATTCACTAATTTTGGGTTGGTAGGTTGGCAATTCGCCATTAGCTCATCAAAATCAATCTTGACCTCTTCTACATTGGAAACCAACTCAAAATTATAATCCATGGCCCTTTGATATTGAGCATTACATGCTTCAATCTTTGCATTCAATTCGGCCTCCAATTTCCGGATATCAATTTCAAGTAGCTCCAATTCTTGACTTTGCTCAACATGTACTTTTAGAAATTCTTCCATCATCCATGAAATGCCTTCACGGTGATTTCCATAGGCTTCAAGTTGTTGAGCTTGATTCATTAGCCAATCTTGGCTCAAAATTTCCATTTTGTCAAGATTTTCTTCATTGTGAGAGTCGTCCAACTCTTGTAAAAATCCATCCATGGTGAGATATACCTTTTGGATAGTTTCATCATCTCCATGTTGAACTTCTTCCCACAATCTGGTCAAGACTTGCCCATAGTTTTTGTTCCTCCCCATTATGCTTTTCAAAATTTCCTCAACTTCTTCTTTTTGAGAATTGGAGATTTCTTCTTCAAGATTTTGCTCTTCTTCTTCAAGTTGAACCACTTCTTCAATTTCACAACTTTCGTTGTGGTCACACGAATTTTCGGGCTCATCTTGTAAACTTGAAATCTCTTCTTCAACCATTTCATTTTGAGGAGTTGACACTTCCATGACAATTGAGGAATTGGCATCCTCCAATGAATCATTCATTCTTTTCATGGCTTCTCCATTTTCTAAAACGGATTGTTGGAGGAGCTTTCGCTCTTCCTCCATTTTAGCTTCTCGATCTAAGTATGTTTGGAGCATTGCCATGATGCCTTCATATCCGGCACTTTGTCCTTCACTTGTCATGTTGTTGGCCCTGTCAAACTCAAAAGCACAGCTCGCATTTTCGTTAGAACAACTTGGGGGAGGGGAAGTAAAATAATTGGGACAATCACCCCAATGTCCACCTTGGCCACCACATACATTACAAATACTCTCATCATAGGATTGAGACGGTGCACACATCTCTCTCCCGGGAGCATATTCACAATCTTGCCAAAAGTGGGGTCCTTCACAATATGGACATGGGTCATCAAAATATGGATTGCAACCATCAAACCCATTTTCGTTTTCATTCCAAGATGCCATGTTTTTTTTTTTTTTTTCTTAGAACTGGACAGTTTCTGCAAAAATCAAAAACTGGACAGTTTTTTAGAACTGGACAGTTTTGCAATTCTGCAAAACTGGTCAGTTTTTCAGAACTGGACAGTTTCTGCAGAAGCAAAAACTGGACAGTTTTTCAGAACTGGACAGTTTTGCAATTCTGCAAAACTGGTCAGTTTTTTTTTTTTTTTTATAAAAATAAAATCAAGCAAAGAAAACAACTACACTAATATTTACGAATTTTGACCAAAGCAAGCAAGCTTAAATCCCAAACTAACCTAAATACGCCAAATTGTTCCCCGGCAGCGGCGCCATTTTTGATAACGTCCAAATACACTCCTCAAAGAGAAAGTGTACACGGTCGTATGCAATATATTTACCCAACTATGAGTCGGGGTCGATCCCACAGGGAACAATATGCTAGGCGATTAAGAAAGTAAGGAACTTTCACCAACTACGCTAAAGCCAAACGATAGGTAATATTTTGGTTTTTGAGAAAATTATGACTAATGCGGAAATGTAAACTAACCTAGAAAGCAAGTAAAATGATCAATGGCCACAAGTTTGGATAATAGGAAATTACACTCAAGTAACGATCCAACGTATTTTATGATTTTACAACTAAGAGCGGGTTTGTGTCAATAGATAATGATTTCTCAAATCTCATTGAAAGTCTTCCAACCAAATCAATGAATTTCACTCTAAGCTTTTCCAAGCCTTAGAGTGTGATATTAGGCACAATCAATTTAATCTCAAGTAACTATCCTCTTCCGAGCTCAAGTTATTAGATGAGTTTAATGACCCAAATTCTTGTTAATTAATCTTTCCCAACCTAGATTTCCTTTTCCAAGCTCAATCTAAGTAAATGGGTGAGTCCTAGGGTTAGCTAATCCCTTTGGAAACATTCAAGAACGAGATTAATTAAATCAACAAAGACCCACTTCAATAGCAATAAAAATCATTCAATACATAAGCAAAACAAGAGTTTCATTCAACACTTTAATCATAGAATATTTCCATAAACGAGATTCAAGTGAAGAAAATAAATACTACACACTTAGATATACAATACAAAACAAGGAATTGAAGAAAGGTTTAAGAATTATCTCATTAAAGAACTCCAATCTTCTCCTCCAATGGTGTAGGTGAAAGAAACCCTAGCCTCCAAGCTTGTAAAATGGCAAAAGATGTGTTTTACAAACCCTAAAAGAGTATTTATATCATCCCAAAAACGGAAACAAAATCTGGGCAAAAATACCCTCGTGCACAACATGCTGCACAACATGCGGTTCGCATGTTCAACATGCTGCACCGCATGTTCAACATGCTGCACAGCATGTTGTTCGCATGTTCAACATGCTGCTTCGCATGTTCAACATGCTGCTTCGCATGTTCAACATGCTGCACCGCATGTTCAACATGCTGCACCGCATGTTCAACATGCTGCACGCATGTGTTGCTAGCATATGCTGCCAGAAAGTGCTTCTTGTTCAATTTTTGCTCCGTTTTGCTTCATTTTGCTCTCCGGACATCTTATCCTACAAAACAACATAAAAACACACAAAGTAACAACAAAAGTTCTTAAAGAGTCACAAAAATTTAAGGAATTAGCATCGAATATCGCGTAATTTCACGACTTATCAGCGCACCAGCGACACTCAGCACCAAGCGAGGGACTGTCATGTCCGTAGCCGACCCAAAGTGTGCGTATAGGCAAGGACCCAACATATGAAATATGCCACAGGGGTATACGAGCAAGGCAAGGCCAAGGCCTTGACATCGAACCAGAAGCACCGTTGAAGCTAAGCCTCCAAAGCCATGGACACAAGGTCGTGCCATGGATCCTGGGACTATCATTAGGCTGGCTCGTAATCCGCCTAGACTACGGGCGCCGCACGAGCCATTAGTGTACCGCTGACACTATGAAGGAGGCGGCCCGTGACAGTAATCATGTATATCCACATATATAACAGTTCATATCACTGATACTCTTCCTCGATGCTTTTACTCGTTGTCTTAGTGATTTCATAAAATCCCGTAGAAATTTTAAAAAATACACCCACTGAAGATGAAGAAGAATAATAATGAAGAACGAAGATTTCAGGAGTTATTTCTGAGAAATTAGAAAAAGTACACCCAATGCAGAATGCAGCGACTAAATCCCTGATGAAGACAAAATGATAAAAATGTCAACCTAAAAAGGTTTTGTCAGATGTGTATAATGATAGTGAATGTTAGGGGAGTGATTAAAAGAAATTTCGAGAAAACGTTAGTACAGATAGCAGAAGCGGAGCCAGGATTTGAAGCTTGTGGGTTCAGGATGCTAATTCGTTTAAGTTGCTGAGTGATGAGTCATGAAATTACGCGATATTCGACGCTAATTCCTTAAGCTTTTGTGACTCCTTAAGCACTTTTGTTGTTACTTTTTGTGTTTTTATGTTGTTTTGTAGGAAAAGATGCCCGGAGAGCAAAACGGAGCAAAACGGACCAAAATAGAGCAAAAATAGAACAAATTCATACTTTCTGGCACCATATGCTACACGCAGAGTATAGCATATGGCGCAGCATGTGCAACATGCGCAACATGCGAGCAGCATATGGTGCAGCATGTGGTGACAGAGAAAATTGTCACCACATGCTACGGTTTTGGCACCACATGCGATTAGCATGTTGAACATGCGAATAGCATGTGGTGCAGCATGTTGTGCAAGAGGGTATTTTGGTCCAGATTTTGTTCCCGTTTTTTGGAATGATATAAATACTCTTTTAGGGTTTGTAATATTGATCTTTGGCAGTTTTTTATCAAGTTTGGAGACTAGTTTTTACACCACACTTTGGGGTTGAAGAATTGAAGATTTGGTTGAGTATTTCTTAAACCTTTAATTCATTTCTTCAATTCCTTGATTTGTATTGTATATCTAAGTGTGTAGCTTTCTATTCCATAACTTGAATCTCGTTTATGAAAGTATTCTTGATTAAATTTTGGTTTGAAACTCTTGTTATGCTTATGTATTGAATGATTCTTATTGCTATTGAAGTGGGTCTTTGTTGATTTAATTAATCTCGTTCTTGAATGTTTCCAAAGGGATTAGCTAACCCTAGGACTCACCCATTTACTTAGATTGAGCTTGGAAAAGGAAATCTAGGTTGGGAAAGATTAATTAACAGGAATTTGGGTCATTAAACTCATCTAATAACTTGAGCTCGGAAGAGGATAGTTACTTGAGGTTAAATTGATTGTGCTTAATATCACACTCTAAGGCTTGGAAAAGCTTAGAGTGAAATTCATTGATTTGGTTGGAAGACTTTCAATGAGATTTTAGAAATCATTATCTATTAAGATAAACCCGCTCCTAGTTGTAAAATCGTGAAATACATTGGATCGTTACTTGAGTGTAATTTCCTTTGTATCCAACTTGTGGCCATTGATCATTTTACTCGCTTTCTAGGTTAGTTTACATTTCCGCATTAGTCATAATCTTTTCCAAAAACCCAAAATATCATTTATCGTTTGGCTTTAGCGTAGTTGGTGAAAGTTCCTTACTTTCTTAATCGCCTAGCATATTGTTCCCTGTGGGATCGACCCCGACTCATAGTTGGGTAAATATATTGCATACGACCGTGTACACTTTCTCTTTGAGGAGTGTATTTGGACGTTACCACTGAGTTCTAAAGTAAAAATTTATACCTATTCAATGAATTTTTCAAGACAAATACAGAATTTAAACTAAAGTTACTGGGTTTGGCTGAACCCGCAAGCCGAATGCTGGCTCCGCCCCTGACAGACAGAATATAAAACATTTTGAAGCTACTTTCACGGGAAAAACTCTTGGACATATTATCAAGAGTCCGCATCATAAATGACTCAAAAAGTGACATTTGAGATCAAAATAACCCATTAAAAAAAAAGTTACATAAGTATTTTTTGCCCGTGCGCAATAAGACTAAACTGTAACTTTATAGTTTAGTCGTATTGCGCACTAATTTATTGCACAATAAGGGTTTAATAAAACGGCCCCAACCATTTGTTCATTGGCCAAAAGTTTTGAAATTCACGTTTTTCCGGTACTTTGACCAAAGATTAGTCATGTTTCAAAACACCGGAATATCAATATTTTATATAGAACCTGATATCTTTTTCTGTGAACAATAATGTAGGCTCAACACATCAAGTATACCTATACGTTTGGATCGTCGTTTTAGGGGTTGTAAAGTGCCCTGAAGTAAGTTTTATTTATTTGGAAACTTGTTATCTTTAGGTTTAAGTGTTTTATTTTATAGGGTTTTGATTAATTTAGGACATCGCACGAGTTATTATTAAACGACAATAAAAACTAAGATAGCTAATTATCATTAAGAAAATAACAGCAAACAAATATATAATATTAACATAAAATGTACATTTTATTTACAAACTCCATCCCCTAGGTACCACATGTGGGAGCTTTTAGAATAACTCTAGGCCTAAGGCGAACCCCACCACTCTCACCATCATCTCCATCCCGCTTCTTCCTCTTAATCCGTACATGCTCAATGGCATGATCATCCTGTTTTCCCTTCTTTGGGGCCTTGTTGAAAATATGCTTCCTATGGGAGACGACGGTGGCCGAAATGTCATCAGCTTCGGGGGATGACTCAATCTCAGTAGGAGACGGGTCCACAAGCGTAGAAGAATGAACCTGAAATAACATATAAATAATTTAGTTTATATTTATTCTAAACTAAACATGAAATAACATATAAAAAATTAATTAATATATTATTTTATTGTAAAAAATCAAACATGTGTGTCGACGAGCTCCTGAGATGGCTGGTGAGAGGACTCCTTAGAGGGCTCCTGAGCTGGCTTCTCAGAGGTCTCCTGAGTGGGCCCTGGAGCCGGAGATATCGATGGTGCCGGAGCTGGAGCTGGAACCTAAGAAATAGAAAATTATATAATAATTAGTATAAATATTTTAATTTGTTAAAATAATTATTTTAAACACTTATATCTTGGCTCGGAAACATGTCGAAGTCCAGCTCCGTGCCACCCTGTAGATCTCAAACTGGCCGCTCACCCTGTGGATAACTAACTGGCGACTGTGCAGATGATGGCCAGAACATGTGATCTGAAAATAAATCCGGCGTATATAGAGGTGTCAACGGTCGCCCTAAAGTCGACAGCTGCTCTGAAGTAGACAGTCGGTAAGAAGTCGATGGGATCTTTGAAGTCGACGGAGGCTGCTGGACTGGAGCTGGAACTGGAGCATGCTTGTCAGGCTCATCTACTAGACCACCAGCCCCTCTGGCCCTACCACCTCGGCCACCAGCCCCTCTGGCCCCACCCCCTCTGCCCCCCCCCCCCTTTCTGCCACCACCACATCTAGCATAACCATGATAAAGACCACCTCTAGCATGACCACGATCAAGACCACCCGCTGCCTGATGCGGGACCCCTGAAACATGCTCGTCGAGATGACCGAGCTCCTGTGCCTGTAGCATACCACTCTCGGCTAGCTGAACCATCCGCGCTGCATATCCCGCTGTCTCGGGAGCCTCCATATGGTCCAAGATCTCCCAGTGCATCCTCTGTACAGTCCGTAGCTGCATTTGTTTTGCAAATATTAATGATTGAATAAATTTGTAACGTAATATATACGACGATTAATTAAGTTTAAGACTAATAAAACTTACCAACGCTGAGTACTGTCGTGTGAGTACTACATATCCTCGGCCATCTGTACGAGGCCTCACGGGGTTGCCAATCAAGCAGCGAGTGATCCGGGTGTACCACTCCATGTACCTCTGGATCGGAGTCGCATGTCTGACCACCACTAGCGTTCCCATCCTTTGATCCCAATGCTGGACCTGGAGCTGCATAAAGGCCTGCCATGCATCAGTGATGGCCGCACGCTCGTCCCGCGAATAATGGTTATGCTCCAAAGTAACCGGCTCAGGTATATTCTGTACATGGACGAACTGTCGTAAGACGCGATCGGACGCGTAATCCTCAATGATATCCATATGTATCAACGGACACTGCGACCTCTACGTGTGCGTACCAGCCCTACAAAACGCCAGCAGCTGATCCAAAATTTGATCATATAGCGTCCATATAAAAGCCCGTAAAAGAATTGAATTAGTTAACAATAAAAGACTAAAATAGTAAAAAAAAATAACATACTAATGTTAAATCAAAAAAACTTACCGCGTCCACTACCATACAATCTAGCTGATCCCTGAACGGGAGAACTCTGTGGTGCGTATCCACATCTTCGATTATGCCTCTCGTCCATCTCCGTGTGTTTGGCACCATATCAACATAGTCAAGCGGAGGGTGAGCAGCTATAGGTTGAAAAGGTCTCATCCTAGTCCACACCCATATCTGAAAGGGTCATTAAAAAATATATTTTATTAGTTGTCATTTCAAAAAGCTATAGTTAGAATAAAATTACACACACTTAAATATATTACCTGGAGGAGCGCGCAAAATGCAGCGACATCGATCCTCGAGCCCATAGACATTCGATAGAATCTTCGGTACATGTAAGCCAGAACAATAGCGCTCCAACTGTAACATCCTAACTCGCCCAGATGCTCCAAAAACGGCATATACCTCAAGCTCAGAGGGGAACCCGATGTGTTCGGGAACAGGATGCCTCGAATATGATGAGAAGGTACAGACGAGCACGTCAATCAACATCCACCTAAAGTGTGTCCTCTATAATCGGATGCTCGAGGTCTACGAGGTACAAGTGAGTATAGAGGGAATGCATCGACACCCGAGTATGTCCTCATGTATCACCCTTCGGAGGCACGAAACCGGTGAGCCTATTCAACTCCTCTCGATACGACGGCATCTGCTGAGACTCCTCAATATAAAACGTGCGTCCATCTATCTGTAGACCGTAAATGACCTCCACATCCTGAAGGGTGATGGTGGCCTCACCAGTACGGAGATGAAATGTATGACTCTCCGGGCGCCATTTCTCAATTAAGGCCTTCACAAGAGCCCTATCATGTTATACCCGACCAGCAGCGACGCAACGATAGATACCGTCCTGATATAGTATATCTAAGACGCGACGATGTGAGGGTCGAGCGCCTAAAATATCCCATGCTTGTTCCATCAACCGGGGACGGAACAAGCGGCTGGCAGCTACATCCTTATCCCATACTAGCTGGGACCTATGATGCTGCTGTAGATGAAGTACCTCTGGCTCGAAGGGCCTCGGATGAAGGGGGTCGGGATCCATGGCGATGTCGTATCTGTTTTACGCATTTTTAATTAATCATTAACATGTACTATTAATTATGTAATCTTTTATCGAAAAATTATACTAAGGATGTTCAATTCTAAACTAAAGATGTTTAATCCTAAACTAAGGATTTCTAAGGATGTTCAAACCTAAAGTAAGGATTTCTAAGGATGTTCAAACCTAAACTAAGGATGTTCAATCCTAAACTAATGATGTTCAATTTCTAATTAGCACTAATCAAACAATTAACAAATAAATATATAAAGATTAACCATTCATTATCAAACAATAAAAAATTAGCTAATCAAACAATTAACAAATCATTCACAAATAAAAATATAAAGATTAACAATTCATTATCAAATAATTAACAATTAGCTTGCAAACAGTTAACAAATAATTAATAAATAATTAACAAATAAACAATTAGCTAATCAAACAAGTAACAAATAATTAATAAATACTTAATAAATAGTTAACAAATAAAAAAATAGCTAATCAAACAATTAATAAATACTAAATAAATAATTAAAAAATAAACAATTAGCTAACAAACAATTAACAAATACTAAATAAATAATTAGCTAACAATTAATTAATAAAATATTAGCAAATAAATAATTAGCTAACAAACAATTAACAATTAATTAATAAAAATTAACAAATAAATAATTAGCTAACTAACAATTAACAATTAATTAATAAAAAATTAAAAAAAATAACGAAAAAGGGGCAGTGGATAGCCCCCAATTGCGCAAGAAAAATTACATAAAAGTTTTTTTTTGAAATCCGCAACTATTACACAGTAATCATGCTTAGGATAATATATTTAACAACGTAATAGAAAATTTATAGTAAAATACCTAGATTGAAGGTTGTTTTTGAGTTTTTGAAATCGAGTTCTACGCCGCTTTATTCCGAACCAAAGCTTTGAAACTTATTCTTTGCCTTGAATATACCAAGAATATTGACTTTCGGGTTAAAAAATAACACGAAAATGACTTTTTTTGATGTGGGACCACGCTCTTTTTTGCTTGATAATGGCGGTTTTGATTTTAAAAGATGGAGGGACCGATTAGTGGGGAAGAAGAAGGGCCCCCTTTTTTATACCCTATTTAGTGCGCAATAGGACTTAACTTTAAAGTTACAGTTTAGTCCTATTACGCACTAAATTAGTGCGCAAAAGGTACTTATGTCGTTTTTTTTTAAATGGATTATTTTGGTTCCAAATCCCACTTTTTTGATCATTTAAGTTGTGGACTCATATTATCAATGCGTCATATGCACTTTTGCTCCTATTTTTTTGCTGGTTTATATTTTGCCCTTCAATTGGGCTGGTCTTTAATTTTTGCCCTTCAAAATCGAGCTTAAAATACTTATGTCTAGCTAGGCAAAGTTCTATTTTGAAGGGCAATACAAACCGTGCAATTACTTCAATATCAGTTTTTCAAGTTAAAAGAGTCAATATAGGCTGCTAGGTCCCATCAATCGGAGATTGGGCTATTTTATGTTATTTATTGGGCCAAGTTATCATTGCCAAATTCTCAAACAATTTTTTGTGTGGATTGTCCTTCTTTTGGGTGGTCTTTTAATTTTGTCCTCAAATTGCTGGTCTTTAAGTTTTGCCCTTCGTTTAAAAAGGTGGCCAAAAATATCTTGAGATTTTGGATTTGAAACTCTACTCAGTCAAAAAAAAAATCGCAAGGCGAGGCTTTGTAAAAAGTTATGTCTTATGCGGCATACTTTGCTTTAAGGCATAATTAAAAGTCTGCCCCATACGACAGAATGTTTTCCTTAATGCATAGACTTTGCCTTATAAGACAAACTTTTAGTTATGCCTTAAGGAAAAGTTCTGCCTTATGGGACAGACTTTTAGTTAAGGCATAACTAAAAGTCTGCCAGAGAGGGCAGAACTTTATCTTATGAGGCAAACTTTTAGTTATGCCTTAAGGAAAAGCTCCATATGATGGGACATACTTTTAGATATGCCTTAAGGAAAAGTTTCGCCTTATGGAACAGACTTTTAGTTAAGGCATAACTAAGAGTAAGCCCCATAAGGCGGAACTTTTCCTTAAGGCATAACTAAAAGTTTGCCTTATAAGGCCAAGTTCTGCCCTCTCCGGCACACTTTTAGTTATGCCTTAAGGCAAAGTCAGTCGCATAAGACAGAACTCTTTGCAAAGCCTTGCCTTGCGAATTTTATTTTTATTTTTATGACTAAGTCGGGGTTTAAACCCAGTACCTCAGTGTATTTTAGGCAAAGGGCAAAAATTAAAGACCAGCAATTTGAGGGGCAAAAACTAAAGATCACCCCCAACAAAGGGCAATCGTGCAAATTGCCCATTCTCAAATATAATACATAGTACCTTCATTTTTTGTGCGGATTGACCTTCAAAGGCACTGGTCTTTAATTTTTACCCCTCCAATTGGTGGTCTTTAAGTTTGCCCTTTGTGTAATACCTCGAGGTTCTGGATTCGAACCCCAGCTCAGTAAAAGAAAAAAAAATCATAAGGCAGAGGATTGTAGCAAAATTAGGCCTATTCGGGCAAAAATTAGGCCTTAAGGCAAAGGTTTGTAAAATTTTAACTAAGTTAAAAAAAAAAAAAAAAAAAATTGGCCGAAGGCAAACCTCTGCCTTGCGAATCTAAACTCTACCTTGCGATTTTATTTTTTTTAATTTTTTACTGTGTGGGAGTTCGAACCCGAAATTAAGAAATTTTAGCGAAGATCAAAAATTAAAGATCACCAATTTGAGGGACAAAAATTAAAGACAAGTGCCTTTGAAGGGTAATCGTGCAAATGACCCTACCCGTTAGCCTGCAATATTTCACTCATTGGTTACAGAAAGTAAGCGCAACTAAGTGGATTGGGTTGATACTGTCCCTTAATGTTATGGGAAATTTATGATGTGTGTGCATGTGGCCTAAAATAATTACCCAAAAGTAACCCATTTTAGAAGTGTTACAATGTATACCTATTTAGGGAAAATATTTTCAAAATACCTAGTACGTATGTGTGTCATATAGTATCGTGGTTTACAATTCATATTTTGTACACAATTATGGTATACAACAGCATAATTCAACTATTTGTATCATATTTTTGGAGATTTCCAATCTATTCAAGCCATTCATCTCCTCTCATGATTCTGCAACAATATATCATTATAAGATATCATATATGTATTTTAATAGTCCCCCTACTTGTATTTTCCCTTTGGGATATTTTTTCGCTTTTTAGAAAATTAATAAAACTAGCCCTAGGCTCAAAAAGCCTAGTGGACTTTATTATTATTTTTTTTACAAAAAATAAAATAATATATATATATATATATATATATATATATATAATAGTATAATACTACAATAATATACATCAATTGCATACTTTAATTGGATCAATTTGATGCCGAAATGGGTCCCACTGGTTGTCCGCTTGCAGCAATACAGGAGAAAAAAAGGATATAACAAAAGTCATGTCGGCAAGAGTTTGTTATGGTCATGACCATTTATTGGCTAATCTGTGCTTAATCATTTCTTTAAATTTTTCTTCTATATTTTCTCATGGAATTAGTGATACTTGCTCCACTAAAATGTATTTGCTACATATGGGATAGCATAAAAGTCTAGAAGTACTGGCTGTTGGAGTAAAATGTTCTTCAGGCATAAAAATTGGTAAGCAATAAGGACATTGGTAAAAGATTACTTAAGGGAAAATGACAAGTGAATCATTCTTATTTGAAATTTCGATGAAACTTTTCTACTATTTAGAAGAGTGAGTTTTTACTCACTCTTCGTCGTCCGTGGTGGGCCCCTCCCCATAAATAAAAAATTTTGGTCCCCCCATAAAAAAAAAAAAAAATCCCCCCCTCCCCAATATTAGACAGGCCCACAAAAATAAAAAATAAAAAATTGTAAAAAAAATAAAAATTTTGGGCCCCCCATAAAAAGTGGAACCCATCACATCCAAACTCAGGAAAAAAAAATAGATTCCATATTAACAAAATCAAGAAATATTAAAAAAAAAAAAAAAAAAGTGAATCCCGTATTAAAAAATAAACAATGTTAAAAAAAAATTGTGGGCCCCATATTAAACACCATGCGTATCCGTAGCAAACACTAATATAATAAAGTTTTAAATGCGGAGCACAAACTACAATGTTATATTAATCGTGTTTTGAACATAGTATCGCATATTGACAAAATCAAGCAATATATATAAAAAAATAAAAAAAATTAATCCCATATTAAAAAAATAAACAATGTCAAAAAAAAAAGTTCAGACTTTGTATTCTTAGCAAACACTAATATAATAAAGTTTTAGATACGGATCACAAATTATAATGTTATATCAATCGTGTTTTGAACATATATATATATATATATATATATATATATATATATATATATTATGCATAAAAATAGTGCAAACTAATAATGTTCAAAAAGGTGAGCCCCATACTAAACAACACCAACCAATATAAAAAATAAAAAATAAACTATATAAAGCATGGGTTTAGACCTATGCTTCATCGTTTGTTGTCCCTTCAAAAAAAAAAGGTGGGCTTCATACTAAATAACACCGAGCAATAAAAAAAAAAGGTGGGACTCACCACATCCAAACTCACGGAAAAAAAAGTGGACCCCATATTAATAGAATCAAGCAATATTAAAAAAAAGGTGAATCTCATATTAATAAAACAAACAATGTTAAAAAACAAATGCTTAGAAAATCAAACAATTAAGTCAATAATGATGGACTCATTGCCACATGCATATCAACCCATTAGTGGGAGCAAATGAAATTATTGTACAGCAATATACTTAAAATACTTATATATTAAAATAAGATAGAATTTAATTACTTTTTCATTTTTTCCTTACTCTAATAAATGTGAAAAGAGATTAATGTCATAAAAGAAAAAGTAATATTAAATGGAGATCAAATAATTAATAAGCTAAATTAGTGAAATTCTAATTCTAATTGACGTTTCCTTAAAAACCGTGTAAAAAATAACATGACAAGTAAAATGAGTTAAACAAAAAATATTTACTAAAAATTAAAAAATAGAAGTTCTTCATGGCCCCATATTAAACACCAACCAGTATTAAAAAAAAAAAAAAAAAAAAAAAAAGTGGAACCCACCACATCCAAACTCTTCGGAAAAAAAATGTGAGCCCCATATATATTAAACAACAACTAATATTAAAAAAAAATGAATCCCATAGTAAAAAAACAAACAATGTTAAAAAAAGTGCTTAGAAAATCAAACAATTAAATCAATAATGATGGATTCATTGCCACATGCGTATTAACCCATTAGTGGGAGCACATGAAATTATTGTACAGGAACATACTTAAAATACTTATATATTAAAATAAGATAGAATTTAATTATTTTTTCATTTTTTCCCTACTCTAATAAATGTGAAAAGAGATTAATGTCATAAAAGAAAAAATAATATTAAATAGAGATCAAATAATTAATAAGGTAAATTAGTGAAATTATAATTCTAATTGACGTTTCCTTAAAAAACATGTAAAAAACAACATGACAAGTAAAATGAGTTAAACAAAAAATATTTACTAAAAATTAAAAAATAGAAGTTCTTCATTTAAATAGAAAATCAAATTTCTACTTCGTTTCATCTTAAACATATAAAATTAATATAATAATTAGAATTAGAATTATCCAAATCAAATTTTGATAAAAAAATTATATGTATTACTTTACTATTACTACTATATAGAAGATTCAGTTTATAGAGGCAACATCGTCGTCCGTGTTCGGTCCTATTTTTTTATTTAAGAGTAAAAAAAAATCCTTTGTGGTCCCACCCACTTTTTTATTTAAGGCAAAAAAAATAACGTTTTATACTTTATATTACCCCAACTCTTCTAAAAAGTAGATAGAAATACTTTATTATATTTATTATGTTTACTAAAATAAATATACTTAAAATATATATATATTTAAAAAATAACATACAATTTAATTACTTTTTTATTTTTATTCTTACTCTAATAAATGTGAAAAGAGATTAATATCAAATGAAGATCAAATAATGAATAAGATAAATTAGTCAAATTATAATTCTAATTCGCGTTTCCTTAAAAAAACATGCAAAAGACAACATGACAAGTAAAATGAGTTAAACCGAGAATATTTACCAAAAATTAAAAAATAGCATTTCTTCTTTTAAATAGAAAATTAATTTCTACTTTGTTTCGTTTCAAACATGTAAAATTAATTTAATAATTTGAATTAGAATTATCCAAATCAAAATTTGATAAAAAATAATAAGTATTTTATACTTTTAAATTAATCGAATTAAAATTGAAAGTATCAATTGATGCTTAAATATTGCAATTATTTTATCTCAAAGAGAAAAAAATAGTTTTCTTTTAAACAAATCTTCTCTTTTAAAAAGTATTAATAAATTTTCGTAGCAAACACGAATAAAATAAAGTTTTAGATACGGAGCACAAACTACAATGTTATATTAATCGTATTTTGAACATAGTATGTATATATATATATATATATATATATATATATATATATATATATATATATATATATATATATATATATATATTATCTAAACACAACTACATATACATAAATACACTATAATCTGAAATGTTGGGCCCGTGCGCAGCACGGGCATAGGCCATCTAGTATGAGTTTAGAAGGCATGGTACTAAGGAGCATGCGTAAATGATGCAAATTGGTATATACGGGTAAATAAAGTTAACCGATAGATATTTGTGTAAGACTCCCAATTGTCATCATTGACTTAGAGCCCGTTTGGATTGGCTTATAAGTTGCTTATAAGCTGTTTTCAGCTTTTTTTTAAGTGTTTGGCTGGCCAGCTTATAAGCCATTTTGTGCTAAAATAAGCCTAAAAAAATAATTGGGCCCGTTTGGCTTAGTTTATCTAAGGGAAAATTTCACAAATGACTAACATTTGGGGTTTAAAGATTCACTGTAGCAACACTTTCATTATTTACGTAACGTAGCAAATCCAGCCCATTTATCAGCTTGTATCCAACAATTGTTTCACGCTGTATTCCGGATACAATAAGTAAAAAGTTGCTGAAATCTTGGAACCAAATCTTTTTAAACATGGCAAACAAAAATAAAATCTTCCTAAAATCAAGCTTAACAGATAGCTTCCAAAAATTAACACGACTCTTTATTCCTCCATACATTCGAATTTGAATTCAAATTTGCATCAGCAATAGCTGAAAACAGAGCAATTTCAGTCAAAATTTAGAATTCAATTATACCAATTCCATGCATAAAACGATCTCAGAATTTAATTGTGAATCTCTTGCGTCTGTGTATGTCAAATTCGGTGCTGTATGTATCAGTTTCTACGTAAATCCTTTTTGTTGACCTATACAGACATTGTTGGATTCATCTCATCGCCATTATATACAGCAAAAGGTAATTAATAGATCAATTTATGTTTCTGACCAATTTATACAGATATAGATGATACAACAGTCTTACGGATGATTTTGTTGCTAATTTGTTGCAGTCCTGAATGTTGCGTTCTAAATTCAAGTAATGTCTAATATAACAGCGGTAATTCGACATTCTGATTTTTGGAACGATGGCAATTGTTTCGTTAATTACTCTATAGATGCAGTAGTTTTCAAAGAGTATGCCTCGTATGATGAGTTAGTTGATGCAATAGCGAAGCAGGTGCGAATAGATCCAAGTATCAAAAAAATTACTATCAAATATATGATCGACGGTAATTCCATGCCTATGGAAATACACAACGACATGAGTGTCCGGGTGTATGTTGAACTGAAGAAAGAGACTAGGCAGTTCGGGATGTATCCGTTGTGTATCACAACAGCTGATAGGACGAGTGAATACAGTCTATCGGGCAAAATTGTTATTCAAGGTAGCCTATCATTAGCGGATACAAATGGTATACACGAAATGGATGCTAATGATTCGATAGCACTGGCGGTATCAGCTTCTAGTAAGGAAATAGTTATATTCGGAGGAGAGAACGATTTCATAATTTCAAACCGTAATAAAAAAGAAGTCATGGTAAATCAGGTATACAATGATAAGAAAACTTTGAAAGCTGTGATGACGAAGTATGCTATTGACAACAGATTTCAATTCCGAACAGAGAGGTCAAATTATGTAAGGTTAGTTAGTCACTGATTTTTTTGATGTATTTGTATACATCTATAAATTCAATACAATTATGCTAGGGTAGTGTATTAAACTGCTTACATGTATGTCTACTAAATTTGAATACATGATTATATGTGTGTTTTGATTATTTATATATTTTCTAAATATCACTGTTTTGAATAATCATATGATGTGTATTTTTCGACTGTATATGTATATATACATATCCGGTATTGCAGCTACACCCTTGCATGTCTTTCTAGACAATGTGAGTGGAAATTGAAAGCTTCAAGTATCAACAGATCAGCTATGTTCAAAATCCGAGAGTTCGTAGAGAAACATACATGTCCATTGAAGGATAAGGTGTATATGCAACATCAAGCTAGTAGTGGTTTTATAGCTGGAATTATTAAGCCAAAATTTAGAAATTATAAGAGGAAGTATGTGCCTAGTGATATAGTAGATGATGTTAAAAATGATTTTGGGGTGGATGTGCCATACATGAAAGCATGGCGTGCTAAAGAAAAGGCTATGACGGAGTTAAGGGGTGAGCCAGCCGAGTCATACAAGAAATTGCCGGGATACGTATACATTTTGGATAAAACATACCCAGGTTCTCATATAAGAATGAAGAAAACATCTGAAAATGAGTTCTTGTATCTTTTTGTAGCATTGTATGCATTTATAAAGGGGTTTGAATGTTGTCGACCCATCGTGGTTATAGATGGCAGCCACATCAAAACAGCATATAATGGGACATTTGTTTCAGCGAGCACGATGGATGGTGCAGGTATGTCAAAATCAATCATTTAGTTATATAAAAAGCTTATAGAACTAAAAAAAAAAAATATGTATTCAACTGATTTTGCAGGGAACATACTACCTTTGGCGTATGGCGTGATTGATTCAGAAAATGATAAGTCTTGGACGTGGTTCTTCGAACAGTTCAAGGAAGCTTATGGGCTACGGGAGAGCATGTGTGTTGTATCTGATAGGCATGAAAGCATCATCAAGGCTGTATCCAAAGTATATCCTAATGTTCCCCATTTTGCATGTATATGGCATCTTTGGAAGAATGTATACAATAAATATAGAAAGAGTCACAAGGTGCTGAGTGGGGTGTACTATGCAATGGCAAAAGCGTATACGCAGGATGAGTTTGACATGCTAATGGAAAAGGTTGAGACGGTGGATATTCGTGTAAAGGATTACTTGGACTTAGCCGGCAGGGAAAAGTGGTCTAGGCTTTATGCTCCAGTCAACCGAGCATGGACAATGACGTCTAATATTGCTGAGTCTATCAATTCAGCTCTCGTACAAGCAAGAGAATTGCCAATATTTGATTTTCTGGAAAAAGTTAGGATTATGTTTGGGCGCTGGAATTTCACTAACCGACAAAATGGTTTGTATACATTCACAACACTTGGGAAGAAATTCAATGAAATGCTTTCCATTAATGAGCGTAAATCTGCACGCATGACGGTTAGTTTTCTGTGTATCTGTTTGTGTATTTAATTTCTTCGATATATTTCATGGTCTGTATGATTGTTAAATTTATATATTATTTGAAATACACCTGTAACATGCTAATATATTTTTGTATGGTTTCTCAGGTAATACCATCAACCGAATACGTGCACACGGTAATTGATGAGGGGCGGCGTTTCATAGTTTGTATTGAAAAGAAGACATGCAGTTGCAAAGAGTTTCAGATGGAGGAGATTCCCTGCCCACATGCCTGGGCTGTTCTTAAGAAAACAAATCTCACAGCCGACAACTATTGCTCAAAAATATACAAACCTGAAACTGTGATGAAGACTTATGATATCCCAGTTTATCCTCTACCCGATGAGAGTGAATGGAAAATACCTGGATACATTTTGGAAGAGGTAGTTTTTCCACCAAGATACAAGAGACCGCCTGGAAGGCCAAAGAAGAAGCGCGATAATTCTTTATCTGAATGGTTTTCAACTAAACGTACAAATTCGTGTAGTAGGTGTGGACATGTTGGACACAATAGGCGTTCTTGTACAAATGAGCCTCGAAGAAAGTAGTTGGTGGTTCCGTTGTAAATATTGCTGTCTAATGTTTTCAATATTGGACAAAATCAACTGCAAAGAACGATTGTCGTTTATGTTCCTTGATTTTTGGTCATGTATGTTTGTTTGGAACACTGAATAAATGAAACGATTTTATATGAAAACATTGAAGTGTCTGGTTTGTTTTGGTTCATGATTTAAAACTGTACCAATACTAAAGTTTAGCACTTATACTATTCTAAAGATTTTGAAAGCAGAAACAGTTTCTTTGAAGGGATGATATCTATCAACTATGTTCTACACCTATTTGAATGAATTGTATCCAAGATATCCCGGAACCAGAATACAATTTTCTGTGAATACAGTTTTGTGTGGATACATTACTGATTGCAAATATACAAAATATTGTTTCGCTGTTTTCTGTATATGCTGATTGAATATACAACTATGTGTGAATACAATTCTGAATACAATAGAACAGCTTTGTGTGGACTATTCTGCTGTGGATGTATTCAACATTGCTGAAACTAGATACAGCAATGTGTGAATACAATAGAGAATGCGTATACAACATTTGCTGATACTAGATACAGCAATGTATGAATACAACTGTGAATACGTATACAACTTTTGCGTGGTTACAGCTTTGAGTGAATACATTACTGGTTGCAGATAGAAATTCTGTCTGTGGATGTATTCAACATCTGCTGATTCTCGATACAGCAACGTGTGAATACAACTTATTAATTGGGTATCTGAGATTATCCAACATGTATACAACATGCCCCAGTTTTTCTGGTGGTTTTTGCAGCCATGGCGTCGCCAGACTATCTTTTGCCCGAGCTTTACACAGATCTGAGCCTCACTTTCTCTGTCAGTTTAGGGAAGCAAAAGGTAGGAAAATGAGCAAAGCAAACACTCAGAAGAGAGAGAATGAGGCTACAGGGAGTTCAGCATTTTTCATTGAAAAGGGTGGTTGCCACTCTTTGCATCTGCCAATGATTTTCTTAATCACTACAAGAATTCAAACAACCCTTTTAACAAATTTAACAGAGGGAGTAATAATATTAACAGTTTGTTTGGATGGTTGTTTACATATCATATCAAATGGTGTCTATACCCTTCTATACTATGTTAATACAATCTACAACAACATAACCAATGTGGCCCCAGTGGGGTCTGCGAGGATAGAGTGTACACAGACCTTACCCCAACCTTTGGAGGTAAAGACGTGGTTTCCGATAGACCCTCGGCTCAAGAACTATGCTAATACAATGCTTCTGTTGGATCATTGAGTGCTGCCAGTCGAGCTGGTGGAAACGGGTGCTGGTGATGATGATTTTTGTCCATTTTTAATTCCCTTCTTAGCTGATTAATCGGGTATTTGAGATAATCTGACCCGTAACTTGGCAGGGCATGCTTCCAGACTTTCTGGTGGTTTTTGCAGCCATGGTGGTGTCTAATTATGTGTAAACAGCTTTGAGTGAATACAGCAGATGGAAATTATGTGTATACAACTTTGAGTGAATACAGCAGATGGAAATTCTGTCTGTGGATGTATTCAACATCTGCTGATGCTCGATAAAGCAATGTGTGAATCCAACTCTGAATGCGTATACAACTTTTTTCACTAGCTTGTATCCAAGAATCCCAAGTGATATAATTTTGTGTGAATACAGCCTTTAAGTGAATACATTACTGATTACAGATACAACTATGTGTGAAATATTGCTATGAATGAAAAATAATTGCTGCTTCATTCGATGAAATGCACATCCAAAAGTTTCTTAACTACAAGGGATGTGTCCTCATTTGATTCAAATAACCATCAAAATAACCGCAATTGATTCAACTCTGAATACAACTATGAGATATAACAAAACATGAATACATTATAAAAAATCAGAATGTATTCATTAAAAAAGTAGCTGAACATTGAGTATTCATACTAACAATTGCCTTCTAGGCATCAAAAAGTCAACAACATAAAGGATGAAAACACTATCATAATCTATTTTACGGTCAAGAAACTAGAATCTAATTAACTATGTTTAATTCAACTTGATCAAAATCTATCGCTGCTCTAACTGGCTTTGGAGGAGCCTCATTGTCGCTTACAGCATCGATTTCATTCTTCTTCTGAGCATAAACCCACAAAAGTGCACCATATCTCGTCCGAAGTAACTGAGCATCAAGATCTTTGGGTGGAATATCTTCTTCATGACTCAAATACTCCGCAAATGCAACAACATATATCCCGCAGTCCCTATAAATATGAAAAAAGATATGTATTTTAAAACAATAAATTATCTGCGTCTATGTTATTATAGAGAATAAAGAAACATACGTACATGCTACCGGGACTTTGCTGTGGCAGATTGTCAACAAACACAACTTCAAACTTATCAGCCGATGCTTTGTCTTTGTATGCCGGGTGATGAGTAAAATCAATTCCTTTTTTTTCAACATAGAAGTCAGTGAGATGTAAGTACAGAGGCAACAGTGAGGCCAGTTTGTCTATTTCTGACTTAACAACTGCATCATGCCCCGCTGATCGGTAGGAGTCATAAACATATAAACGTCTGTCCATGAATGATAGGACTGCCAACAGCCAATGATTTTTATCTTTCACGTTGACTGGGATAAATACATAGTCAACAAAATGCCACGGGACAGTGCATTGCAACCGGTGGCCTTTCACGTATTCACATAAAATATCTTCCTATTTTCCACCGATTGTTGCACCATCCGGGTCAGCATACACTGTGTTTATTGCGTCAATCTTTGTCATGAAAACACAGTCGACAGTGGTAAACTTGAATTTGCTACTTGTGTCATACTTTGCTTTCTTTCGGAAGTAGTAAAAGATGACATCAATATGCTGCACAAAAGAAGTATACAAACAGTAAGCGTGGAAGACATGCTAATATATACTATTTTTGAAAAATAAAGATACATCGCACCTGATCATTCCACATTTGTCCATCCATTGACAAAAGGTAAAACCAATTTTTGTCGTTGATTTTCTGAATACCAAAGTCCATAAATTTGGGCAGTGTTTCCTTCCCTTTTTTGTAATGGTCCTCTTTGTTCTTTCTGTAAAGTAAATACGAAATACATGTAACAAAAGTATTTTGAAAAATCTATTAAAACAGCTAACTGTGGTAGATAAAATAACTTACTTGGTATCATGTCTAACAAGCAAACCCTCCCTCAACCATTTTGAGAAGTCAGCAAAGAGCTTTTCATCATGTCGCCCCGTGATGGAATTATTCTCAAATGGGTGTTTTTTGTCAAATATCTCAGTCAGCTTAACTGAACTACCTGCTTGAATTAAGTTAAATCAAAGTGCAATACAAGAAAAAATGGAATACAAGCATACAAAAGTGAAATATGCAATAATACAAACCCGAAGTTGAGCCAAAATTTGTCATATAGGGGGATATTTGCAATGGCCCGGGGCGCCTTTCTTTACGCAATGTCATCACAATTCTTGATATGGTATTTTGAGATGGAAGCAATTCGTCCGCCAACTCAAACTGAGCCACATGTTGTACTGCCTGAACAATTTGTTTGTCATCACCTATGCTCTGCTTTTTTTCTTGTTTTGGATCAGCTGCAACACCACAAACTGTACTAGACGATACACTAACTGACATGGGACTTCCTTCATTGCTATGCATGCCATCAAGAGCAATGTGGACAACATCAACTGTTCTTTTAGCTGTTTCAATTGGAATCTGAGATCCGAAGCCCTACGATAACATTAGATGACACTTTTTTACGGAATTAAGCAAATAGTGAAGCAGCACTTTCAGCATCTTTTTTTTTCCAGTTTTTTGCACACTTAAAGAGGAATTTGTTTTGTTCAATTTGTGTATATTTCATATACACGATATACTTATATTCATATATACAGTCATGTATACACATACAGTCAGTTGTATCAAAAATCATTACTCATATACACATACACCAGATTTAATCATGTATACAGTCATGAATTCTTATTCTAATTCATGTATACATTCAATTCGGTAATCAAGAAGTATTCTATTTGTTTGCAGATTTAACCATATACAGTGATATATACACTCATGTATACACTCATGTATACAAAAATACACAGCCAGTTGTGTTCCCAGGTTGTATTCGTGTATACAGACAGTAGATGCCCACATGCAGTTGTATTCATGCATACAGTCAGTGCAGTTGTATTCATTTATATTCATGTATACACATAATTAGACATCAATAAAATTGTAATACAATGAAATATAAGCTGATACAGACAAATTACATCAGTTGGAATATGGATAAGACATATCAAAATGACCAGCTCCTTTTTCTTTTATGGTAGGATGAGTTTAATGCTTAAGAGGAGTGTGAGTTCAATATGACTTGATTGTAATATTTCTGATATCAATGTTATGACCAATTTTATGTAATCATTCATTTCCCTAGTGGAAGAATGAAAAAGAAAGAATAATAAACCGTACCAGTAAATGAGGACACTAGGATAGAGGGTGTTCAAGCTAGGACTTTCATGGATGAAATTCTTAGTTTTCTTTTGAAGAAACGATTTGGAGTTGGTCTTCGAGATGAAATGAACTTCATTTGGCTGTTTTCAAAAATAAAACTTTTTAAACCAAATGCCATTTAAAGAAGCTTTGGTGCTCATGCTATTTCATTCAATCATGTGACACTTTAATATAAAAGTAATTAACGAAGAAACGTAGTTCTGTATATGTTAAATCTTTTCAGTGGTGACTTAGGAGGATTCTATTTTCTGGGAGGGGGAAGTGTTTGTCTTATTCTCAACAGATGGTTGTTGAGAAACCACAGATACAACAGTAATGCTTTCATGTACAACCACAGATACAACAATAATGCCTTCATATACACCGTATACTTATATTCATATATACGACCGTGTATACACATACAGTCAGTTGTATCTGTATCAAAAATCAGTACTCATATACACAGACACCAGATTTAATCATGTATACATTCATGAATTCTAATTCTAATTCATGTATACATTCAAATCGGTAATCAAGAAATATTCTATTTGTTTGCAGATTTAACCATATACAGTGATATATACATTCATGTATACACTCATGAAAATACAAAAATACACAGCCAGTTGTGTTCCCAAGTTGTATTCATGTATACAGACAGTAGATGTCTACATCAGTTGTATTCATGCATACAGTCAGTGCAGTTGTATTCATTTATATTCATGTATACACATAATCAGACATCAATAAAATTGAAATACAATGAAATATAAGCTGATACAGACTAATTACCTCAGTTGGAATATGAGTTGTGCAAGTCTCATTTTGATTTGGTGGTGTATCAAAGATGTTGTCATCAACTGAGCGATGTATTCCAATGTCATGCCGCTGAAATAGAGATTCGCTGGCAGCCCCCTGTAAGGAAAAAAAA
Organism: Lycium barbarum; assembly: GCF_019175385.1. Lineage (NCBI taxonomy): Eukaryota > Viridiplantae > Streptophyta > Magnoliopsida > Solanales > Solanaceae > Lycium > Lycium barbarum. Next base: position 35,035,215 of record NC_083340.1, on the reverse strand, counting down.
TGTATATTTATTTGACTTGAATATAGTAGTGTTTTTAATTGTTTGGTTTTACCTTGTCCGAAGCATTATTCCCTTTGATAACTTGAAGAACCTTTGTGAAGTTGTCATTGATCGTTGTGTGAAGATCGTTCATCGTTGTGCGAAGATAATTCATCGTTGTGCGAAGATCATTAAACTCGTCCTTGACCTGAATTTTGAATTAAATATCAATATAGTATGCTTATCATACAATTTCAAAAAACATGATATAAAAATAATTGAAAGCTGTAAATTACTCTTACCAACTTCTTAAAATCATCAAGATCTTGCCTTATGAGAGACAACTCGTCTTCTTTGTTGGTTGTCGGGATGTCATGCTGGACAAATGGGGTTTTTGGATGCACTTGCTGATCAGATTTTGGAGAAACTGGCATTTTAGATTGTACAAAAGGCATCTTCCCACGGGTATTAATGTTGGAAGTTGGAACTGTTTCGGGGCAAGAACTTGTTTTCTTGGATGAAGAACCTCCAACAGTTCTCTCCTTACGTTTCTTGTGAGGTGGGGTAGAACTAAAATCATTAAAATCATCATCTACAGGAATTGGGGCAGTGGTAGTGTAACACCCCGCATCTTGGAACTGAGGTTAAGCTCATATTATTAGAGTTCTAGTGGAAACATTGAAGGTTTGAACGTTTTGCGAAAATGGTTGATAGGCCTAGTTCGGGCAGCAATAACTCCGTGATCGGTTTGGAATTTTAGAAGGTACTATCAATGAAGTTGTAGTACGTAGAAATACCTTCCTAACGATATAAGGACCAAGACAATCAGAGATCGGAGCAAGGAGATATTATCATCTCAATATGGCTAATAGTAAGGCACTTGAAATCCTATAGAATCGGCTAAGTTTTTGATACTTCTGCCTTCCAGTCAAATTTCATGAAAATACGTTGGGAATTTGAGAAAACGTCCTTGATGAAAGTTGTAGAACTTTGTAATATCTTTCCAACGGTATCTTACGGGGGTCAAACGGACATCTGTGCAAAGAGTTATGCCCATTTTACTGAAGCATGTTCGCTGGAAATTCTGTCAGCGTAACGGTGACGTTACGGACCGTAACACGTGTTACCGGCCGTAACAGTGGACCGTAACGTGCTGAAAATTTCCAGAACCTCACTGGAAATTTTCACCAAGATACGGTACCAAGTTACGGTCCGTACCTCGTGTTACGGGACCGTAACAGTGACCGTATCTTGGTCCGTATGTACGTTTCGGGTCACCTGACTTCGGGAGGCCATAACCCTATCATAACTTGGGAATTTGGGAAAACTCAAAGAACGAAAGTTGTAGATACTTGAAATACCTTTCCAACCATAGGTTGTGGGTTCACATGCGACATCGGGATCGGGAGATATGAACGTTTTAAGACAGAAAGGTCCCAACCCGTTTTCAAGTTGGGTCAAACCCATTTCCCCTTGGTATATAAGGGAAATATAACCCTAGCAGCCCATTTTTTTTCTCCAAATTCAGATTTTAGAGAGAGGAAGTGAGAGAGAGGGGAAATTAGAGAGAGAAAGTAGAAAATCAACCAAGTTTAAGGCCCCGAATCCCAAAGCTCGTGAAGGATAAATTGTAGTACAAGTTGTTGTCGTCATTTTAAGCTAAAGATCGGACTTGGGGGTGTTGATTTCGTGATTACTACTCTTGAAAGGTAATGTTTCTACTCCCTAATCATTTATGGTTGTGAATTGATGAATTCTTGGGAGAATAATAATTGGGTTTGTTGAAGAGGATTATATGAACTATGCTAGAGTTGTTGGATTGTTGACTTGGGATTGTTGTATTCATATGGATGATGTAGAATGATGTTAATTACATCTAATTGAGATTGTATTGTTAGCTAGAAGTAAAAGAATGGGGATTTGGTGAAGAAAACACCATTAATGAGGGTTATAGAGCTTCATGCCCACTAAGTGTTTGATAAAATGCTTAGATGAACAAAACAAGGATATTGTTGCTAATATAGAATCCCTATGACTTGTATTGCTATAGATTGAAGTTGAAGGGGTTGAAGGACATTGTGATACGCTCAAAAGCGGGAAGTTAAGGTATGTAGAACTTCCATCCACATGTGGGAACCTCTACGTTCTTCCCCATGATCCGTTTCGTAAAATCTATGAAGTTCAAATCCTAGGGCATTAAACCCATTATTGGTAGCCCGTAATTATGTATGTATGTACATGAATCCCGTATATATGTTCGTTATTGTATTCCTAACCTTCCATTACGGACATTAGGAATTCTAGCTTAATCCATGAATCATGAATTCTTCCTCATGTGTTCTCATTATGTTCATATGAAACTGCATGAGTTATTTTGCAAGTTATAAACATGTTTTCAAGTCAACTACAAATATATGATTATGAACTATTGTATTACTCATGAATCAAGAACATGTTTGCAAGACTATGACAAGTCATCTTATGAAACTATTTTACAAGTTATTTTATGAAACCATGTTTACAAGATTATTTCATGAAACCATGTTTACAAGATTATTTCATGAAACCATGTTTACAAGCTATTTCATGAAACCATGTTTACAAGTTATTTCGTGAAATCATGATTTCAAGACAAGTACAAGTAAATTCATGAAAGTCATGGGCTTCTTAGCCAAATATATTATGTTCATGTTTTTGGGAGTTGCACAAATTACCGAGAAGGCTCAGATAGCCTGAAACTACGGAGCCACCGTAGGACAAGGATCGCTCAGCCCAGATAGGACGATACCTTAATTTTACACTGAATGGATCCATCAGGTACCTTACTACCTTATACTCAGGCAAGGTATGAGGGCTCTGCTGGTCCGGCGAGGTACCAGACTCCACGTACCCACGTGGTAAATTACTACCTTATACTCTGGCAAGGTATGAGGGCTCTGCTGGTCCGGCGAGGTATCAGACTCCACGTACCCACGTGGTGATATGATATGATATGATACGTCGGTTTATGAAATTCTCTCCCTACTTATCATGTTTTACTCATGTTATAAATATATATATATACTCATGCTCATGCACATGTTCATGTCCAAGTTTTCAGTTTCAGTTCTTATCATGTTGTTCTATGTCCCATGTTGTTTCTCTCGGTTGCTTTACATACCAGTACATTCAATGTGCTGATGTCCCCTTTTTATTGCCCGGGGGCCTGCATTTCACGATACAGGTACTGATATACAGGATGACACATCTGCTCAGTAGGACAACATTCGTATCAGCTTATTGGTGAGCCCCATCTCATTCGGGGTTTAGTCAACTTTTATTTTATGATTAATTATGCATCTAAAGGTATGTTGGGGGCCTTGTCCCAGTAAGTATGTTTTCCAGTCAGACTCATGATAGAGGTTTCATAGACTAGACAAGTCAGTTATGTTATGTCAGACATTCGGAGTCGTATAGCCATTTTGGCTCACTCATGTTTAAACAAGTATTGTATTAAGTATTATGACTTACCATATTTTATAAAGGCTCATCATGCATTCATATTATAATTCCGCTCATGTATGCCTCATGATAGTTCAGCAAGCCATGTGGTTCGCTCGGTCACATGCAGTCAGGCACCGAGTGCCGTGTTACGTCCAGGCCATGGTTCGGGGCGTGACAAAGCTTGGTATCAGAGCCTAGGTTCAAGTGTCTTAGGGAGTCTATGAAACCGTGTCCAGTGGGGTCACTTTTATATGTGTGTGCGCGCCACATATATAAACAGTTGACCACCAAGACATTCAGGATTGTCTCATTTCTTTCTACTCTAGATCGTGCCATGAAGCTTAGAGCAATAAGAAACTTCGCTTCCTCTCGAATTACGTACGTTTCGAATGCGTAGGAGATGAACAGAAAATTCAAGGTCCAAGTAAGGATGTTTACCCATAGGGGGTACAATTGTGCAGTACTTACTGGTAACGAATGAGACTTCAAGTGCTATTGAAAGTGGAATACAATGTAAGTTGCCCGAGAAGGGGTGTAGTGGAATGAATGGTATGTTGAATGATAATGATGTTCTTGAGAAAGGAGAATGGAATACAACAGGAAAAAGGTAAATCATGGAGGATCTCAAGGGAGTGGTGGTAGACAGTTTTTTACCGGAGGTCATCAGGACCCACTCCATTTGCAGTTAAAGATTGAAAGGGGAAATAAACAGGAAAGTGTAACAGGTACAGTTTGAGTTGGACATATGAGGTAAGTTCATCATTTTTATATTGTTGTCGAAATTGGGAGCCATGTGTGGCTAAAATATGATATGATATATGTATATATGTTGGCCTTGTGAGGCATTGTTGGTATTTCCTGCGTGCAGGTTTTGGGATAGTAAGAAATACAGAGGAAACTCTGCCAAATTTTTCCTAGAAATAGAAGGAGAATAAGATATAAGTTCGTAATATGTCTGGAAAAGCCATGTGGTTCGTTCGGTCACATGCAGTCAGGCACCGAGTGCCGTGTTACGTCCAGGCCATGGTTCGGGGCGTGACAGGTAGTTTGTGCCACACCAATGACAAGCGGGGGCAATTGAAGACAAGCAACCTCATTAATGGTCGGCACTATGTTGTCAAATGAATGCATCTCCTAATCAACAGGATGTTCAATATACATCAGATTTGTATAGCATGATTACACAGTCTCAAACAAAATCTTAAGTCCTAAATTAGACTCCAACCAACAGGATGTTCAATATACAGTCCTCAAACAGGCCAAACAAATTCCAACCCTGATGCAAATAACCATAACAACACCATAATATTCAAAGTGCCTAACAAGGATACATAATTTCAAATGAATTCAACAGATCTCAGAACTTGATACAAGTAAACACAACAAGACTATAATACTGAAAATGGCATAACATGGAATTCACAGGCCCTTTCTAGACTAATGTCAAATCTGCAAGACACTCTTACTATTTGATTTCATGTTTATTGTAATCAGACACTTCATATATGTATGTATTTGAATATGTATGTATACAAAATTAAAATAGAGAAATTAAGATACAAAATTCAAAGAGTTGGAACAACAAATTACCGGGTTGTTATCTTCTTTAAACATGCCGTCCATGAGGTCTTTAAAAGTTGGTTGGCTTTCTATGGTCCTCCAATTAAGAATTCTGGGGATGTTGTCACCCGACTTAACTGCAAGAGTGTTGTCAACACATGAACAACACTCGTACAACCATACTTGCATGGCAAGGGGCATTCCATGAAGCCTATAAAACTTTTTCTCAACAGTCATCTTCTGGCTGATACTTTTGATCAAATCGCGGAATGCTAACTTACCCCATGGGAAATCTCTGTATGTACCAGTCTCCACCAATTCAAATTGTAGCCTTGGTATCCTTGTAGCATTCTTCTCATTGGACAAGATATACGTATGTATGAAATATAATATAGCAATCTTAATGGCATCGCCATCATTGAGGCCCCAATTTTTGTCCATGAAGCAATCAACCAAATCAGCCTTTTTTGGCAATTTTTTAGACCCACCAAAATATTGTTCCAATATCCTTTTTTCCGTTTTCGGTTGACTGTAAAATCGTCTTCATTGCCAATACACTTCAAACCAGTAATGAGTGCGAATTCCCTAATAGAAAAGCGCAATTCCCTACCATTTATGTCCATCAAAAAAACATCGGTAGAACTATTCGTGAGCTCTCTCACCATGCAGCACCTCACCATTTGTGCTTGGACCTCACAGTGCTGCATCTGGAGGAATACACCAAAGCAAGTATCCCCGAATAATTTGTACTGCCCAGCGGTTAGTTTGTCCTTAAGCTGTTTAAATACCTCCGTATTTGTGTAACAACTCATGTGCACCGAATGTGTAGGAGGATCTTTCACAAATAACTGATTCAACAAAATATCAATAAAAAAATGATCAATGATACAGTATGTCAAATCTAAAATACAGTTACATATACACTGTCTATTTTTTGCACTGTGTTCACGGCTATGCTGTATTCACCCCAACTACAAATTAAAATACATAAACTCTAAAAAAAGCTATATGAAAAGGTGCATAATGTAGAATACTCATTAGAATATATATTGTATCAAAACTAAAATACTCAGTTTATACAGTGTAGCTATTTGCATTGTATTTTCAACAGTAAAATCATATACAAAACACATACACAGAATATGACATTGTATTCACGACTAAAATACACTGTAAAATAAAAAGGGGAAAATTGTATCAGAGATTGAAAAACTAAAAATACACAGATACATTGTATTCATAACTTCATGAAAGGAAATACAGTACCTCCACTGTCTTTTGAGGCACATCTACAACAATATTTTTTCCCTTGCTCCCTGAAGCATCATCGATGAGTTTTCTCCGCTTATCAGTACTAGGTACGGATGCTTTGGAATTTGACGGAGTCTGAACTCCATCTTTTCGTTTGATACTACTACTCTGGGCAGCCACTCTAGAAACAGAGCCTGCAATTTCTTGTTCATCTTGAGAGATACACAAATCAAAAGATGGAGCATCATCAAAATACTGCACATTAGTGGGTATACCTCTAGTTATTCTGCATGGAGTGCTTCCGTCCGCCATTAATCCCAAATTCGAAGCTTCAAAAACCCTAACAATGGCGGAAATTTTTTTGCATAAAAACGCAAAAACCCTGGCAATGAAGTAAAATTTGTTCCTTAAAATTATAGAGAAAAGATTGTAGAGAACAAAATAGACAATAAAAAATTAAAAAAACTACCCAATACCTTACCTATTAGTGCGTGGCTACAATTTAGGATGAGTGAATCTGGTGAGGATCGTGTATAAGCGAAATGGAGAAAAAATCGGAGAAGATTGCTACACGATGAGAGAGAAAAACGGTTTGAAAAGTGTGAAATGGGATACAGTTTCTTTTACCAATGTTTTACCGTGTCCATTATTCGATGTGATTAGCGGTTGGATGTTTGCTATGGAACGTAATTAAAACAAACTATAGCTACTAAATATAATTAGTTAGTATAAGTTTGTCATGCCATGTAAAATTCCCTTTATCTAAAGCAGCTTATAAGCTGTTTTCAGCTTATAAACTGTTTTTTTTTTAAGCCCATCCACACAAGCTCTTAATCATATATTTTCCAACTTCCAAGTTTTTCACTTCATTGTCCTTTTGCCAATATATCGAACTTGAAATTAATGCACATAACTTGATAATATCAGTCCAGACTCTGATTTGAAATTACAAGTATATCTCAATCACTAGATACTACTTACTAGTCCACAATAACTAGTGTAAGAGAAAAGACAGACAAAAATAGTCTATCGATTTATTTTGTTGGTCTTGTGTGATGTGTCAGATTTTTTTTATTTTTTTTTAAAGGAAGCAATAAGCTTAATTATTATTCAAATCGTAAATGAGTACATCACGAATCAAAGATGTGGGATGTGCAATTCACTCCATAGCATCAGACATTGAACCTGCAGCCTGAGCTAACATGTGGGCACACTGATTCGCCGACCGTTTAACAAAAGATAAAGATATAGATGTAAAGTCAGTCATGAATGCTTTATAATCTTGCACAATAATATCAAAATAAAAATTGTCGCTCTCAAGTTTTTCCAATGCTTGCTTGGCCAAAAGACAATCCATCCCAACTACAATCGTGAATGTGCAATAGTGGTTCTTCAACCAGCTCAAAACTTCACGGACGATTAGGATTTCAGCTATTAGCGCATCATATGAAGCTTCCAGTGGTGAACTAAATCCTCTAACAAAATTTCCATGAGTATCACGGATTAACATACCGGCCCCTGCCCTTCCAGAGTTAATATCACACGAAGCATCAATGGCATTTTAGAATACCCGGACCAGGAGGAAACCATTTAACAATAAAATCGAGTTCTGACACAGAGTAAATATTACCACTAACACGTGCCGCAATCCACTCTTACTAGGAGCGACTGGCTGTATGTATGACAGTGTCTGACCGCATATTTTTACCATTCCAGATCAGGTTGGTGCGAGCATTCCATATCTCCCAAAGGAGCATGATAGCCTCATGAAGCTGATCACGCGTCACAGCATGTACTAGTGTCGTAAACATCCATTAACGAGTTTCCCGCCGGCTGCCAACCCAAAGAAAACTTAAGCCAGACCTGCATTGTTGCATTACACTTTATATGTTAAATGCATAATCATAGATTAAGATACTTAAAATAGATATGTATGTCATCATGTAATTAAGTAGATGTTACTTGAAATTCTAAGCTTAAAGTAATTTGATTTCTATGTCACTAAATAAGTTAATCATTAATAAAATTATAGACAAAGTCCAACATGATATACACGTAGGCATACCCGATCGGATATGAGCGGGTCAAAGATGTGAAAAACGAATAAATTAGCCTACTCGTCCATATTTAATACGAATATTAGTGGTAGCAAATTGAAGGGTTGAATCTGGTTTGGACGGATTGAAAAATGAGTTAAACAAAAATGAGCCATATTTTATGCGGGTAAAATACGAATGTGACCCATTTTTAGCGATTGAAGTATCTGCTCTTGTGATTAGAATTAATCTGCAACATTGTCTCCTATTTCAAAAATAATACAGTTTTCAAATAGCTAAACTCATTGATAGACACCTGTGGTCGTTCGGTTCTTTCACTTGAACATCTTAACTAAGCCTTGTTTCATTTAGACACGTGAGGTAGGGTCCGACTGTGTCATTTAGACATTTTTCGCTGAATCAGCCAAAGTGTGCAATACACTCGCTGCTGACGTGGCAAATGACGAATAAAATAAAGACATGTGTCTTTTTTGATTAAAAAACACTATTTTAAAATATTTAATAACAAATTAAAAGTAATACTCTCAAAAAGAAAAAAGGAAAAACTTGATTTATACCCAATCAAAAAAGGACACATTATTAACCAAAAAAAAAAGGACACATTGAAAATTCTGAAAAGAATAGTTGTTCTTGGTGTTCTTCACCATGTTCTTGTTACAATCACGATTTTAATCCAAATTTTCAAGAGAAACTCTTCCAAATTTGTTATAACTTCAGGTAAAGATTCCTCACGAAGACCCAAAGACAATCCAACATTAATTTCTCAAAATTTTCATTAAATCAACTAACCCATTTTAAACCTTCAAGCTTTCTAAAGACTCCATTAATGGCAAGGTTTTTTAAAAAAAAATCTTTGGGGGAATTTTATCTTTCTTTTGTTTATTAAATAGATTTATCCAAAGAAAAATCATTTTTCTTGTCCCGTAAACGCTTAGGGAGAGAGAGAGTGGTGACGGTCTTGATTTTTTCCGGTGACCAAGATAGCAATGGTGGAAGGTTTGTTAAATGGAGAAGAAAGAGAAAAAGAATAAAGAAGAAGAAGGAAATAAAAAGAATTTAAAAAAAAAATTGTTTTTTGGGCTCTTCACGCACCAGTTTGGTGTGGAAATCACGCAAGTTGTCAAGTCAGCGAAAAATGTCTTAGTGACACAGCCGGGCTCTACCTCAAGTGTCTAAATAAAACAAGGTTTAGTTGAGGTATTCAAGTGAAAGAACCGGACGACCACAGATGTCTATCGATGGGTTTGGCCTTTTCAAATTCATATTCTTGATTTACCCTTCAGGCTCTTACGCATGTAGTACAAGTTAATAAGTTATTTCATCCTTACGGCAAGGTTTGAGCGTTTCACTCAAAAGCCAATCATTGAGCACAATAGGCTGTTGAAGGACTATTGCATTGGAACAAAGGAACATAAGGCCAAGAAGAGATGGTGGAGATTTAGAACTGTTAATCCTTTATGGGCTAATTTTCTAAAATTGAATTATTGTAAGCTTACGCATCCCGTGGACAGAAAATAGAGGGTAGGATTATTTCGTGGGTGGCAAAGTATTCTGGATATGGGTGCCGATGGTTTTCAAAAACCGACCGAACCGTACCGAACCAATTTTTAAGTTTTTTCATAAAACTGATGGTTTTCATATAAATTTATAACGGTACCGAATAATTAGGTTGGTTTTTTATTTTATAAAAATAAATCGGAAAAATATTGAACCATACCGAATAAATTTATATATATAAAATATATTCTATATATTAAATTTAAATATAATAAAATATTTTTAACTTTTCACCTTGAGTTCGGGATGATGAAAAACGACTACAAGCCGGCAACATAATTAACACCTAAAGTTACAACGCTGAAACCAATTATACTGCTCCTATTGAAATTAAATTAGTTCTAGAATCTCGAGTAGCAACAAGCTTGTAAGCAAGAAGGTATTCCAACAATTTTGGATAGAAAGCTACAAAATATTGATATCTTTCTTCTCGTATGATTTTAAATTTATCTTATTAATTACTTAATCTTAGTCGACTCCATTC